>NC_087271.1:20900523-21500523 GCF_015220805.1 Pogoniulus pusillus | reverse complement strand
ATTCACAGGAGGCAAAAAAAGCTCAAAACAATGTCTTCTGCATTTAATATGCAAGGAGAATGCTTAATAGAATCATTTGCAGGATAATTAAAAGTCTGCTGATACATCTTAAGAAAGTGCAAAACAAAGTACAAAATGAAGAGAGCCAAATGGCAATTGCTTATTTCTGTACAATGAGTGCTAAGTCAGAGAGGTCATAATTGCATCAGGAATACCGTTAACAGGGGTGTATAGATTTGCTGCAGTAAAACTAAAGCTGACTGTTTTCATAGGCAAGTTGTTTGAATATCACAGATGAAAATGTTACAAGATACTGCTGCTAGGTTTGCCTGTGATACCACAGAAAATAAGTCCACAAATTCAAATACAGCTGAAGAATAGCTTGGGATGAAGTCAGTTCCTGCTTACGTTCACAAAATGGCACATTCAGCATTGATACACTCCTCTGAAACAAACTTGACTTCTTCTTGCAAACCAAAACACATCTACCTGAGTCATTTTCATGACACCCATCAGAATGATAATGTTGTACAATTCATAAATGGTCGCACTATGTTCCCTGAGCCCTTTTCTCACACTCTATAAGCTTTAACACTTCAAATCATTGATCTAAAGGAAATTTTCTTAAGTATTCACCTTCTGAGGCAGATAAATAAGGCCTATTATGAATTACAGGAATCGTGTGTGCTCGCTGAGGACAGACTATGGCTGCCAGCTGTGCCAGTTATCCTGATTATATTCATCTCTCATGAAGTGGATAGCCCCTTATCTGGATTTTTTATGACTACAAATTAGTTCTTAATTACATTCAGCCATTGTAATTTCAGAGCAACTGCTAGCTCAAACATTGACCCATTTTAGTGAATTATAAGCAAAGTAGATAGTATGGATTCCTTTATTCCCCAAACAATAAAATCTTGGCATTCTTAAAATATGACATTACTGCCCCATGCCTGACCACTTTTTAGACATTATCACTACTGTTCTTTTCACCTACTGATGTTCACCTCCAAACAACAGTTGCCATGAGACTGCTATTCAAGTGAAAGAAAAACAAATAAACAAACAAAGAAGAAAGACTAAGAGTAATGTAAAGATCCTGCCAAATCAATGTGTGGATATTCAAGTTAAGAATCTCACCACAGGCTAAATACATTCTGTTATTTCATACAACAGTAACCAATTGCTTCAGTGACTTTACTCATGACTCCTTTTTAGGTCGAGGGAGAAGCAAATTATGCCACAGCCTCTAATTATCTGTATTTAGAGAGTGTAAGTATTGTAGGGATCTCTATTTAGAGACAAAAAAACTTATGCCTGACTTGAATTGTTAATGCTATTGCAGCACTGAGCAAGTTGCAAAACTAGGCAGCATTTACCAGAGGGAATTTTATGTACCACCTTGTTCTTAAGTCACATTTTGTATTTGTACAGTTACTTCTCATTACCACAGGCTCACTCACACAGTTATGACATGCAAGTTATTTAAACCCAGCAAAAATCAACAGAACAAGTAAAATCAGCATTTAATTTCCGTGGATCCTATTGTTAATGGAGTAAAAACTTTAATAGCACATTGGCACGTGGTATTTTTCCTTGATTCCAGTAATTCTGATATACTAGTCTGAGCGTGGATAATCAAGTCATCATTTTTCCATCTCCAGCCCACGTGTATTTTGTGTTACATACCTTTCCACAGGGTTTGTTTCCCCATACTTCCATTCCTAATATTTCAGCAGGGACACGTGTCAGGTTCGTGCCTTTCAGGTTGCATGGTGTGTGTTCAGCACTCCTAGAAGAGCTGTCAGTGCTGTGCTATGCTGATTTCCCCTGCAGGTTTTTCCACTGAGTGTGCCCTGGCTTATGTCACTGGAGAGGGTGCAACCTGTTCCTCTACTTCCACCGATTCTAGAAGATTGACACAAAGGTCAAGAGAGAAATAGAGAGGCAAAGGCATGGCCTGCCTTTGCTCCTGCCTGCTTCACTGTCCATGTGCCCCAGGGAGCAGCAACCGAGCTGTCTCTGCAGAACTTTTAAGTGCAAAGGCAGAGGAAACTCCTTGAATCCTTACCAAAGAGCATGCTTGTCAGAGAAAGCCCCAAGCAAGTATTAGAATTCAGCTGCCAGAACTAGAAAGACCAAGACACAGCCACAGTCCCAGTGTCTGTCATGTTGGGAAGTGAGAAAAATATAACACATCCACTTGGAGCATTGACAGATCCTGAATAGGAGCTGATGTTTTTCCTGCCTAAGAGGTAACACAGCGATCAAAAAGAATCATGCACTTGTATTATACATCTTGGACTAACTTGGGACTAGCATGATGTCACACACAGAGAAAATGATGCATTAACTTCCACACAGGAATCCATTTTGTTTTAAACCAGAAACACTGAAGGAGCTTCCACAACGAAGACAGACAGACTGAACCAGCCTAACTATCATATGACAGAAACCTTCCACCACCAGTTTTTAAGTTGTTCTTCCTTACTCGTCTGCTTCTGGGCTAATTAATTGTACACTAAACATACTGCTCATGTGATACAAATAATTAATTAAACATGGTCACAGACTAGAACATTAATTGTAACACAATAATATACTTAACTGCTGCCTGTCTCTTTTAACTAATATGAACTCAGCAACACACAGGGATCTCAGCTTGGCAAATGTGTATATATGTATTTGCCACAGTAACAAACTGCACAGAGCAGTATTTGCTGTTTCTATGGGGCAATGTCTGGAGAGATGTAAGGAAAGCTGCCTTTCTGGACACCATGATGAGAGTTTAACATTTCCTTCTGTTCACGCAGATCTCTCAGAAAAAATAAACCATTAACTAGGCTAGGGTTTTTTTCATTGGGGGTTCTCTGAAGGAGCAGAGCCTGAGCTAGTGAATAGGGTAGAAGGAAAAAAAAAAAAAGAAGAAATAGAAAGAGAAAGAACAAATTCCAGCAAATGCAGTATCAAGCCAATTTCAGTGGTTCCAGGGCTGGCAAGCACACAGCTATTATTCTCAGCAAGACCAAGAAGATTCCTTGAAGAGATTAGTAATATTTACCTCGAGCACAGGAAATGTTCTTGAGAATTCATCACTTGATGCCTACAGTGCTGAAAACACAGCATGTTATGGCAGCATTAAGTATTATTAGTGTGCTTACCTGCAGCTCCTCTATCCTACCAGATGGCATCTAGAGTTTATTTTTCTTTCTCCTTTGAAATTACAAAAAAATACCTTATTTGTAAGAAGGTATTGCAGCCCTTTCTGATGCATAAAATATGAAAATGACCATTTGGAAGAAAACACTGATGATTGAGGAAATCTTGTTTCCCCCATTGGCAAGTCAAGGCATAGTATGCACACAGCAAATAGGGAGAGAACAATTCACAGTATACATTTAAGCGAACAAGACCTCTGAGGCAAATCAAACTACACATGCACAAGAGAGAGAATCAAAAGCTAAAATATCTTGCCAAAGGCTATGAGCTTTTTGTGATTTTTAGAACTAAAATTCTGCTACAGATACATAGCCATTTAATAGATAGAACATTTAAATGATTTGTGCAGTTACTTTTATGTGTAGTCTGTGTGAATAAAGTGTTTTTTAAAAAGAAAAGAAAAGAAAAAGATGGTTAATTTTCAGTTGTTCTACCATTTCTTTTGGCTGGAAAAAAAAGAGTTTTATGACACCTTTTTTTGGCAAGTAGATTTAGCACCTTAGAGTACTGAAGTTCATTCACTAGCCTAAGCTTTTATTATAAGCCATAATCTCTTTATTTCAACTGCAATGGATGAGGACTTCTAGATACTATCTTCCACCAGCAGCAGTTGGAAACATCTCTCATCTGATATCAGTACACAGAGTATGTATTTGGAACCTGAAATGCTAACATCCTCATATCGTGAACCAAACAGCATTTGAAAGTCAAATTGTGTCAAACAAATTTTAAAATTAACCCTAAATCATCAAAATGCCGAAATAAAAAAAAAAAAAAAGAAAAAAAATGCATTTAAAAAATCTTAAGTTATGCAGGTCTAGCATAATTATCCAGTAGTCAGTAAAATTTCTTCAGAACAAGTTATGCTGTGAAAGGACTGTGCTAGTTAGAAGCAAGCTGGAATGTTTTGGTACAAGAACTTGATAACAGGCAGTGGAATGAAAAACATGGTGTCTCCTTCTCTCACAGTTACGCTGAGAACTCTGGGAAGAAGAAAGACTTTTTTCTCCATTTTTTTTTTCTTCTGCCTGTGCCTTCAGACCTAGTCACATCTCATTAACCTTGCTCCTACTAACCTTGCTCCCTAACCTCTTGGCCGCACTTCTCTTCTTCCTGAGAACTGGGGTAAGGTTGAGAGGGACGGGGGAAGGTGTTGGGGTGGTTTGAAAGCCCCTCCTGGGGACCTTGGTTTCTGGGAGGGGAGTTGTGCTTTTGTATTGTTTATCCTTTGTATATTTCTGTATATAATTGTATATAACTGTATATATTGTAAATAGCTGCTTGTAAATTCTGCTAGCTGTAAATAAATTGCTTCATCTATATTCCCAGAGGCCGTGTGAGTTAGCTGGGGCAAATACAAAGTGTAGGGGGGCGGGTAAGAGCCCAAACCATCACAAGGACAAAGTCTCATTGATTTCACAGTTTCTGTTTCTGGTCTCTGTTGTTTGAATACTCCAATGTTCCTTTGTTTGATACTTTACTTTTACCATTTATAAGGAGGTTTTTTGGATTTTGGTTTTGTTTTTTTACAACATTGCCTTCTACAAATCTGATTGCTGTTACAAAAGCATCTGTACCGCAGACATGCCACCAACACTGAAGCAGGGCTCAGGATCCTATCACAGCAGGCCATCCCCTAATAAATGGATGATTACAGTTTCAATCTGCGGACACCAAATTGCTATCTTTTGTTGTAGAGGGGGATTCTCAGTGCCTACGTCTATTTGGTGGAGGAGAGAAATTAATTGGGGTGATATAAATTTTATATAAAAATATAGATTTATTAAATTCAATATTCTGAACTCTTGCCACCCCCAACCACTGTATATTAATATAAATGTTCAGTACATGGTTATGAAAACAATTTAGGATAAAATATGTACAGGGAATTTGTTATTTAACTAGCAAACATTCAAACTATAAACAGAGAGAGGAGTTTTCCCCGCGGCTTAATGCCATTTGGGATCTTTATGCTATTTGCCCAGCAGAGTGGGCTGAAACTCTTTCTGCTCTACAGCAGAGATAACTTATCTTACAGAGGTATTAAAGCTTTTACTCACAACTCTTTATCAATTATTAATCACCCTCTGGGGCTGTGTCACAGCCTGTGTCTAATGTCCAGACTTCAGGGGATCTCTGCCTGTGGACTTGGAGGCTGGAATCTTCCTGGACTGAGGGGAAACAGGCGAATCTTCCCAGTTTTGGGGGAAATATTGGTTTTCTCTAACCTTTTCTCCTGGCGAGGGACGATCTCTGCCTTGGTGCTGCTGGCTTCTTCTGGATACTGTGTCCAGGGATTATCAGCTGGCAGGACTTCAGGAGCAGTGCAGACAATCCAGGGTCTGCTTCCTGGTTATCTCAGCGGCAGTGGCTGTTACCAGGCAATGATAGGCAGCGGGCATGCAAAGTGTGCGCAGCTGCTGGGAGTCTGAGCTCTGTAGGTAAATCAATGCAGGATCTGGTCCTGGTAGCAATAGCATGCAGATATGCACAGCTGGCTTAGGAAGCTATAGGCTCCTTTTATATATATATTTATATATATATATATATATATGTGTGTGTGTGTGTGTGTGTGCAGGCTTGTGGTGGAGGGGCAGCAGCCCCAAAACTGAGGCTTCTCTATGCCTCTGCATGCCTGGATCTGTTTTTCTGCCTCAGCCCATGGCAGTAAACAGGTTGTGTAACAAACACACGCCCGGTCCGTGTACCCCTGGAGTCTGCCCAGGTAATCCCCTATTGGGAGGGTCCAGGCAAACAGCTTCTGCCTATTAAGGTAAGGTTTGGCTTACTGCCAACCTGATTGGTCACTTTAGATGGCCAAATGAGCCACGAATCTCGGCTCAGAGTCTATAAAGAGGAGTGCAAAGGAGCACCACATGTCCAGAATGTTCAGAAAGTTCAGAGTGTTCAGAGGTTCAGAGCGTTCAGAGGTTCAAGCTCATCTCTCTGATCCACATAGCAGCACAGACCTGCTTGCATGGCCTAGACACAGAGTCAGGCCCTTACTTACTCTCTTGCAAACATTACAGAGGCTCAGACCTCTTGCAATTGATCTCAAGGCGCAGTTAAGCTGTCTGCGTACCCTTTGAGAAGCAGAGTGCATGCACACCTGCATTTGGTACATATATGGGGAGCTGAGAGCCCCCTGCTTAAGCCTAGAGCAGCCGTACATACTGGCTTGCTATCCTGAATTTATCTATGGAGCTCAAGTCTCCCTGCAGCCCGGCAGACCCTGCTTGCCAGCTGTCCTGTAAGCCTGGAAAGATCCAGACTCAGCAGATCTTTCAGACTGTCTGCTAACCTACAAACACAGCCTGCTAGCTGTACAGATGACTGTGCTAGAAGCTGCACAGACAAATCCTCCTCCTGCACCTGGAAATCCTGCCAGCTGATCATCCCTGGACACATACGGCATCCAGAAGCAGCAGCACCAAGGCAGAGACCACTTCACCAGGAGAGAAGGTCAGAGAAATCCTGTTTACCCCAGAGACTGGGAACACTTATCATTCACCTGCAAGCCAGGACAGATTCCAGCCTCACCAAGACCCGAACACTGGGCACACACTGTGACACAATCCCGGGAGGGTGATTAATGATTAATTAAGAGCAGCACATCTAAACAAGCTTTAATTCCTTTGTAAAATAAGTTACCTCTGTCTTGAGAGCAGACACAGTTTCAGCCCTTGCTGGGGAGACAGTATAGTTGTTAAGAGGCATTAAGCCTAAGGGAATCTTTCTCTCTGTCTATAGTTGTTGATAATTTGATATTTCCATTTAATAATCCAATCCCTGTAAATATATGCCTACTCTTTTCATAACCTTGCACATAACGAACTGGACTACATAGTGGTTGGGGGTGGTACAAATTTGTAAATATTAATTTTTCTCATCTCCCCCTAACAGAGGAGGAATAAAGAAATCCCCTCCACCACAAGGCTTAAATGAGCTCTGCATCTAAGGTACACAGACAGGTAAGCTGTGAATGAGGGTCAGAGCTGTGTCTGAGCCATGCTGGTGAGTCAGAGCTGAGCTGAGCGCTGCAATGGGGTCTGGGCTGTGCTGCGGGTAGAGTCAGAGCACGTTGTTTACCTGTGCACCCCTATTTATTGACTGGGCCAAGATTAATGGCCTCTTTGGCCACTAGAATGACCAATCAGGTTGGCAGTCAGCCAAAACTTACCATAACAGGCCGAAGCTACTTGCCTGGACTTTCCCAAATATGGAGATCACTTGGATTTGCCCCAGGGAGACACGAGCTGGGTGTGTGTGGCTTACACAACCTGTTTACAACTAGGGGTCCTGGCAGAAAAACATGTCCAGGCAAGGCATAGGCATAAATAAGCATCTTTTCAGGCCTACAGGCCCTCCACGACATCTTTCTCCTTAAAATTCCTGAAGATCTTTTCCAAGGAGGAAGTGCTTGGACAGAAGAATTGCTTGTAATCCAACTCTGTGCTACAACCTGATCTCTTTACTCTTCACTGTCAAGTCCAAGTGCCATTGTACAACACATATCAATGTGATTCAGGGTTGCTGTATAGGTCTTCTGCCATTTATACTTCCTTTATTACCAAAGCAAGAACACCAGACACAGTCAAGTTATGACAGGACCTGACAAAGGCCAAAAAATTCCAAGTGGAAGATGTCTTCACTTGCACTATGGTGAAAAGACACATACGAGATGACAAGCTAATGGCAGAACATCAACCTTCACTTAGAATTCTCTGGCTTCCGGAAGATTCCTCACCTTATCTGTATTATATAACAGAAATACTTTGATATTTAATTTTAAAAGTAATACAAGTGCATGTCAGACAACTTGCATGTTGGGGTTTGGGGTGTTTTTTCAGCTTTATTGTTCTAGCATATCACCTGTCCCTCTAAATATATCTCTTCGATCTTCAGATGATCTCGATTGCAAAGAGCACTTACTACCACCAGGAGTACAAAGAACTGAATGCTTAAATGTGCTCTGCAATAACCCCTAACTGACCATATAGGTACATCCTAGGGGCCAAATGAGTTCACAAAACACTGGCTATGGCCAAGAACGAGTATGAGCATTGCTGCTGATAGCTGACCAAGCCTTAAACATTTTGGGTTGTTTTTTGTTCTGTATACCTTTTCCTCCAGAAGACCAAAGACTTCTCAAGCAGAAGACAGTACAAACTGCAGTTAAGTACATTTCCCCAGCAATTCCAGGTGATCTATGTTTAATCCTTAAAAATACATTAAAAAGGAACTAAGTTCCCACTTGTTTTATAGGATACTGTAGTTCTGATATTGAGTCTTAATGGCCTTGAGAATTTGAGCTTTATATATATATATATATATAAACTAAAATAATTATGAAAGGAAAAAGATTACTTGTAGGATGAGCTGTTATACACAGAGAGGAAGGAATGTTAAATACTCAATGGTTTTTCCTCAGAAAACCAGCTGCCAGGAAGAGGATTCTCATTTCTTAATAAGAGAAAATACATCATATGCTGTCTCCAATTCCACATTATCAAAAGTTCAGTTAGTAGTGGCAAAATACAGAACGTTCACTCTGGCTCTTTCCTCTAATAAACTCTGTCCTTTGGAGGAAGAAAAAACCCAAATATGTATTTTTCAGCATATTATGCAAAACCATTGCAATCCTCAAATAAAGTCTTCATGAATTGATATTTTTTATAATCTCTGCATTAAAAAAATATAAAAACTAACATACTTTTTAATGTAGATACTTCAACTTACCTTTTTTTTTCCTTTTCAGAAATAAAAACTGTAGTGACACTTTGTTCATCAAGCTGAAAAGTCCCATTTTTTTATGGCATTGGTAAACTTTATATGAGGCTAGTGCAATTTGGCTCCTATTAACACTATTTTTTTAATTAATTCCCTTTGATTTAATAACATTTTGAGCATTCTGCACATTTTCTTTCTACAAAAGTAAGAAACAAACAAGAGAGACCCAATATGAAGACTTCCTAGAAGTATACTGTATTTCAAAAGAAAGCAATGAGGGATACAATTTTTGTTTATATTATGTTGCTTCCTAAAGACAATGAAATAACACAAAAAAAATATTGCTTCCTTCCTTTATTCCTTCATTCATTGCTTCCTAAAATCCATTCAAAGGGGGGGGGAAAGACCCATCAGAATAAACTTCAAACGGTTACAAATCTTGCCTGGATAACAAATATAGAATGATACTATCTAATGTTTTAATTTCCATTTGTTGTTAGGTGTTTGGAAATGAAAAGCACTACCTTGATTTTACTTTGCAGACGTGTTTCACAATTTCATATGCGTAGAATCAGTTGCTCTCCTCTTATCCATACATAATCAATATTGTTTATAAGAATTACAAGTAATAGGATGAAGATGAGAGGGCTACAATTAGACCACAGTAATAATTTGTCCTGAATTTTTAAGCATTATTTTCAAAACTCTTCTCCCTCCTCTTAAAAGAAAAAAAAGGGGGAAAAAAAGGTCACGGATTCTTCTTTCTTTCTTTCTTTCATACTCCCCAGCTTTAGTGTGAAGCTCCCACTAAAAGTAATGAGAAACAGGTCCTATGCTTTCTCAAAAAAAAACCCCTTTGTTCTCTGATAAAAATAAAGACTACAGGATAATAGTTTCCATTTTCCAATGAAGGAAGAATTTAGGAAGATTTATAGGATTTTCTTTAAACTATTTTTTATGTGACTGTGGTGATAGCAAGCACAAGGAAATGTGCTTTCATATATTTCAGCACTTAAGCCCCTCTCATAAAAATTAGGTGCTTAGGAACCAATTAAATAACTTTGCTTTAGCTAGCAGTGTACTATGAGTGAGAAAGAACAGTCACCTGTGGTCCCACTTTGGACTCATATTTCTCATTAGTAGTTGTTTCTCATTAACAGTTGTCAGGAACAGAGAAAAAAAAAAAAAACATTTTTGAAATTTAACCACACCATCACTTTCAGGAGTATTGTGATAACCTATTTTGAAGGTGAAGTACTAGGCAACATCAGGAAAAACAAAAATTCTTATTTATTCGAGGAATTCATGTGACATCCTTTTTGGGATCAATTTCACTCATTTTCTTTAGAGGTTAATTACTTCCTATAAAGTAAACTGAGTTCTTCATATATTGAGCTCAGATGCCCTCAGCAACAGGGGGGAAAGTCCCCCAGCAGTCCTACTTGCCATGTCTTCATTTCTACAACCTCCAGATGAGAAAGTATTCTGCTCTAGTGTGGAATATAAGACTGTAAAATACATATTCACAGCAAAGCCAAAATTGCTTGCGTAATAAAAATTTATCTTCTCTTTTTATTTTGAGGGCTACTGCATGGGTAATCCATTATTAGTGGCTCACAGCCAGCAACAGGCTGTGAATTGAGCTGGTGAATAAATCAGCCTACACAGATAAAGACTCAGAATACTGAGTATGTGAGTATGCAAGAGAGGCTCCACACAATGACATTTGTTCTGTTTCTCTAATGCAGATGGTTTATTGATGGATGAACCCCATTCCTTTAATGTCCATTTGGGTACTTTGTGTTTAAACATTCATTTGAACTTTATTTATCTGACCAGAAATATGGGACCTGAAGAAAATACTACTTCCTTGTATAATCCAAGACCAGCAATGCATCTTCCAATAAGTTGAAGTAAGAGATATCCATTGCTAAATGTGTTTGTTTCATAGCTGTGCTGCTCCTTCACAATGAGAAGAAACCCTCTCTCTTCTTTCTTTCTTTTACAATCTGTCTTTAAATTAACCATAAAGTTGCACAAATATTCAAGCTCAGAACTTCAGTACATTGAAAGGTTTCTCTAAAACTTTTACCTGACGATGACCCTGAAATATTTCTTAATGCCAAGTGTTGGATGTATCCCTTTGGCATTACTTGGCAGAGGAGTGGAGAAAAAGATATCTCCATATGTAGCTGAGGTCCTCCTGTCAGTCTAAGAAAAACTGACATTTGAAGGATATATAAAAGCAGTAAGACTCCGATAACTCCAGATCACAGGTGATCTTACTTGTTTTGTGTTCGTCCTATAAAGGTGTTGCAAAGAACACTGTCTTCTGCAGATCTTTCTTCAACCATAGAGATAATTTGCTGGGAACAGAACTACTGCTTTGCTGTGCTCATGTAAGATCAAGAAACTTGACAACAGAACTAAATCATCTTCTCAAGTGTGCATGCCACCAACAGCCTCTGCAGACTGAAAAAAAACCCCAAACAAACAAAGGAAAAATCTTTAGTCCAACCATTGCAATCACTTTAGGGTATATGTGATTGCAAAAGTAATCTGGACTGTGCCTCACCTAGATCAAAAGCTAATTTGACTGGAAATTCAGAAAAATCAATAACATGCGTGGCATTGCCTAGGAAGGAATTTTGTCCAACAGCTAAAGAAAAAGGTATTTTTATGACAAACAGAGCACGAGTGGGGTTTTTTGCCTCTGTTTCCAGTGGCAGATGTTTTCTCTGTGTCTTTGAACTCCTTAGAAATGTCTTCCTTACTCCATAGACTGGTAATAACTGCATTATTTTTCCTCCTTTTAGATGAGACATTGACTTCTGCATTTTAATATTTGGGGAAGAATGTCACTGGGACCCAATGCTGTCATGAGAGCTTTAAGAAGCTGTTCTGGTTGTTGGTGCTGCTTCTGCATGGGGAACAGCAGAACTTCATTTAGAGGTTTAGGCAGACAGCGTATTAAACTGTTGAATGTTTGTGCCAGTGACAGAGGATTTTCCATTCTTTCAGGTTGACAGCATCTGACCAGCTTCAATACAGAATGGTGTAATACCACTAATTTTACAGCCAGAGACTGTTTTCAAGCTGTCTTAGAAGATTTCAGATTTTTTACTGAACAGAAGCATGTTGAAGTTTTTTGCATCTTTTTTTGACCATTTATCTGCTACAATATGGACATTTGCTTCTGCTTTATGTTTATCTCTCTGGTAAGCAGCTTTTAGTCTTGCCTTTTTTTTTTTTTTTTCTCAATCCTTGTGCATAATATTCTATGTATACTGAAATACCCAACAAAACCATTGCTCTTCATCAGTGTCATCTTGATAGTTGCATTTAACAAAGGCCTAAGTGCTCTTCAAACATCTTATATAGCATTCCTCAGAGTTTTTAATCTATTTGCTATCATCAAGTTTCATAGAATCATAGAATCAAACAGGTTGGAGGACATTTCCAAGATCATCCAGTCCAACCTATCACTCAGCCCTATCCATAATATAGATTTTTTTTTTTACCTTTGGTGTCTGCCACCATAAGCAACTCACATATTTTCAATGTTTTTGTCTGTAGTTGTGAAAACAGAGAAGAGAGGACCTAACAAGTACATACAATAAGAAATATGCTAGATCATAAGGCTGTAGTCCAGTGATACCACAAAGGCATCCATTTTCTGATGTTGTCTGTGTCTCAGGAGCAAAACTATCCAGAACAGATTCTGTATTGTCTACAAATACTAAGGATGGTCCTGGCTTTTGGACAACACCCTTTGGAACCAAAAGCCTTCATGACCACAATCACTGCTACTGCTACTGTCAAAGTAAATAAATAGAAAACTCATGCAAAAATGTAGGACAACAATATAAATCCAAGATCACTTTTCATGGTCCAGAAGGATACAGGACTTTGGGGCTGGAAAGAACAAACCAGCAAAGCTTAGCTGTGGGTCCATCCCGGCATCATTTTAAGGTCACTCTGCTTATTGAAAATTGCTCCTGATTTGTACAAACATATGATCTATGGTGTCCACTTGGTAAAACACCTCAATATCTTTCTGCATCCCTCTAGGAAAAAACATTAGTTCCCAAAATACTACAATATAAACATAAGTACAGAAGTAGTGTCATAACTCTTTTTTAAGCCTCTTCTATTTCTATAATATTGGAATAAAATTATGTCTGCATTACAAGCCAGATTTCAGGGCCATGACCACAGCCATAGTGTTCTGTGGTCAGAACATTTTTAACCAAATGCTTATAATCTAGTTTTTCTTACCAATTTAGTTATCACAAATTGTTGTTTTTATGAAAGTGACATAAAACTGAGTGAAAGTGTGTTGTTGACATTTTAGCCTACATAAACTAGCAGAGGATAGACCCAATATGGAGTTGACATCTGATATTTACAGTATAGAAAGAACTTGTTACAACCTTTTCCTGTCCCATGAGGGACCTCTCCCTGAGGCAAGTCTACAGTTTTCTGCAGTCAAAAATGGCACACCTTGCTATGAACGGCCTCTCGCTTCAGGGCCATGGACTCTTCTGTCTACTTTTGCTACCTCTATCTTGTAGCAATTCTTTAAAGGTCATTCATTGTTATTACATCCCAAAAGCCCCTAATTTCTTCCCCCCTTGCTCTTACAGTCTCCACTGAAATTTGAAACTACTGTATTCCTGTTTCTCACTGGCTGCAGTACTTCAAGGTAATTTTCCCTCAAAATATTTTCATAACACCTTTGTCCTCCACCAGTCCCAGGATGTACTATGGATCACAAAGGTGGGAAAAACTGGCACATGATACATACAGGTGCAACGTCAAGTGACCTGGGAGATAATTCTCATCTGCACTGTTGCCATTATCAAGGTATTTTCATTAATTTATCAGTTTTATTTCTGCCTCTGGTCTCTCTTCATAAATATTTCCTTTCCTTGCTAAAATTATCTTTTAAATTTATGCTGAGTGATAAGTAAGACAACATGTTTATCGTAAATAATTTAACTATGTAAAATATTTGATAAAACTCATGAGGAAAACAGTTATTTACATAACCAAACTTTCTAAGAGATAGGAAGTTGATGATAATAATTGCTTTATCATCATAAAACTTCATTATTTTTGTCATGGGCCAGGTCTCCATTGTGCCAAGTGCAATACACTAGATGCTGCGTAAGCAAAGAGCAAAAACATAGCTCCTGCCCTAGACAGCTTACCATCTGCAAGACAACAGAGAAATATAGACAGATGGAGAGGTATTGAAGGTGACAAGATGGTTGTGATCATTGTGGTAGGCAGTAGTCGGAGCAGAAGAACAAGACTGTTGTCAAGTTTTTAATATGCATCACAAAAAAGAAAGGTTTTAGGGAGAAACAACTCTCCTAAGCACTAGAATGTAGCAGTGACTTGCCATTTATTTCTGCATTTTAATCCAAACACTCCTTTTGCTCTCTCCAAATTCTCAAGTTCTCTCTGAATAAAAATTTGTATTAGAACATATACAAAATAATCACTACCTTCACTTGGAGAAGCTCATTTAAACACACATATGTCATTTATAAATATGCTAGAAAACTATACAGTCTATCCAGGAGTATGCACTCCCAGTTCATAATTGTATTGCAAGGTTCATAACTATATTATTGTTGCTACGAATGGCATAGATTCAAATTCAGACCGAAACCACTCTAGCAAAAGAAAAAATTTGGTGAAATGACCAAATAAAATTGATGATGATATAAACATTAAGGTTTAATCTTCAGCAGTGTATGACCATACTGAACTCCTGATGGACACACTGAATATATCAGTAAGAGGAATTCTGCATATAGACAAATTGGAGTTTATAATTGTTTATAGCATTATATAGCTAAATCAGATAACTATTTGTATAGATTCTTATGGAAACTTATTGGTTTACCTTTTTCTTATGATTGCTCTAACACCAAAGTCCAATGTCCATGCAACCTCATACAGCCCATCTGGCTGCTGCAGGACCCATACTCTAGCAAATACCTAGTACGAGCCATGGCAGAGATGCCCCTAGAGACCCCTCAGTCACATCTCCAGTAGCCTGTTAGTTGTATCTGTGTGAGCTCTTGGCAAACTTGCCTCTCAGGCTGCCCAGAGGCCAAACCTGCTGATGAGCTGTATGAGCTACCTCATTTTGTTGGAAAGTTTTGAGTTGACTTCTAGCTGGCTATGAGCACTTTGTCTCTACTTGTCTTTGTATTACAGCCTATAATAGATAAAGATGAGTTATAGTCAAAGTTTTCAACAAATAAAGTTGATATGGATAATATCAACATTTAATGACTTGCCCTTCCTTGCAAAAGGCAAAACATACATCCTTGAAAACTTACATTATCTAATACAACAAATTCTCAACAGTCAAATCCCCCAAATCTTATTCAAGTGGGTGCAATTTTAAGAGGAAAACAAAATATTAAGTATTAAGCAGAAGTATTTAAATTAGCACTCACATTTCAGCTCTGAGAAGTGTTTAAGAAAATAAAAATTAGAGGTCCAAGCCAGTGTCACACACTTTGCAGATGCAAACATAAACTGGAGCTGTAAGGAGAAGACTATGTGTAGGCATCTGTATTTTCAGTCAAAATGTGTTTGCTGAATTCTACCATTAAGATATTTACAAACAAATTGAAAACTATAAAATCAATCCATATACATTAGTGTTCTGCTGTCAGTCTTGGTCCCTCATTTTGTCTCAGATGCAAGCAATACCAGCACAAATCATCTTGCTGACATATATATCAACACTGAAGCCATACTGAAGAATAAATCCAAAGTATTAGTAGATAAATGTTTTATCTTTACTATTTGGCACGGTCTTCCCTAACTCCCTGTGCATTACTATGTGGTGGAGGGTTGCACAGGCCTCAAATTACTATGTTTACAAATCTATTCATGCCCGGACATGTTGTCCCCACAAAGGGTGTTGCCCTGTCTAAACTTGGGGTAAACAAGTTAAGGGGGACAATGGGACACAAAAGCCTTGGTGCCTTCCAGTCTGGGTTGCCTTCTCGAAGGTTGAAGTAAACACGTTGTGTAAGCTCACAGGCCTAGGGTGAGGAACCCACCTGAGTCCTCTCCTTATTTGGGGGTACCAGACCCTCGGACTTCACCTTATTTGGTATGTTTTGGCCTGTTGCCAAGCCCTCACTGGACAGAATTGTGGCCCAAGGACCATCAATCGCGGGGTCAAAACTCATAGAAAGGGACAATACAATGTCCCTGCTGCCTACCTCTCTCTCTCGCATCTCGCCTCTCGCTCCTTGCCACCCTCTACCACCCACCTGCTGCTCCTAGCCGCTTCCAGCCGCTTTTGGGGACCACCGCCACTCCATGACTCGAGCCCATGGCACCAGCCCAGGGGAACTGACCAAGGCGCTCCCGGCCAGCCGCCGCCCCAGCCGCCGCTCCCAGCTCGACCAGACCCCTGGAAGCTCCAGACAGTGCGCCCCAATAACCCCTGAACTATTCAAACCCACGATATTTGGGACCACCAAAACTGACTCCAGCCAGTGAGTAACTGAGCAAACTCGATCTAAGCCAGCATAAACTCTCAATAGCTTACCAGTGGCACTTTCATGCCACAGACTCTCTTCCTAAATGCTTTCAAACTTTTGCTAAATTCCCAACTTGCTGTACATAGACATTCTGTAATATAATCTTGGAACCACATACAAAGAACTTGTGTGGGGTAGTTGTAAATAAGTATGGGGAGGGGGGATTCCTTGTGTATATAATATTAAATTATTTAAACCCTTTCAAAATTCGGCCTCATATTTCATTCCCCCAAAACCCAGACAAACCTCTCCACGACATACTCCCATCTAAAATCTCTTCATTCAGTCATATGTCACAAATTACCTTGACAAGGCAAAGACGAAGACCTTCTATAAGCTGGCAAGCATACACATGACAAAAAAATGTACCATGGTGTCCAGTCTCAGCTGTGCCCTCAGGTGTTACACATTTTACCTCATTAAGTTCCAAGACAGTGTTTCCATGTTATCTTTTTCCTTATCAAGATATGCAGCTTCTATAGTCTCCTTTGCTTTATTCATCCTCATCACTATTTTGGTTTATTTAACAGTGCTAATACCTCAAACATGCAAAAATAACTTGCTGTTGTCAGAAACTGCAGCGGTATCTATATTGCCTTCTAGTGTCTTTGCATAGCCCAGACTCAACATGAAAGGAAAAAATTCTTCCATTCATGTGTCAGCAATATGATAAATAGCTATGATGGAAGAGTGTAAGGAGGACTGTGTGTTTAAAGGAATTTGTGCAAGACTTTTCCCTCCCCCTCTGATACATCAAAGGGTGCTTGGTTCTCTGAAGCACTCACAAAAGGCAACCCACGTGGTTCTGCAAGCCGTGGTAAGTAGAGGCCTGCTGCCTGTGATTGCACTATGAAATATACAGCCAGAAACTTGCTATGTCTGAGAAGCTGGAAGAGAGGAGGAAGACAGAAGCATTAGTACAAGAAAGAAAGGAGCACGAGAAGAGAAATCAGAGCTGCAGAAGTTAAACAGACATGAGATTTAGCCAGAACAACGGGTACAGTCAGACAAAAGGTAGAGCATCTTTCTGAATGGTGTTGAGCTGCTGAAATTAAATGGAGAATACAATTATGTCCCAGTTTGAGACCACGAGCTGCACAGGACTGGAGGACAGAAGTGAGAAAAGAGGATAAAGAAAAAAAAATACATGAAACACATCAACAGAGAAGAACACAAGAGAAAAGAAAGTAAAGCTGACTGAAATATGAAGTGGTTTTGGAAACAACAAAATCCTCCCAACCGCAGAAATATACAATGAGGAGAAATGGTGAATAAAAATGGTTGAGAGCAAGCCTCAGTTTAGTCCTGTCAGAGTTAATATGCAAAATCAGGTTGAAGGAAGATAACAGCTGCTGCCTTCCTTATGTAGAAAAATACCCACCTAGTAAAACATTTGATCACCCTACAGTATGCACTAACCTACAGCCACTATCGCTGGAAAGATGTTGCATGACTAAATATACTGGTAGATGGAATTACTGAGCAAATGGGAACATGTCCCAGAAGAAGAAAAACAGCAACCAATGCCATATTTAAATAGCAGCCATTGGCACAAAAATTATAAGAAATAAGCATTCTTCATAGAGAAAAGTCTTTAACATATTGCAGATAAAAGAAAATGAGATATATCACACCTGCAGCAAGCTATGTGAAAAAAAATAGAGCAATTGTACTGGTAAGAGCTAAAGAAATATTTGCTAAATAACAGGTATAATGCATTTAGATTATTGAATTTTCAACAGTTCTTTTTAAATGTTTCTAATGATTCAGTAGCTGAATTTACTAATTGTGGGGGGGGGGGGGGGTGTGTAAATTAAACACTCCAGTTTCTGGAAAGCAGCCTAAATGTGAAAGGATGAATATACTGAATTAAGAATCAATCTCAGAGATTCAATTACCGAGTTTGACACTAAGAACTGAAAAAAAAATTTTGGTGGGCAATTTGAGGACAACTTAATTTCATCCCTAATCTATGCACTCCAATAACGAATGTAATGATTCTAAAGAAGCTGTTAAGTGAACAAACAACAGAAAGATAATCAGCTTTCTACCATATGTTTCTTGTATATTTAAACAAAAATATCTGTTTTGAGTGCAATCCAAAGTCCATCTAAGTCAATGGAAGGATTGTTACTAATCTGAACAAGATCTGGAATAAAGCTGATGAGTTTTAACATTTAGAACCTGTATTGTATATCAGCCCTGCAACTGTCCTGGACCTTCTCAGTTGAAACACTGCAGAAAAAAAATTAAGATTTTTTAGTTAGTCTGTGCTGATCTGTTAAGTCTTAGTTCCAGAAATTTAGATGTCAGGTAAGTGCTCATTTGGACACTCAGCTACCTGCTTTATTGATACAAAAATCTCATTTTAGAATAAAATACTTCTTGCTTCGGATACACGAAGGTAAACCTTCTCTCCTTTTAAGATGATTTCCTATTTGCATTCATTTCAGAAGGAAGACTTTGAGAATCAGGAAATTAGTTTCTTGAGGGCTTAATAGATTCCCTAAAATTTGAGATAAAACCTGGTTTGAGCAAATAAATATAGTATTTAAGTATATCAAATATTTGGATTTTAATTTATTCAAATATCTTATTTCAATTTAAACACAGCATTTAAATATTTAAATATGGTGTTTTAATACATATATATTAATTAAGTTATGAGGAAGTATTACTTTTGAATACAATGTAGAACAGCCCTCAAGAAGTTACATCAGCCTTAGTTCTCAAGCAATAACTTTGCCTCTGCTCCTCCTCACAAGATAAAGTTTAAGGTCATTCCAATTCTATACTGATCTGTTTGCTATGTTGCTCTCAAGTGATTGAAGATATACACAGAGACTTCACAGATCAAGCTTACTGCCATGCAAATATTAAGTACCTCCATGCAAAGCTCCCACTCTCACCAGATCCTACCCTGTTATTCAACCTGTGAAATTACATTTTCCTTTTTCCAAAATGTTGCTCTTCAACAGCACTAAGAGTGCTTTCTTTTTCATGCAATATCAACACCTTGCACCTTCTCTTTTACCCAAAGCAGATATACAAAAACCAAAACCAATGTTTTTGTGTATGATCTCCAAAGCTACTGATTACACAGCTACTGGACTCAGAATGTTTTAACAAACCAGATGCTTTCCCTAAGTGAAAGTCACAACTGATACTCTGAAAAGTACTCCACAGAGTTCTGCTGCAGTAGCCAAAATGCAAAAAAACCCTCCTCTGTCAATATCTAGAGGAGGAATTCTGACCCAGTCAAATGTATTTGTGATAGATACAGTTAAAGACAGAAATAAAGTGTCTTATATAATTCACCAACCTGCAGTTCAGACACAGAGGCAATCCTTAACCAAATACTTGCAAATAAGCATACAGGAATCCAATAGAATTTGAATTGCAGTCTCCACAAATATTGCAAACAGAGTTTGAATTGTTAAACACACTAAATGTCTGGAAACTTTTAAATGGATAGTCACAAGACTTATTGTATCCCCAAGCACAGCTCTTCAGACCACCACACTCTAAAGGGGCTCTGCCAGAGAGCAGAAATGGAAATTTTCTACCAGCAGGTGAACCACAAATTGGTTTTCAAGCACATTCCTGCCTTGGTCTGTGTAACCCAATGCAATCTATTCTCTCAACACTTATTAAATTTAACTGGATTGATATTAAGGCAACACTGAGGATAACCATTTTCAACAGTTCCAAAGGAAGCCGATTTTTCCTTTTAAGTTAGTCCATCTCATTCCACCTGAAATGGCTGTACAATAAGTAGCTGACAGTGCACTATCAGTATGGCAAGAGGCATAAAAGAAATTATATTGTCTCAGCCTACATGAGGGAATCCCCTCAACAGTGCCAGAGAAAATGGAGTTCAAACACAGAAGTTACATATCTCTGTGCTACTAGTGCATCTTTTCCTCCTCAGATACAGCACATCTCTTTGACTGCTGTACTCATACATGAGGTGCAGACATTCATATACCTATCCTTCCCCTCCTCTGCCAAATGATTGACAGCATGAAGCTTTATGTAAGGTGTGATCCAGGTGTGGGTGGCCTTAATTGTCTAGTTACCTCTTCCTTTTTGCTTTGGCACGGCAAGAGAGAGAAGCATAAATTACTCATAGAATGTTTCAGTGCCAAGGTGATTTTACTTTCAGTCAATTATAAGAAATCCATGAGCCTCAAAGGAAGTGGCAGTAGATCCTCTTTATGTCAAGATATATTCCAATGCTAATTTAAATTTCACAAGTTTGTTTTCTGCTCCCAGAACACCAGTAAACAATGAATACCATGTTATCATGTAACTCTGGTATTTTCTGTCAAGATACTTCTATATATCTAGATGGCTACATTAGAAATATTCTCTTTAATAAGAATGGCAAAATAACACGTGGATTAAATTTCTTAGTATAAAGATATTAGCCTAATGCTTTGATTGCATTACATCTAATAAAATGAAATTTCTACACCATGAAAGCATTTTTAGTACATTACGAAATGCTTAAGTGGTGGCTATGACTAATTCAATAAAAATCAGTAGGAAACTGATATAATTACATTTTTTTCATCTTTATTCCCATTTCATCTATCATTTTCTCTCAAAACACAGCTTTGCATTTTTATGATTTTTTAAAATTATTTGTATAAGTAACATGATTCAAGTTTCATGAATTTGACCAAGTTCATAAACTGAAAATTACTTGTCATCTACCTTATTGGACTTCTCCATTAAAATTCTGACCTGGCTTGCCCTAGCTAATAGAACAAACTGGTATGCATGGCAGGTTTTAGTTAAGATGAAACAAAGGATCTGTATTTTCCTTGTAATGCTGCAGCCACATGTCAAAGTAAATTATTTAAACACGTAATTCAGCAAGCAAATGTATCCATTAAGTGCCAGATTGTGTATAAGAGCAGGAGGACAGCCCCTGCTCCAAGGCCAGCCACAACTATCTTCTACATGAAGGCAGAGTAATTCACTATACACTGCAACAAAAATAGGAAGAGCTTATGAATGCATGAAGAAGCACACGTCCAAAAAAAATTAGCTATTTCCATGAACTGAATCCTGAAGTTCCTTATTTAATTTAAACTCAATCAAATTTCCCTTTCAATAATATTTAAATTTTGTTCACCAAAGATCTTGAAGTACTTTACAAAGCAGCATAAGCCTTATTATTTCATTGAAGTTAAAATGAGATTGTCCTGAGGAAGGAAAGAATAACGATTTCAGGATTTGTCTCAATAAAAGGTATAAAAAACCTGCTAGGGTTGAACAGATCTATTACATTGTAGAGAAAAGACAGAACTGTAAAATATTTCCCTTTCCCCAGCAACATACTAGTTTTCTTTATTAAATTAATAAAAATAGCATCACTACATCTTGTAATACTGAAATATATAATAGAATAAGAACAAGAGTATTTATTCATTGAAGTTATGGTTATATGCTTGGGATGTTTTTCAGGTACCAAGGATGATTTTCAGGTACGCTTTATTTATCTTTCACAGAAGAGATGAAGAATGAGGAGAATGATTTACAATACAAGCACAGAACAATTTTAGCATCTGCCCATGTGCAAAAAGGGTATTTGGAGACTACCAAATTACACCAATTACAGTGATATTTTCTTTTCAGTTTAGCAGCTATAAACATAAAGCACTGATAGATGCAATCATCATCTAGGAGCCCCTGTTATAATAATATTTTGGATACCAGAGTACACCTAGAAAAGATGACCACACAATTTCCCCTGAAATTCAAAAGGCAAATGAAGCTTGAGAGCACCAAGAGATTTTGGTGCTGTGACACAACAGCTTATCACAACTAAGGAGCAGGAACAGGAACCTCTGGTGGAAGACAATCCCCTAATAAATCTTGGGAAGAATTACATGGTTTAGACATTCCCAACAGGGAACCAACAGCTGGAAAGACTAGTGAAACTATGGAAGCTAAGAAACAAGAGCAGACCTTAAACACAGACAGTGCTTCCCCCCCAGGAACACTTAGTCTCAGATCACACCTTGAGTATTGAGTCCAGTTCTGGGCCCCTCAATTCAAGAGAGATGTTGAGGTACTGGAACATGTCTAGAGAAGGGTGATGAAGTTGGTGAGGGGCCTGGAGCACAGCCCTGTGAGGAGAGGCTGAGGGAGCTGGGAGTGTTTAGCCTGGAGAAGAGGAGGCTCAGGGCAGACCTCATTGCTGTCTACAACTACCTGAGAGGAGGTTGTAGCCAAGCGGGGGTTGGTCTCTTCTCCCAGGCACCCAGCAACAGAACAAGGGGACACACAGTATCACAGTATCATCAGGGTTGGAAGAGACCTCACAGATCATCAAGTCCAACCCTTTACCACAGAGCTCAAGGCTAGACCATGGCACCAAGTGCCACGTCCAACCTTGCCTTGAACAGCTCCAGGGACAGCGACTCCACCACCTCCCCGGGCAGCCCATTCCAGTGTCCAATGACTCTCTCAGTGAAGAACTTTCTCCTCACCTCGAGCCTAAATTTCCCCTGGCGCAGCCTGAGGCTGTGTCCTCTCCTTCTGGTGCTGGCCAGTCTCAAGTTGTGCCAGGGGAGGTATAGGCTGGATGTTAGGAGGAAGTTCCTCACACAGAGAGTGATTTGCATTGGAATGGGTTGCCCAGGGAGGTAGCAGAGTCACCATCCCTGGAGGTATTCAAGACAAGACTGGCTGAGGCACTTAGTGCCATGTTCTAGTTGATTGGATAGGGATGAGTGATAAGTTGGACTAGATGATCTTGAAGGTCTCTTCCAACCTGGTTGATTCTGTGATTATATGATTAAGCTAAAGGTCAGAGAAGACGCATGCCTCCATTTCAAATTCAGAGACTCACTGAAAGAGAGGTTATTTGCAGAATATGGCTTGCACTTAGGGTAGCCAGGAATTAAAATCTCTGCTCAGGATTTAGGCAGCTGTGGGCACACACTGAACTGAAGGCACAGAAAGAATCTCAGTGGCAAGTTCTCAAGTACCTGACAGACTCTAGACATCTAATGGTTCGAGAGATTTTAAAGATTCCATAAGTTAGGTACAAAGATCCACCCCCAAATTTAGACATCATTTGTTCACAGTTCCTGGAGGTGTTTTTAAAAAATCACATCATTTTTATCAGTAATAGGAGGAAACTACATATTTGCACTTCAGATCAGGCAGTATTTTGCAAATTTGCAATATAAATATTTCTCTCAAAGTTGTAATTTTCTTCAGGTGATCATAAGAGCTACAGCACATTCATCTGACTAACAATGCAGGAAGATATATACATATTTCAGGATTAATGATAGGGTGCTTAATGTAGCTTACAGTAATACTCTGAGAAGAATAAGAGGTTGTCATTTAAAAAAAAAGACAGAGGAAAATTTTGGGATTGCAAACTAAAATTATTCTGCATAGGTAATTCCATTTGGTAGAGTTTTTTACTATGATTTATCTTTGCTGATGTCAGTGAACAGAAAGGTGTATTATCATATTATCAGATGCTTTTTTGTTCATTGTCGTTTAAATGGTTCTTGAGTGCTGGGAATTACCTTCATTAGACTGGCCATAAAAAAACTTATATTTAAATTAACACAGTGATGGCTGCATATTTTTGCCCACTTTCACAACCTAGTCTTTACTAATGCGGGTAGAGGAAACTGTAAAATACATACTGCAATGTCTGCAGTGACAAGGTCACCAGTTTCAACTCAACATTTTTTTTTTAATAGATGTGGTTAGAGCTTGAGAAATTTATTTACTATTCCCTAGCCTGCAGTCCAAGCCCCTTGCTACAGGAAAAAAATGGCAGTGGTAACATACTCTAAAAGCCTCATTTTCTACAATTTAAAGGAATACAACATTTGTGTATCACTCACAGTATGAGGTATTTATTTATAATGTTGCAAACTGTCAGCTCCTGGCTTATTTCTATTACATATATATAGGATGTCAGAAACTGTCAAGAGTAAGAGCTTTACCAAGGGTCATGCCATGTAAAGGCAGTGCATTAGGTAGGCGCTGCACTGAATGCACACTGCTTGCCATTAAGGGAGCTCATACAGAGCAGCCATGAAATGGTCCTTACAGCACCCCAGGTGGCAGCTGAGCACAATCACCTTCAAAAGGGGTTTGGTGAGGCTTGCTTAGAGTAGAAAAATGAGGAGTTAAAACCCATTTATACATGGAAATGAAGGATGACAAGGTGTTTACATGAAAGCAAACCTTGAAGCAAGAATAGATGGAAAACAGCCATGAATATCTTTAGGCCTAGAATTAGACAACTATTTCTAAATATCTGAGAAGTGAAGTTCTGGAAACCTGTCTTAGTATGAGTGTTGGGTTAATAACCTAACACTTAATAATCTATGAGGCTCAGATTCTGGAAAAAAAAAGCAACATTGCATGTATGTCTCCATGGTACAGTGTCAAAGATACAAGCTGGCTGAGAACAAACAGGGACATGAGAAGCAGACTACGAGCATTAGCACAGCTCTCCACCCACTGTTTGCTTTCTTGTGTGATTCCTCTTTCCTGTATAGCATCACAGAGAACTTTTACATCTAACTGATTTTTTGAGTCTGAAGTCCCCTCTTTCTTCACACTTTTTTTAATCTCTTTCTTTCCTCTCGTTATGCACTCTAAGTCTTGCCCTCAATTTTGTCCAGTCCACCTCTTTCCTCACAAAGACTACTCTCTGAATACTGTATTCCCTTTCATAATTTAACAGTCCTTTCCTCTCCCACACATGCTGGCACCCACAATTTTTATTCCCATCTGCTGCTTTATGCCTAGGATTGAAATATTTACCAGAAACATAGTAACTAGTGAACTAAATGAAGAAATGGAGCCCATTTTCCAGAAACAATATGTAGACAGCAAACCAAATCATTTTATTCATCTTCAGATATATTGATACCTTTAAACCCTACTGGTAAACTACAGAAGCAGCACTTGGCAGGGATGAAGAAAAGTCTCTAAAATAAAGCCAAGGCACAGCAGCTACAAGAAGAAAAATTCTTTATGAAGCAGAGATACACATTTGTTGCAAGAAAGAAACTTCTGTAAATTTTATCACTGCATATGGAAATTCCTATCAGTGTGCTGTTCTCAAACTCAAATCCATGTTTTCTCGCATTCAACCAATGTTGTATAATAAACTTGAAGAGTCTTCACTCATTAGGCTTTGTAGGAAAGAAAGAACATTTAATCTTTCCTTGCTGTTTTCTCCCATCACAGTCCTTTTGGGCTCCTGAGATGAGATTACAGATGACAGCAGAAGAGATTAGCAAAAGACTAATAGTCTGTCTTCAGGGGGCTATTCTACACTGAATTGTTCAACCAGTATCTCCTGCTTCTCACTGCCTCTATAACTGGCACCTGAATGGAAGTTGATCTGGTCATGGTAGTTTCCCTCCTGTTCAGCCCATGTTTCTCCAAGGGCCAACCTGCATTACACTTTACCTAGGACTAAATCTGTAAAATTGCTGATTTGGTGATGAAAAAGTATTTAACAAGCCTAATATGGCTGCTACATCCTGCCCAGATCTGTCTGCTGCTATGATGAGGAAATTGTGATCCACACAGCCAATAAGCCAAAGCAAAATGGCAGTGGCACAGGCAGGCAACAGAGAAGGATTCCTTCCCCTACATACTACCACTAATAACCAGACCTGTGCTGCCAACCACCATTACTACCAATTGGAACCTATAAACTTGCCCATAAATGGATTTTCTAGACAGACTAGTCCATTTGGTTGGCAGTTTCATTAACTGTCCTTTTTTTACCTTTTCCTAAGGAATGTTTTCCCCTTGGTTTCTTTTCCCCAGGCCTGTTTGTTCCCATGACTGTCTGTCTTTTGGGTGAAAAAAGATAATCCTTTGATACAGCTCTATAAAAATTAGGAACAATTATAACCATTATCAGAGGATCACAGGATGTTAGGGGTTGAAAGGGACCTCCGGAGATTGAGCCCATCCCCCTTGCCAGAGCAGGCCATAGAATCAAGCACAAGTTGCAGAGGAATGCATCCAGATGGGTCTTGCAAGTCTCCAGAGAAGGAGACACCACAACCTCTCCAGGGAGCCTGTTCCAGTGCTCCATGACCTTTACAGTAAAGAAACTCTTCTTCTTGTTGAGGTGGAATTTCCTGTGCTGTAGTTTATACCCATTATGTACACTCTCAAAATAGAAACCTTAACATTTTAGATTACAAGAGGTCTCTTGCAGACAGATTTGTATTCTTGGTCGATTAAATGATGATTATAAATTTGTCAGTGATTTAACTCAGGAACAAATGGAGAAGGTACATTAGAGACCACACTAAGTCTTTTTCCACTTTGTACAAAATGAAGATAAGCCACTTTGCTTCTTTACATGCTAAGCACTTGCAAAACACCTGTATCCTCTCTGTCAACTGTGCATAAGGATATTAGTATTGGTGAATACCATTTAAACAGAATTCTCACAAGTCCCAGATATGAAAGAACAATCAACATGTCAACTTACACATTGGTAAGAGACTAGCACACATCAGATCTTCTCCATGTTTGTGATTCTATTGGGATAATACAGATTGAAATAGTGTATCACAAACAAAGAAAGCAAGGTCTCCAGTGACAACAGTACATCAATGATGTCAAAACACTGTCAAATAAAGCTATTATTCTTCCAACTGATACTTTCGCTTGCATAGTTTTTCCATTGTTATATTGTAATTTTCTCTGTATTATCATTGTTCAAAATTCAAGCAATTATTAATTTTACACATACATGTCAGTTCAGAAATTAAACAGAGGAATATTTTAAGTGTTCAGGAGTTATGTTTTTCATTTAAAGAAATGCTTTTCCTCTTATGAAAGCCTTTCATGCCATACAGAGTGCCATAAATGTAACCTCTTTGTTTTTAAACACTATTGTAAACATACATGAAAACTGCAGAAAAGCAACCATGGAATATACTCTGTAATTGAAAATATTTCCTTTAAACATAGTTTATTTCACAGCTACACTGTTTCAGCTGGGATAGAGCTAATTTTCTTCATAGTAGCTGGTATGGAACTGTGCTTTGGGTTTATGTTGGAAAGGGCATTGATAACACCAGGATGTTTTTGTTATTGCTGAGCAGTGCTTAGGCTGGGTCAAGGCTTTTTCTGCTTCTGTTTACCAGTGAAAAGGCTGGTGGGTGCAGTTTGGGAACAAACATATTCAGGACAGCGGACCTTAACTGGTCAAAAGAATTGACCGTACCATACAATCTCATACTCAGCACACATAAAGCTGATGGAAGAAGGAGTAATGAGGGATTTCACAGAGGTGGCATTTCACAGAATCACAGAATTAACCAGTTTAAAAAGACCTCTAGGATCATTGAGTCCAACCTATCACCTAACCCTTCAAATTAATTAAACGATGGCACTAAGTGCCTCATTTAGCCTCCTCTTAAACATCTCCAGGGATGGTGACTCCACCACTTTTCCAGGCAGCCCATTCCAATGCCAGTCACTATTGCTGAGTAGAACTTCTTCCTAACATCCAGCCTACACCTGCCCTGGTGTGGTTTGAGACTCTGACCTCTTGTTCTGTCACTGGGTGCCTGGGAGAAGAGACCAACCCCACCTGGCTACAACCTCCCTTCACATAGCTGTAGAGATCTATGAGGTCTGCCCTGAGCCTCCTCATCTCCAGGCTGCACACCCTCAGCTCAGTCAGCCTCTCATCACAAGGCTCCCCCTCACTAGCCTTGGTGTCCTTCTCTGGACACATTAAATTACCATAACATCCTTCTTAAATTGAAGGGCCCAGAACTGGACACAATACTCAAGATGTGGCCTAACCAGCTCCGAGTACAGGAGCAAAATAACCTCCATGGTCTTGCTGGTCACACTGTTTGTCTTCTCAAGTAACCATTACAGATGATGGAGCCATGCTTTCCTGGCTGAGTACCTGTCAGCTAATGGTAAATGGCAATTGAATCCCTTGGTTTGCTTTGCTGGTGTGAGTGGCATTTGCTTTACCTACTAAGCTGCATTTATCTCAACCCACGAATTTCTCATTTCTACTCTTTCAAGTCTCCCCCCTCTCCCAGGCAGGAGAAAATGAGCAAATGGCTGTGTGGGGTTCAATTGCCAGCTAAGGTTAAACTGCAAAAGCAGCAAAAAATACTTTCATCAGGGAAAAACTTTTGTAACATTATGCCTCAAAGTCCTCTCTGCTGCACAAAAATCCATTTCACTTTCCTGGAAAGACCAATGAAGTCACTAAAAAAAAAGAATAATGGAAATGCTTTTAAACTGTTCTCATCAGTTTGCACAGGCTTTGAAGTTTAATATACCTTAAAAGTAGGTCATTGCATGTTACCATACACATAAGTTCAAGAAAACATCTTTCTCCTGTAAAAAGAGCAAGTAAGCAGGAATCATGAGATTCTTAATTTAGGAATCATGCTTCCTAATTTACCATTCATTACCTATTTAATTTGGAGTAAAGCCTTTGCTACATATATGTACCATCTGTGAACAGTTAGCGGAATAAGTTACACACCTTTGTAAAGTGCTCTGAGATACTGAACTGAAAGCAATTCTTTAGGATAAAATACTGTTAGTTCTATAAACATTTGTGAAATACTATGCTTACATGCTTGAGTGCTGAGCACACCCCTTAGTAAGGCATAAATTCTGAATAGTGCTACTACATACAACACATAGTATTACATCCTTCCTCCCACCTCTAAGACAGTTTTTTCTGCTGTTTTGTGAAAATGCTTGTATGTTCTGTATTAGTGGGCAAAACATAACCAACAATATCAAGGTGTCTTGCATTTTTTACTTATAGAAAGAAACAAATCAGTCTCTAGTTAGTGTCCTACCCTGCAGTACTCATATATTAAAGCCTAACAGCAGAGCAGTTAAACAGAGATAGATATCTCTTTAGACTCCAGTCACAGTTGACATCCCCAAAGACCTGAATCCCTTGAAACGTGTGAATTTTTCAGGCTGAAAGGCAGGATAATATAAACAGTTGTAAAGAAACAATTCACTAATTACATTAGAAGTCTAACAATATTCATAAAGTGATATTTTTAGTAAGTTTTTAGTGTAGGAATATGACTATGGACCAAGGATTATATTCCTGTTTTAAGTATGGCAAAGCCAAACAACTGTCTTTTGTTTATAGCACAGAGAGCTGCAGCACAATACAAACTATAACACAGGTTTTCTAACAACATTGCGTGTTGCATATATCCCTGTAATGGCAAAATGAAAAGACTGATTCTTTTTCCTTTAATCTTCGCACTTCTTTTTGAAGATAGCATTGGGCTGTTTTGTTTGTTGTTGTTTCTTTTCTCTTTTTTTTTTTTTTCCTTTAATGAAGAAAATAATACCTTTGGGACGTTCTGTCAATGATGCTGTCATTTTGCAACCTGCCCACACAAAACCTGTCTCCATAGTCTTTCTTTCATCTATTTAATGCCACTTCCTCAGAAGAAGCACCTGCATGCGTAGCTGTGCTAACGCCCTGAGAACACCGTGCCTGACTCTTGGGTTAAAGCCTGAGATTACATGAAAATGTAATCTGTCTGGGGAGGAGGTGTTGACTTTAGGACTGCCTCTGGCAGCCAAAACATAGCAAACCAGAGAGTTAGATCTCCCTCTGAATCCTGAGAGAAGTCTGATTGCCTCCTAGGATCTAGTAAGCAGCAGTATCACACTCAGGACCAGATCTTGTAACTGTGAATCAAGCAAGTCATTATTAATTTATATGGTTCTTTAATAGATTCCTAATAATAGCTGGTACCAGACATACATGTGATGCTGTGCTCAGAGTCTCAAGAGTATTTTTAGATAATGTGGAGATTTGAAATGGTGTTGTGAGAAGTAACCACGCTACATTTAAATGGGAGATAGCTGCTTCAGCCTTTGCCCTTGGACAACAGTGGGGAGAAGTGTTGACAGTTACCAAACAAATTTTACATGACTAATTAACTCACCTAATGATTTGAAATTATACCATAACTTGAACAGGGGCAGAAGGCACAAATAGCATCCTAGGCTGCTTGTTTTTGTGATGGTCTAAGAATATAAGTCCTGAGAGAAAGAGGTGGCACATACTATTAAACCAATTGGTGAACTTGGGTGAGACACAGACAAATTTTTGTGCTTCAAAATCCTTTCATGCTTGTACTCATATAATTGATATAGGAAGGAATAAAGTATTATCTTTTGAAAAAAAATAGAAAGATGAGTACTTGTTACAATCTGCAAACTACTTAGAAGATGGATGCTCCATGTAAATCAGAATTCAAAAGCACCTGAAACCTAAAGCAAACTGTGTACGTCTGTAGTCTGGTCAGATAAAACTTTCCTCAGCAATGGAGATTTTTGAAGAACAGCCACTTCTATGAAATTTAGCTTGCATTTTAGTTAAATTAATAGAAAAAGCTTACTATCTCCAGAGATATTTATTTGGTTCAAGCATTGCAAGCTGACTTCATTTCTGAAGTGTTATATACATATTACTGAGTAACAATTTTCTCCATATCTAGTTTTTTTTTTCACATGTGATCACACTCATTAGTAATTGCCTTTTGTCATTCTCATCTCCTTAATCTGAACTGTTTTACTTGCTTAAGTAGTCCCTTGGTCTTCTACACACAGTGCTCATGGTCTTTCAACACAGTTACAACAGTTTTTCCAATAACAGTGGCAATTCATTTTGTAGAAACAAGAGCACCTCTTGATAATGATGATGGCTAAATTATGTGCACATCTGAAAAGATGCTTCAGGTTAAAGATGGAACTACATGGACATTTTATGGCTCTTGTCCATCAGGGATTGGAGATGAGACAAAACCCATGGAGACAAGACCTAGGAAAAGACTTCTGAAAGTATCAGAAACTACAACTACTCACCCAAATTATCCATGTCAATCATTAAGTTTCTGTGGGAATAGTACAGTGGGGAGAAGAAGGGCAAGGAGACATTTGCTAACACTGGCTTTGGTGTTTATATTTTATCAGTTTAGGAAGCACTAGACTGTGACTTACAGCCCACAGAAGTAGGCTAAAATGAATTAAATGTACTGTAGAGTCATGCCTGAGGTTTTCAGTACATTCCACATTTATTTTCAAATGCTGCATAGCTCCACAGTCCAGAAGACTGAGTTCTGGTCAATCAGGAACTAATTACTTTTTGGTAGACAAGTACATTTCTGTAGGGTTCACCCATTCAATACTCGTCTCTAAAGCATTTAGAATCTTATTATAATCCATGTGACCTGTTTCTATTTTAAGTGAAGCAATTCACCAAACTGACACTGATAATTTGAAGTAAAGTTTTACAGTCAATTATATGAAGTACTTTGTGTGGATATTTATTTGATTTTAATTTTTGTATCTCAGTATATTATAAAAGTAGAATTTAATCTTGAATCAGTGTAGTTTATGGAATTCACTGTATGGATCCTTAAGACACAGGCAAGGCTCAGAGCAACTATTAATTTGTCACAAGTCATTTCTTAGACACAAGAACTGTCATGGAAGGCCAAAATAGGCCTAAACATGTCCTGGCTTGTCCAGACATATTTTCTGCTCTCTCTTCTGCTGTTGGGAGAAGCCACCATGGGAAAAGAAGACAAAGACCTGGTGCCACCATGTCTCTTCTCTCTTGTAAACAGGGTACCCTCACGTGTTTATATACTGGTGTTTTGCCCTAAAAGGGTAAAAGCAGGCCCTAGTTCACCTAATATAGTGAAGATTGGCAAACTGCCATTCTGATTGGCTAATCTGTGGCCAAAAGGCCATTAGTCTCAGGGTGAATTGATAAAGGGAGATGAGCAGGCAAGGATAATATGCTTCTACCTCATTGCTTTCAGCCATTGTACCTGCCATGCCTTGCCATGCTTTTGTCTGATTTGCTTTCCAGCATTATGTTTGCTAAGTTCTAAGTCAGCTTTGCTGCAGAATAACAAGCCTGATACTTTGGGTTTATCTGGAAACTGCTTTGCCTAAGTTTACCAGGAGAAGGCATTAAGTGCCTCACAACATGGCAAAAGTGCCACCAACATTATGCTCATCTGCACATCTGCAAGACATTCTGCCTCTGCCAAGTCCAGAGTACAAGAGGAACCAGGACCAGGTCAGAGATCACCTGCCTCTCTCCCAGCAGTCTGTTAGGGCCTGGAAAGATCTAGAAGCCTCAACGGCTATCAATACACCAACAGAACTCCCTTCACATATTTGGGTACTGTATGGAAACTATAGTTATCCCTGAGAGTCAACAGATACAAATTTTGTGATTAAATATTCAAAAGCCTCTTTGTAAGAAATTCTGTAAAACTTTGAATCCAAGTGTCTTCTGCCTTAAGCAGAAGGGAGCTTCTCGAGTTCCTCTAGTGGACAAGCAGTATAATCGATTGCAAGGACCTCACTTCCAGTTCATTAAAGTTTAATTAATGTTTGTATGATTGCTAGTTATTTCTTAAGTTCTAGATTCCTTGGTTTTCCTCTGCGTAATGTTTTTCATGACTGTGCAAAGAACCTGATTAAAAATAGGTCATGTGGTGAGATTAAATATTACTATAAAAATAATAAACTATATTACTTTTAAAAATAAACCCACCCATACTGCCACAAGAACAGGCTGTTTTGAAAAGGATGATATTCATATGCTACAATTTTCAAAATATTCTGTTTGTAAGTGCAGGGACAAAATAAAGTAAGTCTGATGTGATAGAAACTCATGCAGTAACTTGCACTAGAAGCAAAAGGATCAGCAAGCAAGTTCAGGCTGTTCTGCAATGTATCTCTGTGTTAGTTTAATATTTTTAATAACATATGTGAGCACTTCAGGGTTTACACGTGAGAAGTTCTTATAATAGAACTCATCAGATCACACAGCTTTAGGCAACAAACAAAATTCTTAGAAATACGTAGTTAAATGAGAAAAAAACATCCCTCTCTGTTCAGCACTTGTTCACTTACATCAGAAATCTTGGTTTGGTCCCTCCCAGATCATGAGATGCACTGCAGACCTGATGAATGTCCGGTGGAGGGCTATCAAGGTGATTAAGAGGTATGAAGAAACATTGAGGGACTTGGGTTTGCTCAGCTTAGAGGTCTGAGTGCAGTGAATATGAACACTGACGCACCAAAATTGCAGTTAACATTGAAGAGAGCTGTGTCTTGACAGACCTTAATTCTGCTGAAAAGCACATCCCTAAAAACCTATACTGTGCCTAGCTCTGGAGCACTATAAATGCAAGAAATGCAAGAAAGACCTTTATGGCATTTAAATAGCCAATTCCATTGATCCAATGCAGACATAAAGATCAAATCCTTGCCTGTCCATTTCAGACTGTGAGAAATGTTTGCCAATATGACTTGTCAATGTATTTCTAAAGCACAGGAGATGAATCATGGCTATTGTTATTCTGTGAGAAAATGCACTATTTCCCTAGACAAATCACTCCTTTGCATTAAGGGCCTGATGTGACACATCCTTGCTTGTTCATGCAAAACACTGCTGTACTGTTGCCTGTCATTAAATGGATGTTTTAACTAGAAGCTGGCCAGGAGCTTACTCTATCACTCTGAGACACAGCAAGGACTGAATCTTTTATCACAGTAAACATTCTGAGAAAACCCCCTGAGTTGGGCTGTTGGGATGGCTGTTCTGCTACTGGCTAAGGTAATCTTGTATTGTCCAGTGGCAATGGAACTAGTGGAAAATAGAAGTGATGCCCAAAGCTGGTAGAGAAAGCATAACAGTTCTGGTATCTGGACAGATCTGGACAAAACCAGCAAATGCTCTACTAAACTGAGAGAAATAAGCTGTGCTAGCTACAGTCACCTCTGATCTGGAGCACCATGCCTTTTTCTTCCATGAAACTGAAGAGTTTTTATTACACACAGAAAATGAGGATACACATCAGGTTACCTGACATGAGTTAAAGAAGGAATATCTTTCCACATTGTCTCAGATGAGGAGAGATTTGTCTGTGGTTTGAAATAAGATTTTTTTTAAATTATTTAAACTGTACCACACACGAAACAGAGAAAATACTTTGCTACTCCTAAGGCAGGACTTTGAAATGAGCAACACCACACCCTGCTCTACTCAAAGCTGCTTATCGAGGAAAAGGTGCAGGTTGCCAAGAGGTTTCAAAAGACCGTAACTTTTGTTCTGGCAGCATTGTTACACAATCATCTTCCTAATTAATGACAAAGTTTATGAGTTATGTCTTATGACAATATGACACAGCACTCTGGTGTGTTTTAAGAAGATGATTTCCTAATAATACCAAGTATGGAGTATGCATGCCAGTCTTGACAGTAAGAGCTACCATAATGTATTTACAGAGAAAGTTTTTTTTACTGCACTCTTTAGCTATTCCAGTAAGGTAGTCATGGTATTTATTGAATAAATTACTGTATAGTCATTTATGACAGAGTGGCATTTCCTTTTTTCATTTTTTTCCCCCTCCTCTATCTAAGTTGGAGAAGTGTTCTCATTCTTTTACATGTTTTCCAACTTGGTGTCATGTTCCTCTAGTTGAGCTACTGGGAAAAACATGTATGGTTATCTTACCTAGAAATACAGTCATAGGAGGTCTACCCTTCTTAACAAGTGAAATAAACCCAGAATGCTTTCCCTTTGTATAGACTTCTTTTTAGTTGTTTGGTTTTTTTAATCTAAAAGAGTAACTTAATTCAAGCTTCTGCATGCAGTTTTATGCAGATGAGTAAGGAGCATTTCTGCATTTACTCCTACATTGACATTTATAGCACAAGTTATTCATATTTACTTGCTAGCTGAGACTTAGGCATGGTATAAAGTATACAACACATACTTGCAATTTTGTATTCAAGAGGAGCTGCTGCACTCTGGGCATCCTAGACAGCAAGTAAGCTTACAAGCACAAGCCATATTTAACTATAAGTATGACACCAAACTGATTAAAAACAAAATCAATCTCTTAAATATAACTGAAGTGAAGAAACAGAATGAAATCAATTGATACTAATATCAACTGCCACAAGTGAAGCAAGATGATCATAACTGTAAACATTTAACAGGCAAGTGTTTAACATCCCTGAAGCCTCACTGTTTGAAGCATCTCCATTATAGTGTAAAAAGCAAAAGCACAATGCAAGAATTCATCTGAGTGTATATTTAAAAGTTAATTAAATCATCATTCTGTTGCAATCTTAAGTGAAGATTTCATTAAATGACAATGTGCAAACTATACATATAGCAGTTCTTCCCTCATTTATGAATTATGCAAAATTAATAATCTGTATTAATTTTCATGTCCAGGAGAAGATTGTTAATAACTACAAACACAGTTTATTAACATCAAGCCTTGCCAGAACACTTATTTACAAGGTTCAAAAGCACAGTTTGGATACTTATACACACAGGGAACAGGCAAAACTAGAACATTGTAAGGGATAACTAGCAAATGCAAACATTATACTGGAAAAGAAGGTTCTTGTGGTCAGTATACCACTTATCCACTAAATGGACACAGGAAGCCCATTTCTGCTTATGGCAGAAGGCAATTAGTGAATTACAAGAGGTATTAAGCATTTATTCACAAAATAGCATCAGACAGTACCCAAAGCATGTGGAGGGGTTGCTGTCAGTGGTCTCAAAGCCATTAGAGGCTTTGGAGTTTCCCAGGCGCTTCTCTCAGGAAGCTGGGAGTCTATAGCATAGTCTCTGACCTGGTTGCCCTAGATTCTTGATTCAGCAGAAGCCTGGCAGAGTGGCAGGCAGGATGCAATGCAATGTGCAGTCTTGGCACAACATCATGCTGCCTATGCAGGCCAATCACGTGCAGGCATTTAGAGCCTGTTCCTGGTAAACTCAAGGTAGTGAAGTTAACAGGCAGTTTGGGATGCAATGAGGCAGCAGAGCATGCCATGCTACCTGCTTATCCCTTTTATCAATTCAGCCCGAGACTAACATGCCTTTGGACATAGATTAGCCAATCAAAATGGCACTTTTCCAAGCCTGACCATGTTAGGTGAAGTCAGGGCTTTCGTTTTCCTTTCCTGTGGTTGCTTCCCCAGCACAGAAGGAGGGGAAGTAGGGGAACATGTCTGGGCAAGCCAGGACATGTATAAGCCTATTTTGGCCTATTTAGGCCTACCACAACACCCTTTCATGTAGCATTCAGTTTCCTTAAGGTGGTAACACAATCCTTGTCCGTCACTTGTGGATCCTCATGCTATACACCCTGCCTTGCCTTGTGCAGTTCCATGGAGCAGTTATTTTGCTTGGTTTTCCTTAAGTGCTCTTTTTTCCTGCACTGTAACACTGGCAGAAGGAAAACACTCAGGCTTCATTCTTCAAACACACCTGACATACTTCCGTATTTTTTTAACTTTTTTTTTTCTTTTAACACAAGGAGTTAAGTTTAATGAATTTCAGCATCTGCTATAAATTGATTCCACGTAATTAGATCCTATTTTCTTGAGTATTTGTTTTAGAAAGAAATTTGGTATTTGCAGACTTCATGTTTTTACTTGCTGACACAGCTATAGAGCAAAAACTATATTTGTATTGAAGATTGATGGCTTGGTCTATAAATTGTATATTACTGGAGACTAGAGGGTGTGCAAGTAAGTGACAAAAGCCTGATGTCATCAGATATTAGTCAGTTCTGGGTGTTACCACTGCCTTCAGTGCTGCTGTCAAAAGATGGGAAGTATCCCAATATGATAAGCACTGTGTTGTCCAATTGTAGAGAAGGGAGAGGCAGGAACAACAGCTTAATGCAAATTCTGTAATTAATAAGAATTAGTAATTAATCCCACCTTTTTAATCTTTGCTTTTAAACAGTTAAGCTGCCACTTAGAAGAGGCATATTGTCAGTAGAACCTAATTCTTTTTAATCCATGTGCTGCCTATGTGATATTCCTGTGCACTTTTCCCACACACACTGAAATCAGTGGCAGTGCCAAAGAGACAAGGTCTTGCTTAACATAAAATCCATGGTTAATCCTCTCACTCAAGTCAAATAACTCCTTAACTACCTACAAAAACTTAACAGTAAGCACTTTCACACATCAAATGCTCCCTTTCACTTCAACTTTAAAGTTGAAAATATGGTCAACTTGTGGCCTTCCATATAAAAAATGGAAGCAGAATATCGATTAGCATTGTTCCAATAGGCTCTATTCTTTGGTTGTGAAATCTCTCCCTAGTTGAGCACCTTGCATGCCAGTTTAGCACACTTGCAAAAGTTAACATGCAGCTCCACCGCCTTTTTGCCATTGTTCTGATGGCCTTTTTTGATCTCCTACTTCGTTGAAAAATTTGGTGATTTTAATGAATATGGAGCAAAATATTGTAAAAAACATCTAGGTAAAAACTCCCTAGTGTGCCACATGCAGCATCTACAGTCTGACAACAAAAAACATGTCAAGTGCAACATTACTAAGTACTAGCCAGCTCTTATTTTAACAGTATTCACAAATGGTGGCTAATTTAAGTGCATTGTATTGGACTGATAATGGAGTCTCAGTTATTGCTCATCTCTAGAAACATCTATTGATATGTAAAGCAAAGACATTAGCCATGCAATTAGCCTGCAGCATAACTATCATCCTTCACTCAATCATTTCAGTTCCAACTGCCCAAACAATAGTAACATTTCACAATGTTTTTACTTGAAATAGCTGGTGCCATAATCATAGTGTGAATTTCTTATGAAAAGCTCCCACAGATAGTGTGCATCATGCTGGGAAAATGAGTTTAAGTACAAGAAACCGATTAAAACTCTAACAATCTCCTAAGCATAATTTGTTAAAGAGATTTTGTTACTTTTTGTTAGCTCTAAAAATAATCTAGTTCATTATTAAAAGGTTTGGCACCTTAATAACTATTTAAGTCTGTATAAGAATAATCAATGTTTTTCTCTTTGTTTGCTATATATTTTTATATTGAAGATAAACCAAATTTTACTGTTACTTTTAATAATGTTTCCACATATTTCTGTTTTATTATTTGTATTATTCTGTTCAGAAAGAAAAGGCAAACAAACACCACTCTAAGCAATTATTTGAAAAAGCTTAGTTTATTTTAAGATGGAGTTTAAACTGGAAGGACTTCTGTAATGTTTCCTGCAATAGCACAAAGTCCTAGATTCTGTGACTTCTGGTTCCACTCTTTTTTATCCTATGTTCTTGCATTTCTGAAGGTTGCTTTTAAGGCATATTGAACTTTTCATGCTCTGCAATGGATTCCTTGGTTATTTAAATATATGTTTACAATGTCAGTTAAGACTGACTTTGAAGGCCATCCTTACTCAGGCTTAGATGCAAGTCATCTCATATTTGTATCTATAGTATTAATGGTATCTACAGAAAAACATTACTTCCTAGAAATAGCCTGCATCAGGAAGAAGTAAACTCTTTCCTGCTTCCCAATGCATTTCTAATTATAGGATCTTGCCCATACAGGTCAAGAAAAAATGGGCTAGGAGCAAGGTTAATCTCAGACCAGGAATTAAGCAAGTTATCTGAATTCAGCAAGTTGTCTAATTGTTATTAGGAGACAGTAGAGAGATTTTCAAGTTGAGTTGAGGATTGCAAGCTCAAATAGACTGTAAGCTCAGTTTTACACATATTCTTAGTCTCTTTAGTGTCTGAAACCCATAAATTACTAGTAATGAGTCACTGTTCAAAGGGACTCCAAGAATGACCTCATGTATAAGATACAATGAACTAAATACTGGTTGAAACACATCACAGGGAAAAGGTAAAAAGCAAACAGAGAGGTTGGGATCCAACCTCAGAATAGCCAAGACAATCACTCAGAGTCTGGAATGGAAAGGTTTACCTTGCTCTAGATTTTTGTCAGTTTTGTCAGTGGCAGAAAGCAACCCTCATTAGCTTCAGTCAAATGAAGACTGGTCTGTTCTTTTTATTTTAAAAAGTAAGAAAGCAAATTTTGTGATGCTGCAGACGTCATAGGCTGCTTTGCCTAGTTGTAGCTTAGATTGCAAGAGAGCTTTAGCACTGCAAAATGGGCTGGACTTAATTTGTGTTTTCACAAAATATTAACATTGTTTTTCATCTATCAGATGATAGAAACAGTCATACCTAAACAAAGAAACCATTCTGATACTGCTTTTGCCAGTTCTTCAAGGTTATTAGTGTGTCTTGTCTTAGTTTTCTTTGGACATTTCTGGATCTGGCAAACCTTTCTTTGAATGTCACCATATACATATACTAGTCTAAGTCCACACCTTGCAACAAGAGCTGGAACAGTCCACAAAGAAGCAGATAAATTGTATCAGAAAGAACACAATTTTCCAAGACAGTGACACAGCCTAGTGGCTGAACCAAACTTAGCAGTTCACTTCTATATTCGTTAAGCCACACTGGTTCCTATCTTCACTATAATTAGTGAACTGAAGATAAAACATACATCAGTTCTATTCAATTAGTGGAAAAATCTACAATTTTTTTTTATTCCAAACAGTGTTCATGTTCATAAAAGACAAAATTCAAAGTAGTATATTACCTCAACATCCACAGGGGGGAAAAAAAAAAAAAAACACCACTTTGCTTTATTTTTTAATTCATATCCAGCAATTACCTGTTAAATGTAAACTAAAAATTATTTACTAAATCAGGACAAATATCTACCATTCTGTGCACTGAAGTTTTTACTGAGCTTTCATGTCGGTAGTGGTCTAAACTACTCTTCAGGGAAACAAAACATTGCAGCACAACGTGCTAAGAACAAAAACAAAGCTAACAATCTAATTTCTCCCTCTCTCTCCATTCTGTCCTTAGAAGGTCATCCCTTCTCAGGAAGATGAATATTTATACTTCTCATGAATTTCAGTAAGAATGGAGAGCTTTAGGTACCTGGCATTTAAGAATCAGACAACCTTTTTTTTTATTTTTTTTTCAGTACAGTCACAGCCATTCTCCTGTGCATTCCACTTATCTATTTAAGAAAAGGTAAAGTAAGGCTTTAGATTATTTTCTTTTCTAACATTAAAGTCATTTTCTAGCATTCCATTTAAAAAAATTAAATCTTTTTCTCAAACATCCTTAGTTGTGGAGAAAATAATTGGAAAACTGCTACAATTTACAAGCCTACATAAATTTACCTCTGCATACATAAAATGACTGAGTACCTCAAAGCTTCACTGTTGGCTAGCAGGCAGGTTTGCAGTGCTATTCCAATAATTCCTATTTCAATAACAGTATAATAAATAATTTTACTGAGCAAAGATGGAACTGAAGTTGTGAGCACTTTCATGAAAATATGATTATCTTACAATCAAATATGAAATTTCAAGCTGATCATATGAATAAGAGCTGTAAATACAATGTGACTGTCTACTACTGTCCCTAGCAGTAATGGAAGTAAAATGACATGTATATCGTATTATCTTTTACTGTAGTTTGGAGCCTTGGCTTTATGGATATAATGGTAAAATAGCACAGGGAGATGTAAATGAGTTAATCCAAATGATACTGCAGAAGGTACTATCCGACCTAAGCCACAGATAATGAGAAAAAGAAGAGGCAATTGCACTTCTTAACTTGCTGGAGTCCCAAGGTAAAGCAACAGTATAGTTCTCAGTTGCGCAAAGAAACTTTCTGTATGCCCAAAATGGAAAGGGCCACTGAAGTACTGAGTGCTGGACCTGATCCATTTGTTTAATTTAAGGGAGACAGCTGTTGCAATTTACATAAATTGTGCTTTATTGATCCACAGAGATTCTTATGGCAGCTTGCCTTCATCCAGGAAAAAAAAAAAAAAAGACTGCCTTGTCATCCTCCTCCTGTCTTATGGGCAGTGCTGCACGAGAAGAAATATCATGCAGGTTTTTGCACCAACTGAAAGTTGACAGTTAATGAGAAAACTAATCCAGGTTAGGGTAGTTTTGACTAGTGCAGTACCAACTAGCAATACCAGAGATTAGGTCTGGGTTTCATGTGGGAAAATATGTCATAGTGAAACTGTAGAAAAAGCATGTTGTAGAGCATGAAGAAAGCAGGCTAGAGGTAGAAAAATGAGACTATTATCTCTGTTTTCTGTCTCAGCATTTTTTGAAAAGAAAGGAAGTACTCGATTTAGGGGGGGGGACTGTGGTAAGTACAGGTCTTTGAGGGAAAGTGGTAAAGCGTAAGTGAAGGCCCTGAGGACCCAAGCTTTCGTGTGAACTGCCACTTCAAAACGTGTGTTGTAGGAGACAGATAGGATAGATTAGACTGTTTGTATGGTGCTGTGAAAGTTGTAAATGCTCTAGGAGTGATAAGTATCATTATTAGGTTCCAAATACATGCAAAGAGCTCTGTAAGAAAAAAAAAACACCACACAAAACCCAAAAACAATTAAACCCACAACCCAAACCAAAAAGAAACAATCAAGTCCTCCAACATCAGCTAACCTAGATATTATAATTAAACATACCTATTGCTATAAGGTACTTAAACTTTTTTGCACGCCTGTCATCAGTCTCTGTATTAGTCATGAGCAATTGCCAGGAAGCAGAAAGAGTAAAAGGAAGAAAATGAAATGTCTCTTGAGCCACAGGGTGCTGGGTAAAGAAAAAAAGGCACTGGAGAACTGCAGCATGGTCGTTGGGCAGAAGTCTTAGTGCTTTGCCCACTCATCGACTGCACACAGCTGTGGGCTAGAACCCCAGCTCAGCCTGAATGTTGGCAGAAGAAAACAACATTTATGGCATTCTAATGTTAGCCTAACACTAATTAAACCATCACAGTACTGTACTATTATCCTCTTCACTTACTTATTTTCTGTATCCTACCTTTTTCTTGAGAAATAGTAATTTCCAATGAGAATGTCACAATAAATCTGAATATCAGAACTCCCCAAGTATGAACATCATCTTTGTTTAGAGGCTACAGGGAAGAACTGAAAGCTAAGGAATCCTTGAACACAAAAACTAGTTGAGATACTAATCTCTCACAGGAACCCAAACCCAGTATTAGACCTCAATCTGGCTAAACCACAATTGCTGAAACATAGTTGTGGTGGAGGGCTGCAGCCCGAAATAGAGGTCTCCCTATGCCTCTACATGCCTGGACATGTTTTTCTGCCAGGACCCATGGTAGTAAACAGGTTGTGTAACACACATATCCCCAGTCCCTGTATCCCTAGGGTCTGCCCATGTGATCTCCATACTTGGAAGGGTCCAGGCAAACAGCTTCTGCCTATTAAGGTAAGGTTTGGCTTACTGCCAACCTGATTGGTCACTTTAGATGGCCAAAAGGGCGACAAATCTGGAACCACAATCTATAAAGAGGGGTGCAAAGGAGCACCACGTGTTCAGAGTGTTCAGACTTAGCTGTTCAGAGTATTCAGACTCAGCTGCTCAGACTCAGCTCTGGTCCGATCTGTTCAGATTCAGCTCTCTGACCCTGCCTGCAGCGCAGCTCTGCTTTCTGATCCACATAGCAGCATCCTGCTGCCCTGACTTGCTTGCAAAAGTCCAGACATGGAATCTGGCCCTCACTTGCATGCTTTCCGAGGCTCAGACCTCTTGTATTGATTTCAAGGCGCAGTTAACCTGCCTGCATACCTTTAGAAGCAGAGCACATTCTAGCCTGCACCTGATACATATATGGGGAGCCGATAGCCCCCTAAGCCTAGAGCCAGCCATGCAGGCTGGCCACCCATCTTGCATTTATCTACGGAGCACAGACTCCCAGCTTCGTCCTGGTAAGAAGGACTAGGACGGCAGACCTCTGAATTGTCTGCAAACCCACAAGCACAGCCTGCCAGCTGTGCAAAGGACTGTGCCAGAAGCTGCACTGACATTCTTCTCCTGTTCCTGGAATCCTGCCAGCTGATGATCCCTGGACAAGCAGCATCCAGAAAACCAGCAGTGTCGAGGCAGAGACCACCTCACACCAGGAGAACAAAAGGTTAGAGAAAACCTGTTTACCCCAGAGACTGGGAACATTTATCATTTCTTCCAGCCGGGAAGATTCCAGCCCCACAAAGTCTGAACACTGGGCACAGGCTGTGACACAACCCTGGGAGGGTGATTAATAATTAAGGGCAACACATCTAAGTAAGCTTTGATTCCTCTGTAATATAAGTTGCCTCTGCCTTAGAGCAGACAGTTTTCAGCCCCTGCTGGGCAGACAGCATAGTTGTTAAGCGGCATTAAGCCTGAGGGATATCTCTGTCTATAGCTGATGATATTTAACAATTATTAACCAAATCCCTGTACATATATATATCATATCCTAATTGTTTTCATAACCTTGCACTAGAACTAATCAGTGGTTAGGGGTGGCAAGAGTTTGTAAATATTAATTTTAATAAATAATTTTAATAAAAAATTAATACCGCCTCAAATTCATTTCTCACCTCTCCTTAATAAGGGAGGCATAGAGAAACCCCCTCCACAACAGTAGTGTTCCAGGACTGACCAATAGCCATGTACTGCATGTAGCAATGCAAGGCTCATACACTGCTGAGAATCCCAGTAGAAATTAGCACCACACAGTCGCAGATAAAACACAGTAACTGTCAAATGTTGCACTTTCCAAGCCATATTTTGCCAGTGAAGATTTCTTTCTTTTGCAGTATCTTTTCTGATATTCCAGGATCCTGTAAAAGTTTGAATATGATGCAGCTCATTTAAGATCTCACCACTTTTTCTAAAGTTTTGTGCAAGTGACACACTCTATGTCTTCCCACTCAGTGACCAATTGCCTACATATTAACTTGCCAACAATAACTGGCTCCACTGAAAGATACTTTACTCTATCATGCAAAACTTGAAGTAAGGAAATATAGATCTCATCATACATATTCCCTTTGAGGTATTATTGTACCAGTGATGTGATTATTCACCACCATCTATGGTTTGGCATCATGCTTTCTTCCTATATTTGTCTAAGAAAATTATAGTACTGATTGTTAAGCAACATATATATGGGTGTTTTTTTTTTTTGTTTTGCCAAAGGACACACACAACAATAAAATACATTTTTCCCCCAAATGCAATTGTTTCTGCTCAGAAGCATTTATAAATATGTTGCCATGTGAACTGAATCTTGAAAACTGCCCCTTCTGCTTTTATCTCAGCCTTCAGGAGAAGTGACAACTGGAATAAAGATAGTTTTAAACCTTTCAGTAAACTTATTGCAAGTGTTTTGATTTTTTTCATATGGTTATTTTTTTTTCTTCAATATTTAATCAGTATTACAGATTTAGTTCTATGCACTGAATGCCAGAGTTATACAACTGCAAAATGGTAGTAGAAGCATGCTCCCAGAATTTATCAACGTGCCTGCATACCATTCTGGTAAGCCTATATTCGCTATTCCAACGTTCTCTCTCATGTTTTACTTCTTGTAATTTAATTCAGGAAAAGAAACGATGAACACTGAGATGTAATGAGGTACAATCCTTTAGACATCTAACAAGAGAACCTGTCACTGCTGCACAATGTACAGACAAATTGTCAAGGCCAGGGGTGACATAAAATTAAAAAATACACAGGCACAACTAAAAGCTTTAAGTGTACCTGAAAAGGCACAAAATAAATCACTTCAGCCTGCTGAGCCATGCACTTGTTTACACTTGGAATTTTATAGAGGAAGAAAACAGATGATGAGAGGAAGATATTGCTGGGTCTGGGTTTGACTTGTTTCTGCTTTTATTACCTTTATCAGTCTTTATGTCTTTGAGGACAGGCAGATCCTGTGCACAGAAGCAGTCTGTGTTCCACCTCAAAGGTTTTTACTCCATGACTCATCTGTAACACCCATAGCTTTATCATCTGCATTGTCACTTTTAAGCAACATTTCAAGTTTTGAATTAGGTAAGAAGTGAGGAACTGTTTCCAAAAGTTTGGCCTCTGATACTTATCAGGATAAGGTAGATGGACAAGCAGAAACTACACCAAATAAAGATATACAGGTTATGAAAAGCTCATCTTTCCCATTGTAATGAAATGTCTAATCTGCAGAATAAGAGAGTTCCTGGACTGAGCATTTTTTTTTTCTTATTAAATGCTACTTACTGTCAGTGTCAAAGTTTGTTGCTTCAGATAAAACCTCCCTCTTTTAAACAAAAAAAACCCGAACAAAAAACATCTTTTAAACTGCTAGAAAAGCAGTATCAATAAATACAATATGCAATATTTAGAACCTTGGGATGTCTGCAACTGAAATGCAAGCAGAGGCAGCATAAAGAAAATTCACATTTAAAATAAGAGGAAATCAGACAATGACAAATTGCACAAAAGCAAGGAAAAAATGTTTCTTTGCCCAATGAAAGTGTTAGGTGGAGGAAATTTGAAAATTAATATTTCTACTGACTACAGATATTTAGACCTGCAAATATGGTAGCATAATTAACAGCACAGATTAGTAATATCAGTGTATACAAACCTGCCCATTAAGACTTAACACACAGTCCTGACTACTTACATGGAAGAGATTCTTCTAACTTGGGAAGTTCAATATAAGAGCTCTTTAGAAAGTGTATGAAATACACAGTATTAAAATAATTCTACAATTATTATGAGCACCTATAAAGACAAAACTCTTCTGAATTTTAAGCTTAAAGATTTTACTGTTTAATTTACAAATCTCCAAACAGCTTTACTTATAAAGCCATTTATCATTCCATCATTCTTAAGCTATCTGGTTTACAGTTGTGAAGTTTTGTGGCTATTCTTTATTTCACTATTCAGGTATTTCAATATCCAGTTGCATTAAAGAATACTTTCAAAGAGTTAAATCCCCAAAAGAAAACAGGATATGAGCCAAAATTTTTAAGTGAGATGAACTGAAGCCTGGAATACATCTGTGTTTACACATGGTCTGTTAGTCTGTAAATATATGTGGGCAACTGTGCACACCTAATTCCACAAATCCAAGTTTATAAATTCATTTAGTTCGCTCCCAGTCAACAGTGTCAGTGCATTCTGCAGTCTTTTTGCTGAAACAGGACCAAATGTGCCAACCACGACAGTGTCTTTTGAGGCTGTGAATACTTTGCATGAGAAATGGCCTGGTAAACCTGACTGACTTTGCATATGGTAGAAAAACAGATGATACTAATGGTTATTTACTATTGATATGCTCCACATCTGAAAGAAGAGTCTAAAACCCACTGCCTGTCCCTTGAGCCATCTGGTCTTCCCATTATTAATTGTTCTAACCGACCTTCACAAAAGAAAAATATTGTTGTATCTCCTTTTATCTTGTCTTGTAATAGGAATCATGTTTCATAGTGTTGAAATAAATTACTTGCACAGTGATCAAACATTTTAGCTTCGTTTCAGCATTTAATCACCCGTGAAAGCCATTTATTGCTTCGTATACTCCAAAGTCATGAACGTTATTTCCTAACTATTCTATGGAAAGTGTCTTTCATTTTTATTTTTCAATTATGTCATAAATACTTTTATTCTTCCAGGAGACACTTTGATGTAATCCTATTCTGTGAAAGACCTTTGTTTCTCTCACATTTATTTATCTTTAAATTATTTTTAGCTATGACATGAAAATAGAAAAGCCAAACCTAAAATGGCTGACATAATGCTAATTTCATTGAGACTACTTTATTTCCATTTGATATATAAATTACAAAGCCTTTGGAACTTACATTTTAAAAAATGAACAATACATCATTTTGTTCCAAAATTCATTATTTTTTCTAGGCTGCTTGTCAAAACATCATTGCTATTTTGAAACAGCAGTTCTCTATCAATTCTGGCTGAAATTTTATGAAGTTTCTAGATGTTAACAGACCATCAGTTAGATTTTCCACGCTCCAGTATGTGTTGCATAAAATATCTGGATTTTTATTTTGTGAGATAGTTGAAAGCCGTCTTAAATGCACCAGGTAAACATCTATCTTCACTAATTAGAGGGGAAAAAACCCACTCCACGCTTCAAAATTTCTAATAGCTAAACACACACACGAAAAAACAATTGCCATTCTAGAAAGCTGGATGAAGATAGGTGTAATGGAGAGACACTATTTCTTGAAAACCCAGTCAACCTGTATATATCATAATCAGTGAGATTTGTGTCACCAGCTGAAACAGGTGTTAATAACTCACAGTGAAAGACGAACTATCAAACTAAGTTCTGATCTAACCTGATCTTTTCATATAAGGCTTTAGCATGAAAAAGTAGGAACAAGGACATTTACTGATACTCCAAACCTGAAGTTCATTGTCAATACAGCATAGCATTGGAAGAAAATTCTTCCTATGTGACATGAGCTTGAGATAATGTGGAAAGCTGCTTACTATGAGACTGTTTTTGTTATATGATGGGGGAATGTTGAAAGCCACAGAGAAATGAGGAAGAGTTCTTTCTGTTAGCTGACCACAAACTAAATATCCTGGATGCATAGAATATCTTCATGTAAGACACGGACATGACTCTGAATTACATTAAGAGAAGTATTTTCAAAAAGAAAAGGCTATTAAGTTCCTCTTTGGAATACTACACACAAATCCATAGACAACAAGGTTTACCTTCTGAGAGGTTAATACAATAGCCTAGATTGTTTAGCCCAGTAAAGCAAAAAAGAAAGCTATTTTTTATAAACACTTAGATAAGTTGGACATGTGTGTTCACAGATTGCACAGAATGGAGGGAAGTGACTACTGTCCTCTACTTGGCATTCATTTGGAGTACTGTGTCTCATTTAAGGCTTTCATTGCAAGAAGCAGAATGAAAAAGGGAGAGATGTCAACAGAGAACAACTAAAACAATTTGGGGGAGATGGAACACTCAGCATAGACAAGGCCAAGGGAATTCACCGGTTTAGCATATACAAGAAGGGAAATCTAAGGGGTGATGTAACCAAAGTCTTTCAATATCTAAAAGGAAAGTATTGAAGAGGAGAGTATCAAAGCACTAGTACAGGTTATGGTTGTTAATGTACATCTTTGGATGTCTTCAAAATTGTATGGAACAAGGACCTGAGCAACTTGACCTAACTTTTAAGTTAGCCATGGTTTGGGCAGAAAACTGGTCTAGGGATCTTCAAAGCAGTCTAACTTTTTCTATAAATCTGTGTATGCATGCATGGCAGAAATCATTACAAAGAACATATTTATTGAAACCATTCAAAACAAAGTTTTCCAAAGTTTTAACTTTTAAAGAACTCAAAGTTCTGGAACAGCTTTCCAATGAAAGTATTGGTGGCCAAAAAACCTAACCAATTTTAAGATGAAGTTTAAAAATTTACTACCTCTACCACATAAAGGTACCTGCAGTAATACAGGACTGGTACAAATGAAACAATAGTTCCCTCACACTTTAAAGTTCAATGTTCCTGCAACCCATTGAAAGGCTTTTCAAGAAATGATTGTTACATATTCTTTTATTCAGAATTTAAAACCTGTGATATGTGAAGAGGAAATACTCACTCTGTAATGTCTTCATTCATTTTAAATTAGAGCTGAACAGAAAGAAGATCAAAAAGTTTGCTACATCATAAATGGCGAGGTCTGACTGTGAAAATATCAAATTCACTTTTACTGAAATGTATAGAACCAGAATACAATGGCAGTGTATTTGGATGTCAAATTCCAAAATGAAATAAATGTTATTTCTGTTACACAAGCTTTTTTCCTATCACCTGAGAATTTTTCCATTCTCATCAGTTTCATAGATTATGAGGTTTTTTTATAGGAATACAGCTTCTGATACACGTATCATGAAAAAAATGGGAAAATACTGTTTTCAATAAACAGTATTTGGAATGATTGTTGAGCTTAAGGAAACAAAGAAAAAGAAACATCAATGCCCTAAAATGAGGACTGTTTGAGAATCTTAGTTGTTTACTTGGCCAACCTAAGACTGGGGATATTTTTCACTCCACATTACCAGCAGAGCATACAAAAAGATTATATTGATTTCAATTAGAAAATCATGTGAACAGATCCATCACCTTTGATGGCCTTTCACAGTAACTTTGATTGTTGCATTATGAGCTGAAACTGCATGTATAATTAGAGAGAAGGCTCATGTGAAAAACACATCTATTCTAGAAACAGATGAATTGATTTGTAATATTCTTAAGTAGCATCAGTAACATTGACAGTGTCGGTGAGATTGGCAGTACTTTCTCAAAAGAGTTTTCTTAAAGTGAGGGGATTCTTTACAGTACATTAAAACAAACAAACACTTAGAAAAAATCCAAACAAACACTTAGAAAAAATCCAAACAAACCAAACACATATACACACACACACATTTTAGGTAGATGGTATTTGTTAATTCCTTCACAATCATGAAGTCTATAGAATTCCACATGAAATTTGCTGAAGTTTTCACTCCATGGCAGAATACATCAGCGCCCAGTTTGATTTGCTCTGGACACGCTAAAGAAGAACCATGCTAATACAACATTATTTGCAATACCTACCCTATTTATACCAGTGCCTATAGCTCTTCAGGCTCTACAATACCTGCCACTACCTAGCCAGTAACATAATTTCACTGGTCCATCTTAAGCAAGAACATGAAGCTATACTCCATTTTAATTTTTTTGATGTATCTAAAGTTACAGCAGTAGCAGATATGCAAAACACACTGACTACTGTTCCAGTAACCCACATATGCCAGAGTTCCTTGTTAAAAAAATATCTGAGTTCTCCAGATACAGAAGTCTGGAGAAGCCTCACTCACAGTAAGCATCATGGGTTTTAAAAATTTGCAAATGAGAAGAGGACAGAGGTTTCACTTGGACATTCCAACAGACATTAAACGAAAAACTATTCAAACTGTTTCAGCTTTCAGTTTGTCGGCAGATGAGACAACAAAGAGGAGAAGACTTCAAATTAACTTCAATTAATTAAAAACTTTGGATATTCAGCTTGGTTTCTTGTGGTATTTTGTTTGGTTTTTTTTTTCTTTCCTGAAATGGACTTCTATGCAAAAGCTGTAAACAGCTACAGTTTGGAAAGACTACCTTGGATGAGAGATCCTTTTTGTTCTTGTAGACATGTTCACCAATAGCCAGACATCACCTGGAGAACTGAAAGACCACCACACATCTCCAGGAGGACAGGCTACTGCATAGCACCCTAAACAGTCTGGCCCTCTCTCTGTTTAATCCTCACTAACGGAGATCACCATTGAAAATTGGCAACATATTTTAGTGCAACATGTCACTACCCATGGTGAGGGCGGGCGGAAATAAACGATAAAGGTTCTTTCCAGTCCAAATAATTCTCTTATTTTACAGCTATGTTCATCCATTTGCATTTAACACTACAGCAGATACTTTTATTTTCAAATTATTCCATTAATTTTGAGCATTTTACTCAGTAATTTCCTTTGTGAAACTCCTGATTTGGCAAACTTTCTCCCTCTCCCCAACCATCAGAAATGCTCTTTAACACAAGGAAATAAATTTCAGTACTTACTGAGTCAGTAAGCAGAAGAGCCAGTGTATCTCATTTGCTTCTACAGTTTCTCCTGTACTGTTTATGTAATTACAACATGTACTATCCTGATGATCTAGATTTGCAAAATGGGAAAGTCACAAATTAGAACAGCATGTGAGGAAAACCAACTAAACCACAGCTATTTTTAATTTGCACATATATTCCTCTGCCTGTCATTACAAGATGTGGTTTCTATATCTGCATATAACAACATCCTCTTCTGTTTCTTGCCTGACCTTACACTTTCATCCCCAAGCACCCTCTATTTATTTCCCCTGCACACGTTAGCCCCACCTGCATGCAGTCTGCTCTCATTGGATCAGGCACAGCACAGGCAAGCTCGGCATTAAGCGCCCCTTTGTCCAGCTGCCTCCACAACACAAAGAGAGCTCTACAGTGAGGTTCGACTACACCAAATGCCCACTGGTGCAGGTTCCTTCACTAATCTCCACCCAAACAAAAAGAGGTTTAATCCTTAAAATCCTCTTAATGACCTCCCAAAGATGTTGCCATCAGTAGTGTTCCTGTAGTCCCTCAGGCAGAATCCTCTAGGCTTAAAATCTTTCCAGATACCATTTCCTAATGTTGACTGACACCATAAAAATACATAAAGCAGATATTGTACCAACTCTAATACAGAAGTTCAGAAGACTTAGAGGAGAAATAAAAGCTTTTCAGGCAAACATTAAAGCCAGAGCAAGTTAACTCAATCTGAGTAAACAAACTGTATTAAAGTCCAATTTTTATTAAACTAGTCCTACTGAGCACAATTCTCCCCATTAGTCACACAATAATTATGCAACTTCACAGAGCAAACGAATCTCAGACTTTTTCTCTTTTCTGTCACAGTTACTGAGAACTCATGAGGAAAAGGACATTATTGAGTAAAGGCATTAATCTCTGAAAAAAGCATGTTTGTGATGCTCTTTTTTGTCCTATGAAAGAAATACGAAACGAGAAATGACCAATAATTTCACTGTGGAAGCACAGAAAAGTATTCATGAGTTACACCACACATGGTGTTCTGAAGGAATATATCACACAATTGACTGAAGATTTTAATTTAATGGTATTTATCTTAAGTAAAAGTGAAATAATTTTTTAAAAAGTTATCTCTGCATTTTCTATTACTATTCTTAAAGAAATGTTTTTAAAGCCTCTGCTGTTGGAAAAGTACATTAAAGGTTGCATAAATCATAGAAGTTCTTCATGCTCAAGCTTAACAAAAAAAGCATGTAGTTAGTGTCAAGCTATTGGTTCTGGCATATCCATCTTTCAATGTTAGCAAAAAAACTTCTCTATTGTCAATTTGGTCACTATCTTCTGAATGATTCAGATCATTAATTTCAAGTTTACAGATATTTTGTGTTCTAGTAAAAGAAGTCAATTTCATTCTGTTTAGGGAGTTTTAATATTTACCTCCTTATTAGAAGTTATCATTTTAATGGCTATCTCTAGAAGTTGAAATATCCTGAAGTTAATAATTGACATACAATAGTCAGAGCAAATCAAGCTTTGGGGCTTGGGGTGAAAAATAAAAACCCAAATGTATATGCCACTTCACATGTTACATTATACAAGAAGGGACACCAAGAAATTAAAAGGAAAATAATTATGGAGATTACATTTCAGTTACTAGGTAATGCTGTCACTCAAGAAATCTGTCCAAGATTTGAGATGCAATGATACTCATTTCAAGGAATAATTCTCATGTCTTCAAATAGTGAAACAAATTTATTCCAAAGAAGATACTGGGGTGTTTGGGTTTTTTGTTTGGTTGGTTGGTTGGTTGGTTTGGTTGATTTGGTGTTTTTTTACCAAATACAGTAAAATTGGCTAAGCTGATCTGTTTCTGTTCCCTGAATGCCTTACACTGGATGGCATCTTAACCTTAAATCTAATTAATCTTACATCTAACACCTCAAAGTAGACTGACTGTTAGTAAAAAGAATGTTCATGGCAAGCATGCAGCTACTAACTCAATTTTCAAGTAGATGAGGAAGAAACTGAGGCAAAGTTTTAGTATAATGAAATATATGAAATGTCATTTTATCAAAAAGTTCATTTTTTTTAATTAGGAAATTGATTTTTTAAAACTTTTTATTTATTAAATATTATTTTAGCTTTTTTCCTTTTTTGGGGGGGGGTTGTTTGAAGCAGTTAAGAGTACACATTGTTTATTTGCAGTTTGAGGGACAACTAATTTGAAACAAAAGTCACTTGACTTCTCTTTGCATATTAAAATTGCATATATAGCTATAAAAGTGACAAAATCCACTGCAGCAAATACTTTCAGGTCTTTACTATTTAACTGGCTTATAATACAAAGAGAAATCTCAAATGCAAAAACTACAGGAACCATGGAAACCTTTTGACTGAAGTATAAAACTTCTGAATATCTTTTAAAAGTTGTCAAGCAGGTTAAGTTTAAATTGTCCAAGATCTTATTGCACAGAATCACAGAACGGTCTGGGTTGGAAGGGACCTCCAAATGGCATCTAGTCCAACCCCCATTGCAGTCAGCAGGGGCATCCTCAACTAGACCATGTTGCCTGGAGCCCTGTCGAGCCTCACTTTGAACATCTCCAAGGATGGGGCCCCAAAACCTCCCTGGCCAACCTGTTCCAGTGTTCCATCACCCTCATACTTGGGTCAAGGAACTTTAAAACATGTTTTAAACCTCAATTAAAATCAATATTGTCAAACAGGCTTTCCTCTGCAATCAGTTAAATACCTCCAATGAGGTTGTCTTAAGGAAATATGATGCCTGCAGGTATCAGATGAAATTGAGGGTTTTGAGTAACACACATTCGGTTCATTGCATGCTCTTCAGTGACTGCTAACACCAAGAAAATATGGCAAAGAAAGGAAAGGAATTCACACTATTCAGCTACTGACCTCGTTTGTTAAGGTTGAGCTCTGCAGGAGGGGAGTGGAAGCAAACACTCAACTTGCAAACCTGATCTTATTTAGCAGCAGCTAATAATATTTAAAAGCAGCTTGAAACACAGCAAATATTTGGCACTGCAGAGTCTGCAGTAGGCACTGTCAGATGACTTTCAGCAAAGAAGTGAAGGTTTTTGCAGGGGAAAAAAAAGGGAATAAGCAGTCCACTCTTTCAGAAGCAGGTGTAATATTTATATGCGTGTGTGGTAATTTGAGGGATCCTGGGTCTCCTTTAACAAAGCCATGGAGACAGAGGCTCATCCCAGGGGAGTGGACCTGCTCGTCCCAGGATATTGTAATATTGTTATTTTATTCCATCTTCCAGTGTCATAGCTTAAAAGGCAGTGCCTGACTGATACCCTTCCCTTCTCCTGCTTGCCTTTCCTCCCTTCACTTCTTTGCTCTGGACACAGCACGTTCCTTACCTCATGGTTTGTGGGGGAGATGGCTCCTGGCTGGCAGGGAATTGTCAGCTGCGTCATGTGGCCTACCGAGGCCTTGTAGGCCTCAGCTCGGGAGGGCAGTTTTGGCCTACCCTCAGGCTGGCTGGAAGGGGTAGAGGATTCTATAAGGCCAGCTTGGTGTCATCTGAGTGTCTCCATCCCACTGTCCCTACCACTGGCAAAGATGTTAAACAGCACTGGTGCAAGAGCTGACCCCTGAGGGACACTGCGTGTCGCTGGTCTCTGTTTGGACATTGAGCCGTTGGCTGCTGCTCTGAGTGCAGCCATCCAGCCAAATCCTTACCCAGCAAGTGGCCCACCCATCAGGACCACACTTTCCCAATTTGGTGACCAGGATGTCACGTGGGACAGTGTCCAACACTTTGCACAAGTCCCGGCACATGGCATCAGATGCTCTTCTCTTATCCACTGATTCTGTAACTCCATCACAGAGAGCCATCAAGCCAGCCAAGCATGACTTGCCCTTGGTGAGAGCCAAGTTGGTTCACACCAATCACCTCTTCTTCACTTTCCATAGCCTTAGCAAGGCCTTCAGGAGGATCTGCTCCATAAGCTTGGCAGGCACAGAAGTGGGACTGACTGGCCTATGGTTTCTGGAATCTTTTTGGTTTCCCTTTTTGAAGGGAAAAGGGGGTCATGTTCCCCTCTTTCCAGTCAGAAGTGACTTCACCAGATAGCCATGACTTTTTGAATATGACAGTCTCTCAGGACCCATGGATGAACCTCATCAGGCCAAGTGGACTTGTGCACCGAGAGCTGACCCATGGGTAGCATCAGTTTTCACATTGCTATCTTTTGCTATAATCTGATGCTATATGTAAAGTTTTGCTGGTTCCAGCTAAAACTCTTTAAAACTTGAAGTAACAGCAGACTTCAAAGACCCTCAAATGCCAGCATTGCTAGTACACAGTGAAGAGCCTCTGTTCACATGTGTTAACTTCTCTACAACCACAAAGTTCCATATAATTTATTATCAAGTCTGTTTCATAGCTTACAAACAATGTAAATATTTTTCTTTGTTTTAACATGCCAAAAATACATGCATAAAACTTGCTATTTTCAGTCTTCTCATTCATTTCTGAAAGATACTTAATACAATTAAAAAGGATTTCCTTGAAGAAAGAATCCCTAAGGTAACTTTACAGATAATTTCACATCTTGAATTCTGGATCTTAGATGTTTCCGACAGATTCTATACTTTGATTATACCACAAGAAGAAGTTTTGACTTTAAACAATCCAGGTTTGATTGAATTCACCTCAAGCAGTTATCAAAAAAAGTTACCTGTAAAAGAATCTTCAAGCACTTAGTGTTACATATAGGAAAACAAAATTACCTCCAGTGTAATTATTCATAAGCTAAAGGATAACCCACATGTCATTGAGGAGAGACAGGTAAAGGTTCAGTCGCAGATGACTGCACAGTTATAGACATTAAAGATCACAACATTTCAAGGAGACAGGAAAGCTCAGTGAGAACTGTCACACAACAGTGCACAGCTGCCTTTCTAAAATTCAGATTAGACCAAATGGCCTCAAAATTGCTCATAAAGTCAGGACATCAGAGCAAACATTTAGTTTAAGTGGTGGGAAGTTAGGGGAATAAAAAAGCTTCAAACTCCTGTAAGGCTGACATTTTTATTTGCGATCACTGAGTAAAAATAATGTTATAGAACAGCGATGAGGGGAGGTTTAATATGAATTATATATCTAAGGACACACACTTACCTCAGGAACAGTTGCATATCTTCCAGCAATAGCAGTTTTTCAAGTTGTTGTGATTTCTATTGAACATGTCATATGCATATGCCTCATGGCATAAGACAACTATTTTTAAGAGTGCTGTTTGTGATTCAGTAATAGCCCTGTGCTCAGCACAGCCACAGGTATCAAAAATGCAAATACAGTCTTATTTCCTACCCAGTTAGGATTTCAGGTAGAAAGGACAGCATCTGGATCACAAAGTTCATGTAGGCAAAACATGTCAGACGGTCAGAAAAGTTATCCAGGACAAATAAGTAATAACGCGTTAGCAATTACTCTTATAAATATTAATTCAGCATTATTTGTCTTGTGCCCAGATGACCATGATGGGAGGCCTGACCACGACATTACCAAGAAATAGCACTTGCTGTGCTAAGTTACACTAATGGAAAGGTGTAGAATAGAGATTCAAGGCATACAGCTTTCTGACAATGTCCTAGGTAAGTCATGCCTTTCCTGGACTGCACTAGAATTTGGCCTGTAAACGTTATAAACACTTGAGGACAATGCCCTCAGTTGTTGTATCTTTGTAGGAAAATGCCTTTAATACACTGCAAATATGTTGTCTCGTTATATTTGGATTTCACTAAGATTTAGAGAATGATTGTGAAGGAAAATTATTCATTGAGATGAAAGTCTGGCCATCTTACATGGAAAAGCATTTCACCTAATAACAACTTATCCTAATGCAAAGCAATAAAAAGAGGCCCACTGTGAGCTCTTCTGTTCCTCCACTCCACCATAATGGTTACCAGAAATATTACTTCAGTATTCATAAAGAGCACATTATCACATAATGCAAAATCAAGGCAGTTATAGACATTGCCTTAGACCAATTGAAATAAAACTGAAGTCACCGAAAGGTCAAAGAAAATAATTAGCTAGCTAAGAGGAAAAAAACTCAAATATCATTAATTTGATACCAGGGGTAGGTAAATATTTGATAGTCTGCATAGATCAGGCCATATATCAGGAATTCCTATCGATGCACTGTAATAAAACTGGCAGATAGAACACACTCTTGGATGACTTGAGTCACACGCAGAAAAAGCAAAAGCATCTAATGATGACCTAATAAATAATCCATCTATTAAGTCTTGGGCAGGTTGCCAATGAAAGGCCTTTGGCTCAGTGAGAAACTACTCCTCTCAGCTGCCAGAAGCAGACTAGTTACTTCTGCATCCATTTGCTTTGGTTTGCCATTGCAAGCTGAGACAGACAGAGGCCAGAGACAAATCCAGCTCAGAAGTAGGTCTAAGTACTTTCTCCCTAAATAGACTGCAAGAAATGACTGAAAAACTGCAAGAATCATTAGCCTGAGGCATTACAATGTGTCAATAAGGCTGCCAAATATCTTCAAGGCAGCTGCACTCCAAATCCTTAGTCTAATCACTCTACAGTCTTATGTCAAACATGTCTTGCCACCTATTATTCAAAACATAAACATTAAACAAAGAAAACCCTTCAGTGTTTTTTACAGATTTTCTTATTCTTAGTTAAGACTCATTGTTGCAGCCACATGGTAAGAAGCAGAAATGTCACTATGGAACTTAGATAAATTATTTCTCTCAGAAAAGTTTGAAGGAAATTAAAAAATACTCTTCTTGCCAGTGTATGTACAGCTGATAGTTGCAATTCTCAATACAAACTAAAACAATCATGAAAAAGAATATAAGGGCACAAACTATTTGTTTAGAAGAACTGTTGCTCAGATGGTTCTGCAGTTTGCAGTTTAGTACACACAAGGCTTGCACAATGTTTTCATGGAATTGTTTGTCAGAATTTGTAGTTTTTCTACATCACACAGGAAAACAAACTCATGAACTCATTTGTTGATTAAAATGTTGTCTAATTCAAATAGGGAGCTTTTTATATAAACCACATAGTCCAGTTCTGGGCCTCCCAGTCCAAGAGAGACATAGAGCTGCTTGAGAGAGTCCAACTCAGAGCCACAGAGATGGTGAAGGGAATGGAACATCTCTGTTATGAGAGGAGCCTGAGGGAGCTGGGGATGCTTGGAGGAGACTGAGAGGTGACTTCGTCAATGGTTATAAATATGTAAAGGGTGAGTGTCAGGAGCATGGAGCAAGACTCTCCTCAGTGATGACCATGAGGAAGAATTGTAAACATGAGGAGAATTTTTTTTTTTCCTTGTGAGGGTGACAGAACACTGAGCAGGCTGTCCAGGGGGGTTGTGGAGTCTCCCTCTCTGGAGACATTCAAAACCCATTTGGATGTATTCCTGTGTGATCTGGTTTAGGAGATCCTGCTCTGGCAGAGGGGGTTGGACTGGATGAGCTTTCGAGGTCCCTTCCAGCCCTTGGCATTCTGTGATTCTGTGATAACAGAAGTTAGTGAAAGCACATCCCAGAGTGCAGTAAATAGAGAAGCCTTAGAGGAATATAAAGGAGTCATCAAAGCTGGATGAAGGACATTACTGAAGACTTGTCTGCTGGTGGTTTCCTGCTACTGCAGTTATGTCAACTACAAACAGAAGTCTAAAAAATGAAGAAATTGGCATATTACACTGGCAAAACTCCTAGAATATATCACATTACCATACAAAGCATACACTGGCAAAATATTTTTTTAAAAATGAATGTCAACCAGGGTAACAGTCATAAACTGTACCTCTGTTACTTTGGCAATGTAACAGGAAACATTTTCAAGAAAAGGTCCAAAACTGATCAAGCACAACACAAAAAAAGGCAAATTCTGCTGTCAGTCAGTGACAGTAGACAGGCTTTTTTATCTTGAATAAAGTCATTCAATTATGCCAACAGTGTTGCTGACAATAGAACTGGCTTACATATATTCTGATACTCAAGATGTAAGTACATTTTGCTAGTAGACAAGTTTCCTAAAGGCTTTTAAGAGAGGGAAACATGCCTTTGGCACAAGGTAAAATGGAGGAGGGCCCATCTGGATGCATTCCTCTATGACCTGACCTCGACTGTATAGTCCTGCTCTGGCAGAGGGGTTGGACTCAATGACCTCTTTGGGTTCCTACTAACCCCTAACATCCTGTGATCCTGTATAAGTCTACAAATAAAGACTAAGCACTTCTGAGATCCTAACTGTGCCAGTTTGAAGCAGGCTAGAATGTTTTGGTGAGAAGAACTAGATTACAGGCTGTGGAAAGAAAACAATGGTGATGTCTACTTTGCTCACAGGCTTGCTGAGATGTATAGGAACAAGAAATAAAAACATTAGATAATCACTCTCGCTGGGGCTGCTGGCTGAGCTGCATCTTACTCTCTAACCTCACCCTCCATTTTGGACTAATCCACTTTGCTTCCTGACCCGCTGGCCGAACCTCCATTCTTCCTTGGGACTGGGGTAAGGTTGAGAGGGGTGGGGGGAAGGTGAAGGGGTAGTTGAGAGCCCCTCCTGGGGACTCAGGTTTCTGAGAGGGGAGTTGTGTTTCTGTATTACCTTTTACCTTGTCTATTTCTGCTTATAACTGTATATACTGTAAGTATCTGCTTGTATACTGAGATAAGGTGTAAATATAAGCTTCATTCAGATTTCCAGAGCGGGCTGAGTCTAGTCTGGGTGATTTTCAAAGTGTGGGGGGGCAGGGAACACCCAAACCATCACCCTAACATTCACAGTGATTCTAACTAAATAATTGTAAATTTAAGAGATGAAAACAGAAACAAAAAGATAATTCTTTGGGGAGAAGATTTTTATAGATTTGACTGAAGAGAAGAAGAAAAAGGGTAAGTTCTAGGAGAAGAGATGAATTTTCTTTTTTTCTGAGATTTTGCAATCTACATATCCTGAATGTAAAAAAAAAAAAAAAATCAAACAATGGTCCTTTCCCTGTCCCTGTCCCTTTGTGCTGGTGCAATATTGCTCTCCTGCTGTTTGAATTTCCTTTCTTTTACAAGTTCTATTCCAGAACACATTCTGATGCCTGATCATCATAATTCATTAAATTAATATACCTGCTTTAATTAAAGAATAATGTGCACCACAGAATGTAGTGTCTCTGAGTTATTTACTCCAGTTGTTCCTTCACTTGCTAATTCGCACAGTTTGGTTATCACAAATCCAAATAGAAGTCATCAGGGCAAATTACTGATGCACTTATTAGAAGTTTAATATAAGCAGTGCTTTAAGTGTGTGACTTTTAGTCATTCAATTATGTGTTCATGTGCAATAGCTGGATGATATAATTTTAGACCTCAAACCAGAATAGGATGCTATGGTCTTTACACTCTTTTTTAGCTATTAATACTGTCATTAATTAATGTGAATAAAGAACTCCTGCTCCTGCTTGATGAAGAACCTGTCTAAAAATAATTTATTTACTTAACCTTTAATAATTTATAGATGTTGTATTTTAATGGAAAATGCAACTTATTCTTTATTACTAAAGTGATTATAAAACCCTTTAAGCTCATTAACAAAGAAAACAGCAGAGCTGTCAAGTTTTCAGGACTAAGTGCAAATTCCACCAGCAGGAAATGTGTCACTGCTTGGGAGGATGTAGAAGGACCACTATGAAAGGAGTTAACAGAGGAGAGGAGTGTGAAAGTAAGCACAGGGAACAGCATGAAGGAAGGTGGGCAACTGTGTGGAAACAGGTAAAGAAAGCAGTTTTTAAAAGATCAGCAGGAACTTATTGAGTAAGAATATGCAATAAAATACACAGAATATGCAATCAAATACACCCTATCCTTGTGACACAACGAAAGACACCCTTATTTCACTTCCATTATACTTTGAATATTCCACTACAATCCTTTTAGAATTAAACATGGCACCTTTAGTAGAAATCCATAAAACACAGGACTGAGGAACATGACATTAGACTACTGGAATGAAAAAAATGAAGCGTGAAATAACACCTTGAGCAAAATACTCCTCAAAAATTAAAATTATATTGATATGCTATTGTGTAATCCCATTTGCCTAGTAGTACATCTCCAATGCTAAACACTTCAAAGTTTATTACTTGAAACGATCAAGGGATCTTTTCCCAAAATTCTCCTTTCTTTGTGTGAATGCCCTGCTGCCTTGACGTGTTCGCTCCCTACTTCCGAGCCACCTAAACTTACTTAGATGCAGTATTTTCTCTCCTCAGCATAATCACTGTTCCTGGTGTGGCAAGGCATTGAACTTTTCACAGACACACACCCTCCTGTAACACCATCCAGGATGCATAGCTCAAAATCCCCAGCCAGTACCTGGAGTATTAAAAGTCAAGTGCACAACAACTTTCATCTCCTAGTTGCTTAGAGGAAACAGGCTTTAGAAAATCCTACCCTCATTCTACCTCTAGGAAGGCAGAAACAGTTATGTATTTTGGCACTTGCTACAGAACAAGAGGACACAGTCTTAATCTGTGCCAGGGCAGGTTTAAGCTCAATGTTAGGAGGAAGTTCTTCTCGGGAAGGGTGATTTGCTGCCCAGGGAGGTGGTGGAGTCACCATCCCTGGAGGTGTTCAAGAAAAGCCTGGATGAGGCAATTAGTGCCATGGTTTAGTTAATTAGAAGGGTTAGGTGATAGGCTGGACTCAATGATCTTGAAGTAGGAGCCAGGCTCCAACCTGGTTGATACCGTGTTTCTTCATTCTTCCCTTTTCCCTGCTCATTTGTAGCTGCTGGTTGTATAACTGTATATGCAGTCTGATATTAAAACAAATAACAGAAATCTAAATATCTTTTTCTACTCTCACAAAATCTTTATGGATTTCTGCTTATGTTTTCAGGATTTAAATAAATAAATACATAAATAATAGGTTTGGAACAGAAAATAAGCATATCTCATTTTACCTTACAGAAATAAATATAAGAAGGTTATGACTCAATGAAAGCAGAAATTTAGAGTTGAATATTTCGGTATTGACTATATATTTCTTCATATTTCATTACCCATATGACATATAATAAAGATCTCTCTCTTTTTTTTTAGTGTTATTTCCTCTAGTGACTGAAATTGAATAAAACCAAAGATAGAAATATGTTCTAATAAGCCTTAACACTGTGTTTGAAGACACTGTTTGCCGTCTTCCTCTTGTACTGTCACTCACCTATTAGTAATGTGCATACACAGAAGGATAAAATTAATATTGGACAGAAAGTGATAGGAATTCAGACCATTCTCTAAAAACTCCTATCACTTGCTAGAATTGTACTTGTAAATATCATAGCAAGGACTTGAAAAATGTGCACAATAATGTTAGTCATGAAGCACTTAACTTCAACAAAGCCTTAGCTGCAACATAAACTACTACTTCAAAACTGCCATGTTAGCCTACTTAACTTTGGGATGTTGGCATTTATAAAATACAGATACTGAGCCTATACAACCAAATAAAATAGGAAATTATTATGTATGCTCCAACCACTTGCACTTACAGACACATATCCTAGAGTAATAGGCATATTGTATTTCCAATTTAGAAGAAAAAAAAATTGATCAGATTTCAAGTATCCTGAAGAAGCCTTTCATGGTTTCCTTTTTTTAGCATGAATCAATAACATAAACATTAAAGTCTCTGACTGAGGAAACTAAAACCAACTCACGCCACTCAGAGTCATTAAATTTAATACTGAAGAGAGTGACAGGAACAAAAATGCAGCTGTATGAAGTGAATATCTTAAAAAATAAATTAATCCCAGCCAGGTGGTTCTTTTATTCTTAAATAAATTATTATTTAACAAAGCTAAAAGTTCTTTAAATTCCATAGCTTGGACATTTCTATTCTAATACTTGTCAATTCATATTCCTATTTCCATATCAGAGGTTGGCCCCTAAGGATATGACCTCTGCTATTGTGAGACAGTTCTATGTATAATCTGTGAAAAACTTTTTTGCACATACTTAGGCAAAAAAATTAAGATGTACCAGCAGTACCTCCATCCTGCCTTTTGTTCAGAGACAATGTCTAGTTTGTCTAGTGACAGTAGTTGTTTGTGTGTTCTTGACAGGAGCTCAAGCAGAATGCTGATTGTCAGAACTGCACTGAGCAGAAAAATGCTTTTCAGTTCTACCACACAAGTTTGTCTCCTATCCCTATTTTAAAAATTGTTGAACTATCTTTAAGCACATCTGAGGAATCACCTTCTGAAGCTATGCTTGGATTTCTATGATGAAATTCTATTAGTCAAGAACACACAAACAACTAGACATTCAAGTCCAGCATGATTCTGAAAGTATTCATGGGAATAAATAATTTCTCTCTACTAACAAAGGCCAATTTTGCACAGCACAGTACTCACACAGGCAAATATCCCACTGAAGTTATACAATGTTAATACGATTAAATTAGAGTAGCCTCACTTGACAATTTTGAGGTAAATTGTGAAGAACAGAAGAAATAATGGAACTTTTTACAGAACACATGCCAAAAAAAGTCAGTGAAAGCTTTGTCTGAAGACCTAAGGAATTCAGTCTAGGTCTCAAGATTCTTGGAATAAGCCACGGCCCTTGCTGGCAATTTCCATTTCTCATAACTTATTATCATATGCATATATTATTCCAAACTCTTATCTTTTAATACTGGAAATATTTTTCAGTCCTACAGACCATCTGACAGGTTTTCTGCTTCTGTTTGAAGAGGTTGCACTGTTAAATTTTTCACATTTTTAGCAAGTTGCACCCATATATCCTTTTGGCCTACTATTTTATCATTCCCATCGCACTTGCCAGGGTTATACATACATTAATTTCTTTCACATAATCTAACTACTAAAAGTTTATCTTGCTAGCCAAATTTTGGGCTGCTGTCTTCCATCAAAAGCATATATACATATGCAGAATTATCAGCATAATGTGCATTTCATAATGGTTATTCATAAAAGACATAGGAAGGAATTAAAATGCCACCAACTATTCTTGGAAGTCCGCCTATGAGTTTTTCTGTACAGAGCTTCAGAATTACTTTATTTACAGACTGTATGAAAAGGCCAAAATGCAGAGAAAGTTCACTTTCTGTGTTCTACCTATGATTATCTTAGACTTTTCTGGCAGATAATCAGGCACAGCTCAGTGCTAGAACATGTCCCAGTAGTCCAAACATAGCACAAATGGTCATGTACAACTTTAAGCCTATGCTTGGAGATATCATTCTAGAAGTTTCTGTATGAAGCAGATGGAATAATTAAAATAAAATTCTCACACTCATTTTACTTTTCAAATTTAATGCCACAGAGGAGTGGGTCAGTGGCAAGGAACTGTATTCCCTCCCTTTGTGGTACCAAACATATAAGTCAATTAATATCCAAGCCATTTATTTGTTCAGGCGATTAAATCAGATTAAAATAACCTCCATTACATTCTCTATTTTTCTGTCTTTTTTGATTGGAGATCTTCTTTAACGTTGCCTCCAAAAAAAAAACCTATGCTCGTTGGGAGAAGGAATTCTGTTTTAAATGGCAGCTGTCATACTTTGTTATGGAAGTGCAATTCTTTTTAATGGACTTGATTGTGCAATTTGCTGCACCTACCTCACGTTGCGTGGGCTCATACGAGTAGAACTGCAAAATGAATGCCATAATAAAACAGAAACACTCACAGTGGAAAAGTAGAGGAAGAAAGAACTGTGGAAAAAAAGCACACACACTGCATCATAGAAATCCAAGCATAGCTTCAGAAGGTGATTCCTCAGGTGTGCTTAAAGATAGTTCAACAATTTTTAAAATAGGAATAGGAGACGAACTTGTGTGGTAGAACTGAAAAGCATTTTTCTACTCAGTGCAGTTCTGACAATCAGCATTCTGCTTGAGCTCCTGTCAAGAACACACAAAGTGACTCAGAGAGCTTGTGCAGTACTCGACTCCAGTATTTAACTCGTTAAGGGCCTCTAATGTTTCTTAAATCATTTTAAGAAAGGCAATGCTTAAAATAAAATTATTTTCTATTATAAATCACAGAATACATCCAGTTGGAATAGACCTCAAAGAGGTCCCATTCTTGACCCAGCACTATAATACACATCCAGCACTAGTATGGCATACATGTTTGGGGTTTTTCCCTTTTATATGTATATACATATATATATATATATATATATATATATATATATATATATATATATATATATATATATTTCCAGAGAAAAAAGATAAATCAGTGCATTTCAATTCAAGCCCTGAGTGTATAATATGCCAAGTAGTAATGAGGAATCAGTGATTACACCTGAGATAAATTAATAAATTCAACTTTTTTTCCAGTGAGAATATTTTAATAGCTACCTACTGATATTCAAAATTTCTAAATCAAAATCTAGCAATATAGTTATGCTGCTGCAGTTTTTCCCACTCTTGCCTTCCCCCCCTCTACACCTCCCACCCCACCTTGTGTTCAACGTCTAAATGAAACCTGTCCACTTCCATGGGCTAATAGATTGGCTCAATATTCCATCCAGCCTCAGGTATAAACACAGAGTCGTAAGAGGGAAAGCCAAGAGTTAGGGACGGAACTTGTGTACAACTTCCTATGCAGTATGCAGGCTGGCTCCCTAATCTCACCTTAGGGAGACACAGTCTGTTGCAGCAGCAAGCCTTTGCCCAGTATAACTGTGAATGAATTAGAAAAATAAGTATGCTCAAGTCTGGTCAGTGGCAATTAGAATTTCCATTTGAAGAAGACACTTTAAAAAGTAAGTCAATTTAATTTCATTAAAGGAACCATCTTCTTTTTGTCCTTAAAAACTGAAAGGTTTGGCAATGCATTAAGATTTAGAGAAAAATCTTTTCCCCACTCAAATGAAATTATGATTTTGCCATTAACAGAGTCAAGTTGTTCATTCTGTGTATGAAGATAACTTTATTGCAAGGATTGCATGAGTAAGTAATATTATAAACTGTATTTCTATAGCAATTCCTTAATGGGCTGCAAGGAGCACAAGACATGATGAATTTAATGTCATCCAAAAAGAAGACTGATCACTGTCAGGACAGGAATGAACGATGCTAAGGCCAAAGCACATCAGGCTCAGTGATAAAAGACTAGTGAAAGTAGACTTTCCTGAACTTTCTTCACTCTGCAACAAATACTGGATTTATTTCTTTTCTCACCCATTTCTCTTCAGCAGGCTGGCTGCAGCAAACAAAATTAGCAATTGCCTATTATTAATCTTGTAAATGCAGATTTAGAGATAGCAGAACACATGACAGGCATTTGTTATCTTAGACAGAGTTACTGGAAACCACTCTATTATCCTGTAGCAGAGAGAACCATAAGGAAATTCAGGGTTGGAATCAGTCTTTAATGTCACAGAAGATACCGCTGTAGAATCCATGATGTCCAGACAATCTGAAACGAGTCTTGGGAGGTTTGTAGAGTTTTGCCTAGGTCTAACTGAATGATTCAGATCTTTTGAGCTTCAGAATGTTAAACTACATTTACTTTTATTTTCAGTGAGTTACTCTTAAAATCTTATGACTTAAATAATGCTGGAGTGGTTTTCCACTGGCTGCTGCTTTTAATATATATGGCAATACTGGAGAAAAGAAAAAAAACAAAACCACAAGTTCTTACAGTCTTAGAAGACCATGAAAATATTCATAAAGGGTAAGGCAGATGACTCAGGTTGACCTCATCAATCCTGAGTAGGTTAGAGGAAAAAGCTGATAAGGGATTAAATTGATAAAGAATTAAAGGAGGGAACATAAATAATGCCAGTCAAAATGAATTTATGGAAAGGGAGACTTGTCAGAAGTGATCTTACTATTTAATCTAAAAGTGTAGTTGATTGTGTTAATCTCACATGGTAATATACTCACAGCTTTGAAAGGCTATTTCAACCTATACTCCGTGAAACTAAAATTAACCTTACAGAATATCAGCAAATCATACAGTAGAAGTGTTAGGAACCAGGTAGTGATTCCCTATCAGTAATTACTCTGTGAAACCTCTCAGCAGTTTTAGAGCACTGTTGGAAATATTTATATGAAACCTGATGGCAAACATGTACATCATGCATCTGAACACATGAGTTCAGTTTGCTACAAAAAAAGTGCAGCTAACATGAGCAAAAAATGCAAAGGACGGGACAGTTACAGGAGTAAACAACCTGCTCATGCATATATTAAATTATATAAATGTCTTATTGGTATAAAACTTCATAAGGAACACAAATCTTTCACTAAGTGTAACATATCATAGCAACTGGAGACTTAGGAAACACAGAAGTCATATCAGGTGAGGAATTTAACATTAGGACTTCATACAGTGATGATTCTCAAATGTGTAAGCAAGGAAATAAAGAATTAAAGAAGAGCTACAATATCCATTCTATGCAAGACTCCGAAAGCCTGATATTTGGGCTGCATATATAATTCTAGCATTCCACTTTTAAGGTGGATGTTGATAAACGACTTCTCAAAGTGATTTGAAAGTTGGAAATACCTCAGAGCAAAACTGCTGAAGCTCAGTACCATTAATTAAAGAAAGACTAAACACAGGCAGACCAAGAAGTTATCACACTGCTAAAGTGTCATTTCACAGAGCACTAGCTCTGGATACAAACAGTTTTATATTAAGTTCTGGCCTTTATCCAAGGTAGTTTCTTCCAGTATGAAACAAGCATAAGGTACCTGTTTCAAGCACAGCTCTTCCAGGGAATTAATGCTGCTTAATAATAATGTTGCACTCTGGCTTACCACATTCAACTTTGCCAGTGTGGACAAGGGCAGAGAAGCAACTGAAATACAGTATGTTAAACTTTTCCAAAGCAAAAATAAATACTTTGTTCTAAGTGATTGTTAGAAAAGTATCTGAAAGCAGAAACCAGAGAGTTCTTAGACACCTGAAGGTTTTATGTTTTGAATTCAGAAATTCACAGAATTGTTTAGGTTGAAAGGAACCTGGAATATTCTTTAATTCCAATCCCCCTACCATGACCAGGGACACCTTCCGCTAGACCAAGTTGCTCAAGACCTCATTCAGCCTGGCCTTGAACACCTCCAGCAGCCACAACCTTCCTGGGCAACCTGTGCCAGTGTCTCAACACCCTCACTATAAAGAATGTCTTCCTAATATCCGATTTAAATCTGCCCTACTCAAGCTTGAAACCATTTCCTCTCAACCTACCATTACAAGTCTTTGGAAAAAGTCTTTTGCAGGCTTTCCTGTAGGTCCCCTTCAGGCTGCTATAAGGTCTCCCTGGAGCCCTCTTTCCTCCAGGCTGAACAGCCCCAACTCTCAGAGCTTGTCCCCATAGGGGATTTAATACAGAAAGGCTGCCAGAAATTACAAAGGTTAGAAGAAATTACCAAAATTAGTAATAATTTCCTTCATTGATTGATATCTTTGAGTCAAGATCAGATGTGTTTTCAGGAGATGAATTTTGATTAACCACAGTTTGTCATCAATAGATAAAATGCAAGACTGATGTCATGTAAGAAGGCAGACTATATTATATTTTTCTGAAAAGTTTTAGTTGAACCTGCATTGTATAGCTGAGTTACTGACTCTACTTCAAAATTTTAAGAGATTAGAAGTACAAAAGTAGGCAGATCAGTGCCATCATCTCTGAAAGATACAACAAAACTGAGTTGGGAGGTGTCAGGTCAGTACACAGTCAAAAACTTGTCCAAATAGAGCATTATGCTAATATTTATTTATTTAATGATAAAACATTACACTTTATATTAGCATATTCTTCAAATTCCTCAGAGAAGCATTACTGCAAATAGAAGAATTTAGAGGCAATGGCAAGCATATGAAATCTGGGAGAGAGGAGAAAACAAAACTATAGAAGGAGAATTAAAAGCAAGAACATTTTTACATTATGAATTACTAATCATGAAAATGTTCTCCAGATTCACAAATGATATTGCCTCTAATATTTCATTTCTTCTCTGCACTTTTGAGAAGCAATTTAGATATTTTCTTTCTATTTGGCTGTTAGCAGTAATCAATATTAATACACTGCAGCAATTTAGGGAATAACCAGTTTTAACTTTTGCTGTGTTGTTGTACCCAAAGTGGCCTGTAGTACTTCAGTAGGTATACATTTGCTTGCAATATATTCAATACAGAGTATAAAATGGTAGAAGATGTTCAGTTTCAAGTTGCAAAGTTATTTTTTTCCGAGTCAAACAAGTAGTATTCTATCTTAGATTTACTTTAATGTTTCAGGTACAAAAATAAGACTGAAAATTTCTGATGGTGTTAGCCTCAGAAATAATGTTTTCTCAAAAAATAGTCACTTTCTCTAAAGATTTCATTTTGTTACATAACAGATTGAAAAATATCATTAGCTACTGCTTGCAAAGCAGACACATTGCATTAATTTAATTCAGTTATGTTTCTTTAAATGCTTTCAACTAAATTTTGAGATTTTGTTAGAAATTACATGCAGATAATTTTCAAATTAGAATTTCTGCCTTTCAGTCAGAATATAGATATTATTTCATTGTAGAATAAAATAGAAATCGATTTCCTGAAAGCAGTTTATGTGCTTTTGAAAATGACTGGCTTCTACCTTGTGAAGCAGTTTGAAAGTTCTTCCATAATTTTTCTCACCTGCCCCAGCTTAGTAAAGATCACCATCAATTCCAAGCATTTGCCTCCTCAGGGCATTGTAAATCACTGCATCTAAGCCTCATCACGATAGCAGGAGCGCACACGCCCCACTTGGATAAAGTGCAGCTATACATAAAGCTTCTCTCTACCAGAAATATCAAACACAGTGGAAGCAACTTGAACAGGAGATTCTTGCAGGTGTTCCCTATTTATATCATCTTTTCAGTTTGAGTGTTGCAGAGTGGCTGAACAGTCTCAGCTGCAACTGAAGAAAATAGGAACTATACAGCAAATAAAGTATTGAATACTGGTGAGTACTCAAAGAAAGCAAGTCTCAGATGTTTCAAACTGGGCATATACAATAAGCCTGCCATTTGTCTATGCTTCAGAGCATAAATGGTCTCTCCTCAACAAACATGCACTAAGGTGGCAATTTATTTCAGGTTGTAAGACACTCCAGTCTTTCCACAACGAGCACTATAGAAAAGCCCATGAGGAAGTTAATTATCCTGCCTTCAGCACAGCAGTTAAATAGTGTGTAGTAAACAGCATATATTGTAGCTTGGGACCACACACTGGACATGATAAAACAAAATACTGGATCACTACTCATTAAGTTCTTATCTCCTATGTGAAAAAAATGTTGAGATTACATATTTAAAGACTGTACAACAATGCAAGCTCACAAGGAAGACTGCATGCACAACCCACAGCACAGCAACCACTCCAGCTGGACGGCAGCCCATAATTAGTTCTCACAGCTTTTGAGAGGTGCAGTCTGTATCCAGTATTTGTCCTCCCTCCATTTTGCAGATTTTTTCCTTTTATCAGTTACAGTCTCAAAAACTTCACTAACAGGTCAGGCTAAGGACTGCAAAAGCAGAACACCACATTTCTACTCCTCTACCTTTCCCACCCTCCATCTATATTACCTCCTTGACAATTGCTACTACGTCACTCTTGTTAAGCCTTTTGAACAAGTCATCTCAAAAGCAACTGTTTAACAAAGCACTATCAGCTGCATGTGGAATAGCACGCCCACTTCTGGACCCCTCAGTTCAAGGGCAGGGAACTGCTTCAAACAGTCCAGCACAGAGCCACAAAGATGACTAAAGGAGTGAAAGCATCTCCCTTATGAGGGAAGGATGAGAGAGATCATTCTGTTTAGCTCAGAGAAGGGGAGACTGAGGCACGACCTCATTAATGTTTATAAATATGTGAAGGGTGAGAGTCAGGAAAACAGAGCCAGGCTCTGCTCAGTGACGTCAAATGACAGGACAAGGGGCAGTGGGTGCAAGCTGGAGCATAGAAGACTCCATGTAAACATAAGGAAAAACTTCTTCACTGTGAGGGTCACAGAGCACTGGAACACACTGGCCAGACTGTGAAGTCTCCTTCTCTGGAGGCTTTCAAAACCCACCTTGATGTGTTCCTGTGTGACCTACTCTAGGTTATCCTGCTCTGTTGAACTCCATGACATTTGAAAGTCCCTTCCAATCCCTAATTTTCTGTGACTCTGTGATTCTGTGATCCCATCACACAGATAAATCTGCAGGCAGGGTAACTTATAAATGCAGTTCATATTGAAACTTTAGTCTTCTTTTTCAGTTGGATGAACTGTTTTCGAAAAGGTGAAAGTATTTTGATATGTGATGCATTTCACATCTCCAAGCAACAGGAAGTTTCCTTCTTTACACTCTCACCTTGCTTCAAAGTAATAAATTCACTTGAACATTTTTCTCTTTTTTTCTGTGCAGAGTAACTCTTGCGGTCACAGGATCACAGGTTAGGGGTTGGAAGGGACCCAAGGAGATCATCGAATCCAACCCCCCTGCCAGAGCAGGACAATATTATCTAACACAGATCACAGAGGAACACATCCAGACAGGCCTTGAAAGTCTCCAGAGAAGGTCCTCTGGTGCCTTTCAGGTATAGCTGCACAGTGAAAAAAAATGGCGAGAAATAGAGCATTGTAAAGTTCCATGTTTGCTGTCTTTCAGTGATGTCCACATATATTTGTTTAAATTCCTATTAAGGAACACACTGGCCCTGTAAACACAGCCTTGTGTCTGAACAACAAACTCAGCTCTTCCTGGCTACATCTGAAACAGCAAAAATCAACTTGCAGTTGAATTCCCTAATCACTTTCATCAGCATCATGCAGCCTAGCTCACCTTCTCAGATTTGTGGAAAGTCTTCTGCCTGTCCCAAGTCTGAATTTGAAACTCAGATATTAATGTGATCATATAGGTATAACTTCTGAAAAATAAGAGAAAAGCTTCTCCTTCTGGGCCTCCCCTAAGGAACTGCATATCCAGCTTCTGAGAGAAATGTTACCTTGTTCTCTGCTTCAGTGCCTAAACTATGTATAGAGGGAAATTATTGTACTTCACCATATAACAGTAAGCACTACACCACTTTGCATGGCCCACTAGTGTTACATATAACAGAAAAATGGCACAAGCAGACATGCACATACTACTTAGATGCTAAAACATCAGTGTATTGCTGTTCAAAATTCTCCAAGAGTAGAAGTGTTAACTTATTGGACAACTAAAAAAAAAGCAAGTGGCAAAAAATAATTACGGCAATTCAATGATGGAGTCTCCAGACACAGCTGAGACATCCTTGTTCTCAGTCTTCAGACCAAGATGCCAAGTAATTGATTTAATTAATCCTACTACCTTCATAAGTTAAATGAGGCAATGTGACCCACTGGTTTAAGGACAAGACCCAGAACTCTATCATTTCTAATGTGACTACGCAGTGAATATTTCTGCATGATCTTCATCAGTTCATTTACTTTTTATGGACTAAAAGATGTAAAGTTTTGCCCATTATGAAATTCCTCCACAGCACATAAGGTAAATAAAACCAGTACTTAGACCCAACTGTTTTACTTTATTTACTGATTTTATCCTACCAAATAAGAATTTTTGAGGATCAAAGGTTAGCTTTGCAAAGATTTGCTGACTTCCTAATTCCCACTCATTTCAATGAGGCAAGGATCAAAATGTCCCTGAAATCTGTGCCAAAATATTTGTAAGGCCATAAGAAACCATTTAAATTTTAAGTAATAACTGCACTAAAAAACACTAATATCTGCTAGAATTCTATTAATTGTGCACATATTTCTTAAACTAGTAAAATAAGCATGCTAGATTCCTGCAATCCAATAGGAACAAAGCAAACAGTCTGTCTTCCATTGCTTTATTCTGAAATAGGCATCAGAACAAAAATATACCTGCAAAGAAAGATTTTGCATCTCCCCTTAAGAGAACTGTTCCAATCCCACTCCTTGGGTCCACACTTAGAGTAGGAAACTACCACAGGAAAAAGGGAAGATTAAGTCCAGACTTTCTCACCACTCACTGCTGTCCCACTTCAACCCTCATTAAAGCAGATATGAAAACATTAGGACTTACCAAAAGCTTTAAAACTTATGCATAGTAGACAAAACAGTTTACTGTTGTGCAATAAGCAAGCACATACAGGATATCTGCATACAGGCCAAGTACATTTAAAGCCTGTGAATCACAGAGAAGGCAATTAACCTTAGTAGCCACACAGAGAACAGGCAACATGGTCAAAATGCTAAAGGTCCTTGAATGTCTCCTAATAAAACCCAGGATGAATTCTTGAACTTTACATTTACTATTCCATGTCTGTGGGAACCTAATGATAAATGCATTATGGGAACCATAAACAATCGCTATAAACGCTTATTACTGGAAATGCAACAGTACATGAGCTTTAACATAATCCGTGTTACAATGTGATCAAATAATTGACTTTGATTACTGATCTTAGCACATTTTTGTTCATGCTAATAATAATTTCAGGAACAGAAAACATGCCAGGTAGAGTATGCACCTAAGAGAATCCAGGCTTTGAAGAGCAGAGGAAGAACATATTTAGTATTTACTTCAGAATATTCATGCAAATTCTGTGTGAGCAAAGCAAAATAAAATCTTCAGCATAGGTTAAACTTTCAAATATAAAAGTATGCAAAGCATTCTGACAGTGCACAGTCAATTTTTTAGTTTAGAAGCATTAACACTCTCATATTATCACAAATTTCAATAAAGGAAGTAGAGGTCATCAGTTAATATTTCTATGTAAGAACAGTCCTTTTTATTCTGGGTGAGCATTTGCAGAAGAACAATAATCCATCTTCTTTGGTTAAGGGATTTGCTAGCTGGGCAATGCTTAAATATTGCCCTTTTTTTGATGCAACAAAGTAATTGTTTTTATACTCATGGAATCACAGAATGTTCAGTTTAGAAGAGACTTCTGGAGGTTGTCTAATCCAACCTCTTTGCTCAAGCGCTGCAAACTAAAGCAGGTTGTTCAGGACTGTGTCCAGTCTTTTAACATCTCTAGAGATGGACACTCTACACTCTCTGTAGCTAAATAGCTTCAGTATTTAGACACAGTTAAAAGAGTGTTTTCTTATTTTGAAATGGACTTTCATGTCATTACAGTTTATGCACATAGCCTCTTGTCCTTTCACTGGGTGTCACTGGGAAGAAATTAGATCTGTCTTCTTTACACCCTCTGAGCATGTATTTATACACACTGATATGACCCATTCCCTTGTCCAACCAGCTTGCAGAATACTCCTCACATAAACAATTGCCATTTCTTTCTACGTATTTTGTGATGGATGTGTACTAAATGGCATCAGGTTGTGCTAGGGAAGATTTAGATTGCATAATAGGATTTTTTTTTTTTTTTTTTGCTGAAATAGTGGTCAGGCATTGGAATAGGCTGCCCAGAGTTAGTGGTGGAGTCACTGTGATCAAAAAAACATGTAGACATGGCACTTTTGGACATGTTTTAATGGACATGGTGGTGTTGGGTTGACAGCTGGATTTGATCATCTTAAAGGTCTTTTCAAACCTTAATGATTCTGTGATTTTATTAAATAATTGCCATCTGTATCATGATAACTGTAATAAATTTTTGGCTTCTTTTCACTTAGATACTCAGCACAGCTGAATAGATCCTCTATAAGCATTCATGGTAATAAATATTACTTCATGGGATGGCCATTTTTCTTAAGCATCAATTGTTTTTAATAAAACACATTCCCTTAAAATTCTTAGATCTAAGAAAATAGTGATTAATCAACCAAAACAAAGAACTAAAAGAGGCCTGTACTCTAAAAAAAGTGCAGAGAGTGTTACCTAAATTAGCACAACTGGATTTCAGACGAACTTTAATCAGGCTTCGTTTCACTTACACTTCTCATATTTTTGCATTTCAAGAAGCTGAACTACATGAACATATTTTTCAGCAATCATACCAGAAATTGTTGATGATAGATTGATCTAGATAGTGACTCAGGAAGCTACGGAAGTGCAGAACTCAAATAGGGAGTGTCAAAGCATAATGAAGCTGTCGTGGGTGGGAAAGAAATCTCACATGGCCTTTCATAATCATAATGTCTATTTCACCCATGTTCATCAAGCTCATTGAGATGTGCTGTGGAGGATGTCCTAAATAACCACTCTGACTGAACGTGCTAGGACATTGGAATGAGCAGTATGGAAGTGATGTTCTGTTCAGGAAATATCTCTTTTTTATGAACTAAATCTGTGTAGGACTGTTGGAATAGAGAATGCCATATCATACCTGAAATGCTGGCAAAGAGGATTCATATATGATTATAGTCACCCTATGTGGAGTAATGAGGAGTCAGCATACTGACAGTAAACAACAAAGTCAGGAGAATTAGTATCTCCTGATGTGGTTTTTACCTATGTTTACATTTTGTTTACTTTATTTAGATACTTTAGTTGTCAACTGAGTACTAGAACCATTGCCATTACAACACAGCCATGCACACCTCAATTCTTTCCCATATATAAATCAAATTAAAATATACCCAATACTTAAAATCTCAGAAGCTGTACAGAAGCCAAACATGATTTATATAATGGAATGGCTCTTGTTTGGACTGAAGAATAAATTTAAAGCAGTTCAGGGCACTGGTATAGAGCTACAGTCCTCTGTGTGTCCTAGTATGAATATCACAGCTGTATGGTTCCTGTTGCTACTGATTCCTCAATTTAAGCACTCTAAATTTCTAACAGTTCTCTTTAAAGGTGATAAATCTGGAATGCACTTTCTTGAAGGTTTGCAAATCTTTACTTCAGATAGTTTCCAGACACAAAGTGCCACTTTGGTTTTGTATTTCTGTGTTCAGTAGATTATAAACAATAAATATCTTATAAATGGCATTATTCAGCATTAAATTTCAAAACTGCTTTACAAAGAAAATCAGTAACATTTTTCCCATTCTAGAGATGTGGAAAATGAGGCAGACTGATAAGCAAATTTGCTCTAGCCAGTGAATGTGATCTTCTAAGTATCGGTTCAGCACTCTGTCAAATAGAATCGTTGCTTTTAGCAATTAATATAAAGTAGTTTATGATTTTATTTTTAAGCAGCATTCTGATAAATGTCTGTTATGTATTTACAGCATTATTTATGTAGGCCTCCTTTACACAAGGATTGCCTGCTTCAGTGATGAATCAACATATGGAGAACTGGCAAATCAATACCTAAAGAAATACATTTGTGGGAAAGAGAGACATTTTTTATCTAACTCCTGCAGTATCTTTGCTATGTGATAAACAAAATAAAAATAAACAACATGTAGCCATCGTATAGTACTAGTACATTTTACACAGACAAAGGCAAAACCAAACTGATAATACTTTAATAGCAATAGCACAAGAGTTTGATATAAGCGTGGAGTTCATATTGCCATTAGAAGTGGAATGCAGCTCTCTGCATCAGTTGCTTCTAAAACCCTTCACTTCTAATATACTTTGCATTTTTACACAGACAAAGATCTTTCAGAGCACAGAGTAAGAACTGCAATTTAGAAAACCTGTAGAAAGCTAACTCCTGAACAAGGGCAGATAATCAAGCATATCTGTATTTTTAGAAAGCACAGATTAGCAACAAGACTTGTGGTAAAGGGTATGAGTAGATCTCAATCACGGTGTGCCACTGCTGCAAAAGAGCCCTGCATCCAATGCTGGAATGTGACAAAGAATTTAGAGGGAGGGTAAAATTATTGTACAATTAATGACCAGATTCAAATTGCTTCAGTACTACCACCTACTCAGAGGCAGAAAAAGCAATTTTTGCCTTTTGAGACTACCTGTGCCTCCAGAGAAATCTGTAAATACTAAATCAGCACCAATTATTTCTTTCCTTGTGAATTTAACAAAAGCCAAGCTTTGTACTATTTTCACTAGTGGGGCATGTTTTTTCACATGGTCAGATTCAGATCCTGCAGTGAAACTAATTTCGTTTTAGATACCTTAGCTCCTGGATTTAACACAGTTACATTACTGAAAGCCCAGCCTAGAACTTAAGAGTCGTCCAATCAGTTACTTAGGTCCAAAGCAGTCTTGAGCAACAGTCAGGACCTGTTAGCATTGTTTACACATCAAGACACTTCAACCCATTTTTGGATCATTTGTCAAGAAAAGTATGAACTGTTCTTACCACAACCAGTGGCTGTTTAAAATTGAATTTGTATCCTCTTTAAAGCATTCAGAGGTGCCCCATTTAAAATTAAATTTGTGTCCTCTTTCTCCTACAAGAGAAGGATCCATGTTTGGAAGTCCCTTTGTGCTGACCTTGGGTCACTGTGCTTCACAGAGGCTTCTTTCTTACAATACTCTCTTTTTCCTGTGAGAGTTTAATAAGGAACATAATCCAAGAGGAGGAAGATAATAAGGAAGATAAACCAAGAGGAGCAATACTAAGCCTGAAATGCAGTGCTGCAGTACACAAGCTAGACCTCTTAAGCAAGTGTAACCTAACATGAATGGCCTGTATGGAAATGAAAATGGAGTGGCAGTCACTAAGGCACTCTATAGTTTTATCACAATGCAGAGAAAGATTTCACTCTATCCCCCAAGAAATCTTCAGCAAACTGAGCAGTGCATTAGGGAAAAAAAAAAAAAATGTAGATCATCTGTTTCGTTCAGATGTTAATAACTCTTCTAGAGATCCAAATGTGCTGGATAGATAATTACCTGATTCAGGAATCAGCTGCTTGCTAAACTTAGTCTAAGCAACATTCCCAGTCTGTATGAAGCTATTACTTAGACAGTTAATACAAAACAAGGTGAGAAGGGCTGGTTTAGACTCTCCTAGCAGATTGCTAGAAAAAAGCTTATACATAAAGCAGAAGTTGCTGTGAATACTCAAGGGTCAAGAGCACGTAGTGTTACACTTCTCAGATGCACCAAATTTCATTTCTGCAACTGCAAATAAAACAGTATCAACATCTCCATTCAGTGTCAGCCTCACTCAAAGTGCAAACACGGTGTGTGCCACTGCCTTTCTTGTCCCTATTTTCTTTCCACAGAGTAGTCCTCCAAATCTGTGTGTGTCTGTTGTGCTTTAACACAAGTGTTAATGTCTACTACTCTGCACTTAAATTCTGTGCTTACTAGATACTGAGCAACCCCCCTAACTTCCCAGCTTTCTCTCAGGTTCTGGACTTCACCCTGTGCTTAGTGCAGTTCAGCTGAGTATGAGCTGATCTTAGGCTTTGACAACCTGGCAAAGAGTGTCTTTTGTTCCTTTATAGTGAGAGCATTACAGTCTTTAAGTATTTATTTTTTTAATTTAAACAATGTAATCTATTTCAGAGCACTCTTTGGCAAATACAAACATGACAGGAGGGTGAATCCCATTTTAATTTGGTTATTGCCATTTTTACTGTGTGGTGACAAAAGTTGAAATATGATATTCGACACAATAGATATTATTAGATATGATATATATGATAGAAGCTGATCTAGATGTGTTTGGATAATAAATTAATAAGTACCATACATGTACATATTACTTAATTATATTGATTTCTTATTAGTAAAGCATTTATTACTTGCACAGTTTTCAGGTGGAGTTTTAATACTTTGCAACAATATTCACATGAATTATTATAATACTAGCATTTATTTTCTCTCATACTCTTGTATTTCAAGCCCTTCATGGTTTTTTGAACCATTAAACTGTCAGGAAAATAAAAACTAACTGTAGTTTTCTTTTAGCAGCATTATTTCAATTAGACTAATATTTCCCAAGTTTATAATTAATTTGACAGAAATGTCATTATACTAAAAAGTCAATACTCCTTCTGTTCCTTGCTGGCACACTTTCTCTACAATGTAGAAATTCTTACCAGTGCCAGAAATCATCAGTTTGCCTAAATATGGATATACACATGTCAAATATTTGTTTCTTTTGACTAATTTCTATAGCACCTATTACCATGATATCTAGATGGATCTTGTTATTTATGATATGAAACATAACATAGCATGAAAAATGTAAAGAGGTATTTAATATAAATGTGCAGCATCTCTACTAATGTCGCCATAGCCCTTTGAGATATTAATATTTCTTCTGCAAATTCATTTGATCTTAGGGGGGAAAAAAGGAAACTTACAATTCTTTTATTTAAATCTGGGAGGCCAGAGTATTATAGTAATTTCAGTACAAAATAATAAACACCAAGAACATAAGATATTTATCATACAAAGTACTTACAAGTGTTGTGATGGTTAGTAGTGAATTTCACATAAAGAACTGTATATTAATTCTTCCAAGTTTAAAGCCATCTTTGTACTCCAGCCTACTCATAATGTGTGAGAGAATTTTACATTATTAATACCAGAAATAATACACCTGCAAAAATGTCTTTACATCAGGAGCTATACACTGGGAAGTTCTTAGCCATTTCAGATCCTGGTAATTAACACTATAAACCTCAAGTACACATGAAACAATATAATAACTAGTATGTATTTTACTGAAATATTCCTGTAAGGGACTACTCCAGATTTCATCTGATACTAATAGAAACTGTTCTTTGTGTTAAGTCTATCCTTAATTACCACTTAACAAATGCTTTTTCCTGCTGTTTCCAGATAAGCTAGGGTCAATGTGATGTCTCCCAGCATCTATATTTAATGACAGATCTACAAATGAAAGTAAAAATAAGCATAGGTATTGCAGTAATGAGGAACTATCTATATTGTAGTGTTCTCCACCACAATGAAGTGTTAGATTTTGACTTTTAAATGTGAAGTAGTGTAACCTACAGAAGCTTTTCTTTATTTTCTGATGTAAATATCTGCTGATGGCCACAAGAGATTGTGAGGGACGGACATGTTTCTGATCTCATACTATGACCTTTATGTTTTTATGCATTATTACTCTTGGAAAATTCTTCTAAAGTCTATTGATCTCATGATCAAATCTTCATCTTCAAATGTAAGTGGACAGTTTTAACTTTCTGATATTGCACAAAGGTAGCATTTTCTTTCACTCCATTAGTTTCAACAGTTTCCTATACTGTCTCAAAATCCTTTCCCTTAGCTTTTTTTTCCACTTTTAAAAATATTTACAGGGCATATGATGTGCCTTTCCTAATCTCAGATATTATTTAATCAATTCTTACACAGGGGAGTATTTAACCCAAAAATGCACTAACTCTTATGTCAATGCAGCTATTTATAGCTTTCAGCATACATTTTCTTCATGGCACCAGGACCTTATATCTTTCATTCTTTTATATCAAATAATTATTCACTATCTCCTTAATATTTTTTTCATTTTTCTCTTCACTTCCTCAATGCACCAATGTTATTCTCACTTGAATGTGAAGAATCAAGTATTTGCAAGCACATTTTAAGCTGCTCTGACACAACACTCATATTTTATACCACTTTCACCAACTCCTAATATAAACATCATTTTCAATTTCTAGATATTTCATATCGCCTATAAGAAATGTTGGGGTTTTCTTTATCTCATGAAGCATGGCTTTGCTGTTGGTTTATATTTTTCAGAAATTAAAAATACAAAGGTAACTAGAGGAAGAACACAAGATGAAATAAGCAAGAACCATAAGGAATGAAGAGCCATAAGGGACCACAAGAGGTAATTGTGGGGCCATAAGAGGTAATAATAAACACTGACAAAGTGTACACTGACATTGACCAAAAGTACTCCTCACAGACATTTACCCCATTCGCTCACATCACTGTGACTTCATCTTGCCCATATATCCTTCGTTGGATCATGAGACTGTCTTTAAAGTCCCTAATGAAATAGGCCCAACGACCTAGACAGTCTGTTCATTCACTAATTATTCTTGTAGTTGGAAAAATCTTTTGCAACCTAATTTAAATCTTCTGCTGTGAGTAAAATCGTGTGACATGAAGATATGAAGAATCACTGATTACTGTATCCTTAGACTGTGCTCCAAATCTTCAAGTTACCTGTGTCTCAAAGTAAAGCCTCAAGTGAAAGATGTTATCCATTTTAAGATCACAGCCTGAGGTAAATGGTAATAATCTCATGTCTTAAACATAACACTCCTAGTTTCACATGTCAGAAACGTATCTCCTGCTTTTGCCATTCAATTACAATAAATTCAGCCTGTATTTCTCTCCTCCTTTCAGATAGTGTAACTCCCTAACCAGTGACTTTACATTTTGTACTCAAGACTTATTTCTCCTTCCCAGAAATGCTTTGGTCTTATCAGTACTGAATCATTCCTGCACTTTTGTCAAGATCACTCAGAATTCTAAGACCTCCTTTCAATTGGCTTGTAAGCCCTTCCACTGTAAGTGATTACAAAAAATTAACTGATTACAATTTCATGAAGATCAAAATGAGAAAAGCACTAAATATTTTACCTGGTATTTCACTCACTTTTCTTTAATTCATATTTTTGAACGTTTAATGTAATACTCAAAGTGACCTTTTGGACATTACTAGGAATAAATTAGACATAAATTTGCTACAGGAGAAAATGATGAATGTATTAATGGCCTGCAAAAATACTGATCGCATAAATGTATATTTTTATCATGAACAATCCAACTGGAGATGCTCCACTCTTACCAGTATTCAAATTCCAAGGAGATAGAGAGAGAACACAAACCCTTCTTGCAGTTATTTCACACCTCTCCCCAGTTCCCTCAATTTTCACATTCCCCCCAAGTATACACAGTGTCTGTCCCTGGCAATATGGAGATGACTCCAGTGGGTTAATTGGAAACCGCATGGGAGGCAGATGAGTCTCTGGCAGCATAGAATTTAAAGTCATATCTTTCTGTGCTACAGTGTGTTAATTCTTATTATTACATTATAGCCTGGTATCCATTGCATTACAAAGAAACAGCTTAAGAAATTAGTTATATATACAAAGGAATTTTATTTATTGCTGCCTACACCTTTTTTTAATACTCAAAGCACAGACAAAAGGTTTTTATATATAGAGAGAGATAGATAGATCTATAGATATACACCTACATACCTATATACCTAGATATAGATATTTTTACAATAAAAAGTAACAGAGGCTGTGGTCTAAAAGGTGCAATGACAGTGGAAGGGCACCTTGCTGAAGAAAACCAATATATGAAGAAGTTAAACTATGACAAAAAGGTGAACTATTATTAAATATAATTCATTTATTCACTTATGAATACTGTATGTGCATCTACAAAGGTATGCTTCTTAATGCAATTTAATGGCTTTGAATGCAATTTTCACACTTTTTACAGATCTGACCCTTCTCTGCAGCATCAGTTTCTCAATAATCAGCACTTTCATATTTGCTAACTCCCAATAATATCTGCAAAATAAAGGACATCATGGAGAAAACTTTGCATTTGTTAACTTCAGTCTAAACCGCACCTTGTTCTGTGTAGTTCCATCCTGCAAACCATCTTTGTTAAGCACTCTAAACAAAGGAAGTTTCAGTTATCTAGCTTTCCTTCTATAAATATTACCAACCTAGCAACAGTGTGATTAACTAAGATTGTTACTAATAAAAGTAGCAGGTAGTTCCCTGCATATTTTCCTTTTAGTTTCTAGACAGAAGACGAGTCTTTTTAATACTGGCAGAGAATGGATTTCCTTCATACCAGAAAGTATTGTAGCACTGAATAAAGTCTTTCTGATCAAACCATACCATAATAGCTTTTGTCTTGTGTCACTTTATGTTAGCCAGCATCAGAAGAGAAAATAAGCAGAGGCTTGCTATTGTGCCTCTATTTTAAAAGGGCCTTCCATCTGGTAGGAAGCAGAAGCCATCAGCACTGTAATTAAAATGCAATTACTGTCCCTCGCCGCAATCCCAGGACGACCATTCCATCTGTGTGATATACAGTGGAAAAAACACCATTTTTTGCACTTTTCTAGCTCCATTAAGTTTATTCTCTTTCTATTAATTAATCTAACAGCACTAAGGGGTCGTTCCCGTCTTGCAAGCCATTGTGTCACAAACTGCGTACTCACAAAAACTGAAACTGCATGAATTTTTAAAACTCTCCGCTATCCTTGTGACATAAAACCTTAATTACTTCTGACTAAATCTGTAATTAAAATATATCACCGCAGCAGATTTACCTGCGTGTGGGTGTTGGAGTGCATGCTTCTGCGACTGTCACAAATGAATCACTCCGAGACGGTGTTATAAAACGGGAGATTAGGATGTAAGACAGAAAAGATGCAGAAGGGGGACTTGGAAATGAAAAACTGGCAGCAGTCTAGGTAAAAGTTATACATTGGTGAAATAAGAAAGAGTCACTCTCTTATTTTCTTGATTTTTTAAGAAAAAAGATTCATGTAGTATATAGAGACATCAGATTTTTCCATCTACAGTCCACTCTTATGTAGTCCTACATTTTTCATGTGCTACCATGACCTTGTAAGAATAAGATGACAATAAGCAAAACAAGATCCCAAAACATTTTTCATAGCAATTCATCTCCTATTCACAGAGACAACCTCATAATCTACACTTCCTATCATTCCCAACTATCAGTCCACAGCAAATCTATAAATGTTAAAAGTCTGTTGAGAAGAACAGGCATTATGTGTGGTTATATCAAGACAAAAACATTAGTGAAATATTAGGATGAAATCTTATTCATATCAGTGCTTGTTGAGGTTCTGCCTTTGACTTCAGTGGAGTCAGAGTATTCTGTCTTTTAATGTGTGTTGCTAGGGGAAAACAAAGAAACAAGACCCTCTGCAAATGACCAGCTGCAAGAAGTGAGCAGAGTAGTAGTGACCTTCAGCAGGAGAATCTCTGCTGTAAAATGCCATTCAAAAATCATATTAAATGTGCTGGTAAATGATAAATTCCACCTTTTTCTTTTTTTTAATCCTTTGTGTGTGGATATCTTGGAATCCACCAAGGTTTGGCATGTGTGTAAGTGTTTTTGTGAATGCAGCATGTGGGCTCAATATGTTTCCAACAGAAAAGAATTTTATCATTTCATAGATTTCACAAAGGGTAAGGCCAGGAGTACTGGTAAAATGGTTAGGCTAACTTCCTGGTTCATTAGACTTGCCATGCCACCTCTTAGCTAGTAAAATGACAAGGGTCTAGCTAGCATATATGGAGTCTCATTTCAAAGATACCACAACACATGAAGCCCTAACTAAGAGTTTGCTCCAGCAGGTACTTACCATTAAACCTATTAAACCTCACTCCAACTTGTTTTACCTGATTTAAGATTCCAGCATTGATTTCTATCAACCTTCTGTGCTGGAATATAACACACACAAAAAAAAAAATACCCAGTATTTTCCTCCTGTGAATTTACTTGCACACTGTAATCATGTTACCTATCAATCTTCTTTTGATAAGATAAACAGTTGAGCTATTTAAATCTCCCACTATAAAGCATTCTCTCCAGTGCTTAAAATGTTTGTGTCTTCTTCCTGTACCTCTTGCAAGTTTATAAATGTGGAGTATAGCAGCATGTAGAATGTTCTCCATCTTCAAGGTAAGACAAAAATTATGAGATTTGCTACTTTATCACAGTATCACAGTATCACCAAGGTTGGAAGAGACCTCACAGATCATCAAGTCCAACCCTTTACCACAGTGCCCAAGGCTAGACCATGGCACCAAGTGCCACATCCAACCTTGCCTTGAACTGCCCCAGGGACGACGACTCCACCACCTCCCCAGGCAGCCCATTCCAGTGCCTAATGACTCTCTCAGTGAAGAACTTTCTCCTCACCTCTGTTGTTACTAAAATAGCCTGAGCTAGAAATTGGTACTTCACCAGGAGAAAATGAATCTGTTCAGCAGTTTCCTATGAGGAAGTGGCTCCAGCGGCTGGTGAGTTCCCACAGATCACAAGGAGAGCTTTAGTTTGCATGCAGAAAGTTACCAGTGATAACCTAATTGGCACTGTCTTGGTTTTCTGTGAGGAAAGGCTTCCAGGCCAGTCAGCTACACAGAACCTACAAGAATTTAGTGGGTTCAAAAGTAACTGTCTCACTGGAAGCAGATGGTTTGGCTATAGCTTGTCTCTGTGTAGGAAAGCACTTCTCACACACTTCCTATAAATGTTGTCATTCAAACTGGCATTTTTTAAATCAAAAAAGTGATGATTTGGTGTTGCTTAAATTAAAAAAAAAAAAAATTAGATTTTTTTTAAAGTGATATCACATGTTGCCTACCCTCAAATCCTGAGTATTCCATAACTGAATGTATATTACTGCATTCTAAGACAACAGAAAGAAATCTTAACTATGTTATCGAATGCATAAAGCCCCAGATTCAGAACTGGTCATGTATGAGGTATATTGGCACTTACATTTAATAAAATTGCAGTGTTTATTAACAATCACTTTGATAAATATAATTCTTTTAAGGTGAGACATGTTAGCCTTCTGGCTACAATATAGTTTTATGATGGAACAATGAAAATAATCACTGTATTTAATCTTTCTGTACACTCATTTGAAAAAGCTGTTAAGTATTCAAACAGGATTCTTCACTCTGCTCTGATGCTGGTCTTCTCATTGCCTAGATTACTTCCTTTCCTGTGTAAGCTAAAGAGGCATGAGTACATAGCTGGTTCTAATGCATACCATAACGCTGCTTTGTGGCCTGCTCCGAGATCCTTTTCACATTCAGATCCTACTGGCATCATGTATATAGGAATAAACTACACAGATGTTGTACAATCTATGAAAATATAAATATGACACAGTAGCCCTACTGAACTCCTGACTGTGGCAGGAGTTGATTAAGACTAGGTTTTATTTTGTCAATACAGGTATAGGTATATGGAACATAATAATTGCATATCCCCAAATGCTGTCCAATGCCATTAGTTTTACCTCTGCCTGTTATTTCACCATAGAAGAGATCCTGCACTAAACAGGAATATCTTGATGGAATTAAACTGACTGACAAGAATCTGAAGGATAACCAGGGACATCTCTCTGCATGCCCTCTGAAAAGCACCTTCTGCCTAAACATTTTCTAAATTGGAAAGCCAACCCATACTTGATTGTTGAGAATTATGTAAAAGAATAGAAGAAAAATGCATTTTTTTTTCATACAGCAAATCATAAAAGTACATGTTTAAAACATGGTGTCTGCTGCAGCTACTCCTTGGTACTCAGCAGCTGCCTGCTGCCTGTGCACTGGCAACAGAACTCCTCTTTCTTGACTGCCACTGTGCAACTGCTACACACCAGGATCTGTTTTGCTAACGTAGTGCATAAAGCAATACTAAATTAGCTTTCATATCATACAGTCTATCACTGTTTGACCCTCTGGGCTGGTTTTATTTATAGAATGTAGTTTCTAGTTTACTTTAGTGTTTTCATATTAAATAAATATTCATGAAAGTGCACTCTTCCTGAAATTGGGTCATTTAGGCAGACTATCCCATTAAAAATAGATTTACCTTTTATACAGGTGTCATCCATTAAAGTAGGGAATAGACAAAATCAGCCAATTGTTTCTGTCAAGAAGATGTTAGTCCTTCCAGAAAGCCAGGTTTCTGTCCTTTACACACAGCTCTTAATAGCAAAATGACTAACGTCCTTTCTGTAGCATTCATACTTTGGGGAATTTTTATTTGCAAGGCTTGTACATGAGGGTTTGAGGAGATATTTTAGTCCTTCCAAGTTGTTCAGATTCTGACACCAGGCATATAAATAAAAGAACACTCTTATTGGCTAAGATGAGACCAGACTCTTCCATGATTGGCTCAGGGAAGAGGAGCTTAACTTCTCACTGGAATTAAACAGAAACAAGTGACAGAAACCAAAACAGAACACTAATGTGGTTTCTCCTATGGCAGACAACATGGGAATCTCCACAGAGCAGTGGACCCATTGCAGTTCTGTTTAGTGTGGCTCTTGGTCATATAAACTCAGAAAGTGTGTAAACACAGCAGTTTGGGTTCTTAAATTCAGCTTTCATCTTCCGTATACTCGAACAGTAGGAGTTCAGTTGGAAAGAACAAGGAATGAGAGTTTTAGGAGCATGTATAGAGAGAAAATAACATCTGTGACAGATGCCATATGAAAAACTTGTAAAACTTGGAAACTAAAAGAAGAGCCAGGGTGAGAGGTACGATGAAAAGCACAGAGTTGGAGGAAGAGAGAGAGGCAGGTACTTTTATAGAGCTGTCCATCACCCTATTCCCTCTCAGAAATTGTTTTTTAAAAGGGATGAACAGCCTTTCAGAGAGACTTTGGGGGAGGATAGGGAGCAGGTGATGTACAGAAAGTGCTTAGCTACTCTAGACTGGAAATCTAAACTTTGAATTGCAACATTTAAGTGAGATGAGTTTTGAGATTAACAAGGACACTTAATCACAAGAGCCAAGCAATTTTGACTGGTGTATTTCCCCAGTCAGAATTGATATTTCCAGTCCAGTCACCACCAATCACCAGCACGGATATTCCATCCGTATCTAAGAGTACAGTTAGTTATGAAATAAAACTGCGTGAAAATGAAATCTTTGTAGAAGGGGGAAGCATGAGGACATTTTCATCATTTCAATGCCAGACAGCCTGTAACAAATCACAATTTTACCACGTGGCATTATACTCAGAGCCAAATCTTCAAAATGTGAGCTTGTGAGAGTGGAACTATTATACATTTCAGACATTACAAATAGATCAGCTATATCAGCCAACAAGTTCTACAGTTTTATCTTGTTTTAAGGCTGTTGAACCATGTTGTATTAAATGACTAACCAAAAAACACAGAAGCATTCCAAAATTTGATACTCAGAAGGGTGTTAAAAGACAAAATTATCCATTTTCCATGGATACGTTCCCAGTAACTTGAAGAGTCTTGAAAAACGTTCTTAATGTGTCCAGTAGAACATTAATACTGAACCAAGAGCTCTCATTCAAGATAAAAAAAACTACAGAGAAAAGCAATTTTCAAATGCAGAAATTGTTGCAAATCAGATTGTTTAAAAATAAAACAAAAATTTTCATAGTATATTTAAAATTAAGGAATTCACAAATAAGTAACCACAAGTTAGCCTTGCAAAGTTGTAATTGCCCATTCGCCTGGGGCGAAAAATCCTTTTGACAGGCAAGTAAATTATCATTAGTCTTGTCCATTATCATCAATCATTATGGTAAAGTGCTGATGAGTGAATTTATGCTTAAGCTGGTACATTTTCAAGTCAACTTTACAACACGGGTTCAAATTAAACTGAGTCAAGGCACAAAAGAAGTCAAAATTGACTGTATAAATGTCTTCATCTGCATGCTGATGTGTATGGCCATTACATTTTTTAATGTAATAGGAAGCAAGTCCTCCAAGTGTTTTTAGATATCACAGAAATGATTATGCATCAAAAGATCTGCAACAGGACATTTAACGAAAAAGATCCATGCAAGGTGAGTGGACTTTGTTTCCACTAATGGTGAAATACTACAGTCTCTGATGAATAAAACTGCAAAGCAGAACTCAGGTATAAGAGATGAAAAGACTTCTGAAACAAGAGTTCTATCTCTGTGCAAATGAGGCTGATTTATTCCTTGGCTGATTGGCAATAAAAGGCAGAAAAGCCTCCTGAAGTAGGGCTGCTCTTGCAAAGAATTGCTGGATTTTAAGAAAGTACATGCGATTTCTGAATGCAAGCAATAACAAATCACCATTGCCAGGTGCAAAGTATCTTACTGCAGCTTCTTTTAGCCAAAAAAAAAAAAAAAAAGAAAGAAAAGAAAAAATATTTTTCATACTAATAACTTAATTATTTTCTCAAGGATGAGAATGAAATTTCTCTAGTAGCACAAATTTGTTGATACATTGCTAGAACAGGTAGTACTGTTGATTCTAACTTTCTTCAATCAGTCTGGAGCTGCCTACAACATTAAAAAGATGCAAATATTTTATTTTTAATGTGTTGGCTCTCTATTCCAATTGCATAACTAAAATGAACATATTTAGATAGTCACTACTACAGTGAGTTTGTATGGGCAGAGGAGGAGAAACAAAGACATGCATCTATTGCCATTCCCATTAAAAGCTACCCTAAACTGGGCAAGTCACAGCTATAAAAATAACAGTTCAAATAGAATCAAACAAGAGAAAAGTCAAAATCATACTCTAGTCATGCACAAGGCTTCCTCCCCAGGACGTTCTAGCAGACTGTGGATAATGTGCAATTGTCCAGATCCAAGCACTACTGCTTGAAAAGAGAGACAGCATTTCCTTGTGTTTTCCATGCTCCCTCTTCTATGTACAGGCAGCAGAAAAGACTGAAAAGCTGAACGAGGAGAAAATATAAACTGAACTTGCCCATGGAAGCAGTAATCTAGAACAAGATTCTAAGAACTGCAAGGGGCTGGAAGCTGCAACAGTACTATCGAGAAACTAGTGAATGGTAACCTGGAAGACAGATACTGGCCGGGACCTAAGGTAGGGAGATTAGATGTGGCTGAGCAGTGAGACCTAACTGGAAGTCCATGAACAAGAAGAAGATACAAAAGGCCATGACCCATGATGGGGACTGGAAACACCTGGCCAGACAAAGGTTATTATCAATAGAGAATGATATTATAGGCTAGGGGCAGTAACTGCAGAGAAGGAAGACAGTAGATATGAGGTTGGTGGGAATTGAATGGGAATGGCTTAAAAATGGAAACCAAACACTAGAGCAAGACAATGATCCAGACGAGGTGACAGAGACTATAAGTGGCTTGTAAATTAACTGCTACAAGGATGAAGAGCAAGATAAATGACTAAGATGAACATGACTTCTGGAACTGGGAAGCGAGTCCATATAGGTATGGATGAGTATGGTATTGTAATATCCTACACACACAGTAGTGAAGTTACTGCTGAAGTCTTAAAACAAAAAAAATATATATACTAGGCAACTTTAAATTTTGATCTTTAGGAAAATAAATTTCCTTTTTAGTCTGTCCAGTTCATCCCCCTAGACAGGGGCTGATACAAGCTGTTTCAAAGAAACATAAGTACAGTTCTGGAGAAGGAACCTAGCACAATAAATATGTCTTCTTAATTGCTACTGACTAAATATTACTATGATCTTAAATTTGAGAGTTTATGCTCCTGCAGGCTTCATTTCCATTCTACTCATACAATGACACGTTTCTATTTTTGGCATTTGCCTAGAATAGGCTTTCTATTCATGTATGTACTTTATCTCAGGAAAGCACATAGTCTGAGTTTGGTGAATGAACTCTCTCAATCTCCAGGCCTATCACTTCATCTTCACAGTGCTGGATAATACATGTAATTATGAATTTCTTTCCTTTGTTTTACTGGAAGAAAAACATTTTAATCAAGAGTTTATAATAGAGATAAGCTCTAGATATATGCTGCAGAGTTTATAATAGAGATAAGCTGCAATAGATTCACAGTTTGGCAGCTACACAGAAGTGAAGCCATACTGCAATATGTTTAGATACAGCGGCCAACAGCAGGGGCCTGGCGCAACAGAACAACCAAAACAGCTGGAGAATTTCATAAAGTTATAGATTAAAGGCTTGAGGGGATCATTGTGATCATCTAATCTCACTTTTTGTATAACACAGGCATGTGCTAATTCTTTTTTTGAATTAGAGCATGCATTTTAGGGTGAAAACAGCCACCAGTTGCCAGTGATGGAGAACGAACCACTCCACGATAAATCATTCCAACACTAATTAACCTAACAGTTATAAATAATTTTTAGTCCAAATTAATCTCAGCTCCAATTTCCATCCATTCTACTTAGACTTTTATTTACTGAACTGAAAAGTTCATTATCAAAAGTTTGTTTTTTAATGTGGCTCCTCTCTAGAGCATTTCCAATTCATCCAGATCCTTCATGATTTTATATTCATATTCACTTCATAAAGCAACTTGATTTAACCCTGATTTCTTACCCAGGTATTTCATCCACCGTCAAACTTTCCCTGTCTAGATGGACACAAACACCTATCCTTTTCATCATTTATTACTTGCCTAGTTCTTTGTCACTGATCTTCATCTGTGTTTTATGTTTTCTTTCAAAACACGACAATAATCACAGAATCACAGAATTAACCAGGTTGCAAAAGACCTCTAGGATCATTGAGTCCCATCTATCACCTAACCCTTCTAATTAACTAGACCCTGACACTAAGTGCCTCATTCAGCCTCCTCTTTAAACACCTCCAGGGATGGTGATTCCACCACCTCCCTGGGCAGCCCATTCCAATGCCAATCACTCTTTCTGTGTAGAACTTCTTCCTAATGTCCAGTCTAAACCTGCCCTGACACAGCTTGAGGCTGTGTCCTTTTGTTCTGTTATGGGCTGCCTGTGAGAATGTTTGTCATGGTAGGCCTAAGCAGGCCAAAATAGGCCTATACATGTCCTGGCCTGTCCAGACATGTTTTTCAGCTCTCACTCCTTCTGCTATGGGGAGAAGCAACCCTGGGAAAGAGGATAAAGCACCTGGAGCCACTGAGTCTAAGGACTCTGGCCTGCCCAGACTTGTTTTGCTCCTGTGGTAAACAAGGTGCACATCCTTAGCTTGTGCCTGCCTTGTGCAAGGTCTGTGCTTTTCCCAAATTAGGGTAAAGCAAACTTATAGCTTCACCTAATATGGTCAAGCTTGGATTATTGTCATTCTGATTGCCTATTCTGTATCCAAAGGTCCATTAGTCTCAAGCTACATTGATAAAAAGAGATATGTAAGTAAACAACATGGTCTGCTGTTGGATTTGTGCTTGCTTGCTGTTGTCTGCTGCCATTGATCTGTTTCTGACAGTGATGTCCCCGTTGCCTTCTGCAGCATTATGCTCCCCTAAACTGTAAGTTAGCTCTCCTGAACTGCCTGCACACTACAGTGCCTCAAGTTTACCAGGAGAAGGCTCTAAATGTCTCCACGTGATCAGCCTGCATAGCCAGCATGACATTGTGCTAAGACTGCACATCGCAAGATATCCTGCCTACACCTAAAAGTCTCCTGCCAAGACGGGAAGTCCTGGAGATACACAGATCATTTAGAGGAGGCAAGAGATAAGGTCAGAGATGGTCTGACTCCTTTCGCAGCAATCTGTGAAGCCTGGGAAGAACCAGAGGCCTCAGCAGTTGATAAGCCAATAACAGAATTCCCTGAAAGTGTTTGGGTACTGTCTGAAGCTGTAAATAGCCCTGCAATTTGGGAGATAATATTTTGTGAGTAAATACTTAAAGCCTCTTGTAACTCACCACTGCCTTCTGCCATAACCAGAAAGGAGTTCCTTGAGTCCATCTAGTGGACAAGCAGTAGATTGACCACAAGAACCTTCTCTTCCAGTTCAACTGAGTTCAATTAATGTTTATATATTTTTGCAAGTTATATCTAGATCTAGTTTTTCCTCTGTATGTTTCCATGACTGCATGAAGAACCAATTATTATTACAATTAGTCATCATGGGTAGTGAGAGTTCTGAATATCAAAATTAATAAACAATATTAATATTGAAAATATCATCTTGCATTAATTTACCCCTCCACAACAACATTAAATACTATACATCTAAATACTTCAAAATTTCCTATTATTGGAGAAAGATGTTCTTTGCTGTCAGACTTTAGGATATATATAAAGGTAAAAAAAGTGATGATGGTATTTTCTTCATCAAATACAAATACTCTGGTGTTTTATTTCAAGCCTAACAAGCTTCTGCAACTACTGTTGTACAATATGTAACAATACCTGCAGCACTGCAGAAATTATATTCTCAAACATGCCAAAAGAGTTTTTCAGTCTGATATAAAACCCAAACACTAAATTTGTTTAAAGACTTCACTTTCTTTAAGCATGAAATTTAGTCATCTTAAGATGACCCTAGATCCCTTAGGAAGATTTTTGATGAATACATATGGGTCATTAACAATTATTTCTATCCCCTTTTGTGCTGGTTTGAGGCTAATTGGAATATTTTAGTGAGAAAAATTAGATTCTAGGCTGTGAAAACAATGCTGATTTCTACTTCACTCATAGGCTTGCCAAGATGTATAAAAACAAGGACACAAACACAGATAAGACAGTATGCATGTCCCTGTCTCCTGGAGTCTGTGTTTCCCTGCTGCTTGGATCTGTGTAACTAATCCTTCTGCTTCTAACTCCCCTTGCCAATCCTCCAAACTCTCCTTGAACGTAAGGCAAACTCTGGGATAAGGTAGAGGGGTGGAAAGAAGGTGGAAGGGTGGTTGGGAGCCCCTCCTGGGGACTCTGATTTCTGGAAGGGGCATTGTGTTTCTGTATTACTTTTAGTTTGCATATTTCTGTATACAGCTGTATATATTTGTCACATATTCTAAATATCTGCTTGTATATTGTGCTAAGCTGTAATATAAAGCTTCATCCCTTAACTTCCAGCCACCTGAGTCTAGTCTGGGCTATTTCATAAGAGTTGGGGGGCAGATAACTCCCAAACCATCACACCTGCCAAACTGATGATTCAGATAGCACTTTTTACATTGTTTCCACCCTTCTTTAGACTTAAATAAGGGATAATCTCATAGGAATTTTGGTATTCTTATTTCTCTATATCATATCTAGTTATTTTAGCTGATGCAATACATAGTTCTATCTTTACCCCTTATTTTGTTCTGTCTCCATAAAAACAGATATTGTTTTAATAAGAGAAGAAAGATATAGAAGATGTAATTCACATGGACTGTAGGAACCAAAAGAACACTCATCTGACTCTCAGTCTGTTCTTTCATTTTCAAAGTGCATGAGGGACAGCTGAAATAAGTGCAGATGCTTTTGAGACTAAATTACTATTTGCATTAACAGCAAAATAACTTCTAAATTAATTGTGAAGAGTTCGGTATTGTAGCATTGGCATTCTGTAGTAAACTTCACTGAAACAATATGAGTTGTCATATAAAGGCCCAAGACCTCAAATCAGTAGATTGATCACAAACTGCTATTCCTGAAACAAGTATAAGACATTTTGAGCTAAACCCATGATTCCTATGGTACACAAGCATTTACTCAGCCATGAAAATTTAGGCTGTAGTGCAGAACTCATTCAAAAACCAAAAACTAAAAATAGAGATCTGGTAGTCTGTAGCAGTTTCAGTTTAAATTGCTTTAATGATGTACTTAAATAATATAACATTGAAAAGACTGAAGAAAGAAGACAGTTGGCATTATGACCATGTGTCATTCTATACTAAAAAAAATATGCTAAGAAATAAAGCCACTAGTAAACAGCCATTTATCACTTTCAAGAATATATGCTCTCACCCTTTAGAAAAATTAGAAGTTCTAACTCAAATACAGGGTATTCTTACAGAAACTGGATAGAGCACTTTCTGATCAGATTTCTAATGTTTATTCGGTTCTACTGTGACTAACCTATAATAATCAGTAAAAAGCCGATAGTTATTTTTACTATAAAGCTAGAGTACTCAAGTTTGACTACCAGTTTTAACATCTGCAGGCAAATACTACAATGACTAAAAGCACTCTGCTGGAAACTGTTACTGCTGATAGACATTAATTCTGAAAAGAACTTTTTTTTTTTTGCAATAGATTTGATGCCTTTTGTCGATGTTAAAAGTAACTAGGTCATTTTCTTGCATTCCCTGTAGAACCTTTCTGTCCTTAAAAGTCTTCATAAACAAAAGCTAGCACTTTTGCTATGCCTACTGAGATCTAGAAATGTATTTCTTGCAAGTGTTGTATTTTGTTTAGGCCAAAGCCGAATGAATCTCAGTTGTGAATCACCATCTACAAAAATTTTCTCCCTAGTGCAAACTTATGTAAATATTTCACACACATATACATAAAAAATTAATATATATATATATTAGCAATTAGTATATATTTGTGCATTTACATATTAATTCAGAGTTACAGAAATCTTTTATGATGTATATAATTATTTAAACATTTCTCAGAATTTATCAGGCTGGATTGTGTGGTTGTACTAAGAGCATCTAATGAGCTCTCTTTGGATTCCATAGTTTGTACACAATTCAACCACACAAACCCCATTGATAATACGAGAAAATCTGCAAGATAACCTTACCTTGAACATAAGTTTTTCCCTTACCATTTTTTTTCTTATCAAACTACCTTAAATATTAACTATATTGTTTTGCCTAAGATTAAAACTTGAACATATGACTTTTTTCTATGAAATCATATTCAATGAAAACATGAATCAGAAACCTAAAAATTCCAGGTGACCTTCCTTACAGCATGCAGTTGGAGGACAAAGCCTTTGTTACAGGGGCCCTGCTTTTAAACTATTAAACATTGAGTAGAAAATACCTGCATAATACTTGCTAGATATTCAGCATGTGTCTGAGTTCACTTTCGATTCAAGCCTGAATAGATACAAATCCACATTTTCCATACAGCAAGAGCAGCTTTGTCCAGTACTGGTGAAGCAGGACCACTGTCCTGGTAGTTTATTTCTAAGGCTGTTTACTTGTGAATTCTAGTAGTTCCTCTCAACATTGTTACTTTTTGTTCAGTGGTGTATGCCTATTGCTTTTTATCAGAAATTTGGCTACAGTTCTGCAGCTATCCTGGGTTACCTGTAGCCCACTTCTTACTGAATTCTGGTCTTTAGACATACAACTCTCCCAACCAACTGTCAGGATATCCTTGACTCCACAGGCTCCTTGAAAGTTGGCACAGACCTTTAGGCACTGAGGTCTGAAACTGGATCTTTATCTTCATCCTGCTCATCTTATTTTTCTAAGATTAATGTTTGAATTTTAGTTAGTCTCAGTCTGGAAACAAAAGCGTTTAAACTATGCCTGTACATCATCCCAAGACTCACATTATGTAATCGTTTCCTAAGTTTTCAGGTGCTAGGAGCAAAGAAAGCCGAACAGTTTTCATTTATTTCTACTTTCCTTTTCTTTGTGGGGGGCTTGTGGATTTTTGCTTATTTGCTTTAGTTTTAGATATCATCCTGTAATGGTTTGGGTGTTATTCACCACACACACACTTTGGAAAATCACCCAGACTAGACTCAGCAGCCCTGGAAATGGAACAAAAGCTTTATATTTACAGCTTAGCACAATATACTACCAGATATGCAGATATATACTGTATATATTTACAATATATACAGTTACATACAGAAATATACAAGTTAAAAGGAAATACAGAAACACAACACCCCTCCCAGAAACCTGAGGCCCCAGGAGGGGCTCACAACCGCACTTCCACCTTCCTCCCACCCCTCTATGTTACTCAAGACTTTGCCTTATGCTCAAGGTAGCTTTGAGGGTCGGCCATGGGGGCTAGGAAGCAGATGAGCCACACAGATGGCAGGTTAAGTTAGAGAGAGAAGTTCAGCCCAGAGACAGAGAGTGACTCTGTTATCTATGTTTGTATTCTTGTTCTTACACATCTCAGCAAGCCTATTAGTGAAGTAGACATCACCATTGTTTTCTTTTCACAGCCTGTAATCTAATTCTTCTCACCAAAACATTCTAGCAAGGCTCACACTAGCACACATGGAATGAATGGCAGCCCAAGTCTCAGAATCCATAGGTACTGTCCTCAAAGCATAACTCAGTGCTATGTAAACACAGAGCTTGTATATTTTTTTTCTTGTAACCTAGTTAATTACACAACATTTAGATCACTGCAGACTAACTTCTGAAGGGAAAAGTTGTAGAGTATAGCATAACTGATTAATTTACAACACAGTATATTTGCTTCAAGCTACAGTGATTTAAAAAAAAAAACAGATATTGTCAGCTTTCTATTTTACAGCTGGCATCTTAATAGCAGAATGGAATTGTTTTTAACTTTATAAATGCTTTTAGAGTTATACTGAAGGTAAGATCCATGTAAGATTATATGGGCTAAAATTGTTATTCTAGGTTTTTTTTATTAATTAAATGCTTTCTTAGTTAAGGCTTCAGATCAGAAGGTCTTATTGAAATTATAAGTAGAGCAGATCTAGACTTACTAATCACATTTTATAGTGACAGGAAATTAAATACTCAACAATAACTAACTGTATGAATATTTCAATACATGCCAGCTTTCAATCATTACTTAAGCTTGGTTTATTCCAGAGTTTTGCCATTAACAAAACTTCAGTGTTTGTTTTCACTTGCAACAAGTAACAGTTAAAATAAATTGATAGAATTTAAAAATCAAATTCTATCATTCTCCTAATGAATCACACCTCATGATCAGCACTCTTTATCCTAGAGCTAATTATGCGGTGCACACAAACATTCCAAAGATAAATGTTTATTATGGAAACAATAACATGACTACAATATAATGGCAATATCATGATGCAATTACAATGAATCACTATAATCGTGAAGTATTTTGAGATACTCAGATATACAGTATACTTCAGATACATCATCTTGTGTTATTTCATTTATCTAGGCAAAGTAGAAATCTATGTTCTTCACATTATTTTACTATTGTTGTGTATTGCTGCTATTATCCTAATATCTGAGAGTTTCAAACCCTGATCAGCATCTCTTTTTTTTTTCCCTTGGGTAATCCCCAAGCCCAGGATGAATAAATGCTGTTGGTCAAAGGACATTTTAATATTACATATAAGACAGAAGGCAACGGATAGAGGCAGAGATGTGGGAAAGAACAAGGAAACAATATGGCAATATTAGCAGGCCTGCATGGCTATATGGGCGGCTTAGTCCTTGTCACATTGTTTCATGATCTATATAGAGGGGGGGAAAAACCAAAACCATTTTATAGGAGAAGAAAAGAGAATCGTGGATTAATTTCATGACTGCAAGCACTAAAGCAGTCAATTAATTTAAAAGCCCTGTTCACACGGGGCAGTATTAAGTTTGAGGCAGTTATGTATGGAATGAAAACTTCACTTTTTTTAATAAAACTTGTACAAAGCTGTTTAAATATATTTGTTGTGGTTGAACTTTCAAGACTTTCTAAGGGAATTTGGATGTTCCCTAGGATAAACTTTTATTTTCATAACTGGAGTTCTCTCTATACAAAATTAAATGTCTTCCCAACTGTAAATAGGATTTTCCCTTTGCCTTTAAGTCAGCACTATAACTTTTTCTTTTTTGTCTCTGTATTCAACTAATACAGGGGAAATACCGAATTTACTATTTCTTTTGGGCATTTACAAAAGAAATGATTCACTATATAAGTCATTTGTGTCTTCATCTTCCTGGTTTTAGTATTCAAATTGTCCCTATTCTCTCTTCTCTGGTTCTTTTTTGTTACACCCTTTACATCTGTAAACCCTTCCTTGGCTACATCCTCTTCTCTCACTAATTGGACACTTTCCAGAGACTCAAAAAAGCCTAAAACATATTCTCAAAACAGCTCTCAAAAGCTAAATAAAGATCAAGAAATTAACTAATGTATGTTAAAAAAAAAACAGACAAACAAACCTGCTCATATTTGCCTGCATTTTATTACTTTCCAATCTGTATTCTGGATACTTAGAATTTAAACTCTCTATGGAAGAAAAACCTGCATCTCCACATTATCTGCAAAGAACTTAGCACACCTGTGGTGTTAAATGAATAGTTAGAGCATATACATGGGTGAATAGCAATAAATGGCAGTGGGCACAAAGTCATTCACTGGATCACCTGTTTTGACCAGCCTGATTACCGTGGTAATTGTGCATGCATTATTTAGTGCACAGACTTTCCTCACTGACAAAAGCCATATTGTGGGAGGCCACTAGTCCCATCCTGGTAATTTCACTGACAGGCAGCAACTTCAGTCTAAAAGCTGTCCCATAATAAAAAGAAAAAAACAAACCATACTTTATGCCATTGTTGCAAATGAAGAATTATCAGGCTAAAAGACAGGAGAAAAAATGTGCTAGTTTTTAATTCTACCTTCTAGCATTTTTGAGGGGAACCAAATTTAGTATCCTCGCTTTCCAAAACCTTCGGCCTTCTAACTAGCTTAATTGGTCTCTGTTCATTTCTTACTCAGATCATTTATAAACTGCCTCCGTGGTCCCTGCTGCCTTTTCAAAGCAGCATATGGTCCTTCCATTCATGATAGTCACAATTTCTATTAGGGAGTGAAGGAGAAAAGAAATGTTAATGCCACATGCAGATTACACCAGAAAAAGCCTGAAACAAAATTTGGGATTTGAGAGTGAAGGTATCAAAAGCAACAGTGACTCTGAAACATCACCCATTTTCTATGATTTATAGTATATTTTTAGCATATCCAATACCATAGTACAAAAATACTTAGTACAGATATTAGGGTCTATTTGACAAAAAAGTCAGGTTTAAATACTCTATAATACGCATCTGTTACATATGTTGTTGTAATTTCAAAGATTGTCTTTCTTGGTTTGCTTTTACATGTGATGAAATGCCACATAATTCCTTAGATTTACATCAAGCCAAGACTAATTAATTAAAAAAATGTATCTGAGTATTTAACTGATTGATTCATGAAATATATAAGAGAAGAAAAAGAGAGTTCAACTCTGAACGGTGTCCTTACCCAAAAGATTGAAAATCACAGCTTCAAAACTGAAAATAGAAGTGACCATCATCTTTAGTCCTAGAGTTTATATTCTATGTTACCAGGAGAATATATTTTATTAACTAAACAAATGTGATTTGAATTTTAAGTAAGTAGAAACATGCTACCAAAGTTATACAAATGTTCAGATCATTGATTCCAATTTACTTGACTGTTTGTCAGCCACAGATGTACAAAGCCAAATAAATAGATTAACCACTCAGAACATCATATGAGTCTCAAAACACTTCTTCACACCCAGTAGAAATCTTAAGACCTATAGTTTAAATTCAAAAGACCACAAACAGTAACAAGCCCCAAGGAAAAAAAAAAAAAAAAAAAAAAGGAAAAGACAAAAAAAAAAAGAAAAAGAAGAAAAAATAATAACTCAAAGGTGGTGCATTAGGTCTCTAACAGCAACACGTGAAAATGCCAAAATTATATTAGCAAGTGCATTACAGTAAGTACATAAAAGTTAGAAAGAGGAAAACAAAGAATAAACCCCCACCCTTGCCAACCCAGCTCTAGGAGAAACTAATTCTTGCCCTTAGGTCTGATGATCCCTTGAACATGCACTATATGAGCAAGACAGAACAAAACAATCAAGCACTTTCAACATTAGCCTAGCTGAGAGTGTTAAAAGAACACAAAATATGCATTAAAAAGGGGAAAAGAAATCTTGCTCGTCATTGCATGGTTTTTATTTAAAACTACTTTCTGTCAGTAATAACTTTATGACACAGTCAATGAACCATTTATTTAATTCATGTTGAAATACTGACCAGAATAAACTGCCCAAATTTCCATTTGTCTGCTGGAAAAGGATTTCATTTTCTTCAGGTACACTGCTTCTCTTAAAATGAAGCAAGCTACCCTACCAAGCACTAGGTATGACCTATTGTTGTTCCAAACAGCTTTTAAATCCTCCCAACACTTGCGACTAGCTCCAACAGCTAAAAACCGAGTATACATCTATACTACCAGAGTTAGGAACGCTCAAGATTTAAGATTACTTTGTCCATTCCACTGACATTTTTCAAATGAGTATCCAAACCAGAACTATTTTTAGCTTCTCTTTTTGTTCTTAGATTGTTGTTTCCTCTCTCTCTCTTTTTTTTTTTTTTTTAATAATCTCTTTTGCTTCAATCTGCTAGCCAACTTAGATATTGATACTTGAGATACACTGGATATTACTTTCAACAGCAGCTTTTATGGATGATGATGATGATGATGGATGGATTGATGATGATTCAGCTTTAGGAAAGCTGAATTAGCATAAAATAAGACTAATTTAGTGCCTGAATATTTATCAACTGATCTCAAATTTTCTTTAATGTTTATTTCTTTCATTTAGGAAAACAACTGCTTGCTATAGAGGTCATTAAGTGACTGTTTTATTTCAGTAGAAACAGCGGAAGTGTGTCAGCTGCAGAATCACGTGTTACAAAGTCCTTCTATTCCCACTGTACCTCACTGTCCTTCTTGCCACATCACCATTTGTAGCAATTCTGAACTGAAATACCTCTACATACAAATTTTGTCTTGAAATCTCTTCAATGAATATGGTTGAGGTCTATTTTTAGTCTGGTGACATTTATAAAAGAACTGGTTCAAGTACAGAAATAAACTCACCCTCTAATCGTCTATATTTAGGATATATACACAAGTACATTATGATTAAGTTATTTGACCTGTTTTAAGAATGAAAATCCAGCTATGCATCTTTAAGAGGATACAGAACAGGCACTTAGGAGATATGTGCATGCTAAGAATCTATTATAAACTAGTTCCAAATACAGGATAAGCTTTCCTGTATATGGATAGTTCTTGGTTTTCAGTAATTTTATACAGGACAAATTTGTTTCATACAATAAAAATTATAATAGAAACATAAATTTTAATATAATAGACCATATTTCAACAAATTCAATTTGCATTACCTCAGTGCAGGTGGTTATTTATTACAGTGTATATACACATAATCTTGATGTTTTGAAGGTGACTCAGACTGGCTGAGTAAGTAAGCCAGGGACAGCAACTGAAAGCATTTACTCAGCATCTAGAGTACATATTACAAGCTCAGCTCTGCATGAAGGGCAATTTGGACCATGAAGAAGCAGCAAACTGAATCAAGGACAAGGGTAGTTTAGTACTTCTAATTTCATGAACTGAGAAAAAAAAAATCCTATTTTTAAAGGAAAAAGATGTAAAGGTAAAAATCCAGTTCAAGTACGGCCCTGAGAATTTAGCATCATCCATAATGAAAGTATGTCTGCTATTGTATGGGTCAACACATAACAGCTTGTGTTTTTCAGAAATTTATTTCAAAGACAGTGGATTTAGTTTGGAATCTTTCTCTTTTTTCCTTCTCCTTTTAAACAGAAATCAGTTAGATTTCATGCTACTGCAGTTTAAAAAATCTATATAACCTGGTGGCAGTGGGGGAGAAAAAGTAAAGCAGAACTAAAACGATCTACAGCAAAGAGAAAGAAGAGGGAAGAAGATGAGAGACAAAGGAAGGGGTCTGAATCCAGAAAGATTGATTGAAAGGGGGTGAATCCTGAAAACCAATTTAAAAAAAATAGGCATAAGAAACTGAAAGCAGGGCATAGATTTTCCTCTTCAGTTGCATAAACACATTTCTTACTGACTTTTGTATAAGTAGAACACTTCGTTTTGGCAAAGAGCCCCCCCAAAAGACATTAAAAAAAAACAATTCTAAGTAATAGGAAGTTATTCACCGAAGAAACAGTGTTCCACATATTTGATTAATTTTTAGTGACAGTTAAAAAATAATTCATCATGTTTACTCACAACTATAGGTCGTATATTTTCTTTACTTAGCACTGAAAAAAAAAATGAGTTACATTAGCTCTTAAATAACATTTGCCCATTAATAACTTTGTCCCAATATCCTTGATCTGCCTGATATTGCTGATGTACTGGGCTACTGCACTGACAGTCTCATTTGTAATGCCTTGGCATTAAGAGCCATTTAAGTCAACAGATATGCATGTATGTACTGAAACTTCATCTTGCTCCCAACAGGCTTCATTCAGATGCCTACAGTCAGTAGGGTTTTACACATTGTTTTGTTCTCTTTATGTTATAGGCAACACATACAAATATTTTTTTCAGCCAACCTTCATTTAGTTGTTATATTTCACCAAAAAAAAAAACCCAAACCTACCATAGAATTTCAGTACATTATGTCATTACATTTATTAGTTCAAACGTTATTAGAAAGAAGCAGTACTAAGTTCTAAATTGAGGGTAGTTATTTGTTAAAAATAAGTAATTGTTAAGAAACAGTAACATATGGTAACAAAAATTAATAACAAATATTTCACAAAAAAAAAAAAAACTACCATAGAATTTCAGTACATTACATCATTACATTTATTAGTTCAAACCTTATTAGAAAGAAGCAGTACTAAGTTCTAAATTGAGGGTAGTTATTTGTTCAAAATAAGTAATTGTTAAGAAACAGTAGCATAAGGTAACAAAAATTAATAGCAATATCTGATATATGTACTATTTCACATGCATGCATACTGTACAGCATGCATTAGCGTCTCCCTTTTATCAATCACGGAACTGAAAATATGAGTAGCCCTGGATACAGAGTAAAGAAGGAATATGAGCACAGAATTTACATATTCCCAGCTTTGGGGCTCACATACCTAGCATCATTTTTTCAAGATATTCATATTGTAGAATCATAGAATGTCAGGGGCTGGAAGGGACCTTGAAAGATCATCTGGTGCAGTTCCCCTGCCAGAGCAGGATCACCCAGAGCAGATCACACAGGAACACATACACACAGTTCTTGAATATCTCCAGAGAGGGAGACTCCACAACCTCCCTGGGGCAGCCTGTTCCAGCGCTCTGTCAGCCCCACAGTGAAAAAAATCTTCCTCAGGTTCACATGGAACTTCTGCCTCATCTTCCACCCATTGCCCCTTGTCCTGTCACTGGGCACCACCAAGAAGAGGCTGGCTCCAACTTCCTGGCACTCACCCTTACATATTCATAAACATTATAAACATTACATATTTATAAACATTATAGACATTAATGAGGTCACAATATGCCTTGATTATCTCAAATCTTGATCATACATCATGATCATTCAATTTCAGAAAAGGGGAAATGAAGTCTGGTGAAATAGGACAGAGTTCAGTTGGGATGATACATATATTCTGGCTGTTACCTAGTAAAGCATGCTCATCATTTTCAACACAAGCAGACTTACAGTGATGTTGGCCAGATTTAGCTAAGTCTATGCTTAAATTCATAGCTGAGTGAGCCCTAGTATGCACAGTTTAGCAGCACTGCTTCCAAACTTATCCTAATTCTGGAACTCCAAGCAGTTTTACTTGGCTGCTTGTGTAAATCAGATTTCCACATGTAAATTAAGGTTTATAGACTAATCCCTATTATTATCATTTGTCAACAGGACTATGTGAAACTATGTTAATTTGAATGCAAAGTATGATTGCGCTATCCTGTTTGTACATATTTCATTGTGAATATTTTACATTGTTCTATATGCAAGCCAATTTTAATGCAAACTATTTAATTTCCCCTAGGTAATGAAAAGGTAAAGGAGGTAATCAAGATGTAAATCAAGATTACTTGTGCTGTGAAGAGCTAAAAAAAGTACTCTACATGTGTTGCAGGCTATGTTTACACTTATACACTCCAGGATGTTGCTTGCCCTCTCCAAGTGTAAGATCATTTTCAATTCTAGTTTTGTCACTCAATAATTTTTCATAGAATGGCATCATCAGACAGAAATTTAATTTCATCACCAAACTCTAATGAGGAACAGAATGCCACAGAGTTCCCAGTGTTGGCTGTGAACCATTAAGAATCACTCTCCGGACAGCTTTCAAAGCAGCAGTGTATCAGACATAATATAATCTCATCTATACTTTACTTCCATATTTTAATTATAACATTATTAGTAACAGGGACAAAAGCCCTGCAAAATCAAGGCTATATGGCATACACTATTTCTTCTCTAACTATACAAGTAATAAAATATTCCTTTTTAAACTGTACAGATTTTGCTGTGGAATTTTTATCACACTTTCTGCTGGATTTCACACAGCTTCAGACTTGTTTAGTATAAAGAGTGAAGTTATACCATCTACCTCTTAATTAAGAAAAACTTTAAAAAGCACTCTAACACTAAGACTCATTTGTTAAACACATTGCTTTTACAGCTTACTATGGGGAATCTATCCTCTTCAATGTCTAGTAAAAGCCCAGATAACAAAAAAATGCCATCCCTAGTGCTTCAGCATTCGCTAAAATGTGTCAAGTTTAAATGAATGAGAAAAAAAAATTAAATTTTTAAAAAAGTTTATTCTATTGCAGAGAATCAATTTTGAACAAGAAGTCAAATGAGCATTTTTCAGCATATGACACAGCACTTGGGATCTACAAATAACAAAATACTTTCCTTGAGCCTCAATTATAACAATGCAAAATTTACTTTGTCCAGAAGAGAAATAATATTTATTGCCAGGTTCTGTTGCCTTATACAGTATCTTAGAGACCTAATGGTATTACTTGTAGCAGCACCATTGTTGGAGTAGAGATGGTGCCAAATTGAATTCAAATACCCTTGAGCCTCACTTAGCCAGGAAATAGGCTAAGACACAGTTGTTAGACCAGGTCAGAGGGAAAAGGTAGAAGACAGCTCAGAAGTGCTTGAGGGAAGAAAAGTGAAAATTAATTAGATTGAACTGTAAACAGAGAAGAGGAAAAAAAAGGATTATTTAAAAGAAAAATTATAAAGATAAGCAAAAGATTTTTAGAAAGGTACAGGTATGAGTAATCAGCTATAAACTACACAACTTTGTTGCACTGCACCACCTTAGTTCTTTCTTATATGTGTTTAACAGGATCACAGGATGTTAGGGGTTGGAAAAGAACCAAAGAGATCATCGAGTCCAAACTCCCTGCCAGATGGGGGACTCAGGTCATAGTGGCTCAGGTCAAACAGGAACACATCCAGACAGGCCTTGAAAGGCTCCAGAGAAGGACACTTCACAATTTCTCTGGGGAGCCTATTCCAGTGCTCAGGGACCGTTACACTCAAGTTCCCCATTATGTTGAGCTGGAACCTCCTGTGTTGCAGCTTACACCCATTGCTCCTTGCCCTGTCCCAGGGAGCAAGTGAGCAGAGCCTGTCCTCTCCCTCCTGACCCCCAGGCCTGAGATACTCATAAACATTTATTAAATGGAGCTGCTCAAGGCAAGATTGGACGTGGCACTCGGTGCCATGGTCTAGCCTTAAGCTCTGTGGTAAAGGGTTGGACTTGATGATCTGTGAGGTCTCTTCCAACCCTGATGATACTGTGATACTGTAAATCCCCTCTCAGTCTTCCCTTCTCCAGACTAAGAAGCCCCATGTCCCTCAGCCTCTCCTCATCAGGCAGTGCTCCAGTTCCCTAATCATCCTTGTAGCCCTCCGCTGGACCCTCTCCAGCACATCCCTGTCCCTCTTAAACTGGGGAGCAGTACTCAAGATGAATGCAGTACTCAAGATGAGGTCTCACCAGGGCAGAGGGGGAGAAGAACCTCCCTTAATCTGCTGGATATACTCTTCTACTTAGTGCTTATGTAAGTAAAGCATCACGTTATATATATAATTATATGTATATATATACACATATATATTTTTTAATTTTTTTCCCCCCTACAGACTGTGCAGACCCTCTTACAATGACCTCAGTGGGACTACTTCTAATGCATACACATAAATCTTCACAGAGGTACGCCTTCCCAAACTTGTACTGAAAACTAACCCTTGTTCTGCCTGGGAAGTCTTAAGGACATCCTCCGTGTTCAAAGCTAATGGTTTCTCATTTCCAGGGATTATCAGAAATAGTTAATAAGGAAAATATTTTTCCTTCTTTTTTTCCTTTTGCAATTTAATTCTTCTGACCATATTGTCAGTTAAATACTGAAAGCATTTTCAAGGGTTTTTTTTTTTGTTTGTTTGTTTTTGTTTTTGTTTTTTAGCTTCAAGCAAAGTGAGAAAAATGTCTGCTAGGGTCAGTAATTTTGATTATACTTTTTTTTCCTTTTTATTTCTGCCATGTTTAAGAATGAGGCTGCTTGTCCTCAGTACAGAATTCCTTCTCTGTGATTCCTGCGTTACTGTGCTTCTTAATGGTTATTGATTTAGAATCATAGAATCATAGAATCAACCAGGTTGGAAGAGACCTCCAAGATCATCTAGTCCAACCTAGCACCCAGCTCTAGCCAGTCAACTAGACCATGGCACAAAGTGCCTCATCCAGTCTTTTCTTGAACACCTCCAGGGACAGTGCCTCCACCACCTCCCTGGGCAGCCCATTCCAATGCCAATCACTCTCTCTGCCAACAACTTCCTCCTAATATCCAGCCTATACCTACCCTGGCACAACTTGAGACTGTGTCCCCTTGTTCTATTGCTGGATGCCTGGGAGAAGAGGCCACCCCCCACCTGGCTACAATGCCCCTTCAGGTAGTTGTAGACAGCAATGAGATCACTCCTGAGCCTCCTCTTCTCCAGGCTAAACAACCCCAGCTCCCTCAGACTCTCCTCATAGGGTTTGTGTTCCAGGCCCCTCACCAGCTTTGTTGCCCTTATCTGGACATACTCCAGCACCACAACATCTCTCTTGAATTGAGGGGCCCTGAACTGGACACAGTACTCAAGGTGTGGCCTGACCAGTGCTGAGTACAGGGGAAGAATAACCTCCCTTGTCCTACTGGCCACACTGTTCCTGATGCAGGCCAGGATGCCATTGGCTCTCTTGGCCACCTGGGCACACTGCTGCCTCATCTTTAGCCTTCTATCTATCAGTACCCCCAGGTCCCTTTCCTCCTGGCTGCTCTCCAGCCACTCAGTCCCCAGCCTATAGCGCTGCTTGGGGTTGTTAAATCTCATTCCATTGGCCTCTGCCCTCCCATCCAGCCTGTCCAGGTCCCTCTGCAGGGCTCTCTGTGGCTGATAAAGTTAGGATAGACAGTCTGGGGTTACAAATGAGAGGCTATAATTCAAGATATAAACAAGTCAGCATTCTTAGAAGCAACAGAACACACTATCCAATCATGACCCTGAATTTTAAAAAGCTTTTCTTGAAATTACTATTAAAAAATGAATAATTTCTTATGTCTTGCAGGATCAAGTAAAGTGTAACCACTTAAGTTATCGTGTTTTCTCTTCTGTGTTCACAGTGTGAGAAGCAACTTCCCTGAGCCTTGATCCACAGGTCTCCTTTGACATATTGGAATGCCACTTTTGAAACCACTCTCTTCATAAAGATAGTCAAATCAATTATTTTATTCACCTGAAATATTTCTTCTCCTACCTAGACAGGTTGAGGTTTTAAATCGTTTCTCACACATTTTATTCTGGTATATGCAGAAGCATAGAAGTTTCTGCAACTTAAGATTTTCTATCATTTAAGGCTGATTAAGCCAAATCAGCTATATGTGTGAGAGAAGGATCATTTACATAGCCATAAGACTTCTTGGCAGGCAGAAGACAGACAAAGATAGGTAATATATACATTGCTCACCCTCTACATTGCTGATTGTTTGAAGTTATTTTGGGAACCAGACACCCATGGAAACAGGACAAAATGGAAACAGATGAAAATTACAGAGAGGTGGGGGAAGGGGAGGAACTCTCCTGAGCTTCTGTATTACAGAATTTCCTTTCTTGTGAATGCTAGATAGCCTGGCATTGGTTTTATATCTATGACTGAAGATTATTTGGTTTCTTCTAACAGATACCAATATAAAAAGAAAAGAACACCCAGGCTGCTATTTCTGCCAACTAATGGAAAAGTTTTCTGCTTCTGTGATGGACGCATTTTAGTGGAGCAAAAAAAAGTAGACTCTACTTCCCTATGTATGTCTGCTTCTAATCAAAGTAGTAATTATACCAAGTGCCTGAAACACATAGACTGGCTTCATATTCTAAGCTGTCTATCTACAGTTAACATTTTCACAACCGGTGTGTATAAACAAACAAAAATAGCTCTTCTTCTGCCAGTACTTTTTACATCAAGTACCTCAATGCACAATTATTTAATGCTCACATTCTCATTATTTTACTTTTACTAGTCTTAGAAATGAGTCTCTGGTGGCGGCAAAGACCTGGCATTTGGGAGGTATCCTTTTTCATGGGAAAATTTCCTCACATTTTGCTACCAATTGAGAACATTCTGTGACAACTACCATTGACCGTGCTGAGATTTTAAAGAAGTTGTTGCTAAGGAAGTTAAATACATGGAGTAAAACCATTTTGAAATGTAAACATTCTATACTGTGGTTATTTGTTCTACACATCCTCTCTTGAAAAAGATGCAGTTCTCAGCTCCTGTATAAGCATGTGTGCATTTTAACTACATAGTAGAAGAACCTTGGGTTTGTTGAGTCTTTCCCCCTCTTTCCATATTTTTCAGAAACAAAGGCTTTGTAATTTGATATTTTATATATATAAGGTTTATATAACACGAGGGAGCAGAAACAAAGGAATTCTCAAATAGGAAGTTTTTGTCCTGTCAAGTTGATGTGACTGGTAGTGAAGTAAAAGAAGACTCAGACAGGACAGGTAACCAGAAGACTATTACAAACATGTTGTTGAGGGAAGTTTCATTATCTGTTGTTTTGGACAAAGCTATCTTCTGGCTAAAATATTGTAAGATAGAACTCTAGACATAATTAAGCCTCAGAAAATTTTCATTGCTTTATATAAAGTCTGTTTGACTGACATGTATTTTGAGCCTAGCATTACAACTGTAGCAATCCATCACTGTGTATATGTTTAGCAGATGAAATACAACCTGTATTATTTAATGACAATAGGAAATCATAAGATAAGGAAACAAAGCCCAAAATGTAGTCTAGTCAATATATTTAGTCAATACTTCTAAGAGTCACAGAAGCTTTAACATTCACCCAGGGAACAGAATCCTGACTTAATCTGTACCTTCAGAGAATAGAATCTCCATCAGGAGTCCTTCTGGCACTACTAATCAAAGAATAATCTGCTGGTTTACCAACATGAGCCAGAATATAAAAGCATTCACACAAAACTGCTTTGGAATGAATAGCCCTGCAATTCTGAAATCCCAATTCACTAAGCCATGATAACTTTAGTGCCATTTGGTGGAAAACACTATATAGATATCTGTAAACACATTTAACATGCAAATGGTAGCATAATTACATTTTAATGCCTTTCCTTAAATTTTAGGACATGTAATATAAATATGATCCAAAACTTTGAGACTGTAAGAATTTTTTTATGATGTTACAAGGGCACTGTATGCTCTCTGCACAAAGATTAAAGACTCAGTAAAAAATGCCCAACTACACGAAAGCAAACATGCATTTCTATTTTCAGAAGTCAAAACTGTAGCTATACAGCCACGGTTCTTACAGAGAGACTGGAATACTCCTGGAATTGTGACAGCACAGTAAGAGTAGCAAATTTTCCATCTTTCCTTACTAATCAAACAAGGAATAAAGGAATTAAAGGAGCCTGAAGCAATTTTACTTTTATTAAAAGAGAATGAAGTTTTGTAGAAAATGCCAGAGAGTTATAAACAGCTATTTAGTCTAATAGAAAAAAAGACATAACAATACCCAATGCTTAGGAGCTGAAACTAGACAAATACACACAAGAAATAAGGAACATTCTGTTAGGTAAGATAATTAGCAGCTAAAACAACTTGTTCAGCAAATGGGACAATTTCTTCACAATTTATGGATGTTAGGTAATGAAAGCATTGGTCATTTCTTGTAAAATAGGCTTTGCACTTATCTGTAATTGCAGCCTTCTTTTTCTCTTCTGGTTCCTCTATGAATTAATTTTTAACACCAGTAACAAGCACTAGAGACAACTGGTCTCACTGAAACCTTTTCAAATGACACTAATGTTATCTTCAAGATCATTTCTGTTCAAATGTCTTATTGATGCCTGACAGTTGATCAGCCAATATACTCTCTCATTTTTCACGTTCTGTGTTTTGCAGTTAATGACTGTTTCACATCATTAAATGAAATCTTACAGTTCACACTGTCATGCCTTACTTCGTTTGTACTATTTAAGTTCCCTATGACCCTATATCTTTATCTAGTCTCATCTTTAATGACTATGTTTCCCATGCCCATATTATTGTTGAAATTTCATTGGTGCAATCCAATTATGACAGAACAACCAAGGAAAACACCCACACAGACCAGAAGTAGGTGACAGCTATGCTCCACTGAAGAAACTAGTGAATTGTTGCTCTGAATCTGTGTAAAATGAAACCTAAAATATCCTGAAAGAAGCAAGAGAGAACAGGAATGACACCATCCTTCAACTTACTCATAAAGACAGACCAGGGATACGAATAACACATTGCCTGAATGGCTGCCTATGGCAAATACGATGAACTTAAAGCCAACAAAATGCAACAAGACAATGACAAACAGCCATAAGAAATTAACACTCTGCAAGAAAATACATTGCAAGAAGTAAATGTTCAGAATAGTAAAAGCAGCAAGCCAGTAATATAGACTTTCCTTCAATAAAAGCAGAATGTGCTACTAAATTTTAACCGAGCAAATTGAAAGGCAGTTTGCAATTTGGTAGTTAATCTTTTAGCTAAAATTATTTTTAAATAATAAATACTTCTTAAATTATTACTTATGAGACATAGGACTGAAATACAAGCTTCACAAATCACTTCATATTAAAAATTGCTTTATTTCTTATCGCGAGAATCTTCCAGGACTTTTACAGCAGCATCCTGTACTCTACCCCTTCTCTCTAAACTTTCTAAAAGAAAAATTGGAAATGTTCACACATGAAGGCATTATTATCTAAAATTGTGCAAAAACAAAGTCAGCTTGCACTCCCCAACACTTAGTGTATTAATGTACTTGCAAGGGTAAAGTACAGGTCTATTTTTTGCAGACAGTAATCTGCAAGGACAATTCTACAAAGGCATAGTTACATCCTATTTATTATTTACTTGCGGTAGACTTCCTAATTTTAAAATTAAAAAGGAACAAATCTTTACAGAAGTAAGGACAGATAGTATCACTATCTTGGAAAACACTTTTGCAGATATAAAAAACCCCTCAAATCTGGAGAACAACTCCGTAACATCATATATACAGCTTTGTAATTTGCATCATAAAACACAATGAGAACTATTAGAGTGATTTTTTTTTTCTTTCACATTGCAGGAAATATTGTTTATTAGAATGGAAAAAGAGTTTTTCAAAAAGAATTCACTCTTGAAAAGTAATATACCTCTCACTTTCAAGTAATCTACAGCTTCAGTTAATAAAAACATCACTTGGTGTTTGTTTCTAAAGTTTTCCAGTTTCTAAATATATGCCCAATATTTTCTTTATGGTTTAATTTTCTTTTAAGAGCTTCTTATTTTTATATTGTCATGTTATAACCAAACCGAAATTACCTTATTACTTTATATTCACATCCCTAAAATCTTTCAGTACCTTTGAAGTATTATTGTCCTCATTAATATACAGCACTTTCCAATTTAGTACAATGTAAGAATATAATTTAAGGTCTATTCCTCCCCCACATCATTTATAAAATTGTCAAATAAAATTAGACTTATCACCAAACCTGGCAGTTCTTTAATGAGCAGTTCGTCTTGGTTGTAATTATTTTTTGTTTGTGTATGCTTAGTAATTTTTCACTTTACGCTCTGCAAATTATTTTTTCTATTTTACCCTTTGCAAACTGTAAATGTTTTCTGCTTTCACCTTGGAATTTCTGTCTCCTATATTGCTTACATTGTTTTAGATCTATACAAACACATAAAGAAATAAATTGTATTAGGAAAACACCTAACCAAGTTCATTCCTGTATTTTTTGTGGGTTTGCTGTTGTTACTCTTTCTGCTTCCTCTGCTAATTACTACAATAGGAACTAAATGGTATCTACACTTGGTCCTTAGGAAGAGTACAAATCACAAAATAACAGGTTGGAAGGGGCCTCTAGAAATCATCTAGTCTAATCCCATTCCCAAAGCAGGATCACCTAGGGCAGACCACACAGGCAAGCATTAAGGCAGGTTTTGACAGCCTCCAGAGAAGGTGACCTCACAACCTCGCTGGGCAGCCTGTTTGTGGGCTCCAACACCCTCACTGTAAAGAAGTGTCTCTTCACTTGGAGGTCCAAACTCCTCTGTTCCAGCTTGTATCCATTGTTCTTTGTCCTATCACTGGGCATCACCAAAAAAGAAAAAAGACTGACACCTTCATCTTGACACCCACCCCTCAGATACTTATAGATGTTAAGATCCCCTCCAGCCTTCTCTTCTCAAGACTAAACAGCCACCCACATTTCCTTACTGAAACATGCACTGTCTTCTTAAACTTTGTCTCGTTATTTTAGAACAAAGATCTCAAGAATGCTTACCAAGATTACTCTCTTACCCTTTATTATTCCAGTTACAAGGTTTGCTTTTTCATATTTTTCTGGTACTTTCCTGATAGCTGAGGTCTTTGTGGAGGGTGGAGTGCTGTGGGTTTGGGTTTTTTTTTTTATTATTTTCACAAATATATTTATTAATTGCCAGTAAATCTGTCATCGCCAACTAACATACACTTCTCAATTTAAGTCTATCTTTCCAAAGATTTGGAAAGCAGTTTTACCAAAACACTACACTTTCAACTGACTTAAACTAGGAAGAATTATGTCAGCCATTTTTAAATGATGGAATTCATTTCCTTATTTCCCCAATAAGGGAGCTAATTTCATTTTTTCTAATAGTATAAGGCCCCACTGTAGATACATGAATCCTTCAGGATTAGTAAAAAATAGAAATTACGAATATTCCCAGCTACTTAGTCTGTAACATTAAGATTCTGAATGTTCTTTTCAAACTTGAATAATGTCAAAGAATAATAGAAAAGAGGGGGGCAAAAAAAAAAGTATTGCTGTTTATCCACTATTTTTTCTGAAACTCATCCCAACTTAAGAGTAAAACCTTAGTGTCAGGGTCCACAATACACTTTTTTGTTCCTGCAAAATGTTTCAGCTGCCCACAGGCAGGGCCAGACCTGTTGTGGTGCTGTGGTGGAATCTTACTTCATCCTGTTGAGGAAAGAGCTGCAAGATGTGAGAACCTGGTCCACTCTGCTTGAGGGCTGCATATAAGCTCAGACTCCCAACTTTGTCCTTCATCTGTTGTACATGATATCTGCATCTGTGCCTGGCCACATGGCTCACTGAACTGGGTCCTAACCCAGGATCTTGATTTTCTGTCTTGTCATTAGCTTGCCCTGATGGACTTGTTTGGAAGCATTTTTTCACTTGGCTGAACCTGGTTAACATCCCCAGGCCTGCCCTGCTCCCCTCATCAATGAGATCTTCTCCTGCTTTCATTGTCATTCTCGATCCCCAGGTTCCCATTCTAAAGAGTATCCCACTCTCCTGTTACCTAACAGTTACTATTAAAATGCTACTGCCTGTGCTTGTGCTTCCCTTTCCCATATTGTGAAAATCAGATTCTATCTATACATTTAACTATAACATTACATTTCATTGGTCTACAATTTTATCTGAAATTTCATCTATTCACAAGAAATCCTGAAGAAATCATAGCCTGCAATAAAATCTTTCAGAAAAATCCTTTCTTCTAAGTTGAAATTCTGTTATGCTTACAGTGAGTCTAGATCTGCCTTATACACACTGAGATGCTGCAGGCTAAAATTATGAGAATTTTGTGAATTTGAGAAAAAATCCACTATTGCTGTTGCAAAATATTTTTATTCTACATTTAAATGATAAAATAAATATTGCATTAAAGGAACTATTTATTTTTTTAAGTACATTTTAAATAATCAGTAAAATTCAGTACTGCAGAACATCTGTTTTTCACCACACCACTGAACTTATAGGTAAAATAATTAACATCTATTTTAGCAGCACAGAACTGTCAAATTTCTGACCTCTGCAACTATCTTAACATAAAAATAAGAACACTTGTAAAAAAAAAAAACCCACCTAGTTAAATAATGATCATATACCATGCAATGCTATCATAAACTGAGTTTTGGACTTGGAGGGAAAAGGATGCATGATACCAGAAACACAAAACATTTCAGTGTGGTATAAGATACTGAATGTTAGGTACATTTGGCCCTGATGAGAGATTGTAATTTTCATTGGCAGTGAAGGAATAAGAAAAAAAAAAAATCTATGTGTCATGTACATCTTTGGTTATTACTATTCTACCTTAAAGGTCATGCAAATAATAGTTAAATTTATATTAAAATGTATATGTTTCCTTTTTAACAGGGCACAGGTGAAAGCCAACCCTTTTTGGACCACATTAAACACTACATTGTATCCTTGGAAAGCAACGCATGTCTTCGCATAGTATCTATCTTTTAAAGCTATGTAAATTATCTTTTTTGACTAAAATTCTTGAGGTCATAAAGCCTTCACAGTTGCAGGGCACACAGAAATAGCAGTCCTCACACTGTGGTATCTCCTTTTTTGTGCTTTGATTCTCATATTATTGTATAACTTTTCTTTCACTAACATATCAGCTAAACAAGCACTGTACTACCTGTTTATATTTTCTATTCATGCATCTGCTGTGATATTCACCTTTGACTGTCAATATTCTCATTACTAATCCATAACAATCTGTTAACCACTAAATGGAAAACGCTGGCAGTGGTAACACTGCCATGGTCAACCTTCCATGAATTACTCAGGTTACCTTTCTGCACAAACAAATGGTGTTAGTGAATTGCACTGCACTACATTGTGAAAGGAAAGAGACTTTCAAGAATTTTAGTGTAAGATTAAGGACTGCTAATGCATAAAAAGCATCTATGTTGGCCCAGATGTTTTATGCAGAGAATGTCAACTGAAACAATACTATGAGAAAGAAACACATTCCACATTTTCCCATAATTGATAAAATTCCTGCTGAGTAACAACTTGAAACCTGAAATAACACTTCTGTGGCAACCAACTTTACAGCTCTACAGTCCTTTACAGCTCAGGGGTTATCCAAGCGAAATAAGAGGTCACCATTTATGCACATTAGTTTCTTATTCACACCTTATGACTTTGGGGTTATAGTTGATATTTGTGGATGTAAAGTACATGTTTGGCATAGGCAATTCCTCACACAGTCATGACACTGCATTTCAATCTTGAAGTACAACTCTAGTGTTCTAAGCTAGCTTTAATGAACTGAAAATGTGCAGCTGCTACTTTATGTGTACACGCTAACCTGAGCTAGCAGACTTGTATCACTGTATGGGTACTCCCAAAATAACATCACTCACTTTCAGATACGTTTTTTTCATGTGCCATTTCTTGTTTTCAGCACTCTGGTATGTCCTCCAATTTCTACAGCATTTAGAAGCAATTGTAAGTATAAATATATTCATTAATTTCATTCTGTAAAAAGTTAAAATAATTTGAAACTAAGAGCATGTATATGATGCAAGAAAGAGGGTATACTGTGCAAAGAGAGGTTCTTACAGAAAAATCTACTAGATGAGAAAGAAAAAGTTGAAGCAGACATGGGTGAGATAAAGTAGAATTATTTTAGTCACCAGTAGAAGGATGACAACACATCAGAGATTATTCTAAGAGGAAAGTCTGAGGACTTTCGGTTACTGTGACATTCACAGACGGTATTCAGAGTGGAACTGGCACCAATTGAGTTCTAGAAGTGCTACTTTATGAGTTCAAACAGAGTTATAATTTTAAACTATGGCACATCAGGTTTTAATACATCAGAAGATCATATAATAAGTGATAAATAAATATCGGAAGTATGAATAACAATATTGATGGAAACAGAAGTAGGAAATCAATACAGTTAAAGACATCTATTTTGTCACTGATGTACTGCAGAAAATTGGTCATAAAAAATACCTTATGCAAAGTAATCATGAGTTACTTTCATTCAGAGTAAACAGAAAGATACATGAAAACAGACTGGCAAACAACATTGCTAGTTCAAAGGGGCATATGCTGAGAAATTACAAAAAGAAATTACTGAGGTCAGCTTGACTGAATATTTGAACTTTATCACTTCAAATATTTAAAATACCTCCAATATCTTTAACTTAAGAGTGAAACAATATCAGAAGCTTGGGGGGGGAAAAAAAGGCAAAAGACTCAGACTGAATTTAAAAAAAAATGAAAAGCTTTCATTTCTTGTCATGCATGCTTAAGAAAGCAGAACTCAAATAGAAACAAGAAATAATGAATGGAGGTGCCCTAAGCAGGAAAGAAGACTTATCTCTAGAGGAGGTTCAGAGTCCAGACTTTATTGTAGGGGAAAAGAAAGTCTGGAAATAGATATGACTGTTCTCCATAAATACATAGGAGAAAGAACAGTAGGGAGGCAGAACTGCCACTTAATCTTAAGAATATGATTAATAAAAGAAGAAATGGGTATTAAGTGGTTACAAATAAATTTAGTTAGGAAATTAGAGGGCCTCTAACTTTCAACGTACTAACATCTGAAAAGGGATAGCTAAAGGAATACTTAATTTTAGAAGTTACCTGGCTAAATTCAGGAGTTTGTGATTATCAGAAATTCAAGTGTCTACAATAGATACTCTTCCTCTTCAACGTTGTGTTACTTTGGCATATCTAATGCACGGGGCAGGGGGCAGGAAGGGGGCAGTGTTAACCACTATGCAATTTCTCATTATGTCCCACTCACCCTACTTTTTCAAATATTAACCTTTTAAAACAAAAATCTTCAGTTCCACATTTTTTTGTTCATTACTCTATTTAATCTGATCCAGCTTCCAATTAATTGACACATTCCTTTTCAGAGTTTTTTTTCCTTTGGTGTATACCAAAACAGCCCATAATTATATATGCTTTGTCTTTATTCAGTAACAAGACAACGTTTCTGTATAGAAATGTCAAATTACTCTCCAACCTGATCCTGTTGTTGGGTAGTAGTCCTTCATGGAGACAAAGCAACTGTTCAATAAGCCTATCCAAATCATGAATATAATGCTGGGTTTCTGAAGGGACAAGGAAAACATTCCCACCTAAATGCAAAATTATAATAAGCAATGTGCTGGTTTAACTATATTTAATTTTCTATGCAGTTAGTTAAAAAAGAAAAAAATCTATTTGGTACCAAAAAGTCTATTTGGTACAAAAGCCATGGAATTTTGATGCTCTGACATGGATTATGTTACACAAAATGTTAGCCATCACCAGTCTCTGTTGCTTTTAAGGCAGTATAGTGTACAATACAGACAGAAGAGACCTTCAGATATTGCATTGCTTACAGCTCTTACAATATGCCATAAGTGTAAGCAGAAATAACACCCTGACACCTGCAATCAAAATTATTTCCTTTGTTAAAATTTTCATTCCAAATAAAGTACAAATTAAAAAAAAATTTAAAAAAAACCCAAAACCCAAAGTCAGATGTGTTTTCTACCCTGGTGTTCTGTAAATTGAATATTAGAAGTGACGCTCAGCCTTTCAGAAAGAAACCATTACCTAGCCATTAACTTTTCTTTTACCTTTCCTCTCTGCTTAAAAAACAAAGTGGAAATGAAACTGAGACAATACTGCCTGCAACTTACTAATGCTTATGTCCACACAAATGAGTAAATAGGAAGGTAAAACATAGTTATGTGCACATGGAGTTTCATTTCTGACATCAAGAACTGAATCTACTTATTCTCTCTTTTATGGGCAAATACCAATTTATAACTAATTCACTCAAATACAGAGCACAGGAAGATGAACCCAGGTCAAACTTTTGAACACATTCATAGCAATTATATTTTAAAACAACACAAAGATAGGGGATATGTATCTTCTTTAAGTAAAAGAGGAATCTCATTAACCTGGAAAAATATTCCCCAGCTTCAGGAAGAGGTAGAAATAAGAGTTACTTAAAGAAAGAAAAATTGAACACTGCAAATATCACAGTACGTGTAGTAAGAATAGGAATAGTGTCGGTTAGGTAGAGTTGTTAATACACTAGCAGCAGCACCTGTAGAGAAGGACATTGTTAAACAATTATGTTTGCCTGCTTCACTATAGTAGTCAGCTCTGATTACTTTTCAGATGTACATTTGTGTACAGTTCTGTAGCCCCCAGCACAAGAAGGACATGGAACTGTTGGAGTGAGTCCAGAGGAGGCCACAAAGATGCTCAGAGGGCTGCAGCAGCTCTGCTAGGAGGACAGGCTGCAAGAGTTGGGGCTTTTCAGCCTGAAGAGAAGGCTTCAAGAAGACCTTGCAGTAGCCTTCCAGTATCTGAAGGGGGCCTACAGGAGGGCTGGGGAGGGACTATTTACAAGGTCTTGTAATGACAGGATGAGCAGCAATGGGTTTAAACTGGCAGAGGGAAGATTTAAATTAGATGTTAGGAAGGAGTTCTTTACAGTGAGGGCAGTGAGACACTGACACAGGTTCCCAAGGGAGGTTGTGGCTACTCCCTCACGAGAGGTGTTCAAGGCCAGTTTGGATGAGGCCTGTTCTAGTGGGAAATATCCCTGCCTATGGCAGAGGGGTTAGAATTATATGATCTTTGAAGTCCCTTCCAACCTAAACCATTCTATCATTCAATGAGTTTTTGACTCTCTCTCCTCTACTGCTTCTGTAAGTGCACTCACATGTCTGCATGCTCCTCAATATTATGGTATTTTGAAGAATTTTTGTCATTTCTTGTGCTAAGTACAACACATCCAGAATGTCAAGCATTAATCTTCAGAAAGATGCACATAAGCTGAGCATGCAAAAATGGGCAAACACACTGCTCAAACTGCAGGACTGGCTATGTTTACAAAAGAAAGCTTTTATACACACTCATCGAAATCTGAGTGGGCAGCCCTGGGAACCTGACCAACATGTTTCCAAGCTTTCAAATGCATCTGTAGTATAGATGATACATCTAGTAATGATGATACATCTATTTAATAGGTTAATGTATTTAAATAATTGACAATTTCAGCAACAAACATACCTATATTTCACTTGCACTAAACACCACAAATATACATGAAACATTTGTCCATGGACTTCACTGAGTAGTCAAATTCACACAATCATTGTCTGATGGGAAAATTTACTTCTTACCCATAACTTTATTAGAAACAGTCAATGTTGTTCAAACTCAGTGAAAATTTGCATAAAATCATGCTTCAAATAAAAATTGAGACTCTTTTCATCATTTGACATATATCCATGACCCTTTTAAACAGAATAAGGTGTGGGTAACACATGTCTGCAAGTCTTGAGCATATACAAATTGCGTAAGATAAAGGGTATAAAAATAGAGGACATGAGGAAAGCTGCACCCAGGAAGGTTTAGATTGGACATTAGGAAATATGGGTTCATCAATACGATAGTCAAGACCTAGAATGCATTACCCAGTGAAGTGGTGGAATGACCATCCCTGGAGGTATTTAAGACATGTAGATGTGGTGCTTAGTGATGTGGTTTAGTGGTGGACTTGTCCATGTCAGGCCAGCAGTTGGAATCAATGACCTTACCTCTTTTTCAATCTAAATGATTCTATGACTCTATGGTCAATGAAATCCCTTCTTTAACTGTCTTAATTTTCATATTTAAAAGGCAAAAGAGTGGATGTTATGTGAGGTCAGACCAAATACACATTCAGAAGAGAATTGTAGGTATCTTTTAATTTTTTAAGTAACACGATCAATAGCTGCAGATTTTTTATCTACCTAAAATGCTGAATTAATGTAGTTTATTTACACGTGCTCCTATATGTGTGTGTGTGTGTGTGTGTATGTATAGCAATGCACACACTGTAGCTTTGGATAATCATGTTCTACTTAAGAGAACTATGAATAAAAGGTTTGTTTAGGAAGGCAGTATTATTTATCCTCTAACCAACTGCATATATTTATAGGGAATAAAGTGAAAAACAAAGAAATACAAATGATTAAATGCTTTTTGCCATGACAGTTCACTAGAAATGGTTACTATAAAGTCCAAGAAATTTCTAGTCCGAGCAAAAGATATTTTAAACCTTTTAAATCTTTTGTTGTGCTTATGATTACAGGTTGAAATGATTGATTTTCCTCTATGACAGTATCTTAAATTGTGTGTCACACAGTCAAATTTTAATGCTTGATCAGTCCACACCAGAATTTTGAAGTCATTCAAAGTAGCTCAAAATTTAATTAAGAAAAACATTAGACCAATTAAGACTAACTGGTAATATAAAATATTAAGGTAAAACATGTATTAGCGTGACATTTGCATTTTTATGAAGTATGAATCACAAAGAAATAAAAACTGCTGCTAAATTTCAGTTAAGTCCCTTTTAAAAATCTTGTTTCCATGGCAATGCTGAGAGTAAGTTTTCAGAGGATGTAAGATATGGATTTTTTGTTAAAAAAAAAAAAAAAGACACCACCAAGAAAACTCCACACAGTTTAAATGAGAAATAGCAACATCATGGCCTTTTTTTCATTTTTTTTATATGCCCAAAAGGCACAGAAAATAAGTCACCAAGACATCAATGCCAGGATGAATGCAGGAGGACAGATCTCTACTTAACTACTCTTAAATAAGCACAATCACCAGCATAATTCTGCTGCCAACACACTAACTGACAAACAGACAACAGTATTTCTGCAACCTGAACGCCCAGTAGCACCCATTCCATCAGGAAGGCTTAACAACAACACTCATTATCAAGATGAGCTGAAAGACCCTTACAAAGGCCACCTATGACAAAAGTTACCAAGCAATTCTTCTTTTGCATTCCAGATCTAAGAAAAGTTGTTCAAGTCTCTAATGAGTAATCAGGGATTGAGGTTTCTAGGCTACAAAAATCCTGTTGTGGCAAAAAAGGCAGAAACCTAACACCCAAATCAATACTGTATTACTCTCTCCACAGGCAAGAGCTGCTGGGTCAGGAAAATCATGAAAAATTCATAGTGAAGGTGGTCAAGTCATCCATAAGATAGAGAAAATAATGCTATATCTAAAGATCCCTTGAGCAATGGAGGACATTTTATAGATTTCACCATGGATAAGTGCCGGTTTGTTTCATTTATGCACCTTAATACCACTCCTCTTTTATTTCTAACAGTAAATGAGGATGTTTTGGTCTATATTTATGGTCTGTCTTGTTTACTTTATTAATTTCCCAGTCTTTGTGGTTTCAGAAGAGAATTTTGAGTCACTTCTAGTAGAAACAGTGGTAACACAACTTGTAGGAGTCCTCCACATAAATTCTTCAGCAGAAGTGAGCATAATTTCAGCTACCAAACATCCTTCTCCTTTCTGTGACATTGCTTCTCCAAAATGAAACAAGCTACAGACCTTTGCCTCTTCTGCAGACCAAATTCTCAAGCATAAAAAAGAAAAATTAAATTTTGTTTCAAATAAGGTTAACAGAAGGAATTAAACAAGTGTTTAAATAATCACATGTGGAAGAAAGTTTTGTGCATGGATAATAACTCAGTTTACACATCTTCATTCTTCCTGCAGCATCAAATTCAAATTTAATAAAGCAACAGTACAAAGAATAAAATAGTGAAGGTTGCCTTCCATGGCATATATCAAAGTAAATAATAAAAAGGAACTCTTATAATAGCAAGGAGTGATAGAAATCTAACTCTAATAATAGCAAGGCACGATAGAAATCTAAGCACCAGATAAAACGGCACCGCTTTCTAAAGCTTCATAAACATTGCTGAAATTCTACAAAGGTGCATTCCTCCATGGTGCAAAGAAATTCAACAGTTGAATTGTGCACATTTATTCCACAACAGGACAAGATTTAAACATGCTATGATTCTAGACACAAATCACTTTGTGGAAAACAGCTCTAGTCATGGTTAAATCTGTTAAGCCAAAATAAAATAAATAATGTCAGAAAGAAGCTGCATCTCTCTCTGTCACTGAACAAAAAGAGCCAAACCTACTATTGCCTGTTCAGTACCAGCAATCTCTACACAGTGAGATACTTGAAAAATGTTAAAGTTTTTATTGTATTAAAAAGCTCCATTTACCTGTGAATGCAATAGTCATAGAATCAACCAGGTTGGAAGACACCTCGAAGATCATCCAGTCCAACCTATCCCCCAGCCCCATCCAGTCAACTAGACCATGGCACTAAGAGCCTCATTGAGTCTTTTCTTGAAGTCCAAGCATATTGCCTCTCCAGATACGCATCAGATTTGATCATCCCCAAGTTCCTGGAATAATCTAGAATACCATGGATACAGGAGCAAGACATATTCTCTCTTAGATGTGAATGTGCTGGGCATTCACCTGCAACATTTATAAATATCACTGACCTTATTACATAATGTCAGTTGAACATAGAAAGCAATATCTTCAATCAGCTGCATTTCATCTTTTCTCGAAACAAAATGTATTACAATTAGGGAAGAACATAGGGACTAAAAGGCAGGAGGGAAAAATCGTAGAATCCTTCTAATAGCTTAAAGTTACCTATAGAAAGATTGGAGAGGAACTTTTCATTAAGGTGGTGCCTAGAAATAGGACAAGGAGGAATGGTTTGAGGCTGAGTGAGAATAGGTTTAGACTGGATATTAAGCACAAGTTCTTCAGCATGAGGATGATAAGACTCTGGAATAGGTTGCCCAGGGAGGTTGTGGATGCATCCTCCTTGAGGGTATTCAAGGCCAGGTTGGAGGAGACCTTCAGAAGCCATTAGGCATCTCAACTCATGGCAGGGAGGCTGGAGTAGATAATCTGTAAGGTCCCTTCCAACTTAAGGTGTTCTACAATTCCATGACTAAAAGGCAAAAAAAGTAGTTTGGATATTACTGGTAAAATCAGGAAAAATTTACTGCCTGGCTAAAGCTATATAGGATATGATATGTGAAAAGAAATGTCTGCACCTAGTTTGGGATGTGGAGTCATCTTTTGTCTTCCTTGCTCGTGTTGCAGGTGAACCTTGCTTCTTGACATTGTCATCTACACTGCTCTACTGATCAGTGGCAATCTTACAGGATAGATCAGTCTGGCCTTCAAATGTTTCTGGATTTCATCCAAAATTACTTTCATATGTGAAGGCAGTAAAAGGCACATCTAGGACACCGTGTAGAAACAAAACACAGGAAGTAGGAAGATCTTCCATATACAGCAAATAACAAATGTTGTATTTTTCAGTAGAAGAGCATTTCAAGTGTTTTGCACATATCCAAATGACAATCTGTAGATCTAAGCCATCAGTATGTGCCTTTATTCTTCAATATTTCTGTCACTTGTACCTCACATAACTTGGGTTAAGGCATCTATTACATTCGCAGTTTCTGTGAGAACAAGTAATCAGTGACAGCTCTTCTCCTTGGAGGACCACAGAAGAGAAGTAGTGCATTTATGAATGGTGACTGCCCTGTCTTCTCAGAATGGACATAAGAACTTGGCTCCTGAGGGCTGGGATCAAAACAGAAACAACATCTCTATTCTACTTTATTTACTGCAGATAAGGAAAACAATGTCAAAGATATTTACTTTGAAATGCTTCATAATGCTGAGATATTTGCAGCATATACTAGAATTATGCCACTGACACATATTGCTCCATTATCACTGCAGGAACGATTGAAGTTTTATGCAATCTTATTTGAAAGTAGCTGAGGGAATGTACAGAGATTGGTGAAAGGGAATGTAAGGGCATACATTCACCACTCCATAGTGATAAAAGTGTCGAAAACATGCTAAAGCAAATGGAAACTCAATGAAAATTTTTCACTTCCCAGAAAATATTTGAAAATGAAGCCAAAACAGGAACCCTACAAAAGCACTTGTACCACCTGTATTGCTCTAGCAGAGCATATAGCAGTGCAAAAAGCAGAGAAGATTATTACGAAGTTGAGGAGGGAAATGAGCAGCAAGGAACTAAACTACTATGGACATCACATGTGTGATGTGCTCAGGCAGTATGTATTTGGGATATATACCACTATGATGGAAGATAACATACAGGAGCTTGTGTGACCAATCAATTGCTGGATAAGTGTAGTGGTCAACCACATTTACCATTCATTATATTTGAACAATATATTAGAATATTTCAGTTTCTTCTTTTGGACTTTAACATATTGAGTGTTCAAAGTAATGTTTTCCAGAAAACATTTTCTAAGTTTAAGACATCCTGATGTAGTGAGTTCAGAAAACAGCAGTTTTGTGAAGACTGACACAAGGATTCATGAATGACAACATTGCTGGGGTTTTCAGTCTTTCACTTAGAGTAAAAAGATTAATTTCTATGAAGTGAATGTGGAAAAATATTACCCTAGACAGACAACAGTACCACAAAATCTATCTTTGTGAAGCTCTGATATGTCAGTGAGAGCCATATAGAAGGCTGAAGCGTCCATTTTTCACAGTGTTCTCCATTACTATCACCTGAACACAGTAGTGATACTTGCGTTAAGGTAAGTTTTGACAAGGGAACTTTGTTGTGCCTGAAACCTGGAAGTTTCTATTTACATGACTTAGGTCATAAGTTCTCTGCCTTAACATATTTGCCAGAGTAGCACACACTATTGCCATTTGTCTTACTTTAACTTAGAGGAAATTATGATTTATTAGCACCAACATGATTATTTGTGTGGTAGACAGTTTTTTTTCTTTTTTATTCTTACACATATTCCTCCCCATACAAGTTCTCTGAAATATTTTGTTCCGAGACATTCTTATAATAGCATGCAGATACAAAGATAAAAGATTTTCCTAAAAAAAGAATGAATAATTGGGAAAATTAAAAAAAAAAAAAAAAAATCAGTGTGACTCACATAAACATAAGAATAGTCCCTAGGAATGTTAAAAACTTTGCACTTGTAAATTACATACTTCATCTTCAAAACCAGGCCAAAATGCAGAATATTTTTCATTCCTTTTCTGCATATACAGCACATCTTTTAATACAATAACCTTTGCATTTATTACAATGCATTTTACAACCTGATAAGCATTACATTGGAAAGTGAAATGGCTGTATCATTTACTATGCTCCTATCGTTTCATGTAATATCTGTAACCAGCTGCGTGTCCTCACAATATTCCACAAAACGCAATTTTGTAAATTGTGAAGTTCTGTGCAAACAGGAATGTATTTTAATACAGAAAGCTTGACACTATCACTGCACTTTTCTTCAAAAATATCCATTCCTTTCTTTGACATTTTTTTGGCTTACACAACAGGGTGCCAAACATTTGTGACAGCTTACAATAGAAAAACAATATTGCTTTTAGTTAACAATGTTAGCTATGAATATATATTGACAGCATTTTCACTGCAGATTTGCTGCCAACATAATACAAAGCAAATAGTATTCACTATGTTGGAACACTCAGGGGAATTAAAGAGTTTCAAAAACAAATTTATGGCATTAGGTGCTGCATGCTAAATCTAATGAAAATGCAAATTTCAAAGTATCTCCGGCGCACACTTCATGCAAAGGAATACAGTTTGGCAAAGTGATAAAATTAAGATTGTTTAACTCAGGAGAAAATTACGTTAAAATGCCTCTGCTTGCTTGGCTTTTTATAAAGCCAGTTTTACCACAAGATTGTCTTTTTTCCCAAAGTCTTTCCGGTTTGTTTCCTTGAAGTACATCACATAGAGATCGCACGCACAAAAAAATAATCTTAATTTCAAATGCTCAAAAATGGTTTGAGAAACAACACATGCATAGATGTATAGTTTTAATATTTGCAACTTTACTACTAACCACAGAAAATGATCAAAGAAGAGAAGCTAAGCTTTGCTTCCAAATTTGCATGCTTATGATCATCTACAGAGCAAGGAAACCAGGGGATAGAAATTATGATGTAAATCTTATTGAAGTACCGTAATGTACCACAAAGTTGTGGTGTTACCTCCTATATATTCACATTTGTTAAACCAAACATTTCTTGACAGTACTTTACAAATGACATGACATTAATAATCTTTAAACCATTTACAAAACAAATTAATGTAGGTTAACAATACCACACTGCCAAGAAAGCAAGAGTTATTCAGATTTTGCAGCTATTGAATATGATTTGTTACAAATTCTGATATGAACTTGATGTCTGTTATCACTCATCTATAGCAAGTAGTTCAAAACTGATATCTAACAGTGCAACATTGCTTGCAAGACATAAAAAGATTATGTAATCTTTAAAATAACCACTTTAATTTCCACTCACATGATCAGTTCCAGTTAAAAATACAACTGACCTATGAAGATGAATATTCCTTTCTAGTATAGTACAGTTGGCTTCTTTTAAACATGGAATATTGCTGTTACATTAGAGTGTCACAAACATTTAGCTCTTACTTTCACATAAGAATGACTATATTATTCAGAGTACTTCATACATAAAATTCTGTGAGTTTCTTGCAGGCTGAACACAAGTGACTGTGACTAACAGAACTGAGAGATGAAAGTATTAATCAAAATGTTCACAGCTACATGGGGTTGCTTTCTTTAATTCAAATGGATTTAACTAGAACTTCTGATAACTGGGGGGAAAAAACCTGCTTTGTCAGGCACTCATATTCAGTAAAGTTCTTTCCAACTAATCTCTTATTCTTCACAATTTTGATATTTTCTTAGCTAGGTGTAAAACGATACACTTTGTGGAAAAAAAAACACCTCTTCATAAGTTACCCTCCGGTCTGACTAAAATGTCAAAATGTATTTTTTACCTTCTAAATAGCAAAGATGGAAAACAAACAAAACAAAACAAAGGAAAAGTATCTTATTTGTATTTGTATTTAACAACTGAAGTGTAGAGTTAGTATAATCCATAATTATCAAACCCACTATAGCACTCCACAACTTATGAATTTCAGGATCATTAGAAAGCTGTGAATGCTTTAGGATTAAACTTGGCCATCGCACACAGTTTACCATGAGATTCATAGGACTTGCATTATGGAATAGTCTAAGCTGCAAAATTATTCAGTACTTTCCACTATGTTGAGAGTGCCACAACTCTACATTTAGATCTGCAGAGAAAAAAAAAATCAGGAAACACAAACCTTCACTTTTTGCTCAGCTATGAATTTGAAAATATATTTTAGCACATCAAGCACGATATGAACCCATACTACAAGAATCCAAGTTAAGTTTTCTGCAAGCTGAAAGACTCTACCACTGCTGAAGATGGAGTAAACACAGTTAATTCGTTAACACTGACTCTGTCTCTTCTCACTGACTGTCAAGGAAATCATATTTTATGTTTCTTTTCAGCATGTGCTTAGAAAGGATTTCCTGGTGATCTACACTAAGTCTCACTGAAAAGTGACAACAGAAATCAATATGTGTCTCTGAATAATAATCTATACAAACATTTACATTTAGAATGTTCATTTGTATTTATGCATTAGAATTTCCTGACCAAATTTTTTTTTCAAGCATACACACAGTCTCTAATATGTGGATTTCTAGAATGAGCAGGCTTTAAGTCACTCCAATAAATAGATCAAAATAACAATTAAACAAGTCAAACAACTGTATTAACCTCAGTCTCAAAGAAATGTCTTTGCTCCTTCTGTAGCCATAGAGAAGAAACAACCCACAGGGGATAGTTATTGTAGTCTCATCCTGGCTATTCCACACCCATGGAATTGCCATTCCACATGCCTGCCAGGGAGGATATTATGTTTATCTGGCTACAGAGCCGATTCTAAATCTAACACTGAAGGTACTCAGCATCAATGTCAAACTTCCAGGGGCAAGCATATCCAACCATGAATCCCATAATACTCTGTAGTCCTCTGATACTGGGATTAGTTTTGCCCACAGAGTTCACAGAAGATCAGAACACAAGCATACCACAGGATGCAACACAAGCATTGTTTTATGTTGTTGCATCACCTTGAGTATGACAATAGTCTTGCATTAAAGTATGCTAAGGCATATAGAAATCTCCTAGGATAATCCTCACCCCAGTGTAATATATGACTTCTAAGAAATTTAGTAAAAGTTTTATGTGAAGCTTCATGTGAGTTATCAGGGGGTAACATGAGGACATTGAATGCAACACTCATCAAAGAACTTATGCTACATGACTAGAAAATTGCAGAATGCTTATATAAAGTATCATCATTTCAAGACAAGAAAAATACTATTATATTTGCCATTCTAATAAAAGTCATTGCAAAGTATAAACTTAAGGTTCTGAATTTATGAGCTTTGGTTGGAGGTGATATATATGAAATGGACAAATGTATTGACGAAAATACTTTTTAAGTTGAAAATTATAATAAGGAAGCAGTTGTCTAATTGGTCACTTATCTTAGAAAACTATTAAAGAAGACTGATAAACAGGAGCAACAACCCTGTTCAGTGACTGGCTTAGAGGAGACAAATATTTTGAGGCAGATTATATACATTGCTTCTACCAGGAAATCAAAATCTCTAGAAAGATTATCCTTTCAGTGACAAAGTAAATCCTGTTCAACAACACACATCAGATATAGCAGAAATACATGTAGTTGTTTTAAATCTATACTGAATATGTTCCACTGTATATACATTCTTTAGTAAAAACAGTAATAAAACCCTCATTTCTACTTGAAAAACCTTCTGAGTTTTAGCTCCTACATAACATAATGCATATTTAGACTAGAATGTTGCTCAGTAAAAGATGTCCAAACAAGATGATTTGATGTTGGAATAGTCATCTCAGAACAACCAGAGCAATGTAAGGTAAAATAATTGTCAAGTCAATCTCCAGCTTACACTTTATTGCAGAAATAAATTGAACTCTGCTCTAGCTTTTTGACACATAATTCTGATACTAATGGGTTCAAATCCATTTCTCTTTGCTTTTCTTCCTAACAGGAAGCTTTATATAATACTGTGTCAGAAATCTACCAGTTACTGCCTAATGTTTGCCTTAAATAAAAAGTCTCTGCCTGTAATAGTATTAACAGCTGCCATCAGTTTACTGTAATGAGCTCCAGTTCATCATACTAGTGCTACTGTGAAAATTAGAAGCTTCCACAGAGCTTCTCAATTCACAATTATTTTTTTTTAAATGACAGAACCATCATGAGCAGTGGTGTAACAGCAGACATTACCTATCTAAGGTTTACAGGCCAGATCCTAAATAAGTGTAACTGTACTCAGTCATAACTGTACACAGTTCATTGTACAAAGTACAAACAATACAGCAGCTGCATTTTCAGGGTCATTATATAAACCCAGTAGGTTTTTTCTTAATTTTTCAAAGCAATAAAAAATGTTCACTCATTTTACAGTGTATGTCTTGGGTTCAAATGCAAGTTCCCAGAGACTCTTATAAATTTGGTAGACCCAATGACAATTTATAGAATTTATAGAGTTTATAGAGTGCCCTCCCCTCCTCCCCCTCCTTTCCCCAAAAGACAGGGAGAGAGATAAAAGGTAGGGACACCCCAATAAATCAATCTCACTCGATTTGGAAGTTAAAAAGGAAAAGTTTAACAATAACTTAGAAAAAGGGATTGGAGGTAGGGGAGTTTACAAAGGATAAGGAAGGGAAAACAGCAAAATACAAAACAGGGATGGATACAACCCGAGTAGTGTGATGGTGTCTCTGCCTCGTGGCTGGTATGCAGTATCAGTGTGTGTGCGATCATGAACGCAGGTAAAAGGAGAAAAAGAGCAAGAGAGAGAGAGCGAGGAGCAGGAAGTGCTCCTCTTTTATACCGCAGGAAGTGGGGGGAGTGGGCTAACCATCACCTGGAGTGTGGCCCACCCCTGAGGAGGGGCCAAGACCCCTAGGGTCAGGTTCAGGGTCACTCCCCCAGGAGTGTTAACCCTATACAGTGTATTTCACAACCTGTATGCACTATCTGTATATGTATCCCTACACATACTATACATTACAGCATATATATTGGATCATCTATACAGTGCAGAAGAATCTCCCAGTTTGACAGGAAAAAAAAAAAAGAGCTACAAACCATGGCTTTTTATTTTTCTCTGCTCCCTTAAAAAAATGAAAATGCATAGCTTAATGCTGGATACTTCCAGAGTTCTAGAAACTATGCATATATTTTTAAGTAGTATAGTAATAGAGTGAAATATTTACTTGAGATTTTTTTTTTTTTTGAGCATTTACCATTGTAGGAGTTTTGCTCCCTCTGAAATCCATGGCAGATATGTTATCTCATCCTATTATAAGCCATTTTCAGATCCTAATTGTAAAATAATTTGGGGGGAAAAAAGGTAAAAAAAAAAAAACAACAACCTTTTTTACATAATTGAATTTGATGGGCCATTGTTCTTTCCCCCCTCTCCCCCCTGGGAAATAGCTTCATTTGCCTTTCAAAAACGTTTAAAGCTTCTCTATGAACAGGTGGGAGGCAACTTAGTTCAGTCAAGAGTTATTCATGATTCTCTTGGATGATCAAAGCACAATATGGTTTCAAGTCACAAGTCCTGAGTTACATTTGGGTGTCCAAGAATCTTGCTGAACCATGTGCTGAATCCTGAGATTCCACAGAAGCAAAAATGCAAGGCCCTTATTGCCTATAATATAGCACAACATTATCTTTCAGGAGTTTATTTTCTCTATTAAACTTCCAATATTCTATTTCACATTTTTGCCATCAAAATTCATGTTTTCACCTCCTTATCTTTCACTTACTGTAAAGCATCAAGTATGTAAAGACATTCTGTGTACCACGACCCAATACTGGATCCATATTGGATTTCTATGTTAAACTCACAAGCAGCATACAACATTGATGAAGGAAGTTTGTTACAAGATCCAGCTGCCTACTTCCACTGCCAACAGTTAATAGTAGAATAGGGGTTACTGCAGCCATATGCTTAGTACCCTCAACCACAACCACCAGACAGAACACTGGTTTCTTCACTGCTCTTTCCCAACTAATTCCAAACTAATTACTTCTTAGATAATATCAACACTATTTTGTTCTTAGACTTCCTTAGTGACAATTGAAAACACACCTGTCTACAATTCCTCACTTCTAGCTTCTCTCTTTATGCCCTGTCATTTAAAGAGCAAATGGCTCCTCTTCCCAGCAGCATGCATTAACCTATGCATAATTCAACTCAATTTTTATCTACAGGTTCCAATAGTTTCTGCACAGTACCTCAATCTGCCATGGTTCAAATACAAAATATTCTGCATGACAAAGGAAAAAATAATCTAAAAGCAAGAAAAGTTCAAACAGTTCATCTTCATTTCTCCGAGTTCTACTTTAGTTCTATGCTTCTGCATTCTGATGTAAAAACTTTTCAGTAATAACATTAAAATGAAACCAAATTTGCATGGAAGACAATTAACACTGCAACTAAAAAAGTGGGTACTTAATCATAAATGAAAAAGTTTTTAAATGGAAAGAAAAGTAGGCATGTCACATCACATCAAAATCATCATAGTGCTGATTTTGTTTATGGCATTTATAATGTATTTTTGACATTTTGAGTGACAGATGCCACCATAATAGGAAATTAAACACACCTGGCCATTAGTTTCCTGTAAGCAAAAGCCACTACATTAAATCTGAAACATAGAGTATGTATGCAGTAATTACCAAGCACTGACATCTAAAATGTTCTTAGAGACACCTGGAACAGAAAAAGTTTATGAATTTAACACTGTCTTGCCATGAGAGGAAATTTCATCGGGACAGCAGTTGTTATAGTAATGCTGAACATTGTCTATGTTTACTAACCTCTCTGTATTCGTTTCTTTTTAAAGGATGGTACCTGTCATGACAGCATTGCATAATTTCATGGAGATGCACACTATATTGCACTTACCAAAGCTTTACATGCATCTCGCAAGCTATTCCAAGCACAACTGAATTATTGATCCAAAATAAAATTACATGTACTTGAAAGGATTCCAACTTGGAAGAATCATCATTTACAAATCTAATTTTACACATGACCAATATAGGCACAAATTTCCAAAATGGCAAAATTATTTTTCTTCAAAACTGCAGTATGTTCAATTGATTTTCCTTTTTTTAAATGTTGAGATGATCACACAATCTATTTTAAATGTCATCACTTTGTTTCTTATTTAATTAACATTTCATATGGCTTCCTCAGTAAATAAATAATTACTTCAGTCACTATACATATCATAAAACTTGCTGCATTCACAACTTAAAATTGTAGCACTTTGCCATACAGCAATTGGTCAAGCTACTTCTAGAAAGTTCAAACGCTCCTTTGATATAATCCATTATGGGTTTGAATACACACTTCAGATAATGTAAGAACTTCCCTTATAAAAAGTAATGGATCCACACTACCATATGCTATGGTGCCATAAAGTTTTACAAAACTGGTATCATGAAGTCAGCTCCGCCATTCTTTTTTCTGGTTTTTTTTTTTTCCCCAAGTTCAATAGTACACATAGGGAAAAAATAGTCCACTTACCCTCTAATAAGTGCAGCTACTTAGAAGATATTACCAAATGAATGCAACTCAGCCTCTCATGTTTTCAAGGCAGAAAGATATATATGTATGCACGTATGCATATATAAAATACATATATACTCAAAAGAGAGCTTGAAGGAACCTGACCAGTGCAGTACACACAATGCAATGCTGTAGTATACAGTGATGTGTAAGATGATGGCTTTGTTGAGATTCCTTATTAGTTCTACATGCCTATTTGTTCTAAACTTCCAAATTTCCTATTTCCAAATCCGTATTCCTTAAATGTGATTTGCCATTGGAATGGGCTGCCCAGGGAGGTAGCAGAGTCACTATCCCTGGAGGTGTTCAAGAAAAGACTGGATGAGGCACTTAATGCCATGGTCTAGTTGACTGGCTAGGGCTGGGTGCTAGGTTGGACTGGATGATCTTGGAGCTCTCTTCCAACCTGGTTGATTCTTATAATATCAGCAACCTTTACCGTTAATCTCTTACAATAAGATGATTTTCAAGTATCAGAAGAAACAAAATAAATACGCATGACAGAACAAAGCTAGTAGATGAAAGAGATTAGGTTTTGGCTACATGAGAAAAAGATTAATAAAATATCAAAATATAAGAAGAGGCAGAGGTATCTTTCTAGCAGGGTAAAATAAGAGCAGCACATAAAGATGGGTAACAGGTGCGGGCTCCTTAAACAGGTACAATTCAAATAATCCAGTGATTCTCCTTGTAAATTATTATAAAGAACTATTTAAAGAGGTTGCAGGAGCTGACCGGAAAAGGATAAATAAATTATTAATGTAAGCTATTCAACAGTAAATGACTTATGCCTAATTTAGCATATATAATGAAACACACTACAGCAAATACCAATGTTAGATGGGTTACACATCCACTTTTATATGTGCATTTTTCACATGTAGGTAAATGCAATATAGCCTATAATGCACAGAAAGAAAATATGTTCTAAAATGAGAAACCGGAACTCAAATCACTACATCACAGCAGAGTGAAAGTAAAAACTAGCCTGCTTCCAAGCTCACACTGCTGTGAAGCCATTCTTACTCAATCTTACTTTGGAGGCAGCTTCCGAAGGAGTTAGCTGCACAAGATGTGTTCTAAGGCTAGAAAAAGAAGCTGAGTACCTCAAATACTAACAGTTTTTCTTTTCTTTCCCCTTGCTTCTCCAAAATATATCAGTTGGTATAATAAAAGACATTATCTCTCCCTATAGACAGACCATTCCTATCTTTAAACAGTCACAGCTGTATCATTGCAATGTAGTTGACAGCTAAGGAATCATTGGGTTGTTTTAGGACAGTAATACAAGGCCTGAACAACCTATAAAATCCAATCTCAATAACAAATACCTCCTGAAAATCTAATCAATTGAAGAGAAAAGAGATCCTACAGCCTTTTTTATTTTACAAAACAGTGTAGGACAAACAAAAAAGAAAAAAATCACCTCTATAATGAGAACTTCATGCATCTATAATAATGTTCAGCTATGATATGATCTGTCTTATGTTGTTTAAATTTATGAAGGACAGGATATCCTCTTTCTTGTTCCACACACAAAAAAAAAAACCAAACACCCTCCCTCCCTGACCAAAAAAAAACTCAAAACACAACAAACCCACATCTCTCCAAAATCTGGAGTCAAAATTCTAGCCTCAGTCCAACTGCAGCTGAAGTAACAGAAGTAAATAACATTTGGTTCTTCAATTTTAACCTCAATCTGGGTTGATTTACTAACTGTAAATAATGCTCACATCCTAGCTGCCAAATATTCGTTATTCCTCTCTATCCTTCTTGGTATATTTTGTCAGTACCTTTGTGATCAAGAACTCCAAATGTGTTTATCAACACTTACAGAACAAAATTTGGCACTATTAGGAAACCCCTTCTGTTGGAAATTCTTTTTTTAATCTCAGTGAAAATACCATTTCTGACCGTGATTCATCAGACAGCAGAATTGTTCAGGGTACATTCTCATTGGGAATACATCACATGGCCTAGATGTGCGTTACTTATTGGTACAATATGGTTGCCGCTTGTTAGAGTAATTAAAATCCTCAGGTATTTTTAATCCTATCATCATCTTGTTTTCAAATCTTAACTCTTCTCAAATTCCTCAAAAGTGTATTTTTCAAGACAGAGAGAATCTTTTTGTAGTGTGCATACAATATCTGGAACAGCAAGTCTCAAGTACTTGAGTGGTGTTTCTGGCTATGGGCCCCAAGAGAAATGATCATTCTTTTCACCTGTAAAATCCTCCAATGTTGGTACATTCACATAGTTTTACAATTTATACAACTGCTGAGGTTGGAAATGACCTTTGAGATGAAGTCCAACAACACACACATGTTTTTACCCTCCCAGATCTCAAATGAATCACTGTTTCTACTAACATCTTTAAAGACAGTATCACAGTATCATCCAGGTTGGAAGAGACCTCATAGATTGTCAAATCCAACCCTTTACCACAGAGCTCAAGGCTAGACCATGGCACCAAGTGCCATGTCCAATCCTGCCTGGAACAGCCCCAGGGACGGCGACTCCACCACCTCCCCAGGCAGCCCATTCCAGTGTCCAATGACTCTCAGTGAAGAACTTTCTCCTCACCTCGAGCCGAAATTTCCCCTGGCACAGCCTGAGGCTGTGTCCTCTCGTTCTGGCGCTGGCCACCTGAGAGAAGAGAGCAACCTTCCAGCTCAGAAGCAATCATGCACCTGAAACATTGCCTATTTAAAATAGTTGAAATGCAATTTGGAGATGACATTTGTTCATCCAATTTCCGGTTCCAGAGAGCAGGAATTCAGCAAAATTGTAGCTGGTGTTCTAAAGGATCATGGCAGAAGCTAATAGGAAACAAACCCTGCCCAATAAAGAGCATTATCCAGAAATAGACAGAAGCCTGTGACACGTATATAATTAGAGAAATTGGAGGCTTTGCCCATGAGACCATGTGTTCCACAGCAAATCCTATTTCCTTCATTCTCCCTTTCATGGTTATTTTAAGTGTAATCACTGCATGATTGCAGTCCTTACAGATAACATATCAGTTTCTTTTTGGTTTTGTTTTGGGATTTTTTTTTTCCCAGTATTGGTACTAATTGAATTCACTAAAGAAATTACAAAAAAAAAAAAAACAACCAAAACCCCACAGCTCAGATCTTACCCAAATTGTAAGTCAGAAACCCAAGGAGACCAATTTTATGTCTCACAGGTATCTTACATGATGATTTTTTTTTTTTTCATAAATAGAACTAATTTGCTATTTCTTTTGGGGTTTTTTCCTTGATAAAACAAACAAACAAAACTGACAACATAAAATGTCTGGTGTACAATTGCAAGTCATAAGGAGGAAAAAGCTAGACTCCCACCTTCAAAATTAAAAAAAAAATCTACTGGTTCTACTGTAACATAGGGAAGTGAACAGCAACAACAGGGGGGGAAAAAGTGTAGTTTATAATAAAATTCTAAAAATAATCCTGAAAAGACTAGAGCTCTCACTGCTATGCTTCCAAACTTAGCTCTATTACCTGCCCTTATTAGTGAAGCACAACAGTAACCTAAGACATATGTAACAGGAGGGAGGAAGCAATCATTCTGAAAAAGACTTAGGTAGGACAGTGAACAACAAATTAGGCATGAGTTTCCATAGTGATACAGCAACAAAAGGCTGCAGCAATTTTCAGCTGTTTACACTGAGAGCAAAGGGACTGGAGTCCCTTCTCTGTAAATTGGGATTTTAGTGTACTCAGAACTGTCCGTTAAATTTTAGTTCCACGCTATAAAGGAAATGTTGAAGGAATTGGAAGAGGAATAATAGTAGTAAAAATGAAGCTCTGCAAGAAGCAAAACTAAGTGCTATAGATCTGGATTTCATGGTTGGATTGTATCTTAAAAATATATCTTGTATCTTAAAAATACAAAATCCAGTGAGCACTTCCTCCTATGCATGTCATCTGTAGATTCTCTGGTAGAGCCTTTCTGCCAGTGAGAAGACAAATGAAGTCTGTTGCCCATCTAGAGGCCTGCTTTACAGGAAAGTTACAGGGATTCCTGTCCACTGGTGTTGAAACTGGCCAAGAGCTAGGAAGCTATTGGGTGAGAAGGTGATTCTGACACACTCCTCTGCCCTATTCTGTTCTGGTGAGAATCTTACCTGGAGTATTGTGTCTAGCTATGGGACTCCCAGAGGATGGCCACAATGATGATCAGAGGACAGAGGCAGCTCTCCTACGAGAACAGGGTGAAAAAATTGGGGCTGTTCAGCCTGGAGAAGAGAAGGCTCTGGGGAGACCTTATAGCTACATTTCAGTATCTGAATGGGATCCATAGGAGGGCTGGGGAATGACTGTTGAGAGGGGCCTGTAGTGATAGCAGAGGGGCAATAATTTTAAACTAGGGCATGGTAAATCCAGGTTACATGAGGTTCTTTACAATGAGAATGGTAATACTGGAATGTATTGCCCAGGAATGTGGTTAAGGCCCCATCCATGGAGACATTTCAAGATCAGACTTGATGTGGTCTTGGGCAGTCTGATCTAGTTGCAGGTGTCCCTGCTCACTGCAGGGTAGTTGGACAAGATGACCTTTGAGTTGTAGATGCAGCCTGTGAATCTGTGAGAAAGATCAGCAGCCACACAAAAATCCTAGGCTAACAAGTAGAAAGTCTGATCATATAAATTTTGTTTCCCTCTGAAACTGGTCTAACTATAGAAGGGCCAGAAAAATTCATTTATGATGAAAATCCAAAGGCCCCAAAGTGAAAAAATACTTCAACGCTTAAAAGCGCTCTATTTGATATAGGCTTGAAAGAACCAGACATGATAGCTAGGCTGAGACACGAATGAGGAGGAACGTTATAACTTACAGAAACATAAATGTTAGCCAGGGATGATGAGGATTTATTTGTTCCAAGTGGAGCTATTACTAAGCAGAATTGCAACTGGGAATAAGGGGATTAAATAAAGGAAAGCTTTAGGCAAAAAAATCAAGCAACACTGTAAGTGAGCTGAGTCTGTAGAATAGTTTTGAGACATAGGAAGTGGAAGCTCCACAGATTAAGAAAATTAAAATTGGAATGTCAAAAACCTGTTTCCTACAGAACAATAATGTACAATGAGACTGACAGAAGTTTCTGATAGGTATTTCTTTTAGTTTATCACTAAATTAATAACACAAAATACTGCACTAAATATACATTAAATATGCACTACTACTCAGTAATGGAACTGAAACCAAAATCAGAAATGCACATAATACAATTACATGCTCCTAGTATTTGTGAGGCTGTTTTTTAACACTGTGGCTGTTTGTCCACTGCAGGGTGCCAGTGACTGGTCTGATGCAACAAGACAAAACCAGAATGGATGCTTTCTAAGACAGATAATGAAAGGAGGTGTTTTATTATCTCATATTACTCTCAAAATAAATATCCCTGTGAGTAAAAGCTTTAGTGTGAAACTAAACATATTCCTATAATAAGAAGAAAATCTTCAACGTATTTTTAAATCTAAGGGGTTTTTTTGTGGTTTTTTTTAAGAATTTGAAGAGAAATAACAAGAAGGGAATTTAATACTGACAATATTTAAAACTACTAAAACAGCTGCTCCTTTTGAGTCATCATCTAAATGTCTGAAGCCAGATCTAGGATCTATAGACACATAGATCTGCCTTGCTCCCACATCACCTATTTGAAACATCAAAAATCAATATAATATTATACAGGGAATAGTCTCAAGTTGTGCTGGAGGAGGTATAGGCTGGGTGTTAGGAGGAAGTTCTTCACAGAGAGAGTGATTTGCTATTGGAATGGGCTGCCTAGGGAGGTGGTGGAGTCGCCATCCCTGGAGGTGTTCAAGAAAAGACTGGATGAGGCACTTAGTGCCATGCTCTAGTTGATTGAATAGGGCTGGATGATCTTGGAGATCTCTTCCAACCTGGATGATTCCATGATATAGAGATATTAAAATGCCTACTTTCACTCATAAAGCAATCATATTACTTGTTTATTACTGCAGCATTTTTAAGCAATACTGAATGCTATGGGTTTCATTGTTGTTATTATTTTCTAACAAAACATAAAAGCAAATAATCAAAACTCACAAACCAGATTATGTAGTATGTTTGATGTAGCAATTTCTAACACTCATTTAATATAGCTGAGCTGCAATGACTAATACTGCCCATGTCCGCTAGTACAAAGACCTAAAAAAGGCTCCAGACCAGATTACGTTCATGCAGGTCTCATTCTAACGGAAATTGGAGAGATGAAAAAAAGATTATAGGAACACACATTATAAAAACAGACCTCACAAGTCAAACTTAATAGTGAAGCCATTTTCTTTCATGTAGACAACCATGAAAACAAATATCCTGTAAGCACTAGATATATATTGTATCTTTCCACCAGATCTCTTTGCCTCCTTGAGACAGATTCACATTCATCTCATGACTATATAATTTGATCACAGTTGAGTAAGGCACGGCAAGGGAAAGGGTCTGTCTGATAAAGTATCAGGCTCCAGGAAGATAGATAAACAATTTCATGATTTCTAGTTGTAATAGGAATGGCATAGTGGTGGATATTAAGATATTAGTCTCGTAGGAATATAAATATAAAGCTTCTGCAGTTTCTCTAAATGATGTTTTCCTTCCATTAAGTGAAAATGATAGTCTGATTATGATAAACTAAGACAGAACACCAGAATAAAATGCAAGATATGCATGAAAAGTGGAATTACATCCTTTTTTTGCTTTTCAATATGCAAGTTAGTACATAATCTTTTGTTTATTTGTTTGTTTGTTTAGTTTAAGATAAATGAAAAAATAGAACGAGGAAGTTTCTTTCTCATGGGGCCCATTCACTGCAAAGAAACATTATTTAAAAGTAGATTAAACAGTTGCCTATCAAGTTGCTTCACATTTAAATCTCCTTTTTCACAAGGGACACACTGGCTGACACGTCTTCTCTACTACAAGTCACTAGAGTAATGCCTCTTTGCAACACTACCTCACTGTTCTACAGGTATTAAATGAAAGCTTGAGTGATAATATTTGAACAGCTATCATTGACTTCTTTTTTGTATGCTAACACATATATTTTGTTTGTATGCATTAACACAAATATACAGCAGCCACTACTAATCCAACTCCTGCTAGATGGGAAATGACATACTGGCTTTGTAATTACGCCCTGTCTGGGATAACTGAATAACATGGTGGCATCCAGCCATGCAGATACTTCTACTTATAAAAATTAAAAGAATAAGAAATATGTTTTACAGTAAATTTTTACTTACAAGAGCTGGAGGTCATCTTCTTTGTTTAAGAAAACATATCCTAAACCAATCTGTTTTTAAAGCTATCGTAATATCTAACTCAGTATCACTTACCTGTGCTTCTTTCACATTTTCAACAGTGAAGTTGAACCAAACTCGGAAGCGTGGGTTACAGGTATCCGGTCTAATGAACAGGTCATACTCAAACTCTGTGATGTGGTCCACTCGTCCAAGGTTACCTACCAAGAACATATGGAAAAGAATGCATCTTAATGATGGTGATAAATTAATAGCTGGTAAACTCTCCAGGAACTATACTAAGAGAAGTTTGAAAATCTACTTCTGTTGGCTGAAGTATTTAAATATAATAAGCTTCTTAACAGTTCAGTATTAGTTTGAAAAGACAATCATGCTCACAAATTAAAATACATACCAGCAAGCTACATGAAAATAAGAACATGATCTTCATTATTCAAATTCACTCTTTGTCTTCTTGTAGATGAGTATTCTGGTTAAATCCCCTGACAGCCTTTTAATTATTTCCTGTTTGGTTATTATTTCACTTTTCTGATAGTGTCTCTGCCCCCACCTCTATAGATTTCTTTTCATTTGCTGCTCTTGTTCAAGCACTTCTAATTTTAAAGAGTCTCCAGAGTTCCACCTGGACACTGGCTGCTGCTCTCAGCATCCCCCTCTCCTCAAATATGGGCCAAGCCTTCATCTTCTTTGTGATTAAAAGCTATCTTTACCCATTTGCAGCCACTATCACTTCCTTCCAAAGACACAAATGAGACTAAGATTTTGCCTCAGCATTTTCCTGGTGAATTTCATGGAATAATATTTTTAAATATAGTCAGAACTACATTGTACCCTATGGCATTATTCAACAAGCAGACACACACTGGCTATAGAAATGAAGTTCAGCACTGGGGAAACTTGCTAAGTGCTTTTATATTGCTAAACTGGCATCTTTCCCTTGAAGTGTGCCAAGATTTTTAGAGGCAGGGTTTAGACTGTCCATTTCATTTATACACTACAGAAATAAGATTTCACATTTTCCCTATCATATCCAAGCCTCATCTCACCAGGTCTTGTGAGGCAGGGCCATGCTTTATCTTACATGCTAAATTATGCTTATTTTTAGATACAGCGCTATAAGATGACTTGGGTTTATGGTTTCAGACATATTTGGAGGTTTAAATACATCTTTTTGTGTTAGGTATACACTTCTGGGTTCAAGTAGTTACTTTTAATACTATTCCCTCCTCAGCAGGCCCCTTTTTAGCCAATATGACTATCCGTGGGTAACACGCAGCTCCGTGTGTGCAGAATTTGGCTGATCGGCTGTTCTGGGATGGAAAAGCAGGAGGATAGAACATTTGCGGTTGTGCTCATCAAGGATTTCTTCCTTATTCTGAATTTTTCCTGGCTTTCCTAATCAAACATTTTTAATCTTCCCTATTCTTAATGTTACTCTCTACTTTCCTACTCACATTCCTCCTTTCAGAAGTCTCTTCACTGATTCCCTCCGTGGAGAACCACTTCACACTGACAATCTGTTCCTAAACGCTTGCCTGAAGCATACATTTGGCATACAAAATATTTGGGGGGGGGGGGGGAGAAAAAAAGGCAATATTGTACAGCTAGGACACCTTTGCCAAATGTAAATAATGTCATCTGCTGCATCGGGTGTCTGTGCCCTGGTGCCGGCAGCAGGGGCTGCAGGGCCGAGCTCCGAGGAGAGGCTGGAGCTAGTCACAGCCAGTTCCAGCCAGCTCCAGATGGCTTCACACCAGACCCACCACAGGGCCCAGTTCGTTCCTTCAGCAAAGGTGGTGGTGACTACTTGAAAATGCGTTTAATGAAGGACAGAACCACCACAGAGTGAGCAGTTAAGGGGTCTGAGAAGAACCAGGAACAATGGATGGAAGCTGCAGCATAGGAGGTTCCACCTCAGCACAAGGGGGAACTTCACTGTAAGGGTCACAGAGCTCCCCTGAGAGGCTATGGAGTCTCCTTCTCTGGAGACTTCCAAGGCCTGTCTGGTGTGTCCCTGTGTGACCTGAGCTAGATTGCATGGTCCTGCTCTGGCAGGGAGGGTTGGACTCGATCTCTTTGGGTCCCTTCCAACCCCTGACCTTCTGTGATCCTGTGATCTGGGCTTAGAGGAGGAAGCAGAGAAACAAAGGGGACACACCAGGTGTCAGGCAGACTACCCTGTGTCCTGTGGGGAGAGACTGGAGCAGGTGGCTATTTCTTGAATAGGTGAGCCCACGGAGGAGGCAGAGGGAAGAGTGAGGGGAAGGCATTGTTTTAATTTACTTCTGTTTCTTACTATCCAAACCTATATTAATTGGCAGTAAATTAGTTCCCCCACAGTCAAATCTGCTCTCCCTGAGATGGTAAAGGGTAAGCAATCTCCTTCTCTTTCTGCTGACCCACAAGTTTTTTCCACCTTATGTTTTCTCCTCTGTCCTGTGGAGGAGGTAGAGTGAGGGAGTGGTTGGATGAGTATCTATCACAGTATCACAGTATCACAGTATCATTGGGGTTGGAAGAGACCTCACAGATCATCAAGTCCAACCCTTTACCACAGAGCTCAAGGCTAGACCATGGCACCAAGTGCCACGTCCAACCTTGCCTTGAACTGCCCCAGGGACGGCGACTCCACCACCTCCCCAGGCAGCCCATTCCAGTGTCCAATGACTCAGTGAAGAACTTTCTCCTCACCTCAAGCCTAAATCTCCCCTGGCGCAGCTTGAGGCTGTGTCCTCTCGTTCTGGCGCTGGCCACCTGAGAGAAGAGAGCAACCTCCTCCTGGCCACAACCACTCCTCAGGTAGTTGTAGACAGCAATAAGGTCACCCCTGAGCCTCCTCTTCTCCAGGCTAAACAATCCCAGCTCCTTCCGCCTCTCCACCACCAGCCAAGGTCAACCCATCACATCTGCCTGGCTTTAGGTTAAGTCCCTTACACATCTCAGTGTATTTTCTGTGCCAAGGGTTAAACCAATCACTGTTTTTCACGACAACAGAACTATTGTCTACAGACTGCCATCCAAAATAAATAAGAATGGTAAAAAAGCAAGCTGTTACCTTCTAATATCAAAATTAAAGGACATTTTTCACTGAATGTCATGCACACATGACATGGTTGGGAAAACAGTATTTCTCAGCTGTTTCAGAACTGAGCTGGCTCAAGGTGTTCAACAAGCTGGATTCCAGCTCCCTCACACATCACAGTTTAAGCTCTCGCTGGGCAAACCTTAGCCAAGTGGCGCTTCAACCTGAGTTGTACCTGGGATGCTGGTGAATCATCCACTAAGATTATCACAGTAAGCTAGATGAACACAGACTGTGAACTAGGTCTAGATTGTAAACTACTAGGTCTACATGCCTCCCAGTGATCCCAACTATGAGTTGAGTTATCTGTAGCACAGACCAGAGGTGTGAATTTTGATTGATTACTTCCAAAGAAGGATACCAAAGCAATTTTTTTTTGTTTTTAGTTTTAAGATCATTAAAAAGCTGTACTCCAAAGTTTAAGAAGTGAAAAGGTTATGTGAATAAGTAACAATAGTGCAAATTGAGACCTTGATGTCTGACCTACTATGCATTTCAGTTTTTTTGGCAGTATCAAACTGGTCTGAACCATATGGGGGACAGAAGGCCCACTTAGCACTACTTTATAGAGTTCACAGGATCTCTAAACTAGCACTGGAGAATTGTACTGATGATAATGAAATCACTGATGTTGAAAGCTGATATGATGGAACCCATCCAAGCTAGTCTGCTCTGGAAAACCTAAAAATCTCAAATCTGGCAGAGCCCTTAACAATTTCATCATTGTGTGCATGATTTCCCGTGACTCTCAGCAGTTTTCCCTATCTGTAATCCTTAATTTGAATAAACATCTCCCTCTTCATACAATATATTTTCCTTTCATGAACTGTATCTAACTTTATTACATTTTCTCTACAGAACTGCCTCTTACTAGGCTCCTTCACAGAACACATCAGCTGCCACAGTCACCTGCAGCCATTTGCAGTTTAGTATCATTTCTACATTTCATTAACACTATTTCTTTTCTGTCTTCCAGATGCTAAGTAGGCTGGACCCAACACTAATGCCTTTGGTAACCAATTCAACAAGTTCTCGCGCTCAATAGACTATTGTTTGTAATATTACAGCTTTTGCTCACAATCTGTCAGCTTAATTTTGACTCACATAGCAACGTCATTAAAAGACAGCAGTTGTGGTACAAAGAAGCCTAGAACTTAAAGAACAAAACACTTCCTCACTTTCAGAGATGCCTCATAGAGAACTCATAATTCCACCAAAAAAAGCATTTGGGCATGTACAAGAAAGCATAGAAACTTCCCAATGTTAATGTCATATACTCCCTTCACACTGCTATAGTCACAGGAAAACAGATTTATTCTAATGATTGAGTATTCCACTACCATAGGTAGCACAGCAAAATACATTAAAAGTTATGAAACAGGAATTAAACATTGATTGTGCTATCCCATTTAGCCACTATATTATTTTAGTATTTTAAGCATTTAACATTTTTTCCTGAAGTGCAAATAAAAAACAAAGGCAGTTTAGAAGTTAACAGCTCTATAAAGGTTCTTTTTTTTTTGTGATATGTATAGCAAGAAAAAAACTGTTAAATGAATGGCTAGACAGTAAGCTCCTCCTAGATCATGTGGACCTCTTCAATCTGGAGAAGGCTTTGAGACCTTGTAGGAGCCTTCCAGTATCTGGAGAGGGCCTACAGGAGGTAGGTATATTAATGGTAAAAAGAAGCCTAGGGAAGGTGTGGGTCCCCTCAGAAATAAAACAGGTGAAACAGTCACAAGTGACATGGAAAAGGCTGAGGTGATTGGCTACAATCAGCACGGCTTCACCAAGGGCAAATCCTGCTTGACAAACCTGGTGGCCTTCTATGAACAGGTCACAACATTCATAGACAATGGGCGAGCAACTGATGTCATTTACCTGGAGCTGAGCAAGGCCCTTGACACTGTCCCACACCACATCCTGGTCTCCAAGCTGGTGAAACATGGGTTGGATGGGTGGACCACTAAATGGGTAAAGAACTGGCTTGATGGCCGCATCCAAAGAGTGGCTGTCAATGGGCCCATGTCCAAGTGGAGGCCAGTGACAAGTGGAGTCCCTCAGGGATCAGTTGTGGGACCACTCTTGTTAAACATCTTTGTTGGAGGCATGGACAGTGGCACTGAGTGCAAGTTTGCTGTCAACAACAAGCTGTGTGGTGCCGCAGACACACTAGAGGGAAGGGATGACATCCAGAGGGACCTGGACAGGCTGAAGAGGTGGGCACAAGCCAACCTCATGAGGTTCAACAAGACCAAGTGCAAGGTCCAGCATCTGGGATGGGGCAATCCCAAGTATAAATACAGGTTGGGCAGTGACTGTCTGGAGAGCAGCCCTGAGGAGAAGGACTTGGGGGTGCTGGGAGACAAGAAGCTCAACGTGAGCCAGCAGTGTGCACTTGCAGCCCAGAGGGCCAACAAGATCCTGGGCTGCATCAGGAGAACTGTGGCCAGCAGGTCAAGGGAGGTAATTCTACCCCTCTACTCTGCCAAGACCCCACCTGAAATACTGCATCCAATTCTGGAGCCTCCATTACAAAAAAAGATGTGGACATTTTGAAGCATGTCCAGAGAAGGGCCACTGGGATGATCAAAGCACCTCTCCTATGAGGACCAACTGAAAGAGTTAGGGCTATTCAGTCTGGAGAAGACAAGGCTTCCAGGTGACCTTATTGTGGCCTTTCAGTATCTGAAGGGGGGCTACTGGAGAGGGACTTTTCAGGCTATCAGGGAGTGACAGGACCGGGGGAAATGGAGCAAAGCTGGAGATGAGTAGGTTCAGGCTGGACGCAAGGAGGAAGTTCTTCACCATGAGAGTGGTGAGACCCTGGAATCGGTTGCCCAGGGAGATGGTTGAGGCCCCATCCCTGGAAGTGTTTAAGGCCAGGCTGGATGGGGCTCTGGCCAGTCTGATCTAGGGTAGGGTGTCCCTGCCCATGGTAGGGGGGTTGGAAATAGATGATCCTTGTGGTCCTTTCCAACCCTGACTGATTCTATGATTCTAGGAGGGCTGAGGAGGGGCTATTTACAAGGTCTTGTAATGACAGGATGAGGAGTAATGGGTTTAAACTGGCAGAGGAGAGATTTAAATTGGATGTTAAGAAGTTCTTTCCAGTGAGGCTGGTGAGACACTGGCATAGGTTGTTCAGGGAGGTTGTGGATGCTCCCTCCCTGGAGGTGTTCAAGGCTAGGTTGGATGAGTCCTTGAACAAGATGTTCTAGTAGAAAGTGTCCCTGCCTATGGCAGGGGGTTGGAACTAGGTGATCTTTGAGGTCACTTCCATGCTAGACCATTCTATAATTCTATAATACACACACTCTGCTTTGCAGTTCTGGAAGTGGCCAGCTTCTGTGCTGAAATGGTGATAAATCTAAACACAGGTCAGATCTCAACAACTTTCTGCACTGTACCTACCAACAGTTTTCAGTCTTGATACAACTACTGCAAGATTCTTCCCTGGTCTCATTCTGTGTACACTGCAAGTCTAGTAATTTTTGATATCACTGGAAGAGTCTGTTCACAATCACAGTGGTTAAGTATGCTCTCTTAAAATCTACATAATGTCTCGCACTACTAAACCATCAGCTTTGTTTTAACTTTGGATTCACACCCACAGCAGCACCCCACTCAATAAATACAGAATACATATCTATAAGGTTATGCAATATTTTTAAAGCATCATCAGTCCATAATTTGTGATTTGCATTATACTTGGGGGTTCACATTACAAAACATAAGATGTTATTTAGGGTACATGTAAAATGAATTAACTGATTGAGCAGCAATGTGATCTGCCAGGGCAAAAAGCCTAGCATTATGGAGCTGTAAGACCTGAACTTAGCAGCATTCGAAGACATTCATGGTTCAGATAATTTTTTAATATATTTGTGTGCATGTCTGGTTGTCAAATGGCTTTCTGACCGTACCTCAAAGGCAAAATAAACAATCACAGAATGCCAGGCTGGAAGGGACCCCAAAGATCATCTGGTCCAACTTTTCCAGGCAACAGCAGAGTCAAAATGAGCTGGCCCAGCACCCTGTCAAGCTGAGTCTTAAAACTGTCCAGTATAGAGGACTCCACTGGGAGTCCCTTGGGAGATGATTCCAGTGTCTTACAGTGCTAATGGGGAAACATTTTCTTCTGGAGTGCCAGCAGTAACTTTTCCCCACCATCCCTTGTCCTTTCCATGCAACTCCATGTAAGAAGGGAGTATTCACCATCCTGATAGCCAGCCTTTATGTACTGGTCCATAACAAGGTCTTCCCTCAGCCTTCTCTTCTCCAGGCTGAAGAAATCCAGCTCTCTCAGCCTCTCCTCATAGGGCAGGGTTTCCAGTCCTCTGACCATTGTTGTGGCCCTTCTCTGGACACTTTCCAGCCTCTTCACATCTTTTTTTTTTTTTTTTTTTTTTTTTTTTTTTTTTTTTTTTTTTTTTTTGTGCAGCAGGGAGCAAAACTGCAGGCAGTGCTTCAGGTGTGGTCCAACCAGCACTGAGTAGACTGGGACAATGACTTCTTTATCCCTGCTAGCAATGTCCTTATTGATGCAACTCAATGTCCTGTTGGTTTTCTTTGCCACTAAAAGAGGTTTCTGCTTTGTAATCAGAATATCCAACTTCCTAACATTAGAAGATAAAAAATATATAATATTGTACATATGTGTAATACCCAATCCCTTCAAGTAGAAACAAAATATAAATGTATATTAAATTGCAGAATAAGGGAGAGAAAGGGCAAGAAAAATAAATACTTTTATGACCCATGGAAGCAGAGAATTAAACACCAAGCTGCACTTGTCTTTTCAGAATGCTTAAGGTTGGAATCAAGTTTATCATGTTCCCATCTTCCATTATAGGCTATCTTCCCTCCATGGATTGATCACCCTGGATGCATGGTGCCTGGGGCAGCATGCTGTGGAAACCCCAGTATTCCAAGCTATACCGGATTTCTCTATTGGCAACATGAATTTTCAGCAGAAAAATGCTAAGTTTGAGGTAGCTGAACCATCAGAATTTCCCTACATAAACTCAGACTGATGTTAACAGGCCCCCTGGAACAAGCCTTAAAATAGACTTATAGATTTTGGGGTACAACCTGTGCAGTACCTTTATGCTTTCATCCACCTGGGAACTATATTTTCCAACCAACCAACAAAGCACCTGAAGAAGAGCACCTTGTAGTCATAGTGATGCAAAATGAGACTGCTTAATCCATGTGAAAATTAGTACAGTTTAAAGCAGAAACACACATAGTTTGAGATAACAACTTGTAAAAACCAAGCAGCTTAATAAAGTAAAATTCTGAACTGCATCATCGTAATCTAGGGGCCCTGACCTGGCTTAACACAGTCAGGACTCCATCTGGTACTGAATAAAGCTAGTTTTAACTTAATTACGAAACACGATGGAGTTTTAGCCACTCTGACATAAAACAGTGTCTATGAGATTTGAGTTTTATTCTATTGTCCTTCTTAGAGATTCTCAGATATTTCCCCCATGCTACTTCAATGCTTCTCAGGCATTAGAAGAGGCTGGCCAGCAGTTAAAGAAGCAGCTAAACAGAGAAGAGCTTAGCCTAAGGAAGGAAGTTCAGCCAGCACCTATGGGTGATGTTAGAGTGACCATTAAGCCTAGTCCTGCCTAACCAGGGGAGGCCACCAGGACCCTCAGCCTTTAGATCCAATTCTCATTCACTCAGTGTGCGCCATAGGCACTCACCAGAGACAACAGAAGGAGGATACTTCTGTCCAGTTGGTCAGAGCTTAAGACTTCTGCCTTTCCTGGGGCAGATTAAAAAGGGAAAGGGGCAGGGAGGGCAAAGTGGTGACACCTAGGGTGGGAGGAGGCTCCAACAGAACCCAGGTGCTCTGGGTTTAGGAGTTAAAAAGGGGGAAATGTGGGGTGGAATAGGGTAGGAGGTACTGAAACGAGGGAGGTGGGGGAATAAAGAAGGTGATGGAGAGGAGTTAAGAGTAGTCAGTGCTTTACAAACCACAATGATTTTTTTTCTCCTATGAACTCTGAAATGAGTTACAGATGTGTTTTTTTCCTATTATTATTTTACTTTACAGAAATACTGGCACAGATCTTCTTAAAGATGTGAACAAATCAAATTCCCAAACGTCTATAAACTGACTTTCACTTTGCCTTGGGGTTTGTTTTTCAGACATGCTCAATTTTCAGTCACAGTTCTGTTCAATACTCTTAGCATACTGAGAAAAGAGAGACACTTTTCTTTAATCATTCAAGCTGAAATTCTTAATTATATTTGCTCATATTGCTTTACAAAGTAATGTTTAGTGCAATACTCTCCTATTGTGAATAGCGAAAGGGGTCAATAGCACTTTTCAAGTTTCTTTAGAAGTCAGAGAGAAAACCACAATGTTACTATTTTATTAATCGTACGACATACACTTAGTCCTCATAAAATATTAACGCACATTGCTTCCTACATCAATACAGTGTACTTTGCACAAAAGAAAACCTGCTTAAGAAAATGCTAGCTAAACTTACTAAGCAGTCTAACAATTATCATAAAAACGCTAGAAAAGAAAATAGAGATATGTTAAGCAATCCTAAAATCTTCTTAAACCACACATTGTGCTTTCCTACAGAGAATTTTAAGATGAAAAATAGACCTTGAGGGTCTTAGACAAGCCTGAGGCAATATAAAGAAAAAGGTCAAACACTCTGCTAAAAAGGACCGTTATCTTCAGAACAACAACTTATCAGCCAGCTTGCAGCCCTGCTTATTTACAGTTATTGGTCCCAGAGGAAGTGCACTTCAGCACAGGGCGCGATTACTTTGTAATGAGTTTGCCAGAAATGGTAAAGGAAACTAATTTGTAACAATGTGCTGTTCCCTGCACATGAACTTTCTCAGGCACTTTTTTTTCTGTCCAGCAATGAATAACTAACTTCAGCCTCTCTAATAAGCAGTGAAAACAGAAGTGTACTGAAAACGACTGAGTCGCAAGCATGAATGTGCTGAAATATCAGTGATTATCCCTCTCAGCTGTCCATTACAGTACTCATGATGACCACCAATTCCCCTGCGGTGGTTATACAGCATGCAGGTTTCAGGGGGTGGATTTGCACATGAAAATTAACACCATTTGGAAGAAAATAGCCTGCACCTGTCACAGATTAGCAACAAAAGGTCAAATGCCTCCTTTTACACCTAGAGCACTTGCATATTGTATGTCTTGCTTATAGGAGCCTAATTCGAGTTCCTTAATTCAGAAAAGTGAGCACCATGGTGAACTGAAGAGAAAAAAGAATTAAATCTTGGCTAAAAGCTATCAATAAATCTATTGATCAAGATACATATGAATGGAAGGAGCTGAGGCAATCTCTGTCTCTAAAAGAGGCAGTTTTTCAAAAGAGAATTACACAAAGTGCTCTTCTCTTTTTGTCAATATGCTGCCAGGTTTTGAAATACTATTTTTCATCCACACAATAAAAATCTTGACAAGTAAGCAATAGAAAATCACTAATATACTTGCAGCTGCATTTCAATCTATACAAATTCTTTAAACAAAAACAACCAAGGCACAGATTGGAATATATATCATTTTCACCAGTTGAACCTGGGATCCAGTCCAAGACAGCCAAACAGTATTAATCTATACTTTTAAGCAAATCTGCATTTCACAAAATGAGGTGAAATGTGGAATATGGAAAACATTCAATGGAATTCATCCTTAGAGATCACAAAACACACCAAGATGATGATGCAAAGAATTTTTATTGATACGTTCTAAATTATCTACAGGGACCAAGAACTGTAAAGACTTCTCTTGAGTGAAAGATTAGATATCTTCTGAAAGGAGTGCATCTAAGAATATCAGCAGTCACTTCCCACTGGCTTTATCCTCTTTGTCTGTGAAAAGAATTTATGAAAAATAGTTTGGTGAGAAGTCCTAAACAACTGTGAAATAGCATTTGATTTTAAAAAGAAAAAAAATTCCAATCAAATAGTGATGAGCTGTGAAAAATCTGTAACTGTTTTTGCATAATCTCTTGGACTTTTGTGCAAAGCATATGCCAAATCAAGGCTCCCAAAACTACAAAGCACACGTTTCAATAAAAAGACAGGGTAATAAAAAAAAACAAAAACACATATATAACACCTTGTAAATTTAAGGATACCTTAAGTCATTAGAAATGCATATATTAATCTCTACAAGACAAAGTAACATCTACACTAGTACAGTTAAATCAGTATTTTGGAATGAAAGACTCAATACACTTCAACGATATAATATTGTATTAAGAAACTGATTTTCCACTTAAAACAATGCACAATGGTCACAACTCAGCTTTCAGTCAAAATCCAAATCACTTTTGATAAATGTTCATCACTATAAATAGGCAAAGCATTTCAAACATAGATGGCTTGAGAATCTGGATGCTTCGTACCTGTAGTTGTTGTCTCTTCTGTTCTTCCTCAGTTAGGCAACTTGAAATTGCCATATTTCCATCATGTTTTAATTTTTTATTAATAGTGACATCCAAAGGTCACTAAAATCAGTGTTGTTTGAGACTCTTTTTTAATGAAAAATATTGTATGGGAACAACAACCATCTTAGCTCTTAGCAGCTAATTGGTAGAAGTCCAGCTCCCATCACTGGAAAGGGTAAATTGAGATGTACACATTAATGCTTAACTTACAGAGCTTTTATTGGAATTAGACAATGTGATAAAAATTAATTGTAGCTGACAGCACATGAAAATTCTAGCTTCTACACTTTTCTTGTTTATCAAAGAACATAGCATTAAAATAAATTTTATCAATCTTTTGTGTATGTAAGAGTCATGGTTCTCATTTGTTTGACTGTCAAATGACTCAGCAACAACATGGAGAAGGGCGCTGAACCCACAATGTTACAAATGTTGTTATCCTTTCCAACGGTCCTATTTCTAATGGTGCAACACTATTTATTTTAATGATGTTGCTTCTAATTCACAACAATGACAGCATCATCAGCTTTTCAGGATCATAGTCTGAGTTCCACTCTTTTTTTTACAAGCAATAAGGTAACATGCACTAGACCCATTTCCTAAGGGCATTCTGCCCACAGTACCTGAGATCACAATTACTGTTCCTCAGTGGTCCCAAGCAAGTGTAATGAATAGACCTACACTTCCTTTGTATTGAGTTAAATTGCAGAAATATTAATGAACAGTGTGGCCCAGAATAAAACACCCACAGGAGTTTTACAAATTAAAACTTTTATCTGAATTAGAGTAGGAAGCAGAATTTATCACCCACAGCAGCTAATCTGCATCATTAGATTAAAAGAAAGTTGTGGGACTGACCTCTGAATGAAGTGAAAAGTGTACAGAGCCACTTTTAAATAAACTTAAGAATTCTCTTCCACACAGAAAATTAAGAGAAACCTTTAACAATTAATAACTGATTTAAAAAATAAAGATGCATAAACCAAATTAAATTTGTTTTATCAACTGAATATAAAAGATAAGAAAGCTGGATAAGAATGACACTGTGATTGTCTTTTACTAAACACAGATACAAGTTTCTCACGTCAGTAGTCTGAACAGTGCCAATGGATAAATTCTTCCTTTTAGAAAACACATTTTCCTTGATCACAAGCGTATGAATGATGTCTGAGTGGGGAAGAAGGGAGAATACCAGGATTAAAATTCACTGAGCAGTGTTTTTGAGGCTCCTCCTGCAATGAAGATACTATTATAGATTCGTAATACAAACAGTTTTAAAGTTCTAGCATGTATTAACCCCCAAGCCACCTACTTACATCACCCGCAACTTTCTTTTAAAGATAATCCACAAGATTAAACAATACCATTTAGAAAGAGAACACAAGCAGCTAGGAGAACTGGAATATTCTCTGTCTCTTTGTGTTCATTAAGAGAAGCAACCTTAGTGGTGATCCCAGCTTAGGGAACAATGAAAAGCAGAAACAAGTAATCCTGAACATTTAGTGACCTTTTCTGCTCAAAACCCACCACAAGCAAAACAGCACAACATACAACAAACAGGTATCTCAATATACTACAAATGACATTGTGTAAACAGCAGGCTTATGTATATGTAAAGAAATTACACAATACAATGTGGTTGAAGGAATTCAATAATTCTGACCAGATGAGACTGATATTTAATCATTGGCAGCCAAAGAGCCTTATTTCAAAATTAACCTTATCAATAAACACTGATGCTTTCAGCTAAAGCATCTAAAAACCTGGAGCTGTAAAGAATAAAATGTCAATGTCCACTCTGTCACGAAAATGTAAAGGATGGATAAAATGGAGTTGATCTCTGGGTTTCTTCTCCCACATCTATGAGATTCTTAGGATTTACACACACCAAAAAAAAAGCCAGTAAAGCCCAACTTTGCACATCAAATTTTCCACATAAAGTCACAAAATCAGTTCAACACAAAAACTGGCAGCGATAAAGTAGCAATGCAAAAACTTAGTGGGACATGTCAAGAATGCTCATGTCCTAAGATGGCCATTGCACACCCATGACACCAAAACCAGCAAATCCCCAGAAAAACAGTAGACTGCTGATTTCACTGCTCCCTCTTTATCAATTCCCAGAAGGCCTCCGATGACAGATGGGCAGTTATTTATCCATGGCAGCAAACCTTTGTTAAAGGAAAATCAGAATACAAAGAGGCTTTGTATTAGCATCACGAACTCAGCTCTCTTTAACAAAGTACATGCTATCAAAATGGGTATCCCGTGACCATGTATGCATCACATCTTTTGAAGCAAAGCTCTTAAAGGAGAAATTTCTGTTTGGAAGTCATTTAGCATATAATGGGTGCTCTCCTAAATAAATAATTAATAAGTTAATAAATAAATTATAACACCGTCTGCAGCCTTAACCACGGAAGCAGCCACCAAGTCAGATCAGGGAAAACGAACTACAGTACCACAGTGGGATGTACCATTCCTGGTACATAACATGGAGAAATGTATCTCTAAATACTTTCTTTGTTAGGGTCTGATACTTGGTGTACAGCAACAAAATCTCTTGCTATTTATAGCTTCTGATGCATATTTACCTGCTGCTTGGATATCACAGGTGTGCAAGCAACACGTTACAAGTGATTTAAAATGTTAGAGGCTGAATATTCCTTATTCTTACCTACACTGCTTTAGCAGCACTTATATAATGCTTCCTACTCAATACAGTCATCATTTTGCAAAGACCCTATGTAAAAGGCAAAACAGGTCTTTCCTCCTACAAGGGAGGATATTTCTGCTGACTTATTACTGCATGGTAGTGCTGTAATTTTGCATTTGGCCTAGTTTGGTGCCCAATATGTGGAACAGCCATTTTTCCAGGGGAATCCTTCCACAGTATAATTAGAAACTGCCACTTGAGGAAAATTAATTGATGGAAACTTCAATCAGTCTGAAGACTTGTAGGTAAATTATATTCTCAAGGACCTCTCCAAAGTCACCAGAGCTGTAAATAAATTTGGGAGTTTTCATTAAAAAGAACTAGTATTAATATAAAGGCTCCAGGTGACTTATAGAAGAATCTTGCTTTTTGAGATGGATCTTCAAGAACCTTCTTGAACTAAGAAATTGCTAATTTTGTAGCTAAAACTTTCCTTCTGTACCATACCAAAATTTTTTCTCTAACTATGGTTTAATGTAAGGACAGACTTTCACACAAATCCTGGATCTACACAGCCTTATTTTAGTTTATTATGAAACTGGTTCTCTATACCATTATCAATATAGCCATAGAAACAGTTTGCGGGCTAAAAATGTTATTTTCATTCAATACATTAATCCTGTTATTTCATTGCCTAGAAGTGAAATCTTATAATCTCCATGGAAAAATGTATAGACAGATTTTCATGCATCCTAGGTACACTTGTAGCCATTTCATCAGACTAGACTGATACACAACTTCATTGTTCATATACTCCTCTGCTGTAGTTCCTAGACTGACATGCTTTTGCAGAACAAGGTGATTTCTCTACTTTTCTCTTTATTATATAGCATTCCCATCCTTCTGTAATGGAATTTGTTCCTGTATTTTCACTTATATAATTTTCTGACTCCTGTGCCTTACTATTTTCCAGTCATCAGCCTGTTCTGGAAGTCCTTCTTGACTTCCAGCCTTACCAATAACTGTGAAATACCAATACTATTTATATCTCAGATTTACTCCAATGTACCTATATATAATTATGTAATACTAAGGAACTACATTACATTGGTCTGCTTTGATAATACTGATAGCATTTGTAGCAGGCCTTCTTACTGTACTCACATAGATATAACACAGGACTGCTTATCCTCATTTATCTTTGTTTAGTTAAAGCTTAAATTAGACCTCAAAGAAAAGTATCTAGTTAATTTTATTTTTTTCATTTAGAAAATTTAATAATCACTTCATTTAGAAGTGATAATTTAAATATTGACATTTTAGATGGCACCAACATGGCTTTGTCTTCTGCTGTGGTAAGAATATCTTATTATATATGAACGTCTGTCTTAATTTTGTTGGGCTTTTTTCCCCCATTTTGCCAAATCCAGAAGCATCTCCTTTTATTTCAAAGTATTTCTATGTTTGTAGTAAATTAAACATTAATCTTTCTCTGCAAATGTCAAGTGATATTTAAATGTTTTTTTTCTGGCAGATAAATGATTATTAATATTAATGCAATAAAATCACAGCTCTTTGTCCTTTCTTTGATATTTAAGAAAAAATTAAGAATGTCAAAACAGTTCTGTAAAAAGAGAATTCATTGGTCTACCATCCACCCTTCATTAGCCTGAGAGGTAAAAAATTACTGATCTTGTGAGACAATGTGTTTATAGAATCAGAAAAGGGTGAAAATGAATTACTCTATCAGTGGTAGAGTGTGTATCACTTCAATGTGAAAATGCCTTGTTAAAGTTCATTTTAATTTAAAGCCCCCTTTTTGTCATTCAAAAAGCTTTAGCACAATGAAAGAGTCTTTGTCACTTTCATAATTAGCCCCTCTTGCACTAAATGAGAATAAAATCTGATCAGAAGTCCATACAGGCAAGGTCATAAATCAAATAGAAAAGCTCCATAAACAGTCCTGCAAGATGTCCAAAGGCACACACAGCTTGGAATTAAAGTAGTGTAGTCAGGATCCACTCCCAGGATCACAGCACAAAAAAGCCCCAATAATATCTGTTTGACAGGCTAAATTTATCTCCATATTCTGCAGCACTATAAACACATTTCGCTGTTTAGATACAAAAGCAATTTCAGCACCAAGGACAATTCAGGAAGGCAAACAGCTGTTAAAGTACCACTACTGCCGTTTGCCAAACAAAGTCAAATTAATTTAACTTAATGCCCCCACTTCAAACTGTGGCATTACAAAAAGAAAAAAAATTATATCCAGATACAATCATTGTCATAAAGCAGAAACAAAAATTAGATTAACAGATAAAACTCCTTAGGAAACCAAGTTTAATTTTATATACACAAGTGAGTATTCAGCCCAGCTCAGATGTAAACTGGATTTTATTCAACTTATTTTCATTTTCAGATGGGAGTAAAAAGATATTTTGAGAGATGTAATAAAATTCTCAACCTTGGACAGTTATGGCAAGAGTGACAGCACATCACTTTCTCTACTTAGAGTTCATCAGAATACCAACAGGAATCCAAGCTATCAACATCTTATTTTACATCCCATGTTAACAGAAAGTGAGGATCTCATCAGCAATTGATGCCTGAAACATGGAGAGAGTGGAGGGCAAGGAGAGGGCAAGTTAGGAAGTCAAGGGCGATACCAAAGAGGCAGTAGGCACTGAGAATGGGTATTCCAGAACAGGTGTACTTTTTGCAGTTCCATGTATTACACTAGCATTGAACATTAATTTTAAATATTAATCAGCTGAAAGTCATTTGTAAAATAGCTATATCCATACAAACAGGATTTTTCATGACTAGCCACATTTATAGCCATGAAGTTTACATAAATGTGCAGACACTCGGATTTATTTGTACCTTCAAGCACATAGCCATGTGAATTAAAAATGTGCGCCATGAGCTTTTGTTTTCTAACAATATTTTCTCTGCAGAACCAAATTGTTAGAGTAATTTCTCTAGTCATGCAAACACCAAACTGCTTTCAAAATAATGGCTTGGTTGGAGGGTGTGGGTGGTTATATGTCTGTCATATGTTCCCAAAATTTCAGGTTACACTAATTATACAGTGATTGTTAAGTAATTCAGTTCCACATATTTAAGAAGCATATGAAAATCAATCTGCTAAACAACAGACTGAAGAGCGTTAATGTGACCAAAAGACATTTTTTGCATCCTCATACAGTCTCACACTTCAGTTCACTGACAGTAAACTTCTCAAGTTGGTTAAAAGGTAGTGAGGACACAAGTGAGTGTCTTTTTGGATACTGCCACCAGTGCTTATATTACAACAGAAATGTAATTTGCTCTGTCTATCAGATGTGCAGGTACCTTAAAAGTGCAAACTGCAAACTACTGTCCAAACAAACCAAGCCTGGTCATGTAGGTGAGTAAAGAAAAAATTGATTTAAGATGGATGGGATGAGAATCTGAGTCAGACATTCTTGAAATTGAACTTCCTCAGGTTTGTTTTTTTTTAATAAGTACTCCAAAAGCCAGTAGAGCTTTTAACCAAAAAGCACATTTTTTAACTATCAACTAGGTTAACTGGTTTTAAATATAGAAAACTCAAAATTACTAAGCAAGAAGGAATAAAAATCAAAACTGTTCTCTCCTGCTCACTGTGCCCTTGCAAGCACACATTATGCCCACAATTGCCTTTTGTTTCCTACTCAAAGACCTTGCTACAACTGCAACAAATTCTGGACTGCCCCTGGATCCCCAGGTAAACACTGTCACCTCTATGGTTGATCTTGTATCCGTTCCTTGTATTTATCAACAATTTCTCAGCCTCCAGGTGCCCCAGCCTCCCTTCTTGCTGCGCCCTCATTCTCCTGCCCATGGCACTTTGTGTTTTGAAGGTATCTCACTTCTGAGTTGGCTCAGGGGCTCTCAGCAGAGGTCAGAACCTCCGTCTTTCTATTGAAAGAGCACAAATGAAACAAATAACCTCTTTCAATGGGTTTAAACAGAAAACTTCATCAAATTAACATTGTAAAAGGTATCTTCAAATTTTCTGTTTATCCCCAGCACCTCCTGATTCTCATACTGTGTATCCATGTGGGTACAATTCAACTGTTACAATCACACAACTTATACCAGGTAGGTCCTTCTCAGCATGCCCTTAGTATTCAGCTGCTTTACACTTCATGTAAGTGAGGCAAGATAGAAAAGGAGAGCCTTTATAAGCAAGGATTTCAGATCTTCCATTGCCCTCATGCCAACAAAATTCTCCTACCTTCTCTTTTACTATTATTATTCACATTTATCTTCAACATACAAACCCCAGCGTAAACCATGACTTTAAAAGTTCTATGAAATACAACTGTTCTTTGAAGTTTCATTTCCTAACTGCTACAGTGGAAACAAAAAAATCAGCACCTCTGTCAATTGAGTCTCAATGCAACCAATGCCTTTCTGCCTGTCAAAACAGGAAATCATTACAACTGAAACATCCTCAAGAAACAGCTCTTTATATCCTAGGTATAGTAGCAGGCAGAATGGCAGCCAGAAAACCCAGAGGAGGCTGCAAAGGTATGGAGACAGGACAAGGATTGCATCCATGAAATAGTGTCAAGTATGCTTGTTCTAGCTGGGCTGACAGGGAACCAGATGTTCTGGAAGAGGAAGGGAGGGCCTCACAATTCATACATATGTTCTGAGCTTTTCTGCCTATTTCCATCACACTGCAGGCCTCATCCGATAAGAAAGCAAGCACTTTGTCTTACAGATAGCACCTTGTTTCCAATAAGGAGACACATAAATGTAATCCTTCAGTAGATCTTTAGCTGAGCTGCTGCAATCTTTGTAATTTTACTCTGTGTAACGAAATAAATTATAAGACAAGAGAAAGCAAATTGTTCTCATACCACTCATTTCTATAGGTAGGCCAAAGTGCAAGGTATAGTCAGAGGCTTAAGTCAATAAAGTATTTTCAAAACCTTGGATAGTAAGCTAAGTGGGAAGTTTGGGCTAAAGGCACGGATTGTAGAGATGCTCCTATATCAATAGACAAAGTCGATCACATGAGATACAGATTTTCCCACTCTTCTAGTATTTCTTTAATATCCAGAATTTTTTAGCTTATCAAGATGTGCAATTAAGTTTGATTTTGGATTCTAATTAACTGGATTAAAAGGAATATTTCTTCTATTTGATTGTATCTTCATGTTTATTCTCTCTGGGTATCTGTTTGGTTGGACCATAGTTTTCCTTTTTTTTTTTAATAGTAACAATAAAAGAAAGATGTAGGTTTTTCAAACAGACAAAATCTTCTTACAAATTACTTCACAAAAGCAGAAAACAAATCAATATTTCCAAAGCAATTAGTACCTAGATGACAATACAGTGATTGTTGAGCTGCATTATTCCTTTTGTGGTCATGAAGTGACCTTGGTCAATTATATAGTTCAAATGTTGCTTTTGAGACTTCAAAAGCAGTGACATACACACACATTTAGCAGTACTATTTCTATTTAAAATTAGTCTTATTGGCTTTCCAAAGAGAGGTGCCACTTTAGCTCTATTTGTGTAAGAACTCAAAGATGTATCAAACCTTTTCAATTAAAAATAACAACAAACCTCACTGCTTTTGTTGTATTCTGCATTGTACTTCTAATAGTCCACCCTGTCACTGAATCCATAGCAAGGTCATTTTATAACAAACTCTAATCCCAAAAAAGGATTCTTTGTTCTCATATAAAAAGCTGCTGGAGTATTAATATAAGTCCTTTTGAGTCTGAATCTATGTGCATGCACTTTACTACACATTCATTGTCACACACAAAAATCTCTTTCTCTATTAAATGCATTAGAAAGATTTATTACATTATGAAACATAGTGCAAGAGGTTCCATAGCAAAACAATTATCACTTTAGGAAGTAATTATTTTTGGCTCCTAATTTTAATAATATTCCAGCTCTTTAACACTTTAAAGTGTACCTTTTTCTTTATTTACTTAGAAATAAAAATGTGGCTATTGAACATACTACAATTTTTATGTGTTACTATCAGTAGTGAAAAACTTTTAAATAAAAGATATATTAACATATGCCCCTAACTTTAACCAAATAGACATACTTTTTCAAAAGTCAGTCTTGAAAACTAATGATGAACACCCTCTATTAAAACCCATGGGGTTCAAGGTAGCACCACCTGCACGTATGATACTACAGGACAATTACACTAGCCTGTACTCTCATAAGGAACTGAGTCTCCACATTCCTCTGCAAAACATTTGACATAATGATACTCAAATTATATGAGGGCATTTTTCTGGTATCAGCTGGTAAACAATAATAAAAACAGAGTAATGATTGGCTAATAATTTTCTTTGGTGCCATTACTGCAATACAAAATTATTTTATAGGACTAAAACATGGCAATTTAAATAGTAATAATAAATAAATTTATCTTGCTTGGTTAGATTTTGTTGGTTTTGAGATATTCCTGCTAGATTCAGGATAATTCACAAACTATATCTTTCAAATGTAGCATCCACAGTAAAATCACACTGGATTGTATTAATCAGCCTATACTTCATTTTGTCCGTATGTTCTAACTCATGCACTTTGGAACTTCATTTTTTTACAATATAGTAGCCTGTATCTGTTATCACTATGAAGCCACATTGACAATAAAATCTAAACTACAGCTTTCTGATTTCAGTATCCTTTATTTCCCATTTGAATCCACAATTTAACAAATCTTCCAGTTATTATTATCAGGTAGCCAAGCTTGTTACGCTACTCTCAAAGCACACAGTATTTCTTCTCTCCTTATCTGCATTAAATCAGCCAAAATTGAATAGGTTGCAAAAGATAATGCTTGTTCTTCCTACCTTTCCTTTACTCAGCTGGTTTATTCTTCATTTGTCTGAGTCAGTGGAGATAACTTACTGATTTTTTCAACTGTTTTTAAGTTTTCCTGTACTGCTGAAATAATATCAGTTATTGTTCCATTATATCTGAAATAATATCTATTATTCCTAATATCTGTTGAAGCATGGCAGACTAAAATAGCAAAGAAAGTCCATCTTATCCACCACAATTCAGGATGACACATACTTTGTTCAATTTTAGAGTAATCAAAGGTGTGGGCTTAAATCCAATTAGTGTACTTCAAAGAAAGTAATGTCAAAATGCTTCAAATGGTTATTCTGCTATATAACACTGATGCTCTTATTCTGTGAATCTTAACTTCTGTGAGACTCAGATCTATGAACCATAAAATGAAAAAAAAAGCACCTTGTAAAGTGCACGGTGATCTCCTGCAGTAAGAGATTATAAAGCATAAACCGTTATTAACTAAGCTGATATTCCAAAGAGAAAATAAAAACAGAGGTCTTGGAAGTCTTGCATTCACACCCTAAGAAGTGTTTAGATGTCACAATGATTGATATGCAACAGACATGTTGGGCAGACACTTGTAACTGAACTAGACCATGATCACTCTATCTGTTCTTATTTTCATGCCATCTAATCTCTCTTTTTTTCTTGCAGCATTTGCTTTTACTGACCTCTGTCCCACTGAATAACAGAATATTCTCCCAATAGCCACATGAGTATCAATTCAGAGAAAGTTTCATTAGCTTCATTAGTTTCAAAGCCAAGAGAAATCACAGTTTTGCAGAAATTTGTCCACTGATTTCTGCCCACTGATTTCTGGCATCTGTCAGTTAGATCCCCTGTGCTTGAGTAAAGACTTAGAGGGCACAGTTGAAGTTTCTGGTAAAATGCATTTCCTGTCCAAAAGAACACGCAGACTGATTAAGGATAAAGAATCACCAAGCATAAAGACAAGAGTTCCAGATTCCAGTGCCATTAAGTAAAAAATAATATTTTTTAAAAGGCGATTAATTTTGGAAAGATGGATTTAAGAAAATCTTTATGTGGAAGGTAGTAGAGATATTTGTAGAGAAAATATCGTGAAAATGAGAAACCACATCTGAAATAAATGGGACAAATGTGTTTACTGATGAAAATTCAAATGCAAATATGAGGAAAGGAAATAAATGGATCACAAAATCCAAAAGGATAAAGACAGCACACAGATAGGAATAATGAAAAACAAAGCAGATGCTAATGGAAGGCAAATAACATAGACTCCTAGACACGAGGATAACGAGGTTACACGTGATATAGTATTCAATGTACAGGCTCAGGAAGTGGGGCTCAACATTCTCTCAACATACAAAAGATAATTCAGCAATGATATTTATGAAAATGCAGACAGGAAAGAGAAATAACAGGCAGGATAATATTGTGATAATCAAGGAAGAGGACAACAGGTGTTTGGAATGTGAGAATGCATCAATTCTGAAGCTTTTGAAACAGAAGAACCACAGGAAGTACATGCAGTGATAACGAAAGTCAAGTGTCAACTGGTTATCAACTTTTATTTTTTCAGATTAAAGCATCAATTAATTATGTCATTGTTGGTCCATTCCTTGTCTTTACTGTTTAGTAAGTAGTACATCTATGACGCATTTCAGACATGTACATCAGCATGTGTCACCTTACCCAGATCAGGCACAAATTAGCTAGCTGGGATACTCTGACAGCAATGTGTTTAAAGCAGTACAAAACTCAGAGTGAATCAGCCATCTCAGTATTTAGCCAGTCTCAAGACATTTGGGCCTATGCTAACATTGCTGTGTAATCAGATTTGACTGTGCCTAAACAAGTGGCAATAAACTGAAAGCAGGTATATGTGCATTGATGCAATTACTGGAGCACTGAAGATACGTCATTGTACCACCTAACAGCAACACCAGTGATACATGTAAAGCATGATATAAATGAAACTATGTAAGCAAATAAAAACTGAAAATAAGACAAAAAAGAACACAAATGTAAAAAAAAATATTAGGCAATCATTTCAAAACTCACTGTGGACATAATTTTTTAAACTCACCACTCAAATGCTGAAAGGAAAAAAATCCAAATGTATTAGCTTGTTTGGTTTTTGGGTTTTTCTTTACTGCATTCATGAAAAAGCTTTAAAAAAATTTTACATTGCAAATCTAACATCCATTTACCATCTTAGAAAAGGCTACTAAAAATGAATTATTCATATTGTGGTACAGTAGCAACAAGAAACATTCAGAACCATATTTTTTAACAGCATACATCATACTTCTTAAAAACAAGAAGTTATCTTGCAGTTTCAGAAGACAGAGAGATGTGGTTTTAGCAGAAATTGTTAAAATATAATAATAAGCCGTAATATATTATGCTAATTTACCCTCACATTGTTATTGTAGTAAATCTTGGAATTCTAGTAGCTGTCTGAAGAACATATAGTGATAATATATGGTTCGTTCACAGTTTGTTCTGAGAAATACCAATACTAAATCAAAACTAGCATGCTAAAGGCTGAACCTAGAAGGCAATTAGGTTACTAAACAGAATCAATAAAGGCAAAACTAAGCTCTGGATGCATCTAAAATAATGTGCTTCCCAACTAATAACTTATATCCAAATTCCTGTTAGGCTGAGCAAAATATTCTAAAATACTTTCCCCTAAAGTCAGATAGCATCAATCTGAGAATAAAAATACTTTTAGTTTCTGCAGAAACACCTCTTTTGAAGTATGTTTTTCACATCCAGTACTCTTGCAAAAGTACAGGCCATTATGCTTTTCAGATTGTTTTGTCTCTTCTTGCATTACAGCGGCAGCTCCAACAAGCAAAGATCTTAATTTGGCTTGTTAAATTTGGAGCAGCACGCAGTTGAGAATTTTAAAACAATTCAGAGAACAACAAGAAGAACAGAATCTATCTGAAGTGTTCAAAAAAAAAAAGGGGGGGGGCGGGAAAGAGTGGGAGGATAATCTTCTAAATTATTTCCAAGGAACCTCTGGAGATTGACTAGTCCACCCGCTCTGCTCAGAGCCGGGACAAGAACAGGCAGTTGCTCTGTACTGCATCTTCTAAGGTTTTCAATACCTCCATGGATGAAGACTCCACAGCCTCTCTGGGCAGCCTGTTCCAGTGCCTTCAACTCACTTTAAAATAAAAAAGATTTTTAAAAAATCATGTAGGAATCAAGGAAAAGAAATACTGCTCTCCCAGTCAGTGCTGCCTAAGCCACGTATCAAGCAAATCAGCAGCACCACATGCTGCGCATCTTACGGTAACAGAAATGGCAGCACTGCACTGCTGGTGCAACATGGCCAGAGGCCCTTGGAGTGCAGGACCTGAGGCAAACATTTCAGATGTATTTTCTCTGCTTTGGTCTGTTTCCTTCTGTCTCCTTATTCTTTATAACATCACTATTTGATCAAATCCAGTAGACATAATACAAGTTATGACATTTCCCAAATTTCATTCATCATTTGGTTCATATGAAACTGATGCAAAGCGCTCTTAACATTTCTCAGTCATTTTGCACTCATTTCACACAGCTGAAATTTACTACCAAAAAAAATATGCCAGGCAGTCAAGAACCATGTCTTTTGTGCTGCTGTCTTCTGCAAAAGAGGGATAATATGAGAGGTTATTGAACTAACTGAACAAAATACCACTATTCAGTCTAGAAGAATATTTCAGCCTTCTCCCAGATGAAAATAAAACTTTTCCAATATCTCTTAGCTCCAAAATATTTACCATCCTGGTGCCACTTTATCTTTTATTCTGAATACATTCATTCCTGCTTATAATCTGTATATAGTATTGTGGAGGGTTAGGAACTTCCTCCCCCCAGTTAAAATCCACCAGACCTGCTCGGACAGATTGGAAGCAAGATACAGCTATATCTACAGCAAAGCTAAATTTAAACACATATATACACAACATATTTACATCTATGATCTAATTTCTCTCATTAGAATATTCCAATAAGCCTTAAACCACTACAAGTATCATCTGCATAAGCAGAGTAGAGAACACTTCTCAATTTCTTTTTGTTCTGAATGGCTCTAATTTAAAAAGACAGAGATTAAGGATACAAACAGGACAGCGAAGGCAGACAAATATTCTAGGAAAACAGCAAGGAGAAGCATACCTAACAAAACTAGCACCACCAAAATTTTTCCACTGCCACTGCTCTTCACTCCTTGCCCTGGGTTTGAGAACCCAGCAGGATGACATTCTGGAAGGGTGGTTGGCAGCTCTTATTAAGGCTTAAAATCAGATGAAAAAATCTAAGGTAAAGGTAAGGCCTGCACTACACCCATCTGAAGAGACTGACCTGGACCTACCAGTGTCTGAAAACTAAAGCAAGTCTCTATTTTAAGAAGCAATTATTCAAAGCAATTATTTCCTTAGTCAGTAACTAAAGAACAGGTCATCTGTTACTCTACAGAGTAACCATAGATTTATTCAAATCCAGTGCTTTTATATGAGAAGAATTTTGCATCTCCTCATTAGTGACTTCCAATGCTGTTATGAAAATGTTTAGGTAAAGCATAAACTCAGCTGGATCATTTTCTTCTTACTTTCGGCTGCCCCAGGCCTCTATTGTGTCACTATATATACATACCTCTGTACATTCATGAGTGATTAACTGATGTCAAATTCATGTTCGTACTAACATGTGCAGTTTGAAATAAACACAGCTGCATTTATGTCAATGATTTTATATTCAAATATATCTGATTATGCTGAAATAAACACAGCTGCATTTATTTCAGTGATTGTACATTCAGATAAGGATATTTGTTCAGTGTAATGTAATGTTCCTTCACACTGGCAGGGACATTGCTATTCTTTCTCGTATTTCCCTCTATCATTTTTCCAGATGGAAAATTTTCAACAGAGCCAGAAAAATGGAAACTGGGAAATTTATCACAGAACCTGGTATATATGAAAATCCTTCTCCTTATTCTCAAAAATTACTCAAACATCTCTTAACAAAGTAACTTTGTTGTTGATTCTTTAAAGTTCCTTCTCTGTCAAAGACCAAGTGTACAAAGAACCCACCAAAACTGAAAGCTAGATGGAAATAGAAATATCAGGAATGTATAGTGAGGTTGTTTCTGCATTGAGGTTGTTTCTAGACAACTGTTGTTAATGTTAGCACCATCTTCAACCACTACCTTCCTAAGAAATCGAGTTTGAATGGAAAAAATAACTGTAAGACTTTCCTCCCTATTATCTGATCAAATTATAGTTTTGCATGATCTTAATTTTGGCTTGTAAATATACCCTGATAATAAGAGATTATCACATATTCTAGAAGTGATTAACCATTTAACCACATGTATTTGTTTGGTGAGATCAAGCCTAGCCCAGTATCTCCCAGAAATGCATCCTTAGAGAATTGCATAGGAACATACATAGCAAACATTTGAAGACAGCACCCCAGAGTAATTTACCCAGTTACAATGCTGAGTTTATGGACCTTCTGAGTCAGACATGGTGTCAGTGCTTAGTAGCTCTCAACTGATTTTTCTTCCCTAGTCTTGTCAGTTTGGGTTTTTTTGCTTGAAAGCAGGACACATGTAATTTTTAATATCCAGCACATCCTGCAGGAAGAAGCACCATAGCTTAATTAACAATATGTGAAGAGCCATTCTTCATTGTTTGCCTTCAACATGCCAACTGCTAATTTCATTTGCTGGCTCTTAGTTTTTGTATAAAGACAACCAATAGAACTACTCTTTCCTATTCATTGACATTTTGACTAAGAATCATAATTTGACAGGCCTTGAATGTATTTTTTCTCAGTTGTCTCTGTTTCAGACTAAAGATTCCTACTATATTTGGTCATTCCTCATACAGAGGCTGCACAAAACCTTCTCTGAACTTTAAATTATGCAGTCGAAGACATTTCCTCCCTGCATTTCAGGTTGCTTATTCCAGACCCCTTAAGTAATCAAACAGCAAATCTATGCATATGCTTGTATACTAGCTGAGGAAATGCAAATCTGTGTAAGGGGCAGAAGAGAAAGGCTAGATCTCGAAGAAGGCAGCATGCTAATCAGATGAACAGAGCGTAAAAAGTATAATCAGCACCCCAACTGCAATTAACATCCTAATTCTTTGATGATGCTATTACATTAATTCTTCTTGCATCATCTTTATCTCCATAAGTCATTAATATCTATTTCCCACAAGTTAAGATACTCAGATTTGTTAGCTGGTATCACATCAACACTAAGCACGCTCCTACTCTTAAAAATGTCTTCCATACCATATACTCTTTAGATATTTAAAAGGTTAATATTTAGTTCCATTTGCAATGCTGACCTAGCAAGAAACTAATTTGGCATTACAGCAGTAACATCAATTTCCCATGTAACTTTAGTAATGCATTTACTGGAAAAAGATTAATATCAATTCCATAAATCATTCACATGCTTTTTCCGGAGTTTGAGACATCTGAGTAATGTCATATATGTTAACTGATACTGCTTTGTGCATGCTACATCCATTAATCTATGCCTAGGGTCATCATTAAAAAACAAAACAAAAAAATAGAAAAAAAATCAATATTTTGTTCTTTATTTTTTTTCTGACTTCTAACTTGCAGTAATCCAAATTAATACTCTGATAGAATAACACTGATCTGAATTTGGAACAGACAGCACAGAATTCTCTCTACGGGTAACAATAACTTTTAATAACTTTATGAGAAACATGGCATAAATTAATGTCAACAAATAAGGAAATTCCTAAAATAAAATGCTCTGTTAATCAGACACACCTCAATGGCACCAAAGTAGATGAAAACAGGTATCATTACAGAAATATATAGACTTTCACTTCTTCTATTTGTACATTGCATATGGGCCTTCTCCTAGAAGTGAAAACCAAAAGTCTACCCAATTTAATGATTCTAGCTATACATGACGTATTATAATACAGGAAATTTGGAATAATTAGGTTTTGCTCCCAAACACAGTTTAGTCTGCTATTATAAGTGTTTACACTGAAAGAAAGTAGCTTCAGACAGCTTTTGCACACTTTTTTTTTCTATAAATATGCCATTATTATATTTGCTGATGTTACTTTATTCCTCTTCTAGGCCATCACAGCAGTGCCACTGAAATCAAGGCAAAGAAGGGTGTTTCTGTTCACCTAAATGTAAACACATAGGGGATCAGCTTCTTTAGCCTGCTTTGGAAGCATATTACAATTCCATACTAGATGGCCAAAATGAAGCTATTTCCTAGGGCAGATTTCAGGTTTCCTCTGAACATAACGCTAACATTATTGTCTTCTGTACCATCTCAAGTTTCCATTTTTAAACCTTTTACAGACAAAAAAATCCATTTCAGATATTTTGCCACACAAATTTTGCAGTATTTTGCTAACCACAAGTAAAATTAAGCTCACCTAATTTTAGCTAAGTTACATGCCAAGTCTTAGCAACTGGGACATAGGCACCCCCAAAGGCCAATTCAATCCTATAATATCTTTGCTTTTGTTCCAAAGATATCTTTCATGGTAAAGCTCAATGGCCTATTTCACGCCTGTAAGTGGTTACAATGAGATCAGCGGAATTACAATCACTTACTGCAATTTTGAGTGTTGTGAAAAGTGTTTTATAAGTACATTATCCTATTTTTGAAATATAGAAAGATATTTAAAGCCTTAACAAAAAATGATACGATATTTCTCAGTCAAATGAGATCTCTTAATACATTGTAAATCTTAACTTTTCCCAAATGATTAATATAATTTCCAATCCATCAGCACTGATTATTTTTTTTATATCAGGGTTCTAACACAAGATATTTTATAAACCCAATGTAGGAAAAGACAAACTGATGTTTCTCAGTTGTTTTAACTGCAAGGTGGTGGTATATGAGTCAACACAATAATATGAGGTTTACAGTAACTCAAATTGAATGTAAAATTTTACAAAACTTTAATTACAACCTTTTGAATATAAACCACAATATACAAATTACCCAATCATAACATTTTTTCATTAAAAAAATAAGAATTCATGCAAAGGATAGAAGATTTAATGACTCTTGGCGGAGTTCCACTTTCTGGATGAAACGAGAATAAATGCAGACAGCAGCTTCAATTCCAATTTCAAGAAACAGAGCATTTTTTAACATTTAAACAGCATTATATTTGACTAACAAGCCAAAATATGTATTTTCAAAACCTTATGAAAAGCCCCTGTATTTAACAGTATGAATGCTGAGATTTACAAACCTCCGTGAGCCAGCACCATTCCTTCAATCCTCAAAAGTAATCATAAAACAAGCAATTTGAGCCACAAGTAGCAGAAACTTAAGCTTGGGGTTTTTAACCATCCCCTCAACACATTACAGCCTACCATCTAAACTGCAACTTCCTTCCATGTTCCCTTATGGCATCCTGCCAGGCAAGACAGAAAGCACCATGGTTAATCCAGGCCATAGTGACCAATACGTCTGTGGTGAGTGACACACCAGATGATACCAAACAAAGGGAACCATTTTGGAATTTCATTTTTATTTTTTCAGTAAAACCATGGATGGCTGTGTCAACTGAAGGTTTTTGTATGACAGTTCTCTACATCACAACCCTGAGGAGGCAAAAACTACAGCCATTTTGAGCCTACTCGGACAAAGACATAAAGGCAACTTGTGAGTACACTCAGCAAACAACCTGTATGATGAGAAAGAAAGCTGTAGATGCCTCTGTGGGCATCTGTGTATTCTGAGATGAAAGAAACTTTGGTCCTCTGAAAGCCGTATGAGCACTGCAGTGAAGACTGCCACTGAGTGGAAGACATTTCTTACAGACTTTTTGGAAGAGTACCCTTGTAACAGTTCAAGTACAGACTGAATGCATGACAGCATGAATTATGCTTTGTAGCCTACTAGAAGAGGTGTTGATGGACTTTAAGCAGTCTAAGATGAGGTATTTCAAAGAACCAGACATTCATATTGTCTCATGACATTCTCTAGACTACCACAGGAATCCAGCATGTGAACCTTCTCCTGATGTATGAGAGGAGTGTGCAGGGAACATGAATCTGCATTGCTTCAACACTCAAGAGAATCTCATCAATCACCAGAGCTCTCAGAGGATAGCATAAACTCAGATCTGTAGATTTCAATTTTTACACAAAAACAATGAAAAATATCCATGACCAAAAGCTTCTGATGTTTCATGATCCATTTCAGAGCTATAAGGTAGCTGTAATTGTGTATCTAATACAAGTAATTGTGTTCTGGACCATTCAGCCATCCTTTTGGGCTCTTGGAAGAAGTGATGCCACTATTTCTATATTTCTAATATATAATTCTATATTCTAACATTTCTATATATATATAATTCTAATCATATATATAATTCTAATATGTAATTCTATTTTCTAATAATTCTATATTTCTAATATAAATGACATTTTTGCAGCCTGCATAAGCAATGGGCAAATCCCTGCGGTTCCCATGCTTTGGGATCACTGCCAAAACTTATCCTCCTTTTTGCCAGGCCAGATTAGACTGGGACTCTGCACAAAGGGTCGAATTGGCACCAGCACCATAAAAATATTTTTCTCTTTTTAAGGACTGAGGCATTAATTTTATGTTTACTTCATCCACTTTGTAAAATACATCTGAAAGGCCTTGTGTGTATCATATAAAATTAATAAATTAAATTATTGTTACCTCACGCAGAAGCAAAAGTACTGCAGTTATATAAGTTCCCAGAAAAACAAAACAAAACAAAACAAAACACTGTTTTCCAGAACTGGAGGTATCACCTTCAAAAAACATCTGGTACAGGAAAAAATGACTAAGCAAATAAAATCAGATCTTAGTCACAGCACAGAAGAGGCTGCTGACTAAATTGATGCCCTCAGAAATAACATGCAGAAGACAGTAGGGGCAGCTGGCTAAAGTAAACTTTAAAGTCATTTAGATCTGCACAAAATAAAATAACTGAAATATCAATTCTCCTGGAGTATAAGATGCCAGATTCCCTGAAGAATATATTTACATCAAAACTTGAGCCTGATTCAATCAGAGAGGACTTTTTCGTACAGCGGCAGTGAATACGTCCTTTCCCCCGAAGCACTGTGTTCTGCAAAATTCCCAGTATTCCCACAACAGACAGGATGAGAGGTGAAGCCCTGCATTGCTGCATTGCTGCTGAAATGCAACTGTGTCAATAAGTTAATGCATTAATGGATATTACAAAAAGGAATTACAACTGACTGAACGTGCACATTTCAAGTGTGACAATTTCTTTTAAGCTGGTTTTATGTGCAGATAAAGGTGCATACATTTTTCCCTGACATTAAGATCAAAAACTGACATCCAAAAATGATGCTTTGGTATGCAAGAAATATCAATTTTCATCAGCTTCTTTTATGCTAATAGTAAATTAATGTAAAAAGCTTCTTTTGGCCATCATTTTCTTAAATGCTAACAAAGATAACAAGGAAGATTCCAGTTAGAACACTAGCTAAGGGAAACACAAATTCAAATTCTTGACACACTTGCAAGTTGATGATTCTCTGTCCTTCACTCCTCTATCATTTATAAGATACAGGGTTCAAACACCATGATTCATTTTCAATAACTGTATTTATTTTACAGCAATGATCTTTTCACTAGTATTAGATTCACTAAAAGTACATTAAGCCCAAGCTACAAACCGGTTAGGTAGCTCTTCTAAAAAAAAGCCTGGACAGCACAAGGCATCATAAATTTCAAGAAGTCAACAGTGTCATGCTTTTGTGAAAAAGACTAGACTGTCACATACTAGGAGTAACTCAATTGCAAGGCATGTCATGGAATAAACTCTACATAGTACCAGCACCAACTTATCTGAGTGTGATGTTCACCTTGGACTGTTGCCTGTGAAGAAAAGCATGGAGCAGCTGAAGAAAGACCAGAGGAAATAAGGGATGATAGGAAATCTGGAAAATGTGACCACCGAAGAACAACTGGGAAGAAACAGTGGTTATTCAACCTGAGGAAGAAAAGACACTCTAGCAGTTTTCCAATAAGTCAAAGAAGACAGCAATGATCTGCTTTGTGCACCTGTAGGACGGGAGATTTTTTTTCTTAAGAGCATTTCTACATAGAAAGAAAAGGGGTTTTATTTTGAGCAAATTACAGTGTTAGAATGGATTCCTGCTTTCTCATTGAAACTTTCCTCACTGAAAGTCTCTGAAAAGGATAGATAAATATCTGACAGAAATGGCAAAAATAGTGTGTGCTGCCTCTCAACAACAGAGTAGACTAAAAAGGCATCCCAAAGCCCATCTCAATTCTATTTTTTGTGATTCTTTGAAAGTAAAGCACTTTAAAAGCAGCAACTGGTCATTGGGTTTCAGACTACATAAAAACACACCTGAGTCTCAAATAAATTTGTACTTGTCAACACTACTTAATACAGTAATGATAGTCATTATGAAAATAAAAAAAATTAAATAGCTTTTTTCCTGCACATGTTATTTTTTTTTTCTGCTTTCTACAATTTTAATACCCTTCCCTATGCTGAAAGGTATTTACTTCCATTTAGGCAATACAAAATCATAGTCTTTGAAAAGTAGGCGTAGAAGGGAACCTTCAGTTTTATTAACCAGAGCTTTAAAAAAATACAGAATGTGACCACAGAGAAGGATGGAATCATATTTAATCCAACAGGGCAACCTGTTCCAGTCCCTCACCAACTTTACTGTAAAGAATTTCTTTTGTAGATCTACCTTGCTTCATTTTAAAACCATTGCTCCTTGTCCTGTCCCTACAAACCTTGGTAAAAGGTCTTTATACTGAAAGGCCACAAGGTCTCCCAGGAGCTGTCTTTTCTTTAGCCTGAACAACGCAAGCTCTCTCAGCCTTTCCTCATAGGAAGAGTGCTCCAGCTCTCTGACTGCCTTTGTGTTCCATCCCTGAACTCCTATAGCATGTCCATCTGTTTCCTGTAATGGGAATCTCCGGGCTGGATGCAGTACTCCAGGTAAAACCTCTTTTCTAAAGTATTCTTTAAAAAAGACAATTCCAGTAGGATATTACCATTTCAAAATGGTACTCAAAGAGCATCAGTAGACTAACTGTATAAATGTTATATACTACTGTTTAGATAATAGCATTAATAACAATTTGATAAAGTATCCAATAATCAGATAATTTGTTTTGACCAGTTAAGGTTCTGTAAGCAATTTCTTGGCTGACATATAACAAAAGATAAAGTGAATTTACATATGAAGTGTGTACGATATTAATATCATTCTTGCTAATACACTGCCACCACAAGAAAGTAAATTAAAATATTCATTTTATTCATATTTGTATTTTGGAGATGTCTGAATACACAAAGCTATGTCACAGTCTCATCATGCTACAACATAAATAAATACAGTATTTCAAATAGCATCTTCCTCTATTTCATGCTGCTGCTGTCAAAGTATATAAAGTATGACTGCTATCTCTGAATTGAATTTTTTTTTCATTTAAAAGTGCAATTATTTCTGTTGTTCAAAAATTGGGATTAAACCATCAGGTAAAGATTCACATTACCTAACAAATATTTCAATGGCTGCTATTGATCTTTTTCACTGAAGAACACCTTAACACAATAGATTTCTCACCTTGACCAATTGATTAATTTCAAAAGACATTTTCTGACACAAAAATTCATAAAACCCTATTACAAAATAGCATCCAAAGTATTTTTAAAAATACATAATTACAGTCTGAACCTTCAGAGACATATTTTTACAAAAGACACTCATTGTTCACTGCATCGTTTACACCTTTTACATAAAGCGATCAAAGCATTCAAATAACTAATTTTAAGATGTTCCCAGGAAACAGGAGCTAGCATTCTACCCCAAAGGATGTAACTCTTCACAAAAAAGGCTCATTTTACAAGACATTGTAACAGTTTGAGCATTACCAGTACCTCTCACACAAAGCACACTGAAAACTCATTTTATGCTGCCAAATGCCTTTTGTAGATATGGTGTTTAACAGTGCTCTGTACAACTGTAAGTCAATAATAACAGATAAAGCTAAAAATCTGAAGACATATATAGGTAACATAAAAATTGAAACAATGCTTCATATTCAGATATATATGGCATTGATAAGGAGACAGAGTGTCTGCTCAGCAAGTTCGCTGATGACACCAAACTGGGAGGCTTGGCTGATACAGCTGAAGGCTGTGTGGCCATCCAGTGAGACTTGGACAGACTGGAGAGCTGGGCACAGAGGAACCAAATGAGGTTCAACAAGGACAAGTGCAGAGTCCTGCATCTGGGGAGGAATAATAAACTGCATCAGTACAGGTTGGGAGGAGATCTGCTGCAGAGCAGCCCTGTGGAGAGAGATCTGGGAGTCCTGGTGGATAACAAGCTGTCCATAGGACAGCAATGTGCCTTTGTGGCCAAGAAGGCCAATGGAATCCTGGGGTGTATTAAGAAGAGTGTGCCCAGCAGAACAAGGGAGGTTCTCCTCTACCTCTACTCTGCCCTGGTGAGACCCCATCTTGAGTACTGCGTTCAGCTTTGGGCTCCCTAGTTTAAGAGGGACAGGGATCTCCTGGATAAGGTCCAGCAGAGATCTACAAGGATGATTAGGGGACTGGAGCACTGCCTGACGAGGAGACGCTGAGGAACCTGGGGCTGTTTAGTCTGAAGAAGAGAAGACTGAGAGAGGATTTAATCAATGTTTATCAATATCTGAGGGCTGGGGGTCAGGAGGGGGGACCGGCTCTGCTCACCTGCTCCCTGGGATAGGACAAAGAGCAACGGATCTGAGTTGCAGCACAGGAGGTTCCACCTCAACACAAGGGGGAGCTTCTTTACTATAAGGGTCCCAGAGCACTGGCACAGGCTCCCCAGAGAGGTTGTGGAGTCTCCTTCTCTGGAGACTTTCAAGGCCTGTCTAGATACATCCCTCTGTAACCTGAGCTAGGTTGTATGGTCCTGCTCTGGCAGATGGGTTGGACTCGATGATCTCTTTGGGTTCCTTCTAACCCCTAACACCCTGTGATCCTGTGATATATATTTACCTGCATACCCCACACACATACAAGAATACATGATCAATAATATTCTTTAAATTACAATAACCCTTGTAAAAAATAATTTCTCTTTCAGTTTGCAGTACCTTCCTAAAGTTTAATTCTCTTTCTACTGGCATCAGAGGCAGAACTTCTATTAACACCAGCAGTGTAGAATTAGGCCACAAGAAACAGAGGAATATATTCTAAGACAGTATGCACATTTTTGTAAAATCTTCTAACTATGCAAGGATAGGCTTGGCACTTCACAAGGCTAAACTTTCAAATTAATTTCTAAACCAACATATTTTAAGTATTGTATCTTTGATTAGTGGTCTAGAAATACTGCATATAAAACCACAATACAATCCATTTATGCATGAGATGAATCTGATGAAATGTACATTGTAGGTAAATAAATGTCACGTTTGAGCAGCCTGATTTTTTCATACTTTTACCTGAAATGTATCAGTGAGTTCAGTAGCATTTAATGCAAGTGTTCTTCAAAACTAAGACACTTTCTATAAAGATGAGTGATATAGTTAGAAGGGTTAATCTCATAACAACTGTAACATAAAATAATGCTGGAAACGCTTACCACTTTCAAAACAGGCATCAAATATAAGATGTCCTTTTTTAGGCTGTCCACAATAACCAGCTGGGAGAATAGTATACTTGCTCACATTCCCTGCTATGATATCATCACTTCCTATGGCAGTACCTGTTGCAGCAAAAACAAAAAGGCATGAGGATAAAATAAAATACTACACAAAAACCCAGAAGGATATTGTCCCATGCTCTTCTACATAACATGAAACTGGCACCATTTAACATATCCACAAACCAACTCTTTCTTTTCAAAATTTAAGAATTTGGATATAATAATGCATCATATGGTAAAGCTTCTCTACATAACAAACCACACAGCCTGGTTTCTTGTACATGCATGTCCTGTGGCTGAATGCTCTCATGTGCCATATTCTGATACTCAGCTGGATCCACTTCTTTTCACAGCAGCTCTCTAATATGTACATCCTGCATGGATTCCCTAGAATGGAACTCCTCAGCAGCATCTTAATTTATCATAATCCTCACTATGGGCATTAATGGCATATTTTTCCTCTATCCTGTTGCTTATTTACATGCATCTTAAATGAAATCAGAACCCTTAACGCTGTTCGAAAATTACTGGAAGGGAGAGGCATAGACCCATGGAGGGATGTGATTATCTCAGCTTTGCTTGCTTAGAAAACAAAACTCAGAAAAAGAGCTTAAGAGAAGGAGGGGAGGAAAGTGGGTTTAATTTCATAACAATATATGAGGACCTAAATTTCCTATGCAATGACAGGACTTTTGTCAAAATACATCATTAGGGCATACATTGAAAGCCTTGCTCTTCCAGTAAAACTTTACGGTGTAACGAATTGCAGTGTGCAAAAAATTTGTCTCCAAATAAGAATGAGAGAACACTGATTATTTCGAGAAGTGTACACAGAAGCAAGTTAATATTTGCATATATTTTTCATTAGAATTATTGTATACCAAAAGGGGTACACAATAATATAACTAGCTGTTCATTCTTCTGACACAGGCTCAGCATTTTATTCACTATATTTACTGTTTGGACAACAAATATTTAAGAACAGAAAAGCTTTCTTCTGTGTTTCAGATAATGGCAAGAACTGTGTATGTCTTCCAGTGCAGAAGACATGTGATGGAATAACGACATGATAATATCTTATTTCACTCTGATAAATAGGGCTACTAAGGCTTCTAGAAATAGACTTTCAGTCTGTACTGATTTTTTGACATTTAAATGGCTTATGGGGGATGACAAATGTGACATAAAGCTCAATTTGTTTTATTTTTATATTGAAAACTATTTCACACAAATGTTACAAGCAATTCATACTGGCCCTGAATGATGAAAACAGCTTATTAATTAAAACTGACCTTTCCATATATAAATGTATTCCACCCCTTGAGGCAAAACACCTTAGCCCAGGTAACAAATTATATCGATGTATTCGTGACACCACAGTTAGAAGGTCTGTCAGTTTTTCTATTATAGACTCCTATTTTCAGAGGTATATAAATCCCAGATTAAAAAACATGTACACCCAGGTCAACACCTGGCATATAAATCCCCAGTCTTCCCAGAGAAAACATTGGAAACTTACTCCCTGAGAAGTACTGGGACAGAACAGAGACAGTTTAAACCTTTTCTTACTTTCATAATCCAATAACTAAGTACTAAATAATGCATACTAGTATTTTCTTTTTAGCAAAACTATTATTTGCAACCTCAAGGTTATTTGTTTTAGACTAAATAATTACCCACAGATAGCAATCTGTGACATTTGAACTGTTTTCTTTAAATGCAAAACTACTACTTGTGAGAGTTATAGCTAATGGTTTTTAGCGGCAGAGTATAAAATCTGCTTAAAGGCTGGCAACACCAAAGGCAAACACGGACCTGGATGGGGTATCTGCCTATCTCCTCATACCATTCCTTCCTCTGCATCACACAACCTTGTCCTACTTTTGAGCCATGAGCTAACCAGGGAAAAAGGACAGAAAAGCTGTTTTAGCCCTTCCCAAGGAGTGAAAAAAAAGTGCTCTACGCCAGATTGGAAGTTTAAACGGAATTTCTATTTACAGCTATATACAGAAGGTAAAAGGAATACGTGCACAAATTAAGCCCAGCTGTTCACCTGGGCCTACCAGGCCAAAACCTTTCAGAGCCTTCCAAAAATCTTTCCCCCACCACCCAGCTTCAGCAGGCTCAAGAGCAGGCCAAACTGCACCCCCACCCCCAGACCCAGGCCTACCATAAGGCTTAACAGGCCTAGTGGCACAGCTGCCAGCCAAGGCCAGAAGAAGGCCTCTCCCTGGCAGAGATAATGGCAAGTGTGTCTGGTGAGAAGAGAAGAAAGAACTAAACAACTGGGTGTGCACTCCCTTAAATATAGAGATATACAGGAACACAGAACAGAATAACATACAACGTGGAACACAGGAATACAGAACACCTCTCTACTCTGCTGAGGCTGCACCTGGGGTACTGTGTCCAGTTCTGGGCCCCCCAGTTCAAGGGGGACATAGAACTGCCTGAGAGAGTCCAGCGCAGAGCCACAAAGCTGATGAGGGGAACGGAACATCCCAGTTACGAGGAGAGCATGAGGGAGCTGGGGCTGTGCTGTTTGGAGGAGACTGAGAGGTGACCTCATCAACAGTTATCAGTATGTAAAGGGTGAGTGCCAGGAGGCTGGAGCCAGACTGCTGGGGGATGTCCAGTGCCAGGACAAGGGGCAATGGATGGAAGCTGAGACACAGGAAGTTTCATATAAACATGAGGAGGAATTTTTTCCCTGTGAGGGTGACAGAGCACTGGGACAGGCTGCCCAGGGGGGTTGTGGGTTCTCCCTCTCTGGAGATATTCAAAACCTGTCTGGATGCATTCCTGTGTGATCTGCTCTAGGTGATCCTGCTCTGGCAGAGGCATCGGACTGGATGATCTTTGGAGGTCCCTTCCATCCCCTGACATTCTGTGATATCCTGGGACAATCTGCCCATTCACCTTGGACTCTCTAGTCTCTGGAAGACTTTCTTTATGGTAATACCAATTAACCTTTAACTTCCCTTAACCTACAACAAAGATGTAATTCAGAACACCATCCACAAGTAAACCATTTCCTCAGTTTCTGTTCAGTATCACTTTGAGAGTCCCCATATCCCTGTCGCAGTCAGTTAAGTTTTACCCATTTGTAATCCAACACCTGGATTCAATGATACAAAGAAAAATTCAGGGAAAACTTAAATTCAGATAAAAGCTCCACCACAAATACTTGAGCTCCTAGAGATGAAAGTGAAAAAATGCAAGATGGGCAGTTAACTAAGCAGAGCAGTAAGACCAAACTTTTCCAGATGAACGCTCACACATAAGTGTCAGCTAAAAGTACTCAGCTTCTTTCGGTTCTTAAAAGATAGCTGAGAAACACCACTTAGATAAAGAAACTAGAAAAGACTGCATTGATAATACTACCACCATAAGACACTGCAGGAAAAGCATGCAGAAGACAGAGCTTTGTCTTCCTTTCCACCTAACACAACATTTAAAAAAAACCCTGCCAATGGAGTCTTCACATGACACAGAAGGAAGCTCTCAAGATACTGTGTCCTAGCAAAAAGTTTCCATCTGCTGTCCTGCTCTAATGTAGCCATTCAGAAATGAGAATAAAATCATCAAATAGCCTATAACTAGCAATATTCACTGCCCCTTGCATGTTCTTTATTACACAGTACTTCGAACAGTCATTATATACTGTTGTTACATTTGGAGTTTTCTTATCTTTTGTTAATCTCTAAACATGCAAAACTGCAGTCTTTGAACTTCACATTATAACACAGCACAACAGCATTATGTCCCTTCTGGCATGTTCTCCTTGGGTGATAAAGAAAAGGGCAGACTATGGGCTGCAAAAGAGCCTGTACTGCTGAATTACTAGATTATAAAACATGGCTTCACGCTTGTCTGTTCAGCAGATGCAATGAGTGTTGCTGAGAATACATTACCATTCTCAGATGGAGGGAACTGTTAACACTGTGCCATAAGTCCTCTGGCCAACAAAGAGATACTGTCCTCACAACTGGGAGCCCTAAGCAGATTTTCCTGACTGAAGGCAAAGATGTATGACAGAACCTTGCAGGGAAGGGAAATAGTACTTCAACCTGAAACAAACTGAAAGGGAAAGAAAAGAATTAACTGAAGTACATCCTGTACACTATGCTTAAGGAGATCAGATTTTCCTTTGAAAAAAAGGTTAGATGAGCAAAGGCAAAAGTAACTAGCAAAGACATTTTCTCAGACTGTAGGTCTTATTTTGTCAATTATTTTTCTTACAGGCTGTAAGACACATAGCTATTTTATTCTAATTCTTCATAGCTTAAACTCCTGGAGTCTCCAGCAAATCCCTAGGATTTACTTTTACCACAGTATTAAACTTCAATGGTAATTTTCTATCGGGTATAAAATCTGCAGGTGTCTCAAATCTCTGTAAGTATATAAGATTTAAAAATAAAACCTGGGCAGAGACTTCTGTTATCTGCATTCATCACTACTGTCATCATGGGGACATTTCACATAAAACCAGTGAAAATTAATACAAGCAGTTACAGGGGAGTGGGATTCATGGGAGGAAGACTTTGGAAACTTTCAAAGGGTAAAGTCAAGATCTTTTCATTTAGACAATGATCTAAACAATATTTGCTGCAACAAACATCATGCAAATTTCAGTACATTTTATTTAAAACCTACAATTTCTAGGGGAAGCTACCTCATTGGTAAATAATAGTTACTCTTTGAATTGGATAAACAACAAGCCTAGCTTCCAGCTGTGACAAACTTCAGAATCCATGGAGTTAGCAGCCGGCAGCTACCCTCATGCTACATTAGGTAGGAGAGCACAGTTGCATTAAAACAGACATAGAAAAATAAAGAGAGAATTTGCCTGGAAAACCTGCATCATTCTTCTAATTAGACTTCCTGCCTAACGAGGGCAGTCAATTAGACAGGTAAAGTAATGTGATGGTAACTGCAAGTGAACTTTGTATTAGTCTTTCTTTAAATATTAAAAATGTCATCAAGACACCTCTCATTCTATCATAGGATCCTTATTTTAGACAACATCAGGATACATTTTGCTATTGAAAATTTCTATGGTATAAAGACCTAATAGCCAGATTCCCATCATCCTGGAGTTCTGTGTACAGTTCTGAAGCTCCCAGCACAGGGACATCAAACTGTTGGAGCAAGTCCAGACAAGACCACAAAGATGATTAGAGGGCTGCAGCAGCTCTGCTATGAGGCAGGCTATGAGAGTTTGGGGTCTGCAGCCTGGAGAACAGAAGGCTTTGAGGAGACCCTGGAGTAGCCTTCCAGTATCTGAAGGGGGCCTACAGGAGGGCTGGGGAGGGACTATTTACAAGGTCTTATAATGACAGGACAAGCAGTAATGAGTTTAAACTGGCAGAGGGGAGATTTAAACTAAATGTTGGGAAGTTCTTTCCAGTAAGGGTGGTGAGACACTGGAAGGGGTTGCCCAGGGAGGCTGTGGATGCTCTCTCCCTGAAGGTGTTCGAGGTTAGGCTGGATGAGGGGGTTGGAACTAGATGTTCTTTGAGATCCCTTCCAATCTAAGCCATCTATGATTCTATGATCCAGGGGCCAAGAAATGTTTCCAGATATCCTCGTAAAGCATTCCACTAACCTTAAGCAGCATTGTCATCACAGACCATAGAAAGAAGTGAATCTGAACTCTCAGTACAGTTTGCAATGAACAAAAATCCATTCAGATAACCAACAGAACTCTTGTTAACTCTTTAATACAAGTTTCTGGATGAATAGCACTCAACTCACGTTTTCACACCACTTATGGAAGATATGCCAGTAATAGTGCGTTATCTCCAACTCACGTTTTCACACCACTTATGGAAGATATGCCAGTAATAGTGCGTTATCTGTCGATCAGAAAACTGCACTCCTTTTACTATACTTATCTATCTACTAAAATCTTCAACTGATCTATCTAATAAAATCTTCGTCACCAGAAATGGGGAAAAAGTGAAAAAAAAAAAAAAGTACCAAATATGTTAACTAAAATATGTTTATTTTAAAACATTGTAAGAAACAATCAATTTCATGTGATGCAGAGATATATTCTTTAACAAGTATTTGGCATCTTGATAACATCAAAGATATTGTATGGTGCAACAGTTGTTATAGTAGCAATACTTTCTCAAAAAGAAAACCAAACAAATGCACAAAACATATAAATTGTAAACAAAAATATGATGCATCACATAAATCCCAAACTATCAAAGAGTAAATAATAGCTAGTCCTTAGAGCTGCATCTGTAAAAAAGCAATTGTATCAGCAAGTCCATCTTTTCCAGCAGATAAAAGATGGCTTAGAGAACTAGATCTGCACGTTAATAATAGAAGATGCTGAAACACCAGTTGAAGAGCACATATGAATTCAAGTTCTAGGTCAGTAAAAGACTTTTGGGGGGCGTTTCTACCAAGCAAGACGAAATTCTGTTTCTGATTCTGAGGCAAGAAAGGAACAGAAGGCTCAAATTCCTTATGTGGTAACATTTTATTTCGTAGGGTGCCACATCTGTTGGAAGTCTGTGAGCAAATTATTTCCCAAAGACAAGGAGGGTACGTGACCTGCAAAAAATACCGAGTCAAAACAGGCAAAGAGCTGCAGGATTTGCAACTGTAGTTGGTAGAAAATATCAGGCAAGGGCAAAAGCTCATGATACTACCCACAGAACTGCAAAAAGATGGTGGTTGAAGTCACTCAATATTTGCTGGTACCATCCCAAAATGCTATTAAATTTTCCCATAACACTCAATCCTGAAACAAAACAGCTTTTATACACCTGGTTTGGTATTATATGTGAATGACAATGGAGAAAGTGAGAGGAAAGGAAGAGAAAGACTTGTGGATATTTGTTCTATGTATAGTCACCCACTGTAAGCAAAGAGCAGGTTCAGGACCACCTAATGAACCTGAAGGTGCAAGAGACCATAGGGCTGGATGAGATCCACCCATGGGGTCCTGAGGGAACTGTCAGGTGAAGTTGCCAAACCACTCTCCATCACGTTTGAAAAGTTATGGCAATCTGGCAAAGTCCCTGCTGACTGGAAAAGGGGAATCATAACCTCTGCCTTCAAAAAGGGAAAAAAAAGGAAAAACCTGGGAACTATAAGCCAATCAGTCTCATCTCTGTGCCTGGTAAGATCATAGAGCAGAGTCTCCCAAAGGCCTTGCCGTGGTATATGAAACATGAAGAACAGGTTAATTGGTGTTAACCAACATGGCTTCATCAAGAGCAAATCATGCCTGACATCATGAGACACTCTCAGAAAGTTTGCAGATGACACCAAGCTGTGTGGTCTGATTGACACACTGGAGAGAAGAGATGCCATCCAGAGGCACTTGGACAGGCTTGAGAGGTGGGCCCATATCAACCTCATGAAATTCAGTAAGGCGAAGTATAAGGTCCTACACCTGGGTCAGGGCAACCCCGAGCACAAATAAAGGCTGGGCCAGGATTGGCTTGAGAGCAGTCTTGAGAAGGACTTGGGAGCGGTTAAAAACTCAATGTGCACTTGCAGCCCAGAAGGCAACCATGTCCTGCTGTGTCAAAAGAAGCATGGCTAGCAGGTTAAGGGAGGTGATTCTGCTCTGCTACTTTGCTCTTGTGAGACCCCACCTGGAGTACTGCATCCAGATCTGGTGCTGCCACCATAAGAGGGACACTGAAGTGTTGGAATGGGTCCAAAGGAGGGTCATCAAGATGATCAGAGAGCTGGAGCACATCCCCTGTGAAGACAGGCTGAGATATCTGGGACTGTTCAGCCTGGTGAAAAGAAGGTTCTGGGAAGACCTTATAGCAGTCTTCCAGTACCTGAAAGGGGCCTACAAGAAGGTGGGGTAGGCACTTTTTACAAGGGCTTGTAGTGACAGGATGAGAGGGAACAGCATTAAGCTTGACATGGATGGATTTAGACTTGGTATTAGGAACAAATTATTTACAGTGAGGGTGGTGAGATGCTAGAAGAGGTTGTCCGAGAGGTCATGAATGACCCCTCCCTGGACATGTTCAAAGCCAGGCTGCATGAGACATTGAGTGACCTGGCCTAGTGTCCCTGCCCATGGCAGGGAGATCAGAACTAGATGATCTTTAAGTGCCTTCCAACCCAAATCATTCTACGAATCTATAAATACATACATATGTATGTGATGTATATATCCAGGTTTCAACAGCTGCCCCAGGTATGAGGTACTGATTTAACAAAAGCAGGTTACCTAGCTTACACTTTCAGGTATGTGACATACCTTCAGAAGCCTTCTACAAGCTTTTTAAATGCATAATGGTTTTCTTATCAACCTTAAGAAATAGTACCAGCCAAAGGATATTGATGCATTTATAGCTAGTGCAGATCAAACATTAATTGCCAAGTATTGTACCTCAGGTTTAATACAGGAGGCATGAAACAGACAGACTTAATCCATACTTACACTGATAAAGCAATAGCAGATCCAGCCTACAGACTACATTGATCATTCCACTCCTATGTGATAAAGTCAGTATTTTTTTGCAAAAACTGCTTTCAGTATAGGTACATTAATTTCTCTATGCCTTTTCTTTTTTAATACACACTGTAAAAGCTAGAATAAATAGCTTGTTCAGATTTAAGAGCACAAGACATGTAACTGACAAAAAAGTCAAATCATAACAACTCAACCAAGAGTGGACACCTTATGGTCTTTAACCTACTGGTTTTATGACGACATAACAGGAAGAAGTCATGACAAAATAAATTTCTAAACTAAAAATAATTCATGTTGAGGTAAGCCAACTGCATCTAAAGCATCTGATACGCAGCAAGCAATGCAATGACGCTGACCCATGACTGTGTCACCTGCAGTGTTAAAGTGGAAGTCTCTGTTGGCTAATAACTTCATGTGTCTCTTGTTTCCTATTTACTTTTTCTTTCGGGGTTAGGCATGTCTTCTGTCAGCCAATTTAAGTCAACAGTAGCTTCAGACAGTCAATTTCTCCACTTTAAGAGTTAAAATTTTCTTGACTACTACATATTTAAAATAAGTGGGGGATTTTAGTACTACTTCTTGAATAATTTGTTCCCTGAGGTTGCTGAAATCAATTACACTATTAATTACTGCCGTAATTATAATTACTCATTGAAATAACTCCTTTCACTTCATAGTTGGGAATAGCATCTTTCTTGCTACTTTCCAAAACAGTCCATTCCAAAAAGTAATATTATAAGCCACTGAGGATTTCTCCCACCCAAGCATTGCCCACTCACATTGCTGTATTCTTTAGTTAAGAAACGCTTTAACATAATCTAGTATTTTGCGTTAAATAATTAGATCATTGCAGAGGTTTATTTTATTTACAAAGTATAAGTACAGTATAGCAAAAAATTATATATAGATATGATATTAATAAACAGAATTACTGGTTTCAAACAAAAATGTCAACAAAGCAAACTCAATCGATTAACTCTCTTGCATCAGCAATGTAACAACAGAAATTTAACTATGGAGAACACTGCTAACTAATACACCAGCAGTTTTTAAAGCGTTGTTACAATATTTAGAGAAATATTTGGAACACAAGCCAAAATTCTACTCTGAGATCAGATTACTGGTTATTTGTATTGCTTAGAAATAATCAGCAGATATAGTAGCATTCTGTGAAGTTACAAAACATCAGTTATCCTGCAGTATTACAGACTTTGGGTATGGGTAAGCAATAGAGAGGAAAGTTTATGTCAAAATCCGATTTTACATGGACAGTTCCCCTGCCAATGTCACTGCTTTTGTATGAGTTATTTGAGTGATTTTTCATTAATCAAGTGTATCATCCTACCTCATCTGCATTATATATGCATGAAAACATGATAAGTCACTTTACAGATGTTACCCAGCTCTAAAGTTTTCTGTAATGGCACAGTAACTTTGCTGCTTACTGCAAATGAAAGCACATCAGTAGCCCTGTAATGAATCCAGCTGAGCGTTCTTTAGAATGGATTCCTGCTGCTCTGCTCTGGTGATTCACAGGAACTGATGTTCCACTTGCTTTTGTGAAGATTGAAATTCAACACATTTTTCAAGGTGGTTATGAAACTGTATGTAGAAGTTTGCCAGTTTTCACTCATGACTGTGAGATCCATTGCTAAGTAAACAGCTCTATGAATTAGCAAGTAAATAAAACACAGCTTATTTATTTAACAATAACAATTTAAGTCAATTACTTTCTTCTCCTGCCCCTCACCCCCACTTGATTTTTTGCCACAATGAATCTACAAACTCAGGAGTTTAACCATACTGAGAGAATAGGGGCACATATGTATATTAGAAAACATGTATCAGACTGTGATTTAGTGTCTACCCTGTACACATTAAATGTCCTAAAATAGAACAAATCATTAAAGCATTTTACTATACAAATACATACATCAAAGTCAATGCCAAACATTTGCAGGATCGGGGCCCTAGATTTAATACATCTCTAAATCTGTGCAACCTCTAACAAAATGAAATCCAAATCCTCATTATTATTTTGGTAGAGCAGTTTTCCAAACCATTCTGACATACAAATACTAGAATTCTTCCCCCAAAAAAGTATTTAAAAATCTAAGGTTAAAAAATATATCACTTCTTAAATGACAGGCAATGTCAAGAAAATGGATTGTGGGGTCAATGTGACAGGGAAACTGGGATGTGGGACACGCCCATAACCAACTCTCAAATTACTTGTACATTTGTTTGCCTTTTTTACAGATTAATTGCAGACAAAGTTTGAGCCTAGAAGACCTTATTATCTCAGGTACAATGCAATCTAAACATGGCAATCCTGCAGCAAGGCTCTGCATGCCAACTACTTTTGGGGATTACTTGGGAAATCTAAGCTGGTTTCCATAGAATCACATAGATCTGGAAAACGGCTGCACAATAAATCCTCTAGAAACAAGAGACACGTAGCATGATGCATACACCCAGGTTGGTCTGCTGGAACCAGTCTGCACCCAGCAGCACCACTGCTGAGCAGAAGCAGCACTGCTGGATCTGAATGACAGTAGCAGTACATATCTGTACCAAACTCCTTTCATCCTCTAGCACCTCATTTATCCAGGGGTTAGTGCTTTCTATTATCAGGGTATCCTAGCTCTTCATTTAAAAAAAAAAAAAAAAAAAAAAAAAAAAAAAAAAAAAAAAAAAAAAAAGTGAAAACGATTATGCAGTCATTTCAGTCTATTATTCTTGTCCCTAAACAGGTGTTGGAGGAAAGAGGAACAGGAGGAAGGAAAATCTCTGTGCATAGACAAGTTGTCCATTTCTTCTGTGATACATAACAGCTATTGTTATTAAGTGTCCCATTTGCTGTAGATCTAAGATTCCCAGTCCTGTTAGTGGCCCCATGTGGAGATCAAGCCAGCTACATTTTAACACAGGAAGCTTTTAAAAATTATTTTAATGAGCATTAAATCTATAAAGCTCGACTTCAAAAAACAGAAATGCTATGTAGGCCATAGAAATGCATTCTGAGGTTCATCCAGGTTTCTGCCTGAGACTTCTGCCTACTCAATCCAGTGACAGTAATAAAAAAAAAACCTTACAGAAACTTCTGTTTCACAAATTTCAGTACTAAACCTATAAAAATTCTCAATATATCTCATTTTGCTTTTTACAAATTCAAAAACTTACATTCACAAGTGCTAATAATTAATATGGTGGTTTGAACTTCACTGAAAGAAAAAATGTTGGGAGACTTGAGGTTAAGTAACTTTCAAAAGCTTTGATTATTTGTCAAAGAAAAAACTGAAATATGGCTAGGAAATGGCAAACTATTAAAGAATGGCAACTGGAACACCCAAAACAGTCTTGTTTCTTTTTCTGAAATTATATCTTCTGGATGTATAAAGCCTTCATTAGTATTTCACAAGTCTCCTTATATTTCAAATTATATAATATATTATATTGCAACTTATGTAATAGAAATATGATCAAAGCTGGAAGCACCAAAAATATATTAGCAGCTCTTCTCCAACAAATTCTTGCAGTGGGGATTGTTTCCACTCAGTAACTGAAAAGCTGGAAATTAGTTGAATAACAGCCTATTGGCAACAGAGTATAATTATAATACTTTTCTTCAGCAACTGTAGTTAATTTTTGTATATCACTTCAATGAAAAACTGAACTTGAGTAGTAAAAACTGAAGTAGTTAATGGCCTTACACAGTGCATCAAATTTACTATAAACCTCCCTCTGAATTTAGCTTATGTGCTAAAATGTACCAAAGCCATTGGGGAGTACGGGCAAACGAGTTTGCTGAACAAAACACATTTTAGATTTGTTTACAAATACCTCCTGCAACATTTTATAAACAACTGTAAACAGCTCTTGGTGGTGTGTGAACATCTGCAGGTCTGGGCCCTGTACCCTTGCAATTTTCTACCGACTTTTGAAATCTCTTCCTACTGATAGGACGATACAGTGGGTTTTCAGCATTTTCCCAAGAACTGGAATTCAGCTATGTTTACAAGCCAGTAGCGCGTACTAGGAAATAAGTCACATAGTTTCTGTACTTTATGAAATGACAATTCAGCTGAAGAAATTAAATCATACAATCACAGAATGACACCGGTTGGAAGGGACCTCTAAAGGTCATCTAGTCCAACCACCCTGCAGTAAGCAGGGACATCCTCAACTAGATGAGGCCACCAAGTGCCATTGAGCTTCACCTTGAATAAAGAATCATAGAATCACCTGAGTTGGAAGGGACCGCTAGAGGTAACCTAGGCCAATCCCAAACTTGACTGGAAGATCAAAACTACCACTGATGCAGAATGTGATTTTAAACACCATGATTAAATAATGTTAATTAGCTGATTTCTTCCATTTTGAATTTTCTCTTACTAAAGCTAGCAAAAAGTTCCAGTTACCAAAAAGGTGCATATGTAAATAAATTTGTTCTGTTTTTTTATTCAATAATTAAAGTCACCTAACAGAAAGCAGTATGTTCCTGATACTACAATGGGATCATGCCACATATGATTAAATATTTTTAAAAGAATAGCTACTCTTTTTTGAAAGAATAATGAAAAACTATGTTTCAAAATAGTCCAGCTCTGCATTACCACATTAAAGTTGATCAGAAAACACTGCAGGACTCAGAAACAGTTATTCTATGCAAATCTCTGAAATAATGACCTGCACACTAAGTATTTTAGAAACATTAATTGCTACTCAAACTTTGAAGAGGGGTTCAGCATTCAGCAGTGATTTGAAGCTCTTCTCTCTGAAGCCAGCCCAGCTTGGCTGTGAATGCTTTTGTAAATTCCAGCCATTCTTAATATGAAATGTGACTTAACATCCTTCTGCAAGGTATCTATTATGGCATGTAAACAAATGTGAACTATCAATCCAGGCTAATATGCCATTGCCTCAGATAGAAAGCTATTACAGAACTCTGAGATAACCTGTACCCTTCGGTCACTAAGGCCTCTGGAAACAAGTCTTTTTTAGGTAATATAGATGCCTAGAGTAAGAGGAACATGGGGAGAACGAGATAATTAGTGAAAATTTTAGCTGGATCAGTGTCTGAAAAGTTGAATACATTCATCTGATTCATGGATCAAACATTTAGCTAATACAGGTATTCTGTACTCATTTTGACCTACTTCTATACCTTCTTTAGAGAAGCTAATAAAGTCATGTCTGCTAAAGACATGAAGACTGAAAACCCAAACTAAGGACTAAGGAGCCCACTGCATTAATCCAGGGTAAAGCAAGCTGATGTACTCTCACCAAACATCGGAACACAGAAACTATTTTACTAGATTAGACCAGATGTCTGCCTAGTCCAGAGAGGACGGCACCAGAATGCAAAGGCAAAGACAGACAGATGTGAGATAATCTACCTTCCATAGCAAGTCTCAGTTTCATTTGAAACACACAGACTGTCTTAAACCATGATACAGAAAACAACGCTGAATGTAACAGGACAACAAAAGCTGGTAGTTGCTCTTCTGAAGTACTTTCTGCAATTCTATCTGTCCAGCTCCCCTTTTTCAATAAACCAAAACCAATTAAAAGCTTGCAAAAACTGATACAAAACCAAAAATGTGTATGAGAAAGGAATGGAAATATGAAAACATTTGTATATACAAGAAATTCTAAGTGCAATTACCAGCATAAGAAAGATTAACAGAGTTACTTTCCTGTAGCAAAATAGAGATAGGAATAGAACTTACATGAAAAATTCTTCCATTATAAAAAGGTATGTTTTCTACAAAGTACAATTAATACACATAACCACTTGACAGTACATTTTCAAAGCTAAGAGCTTGGATGGTCTTTAAAAGTCGAGAGTATTTTTCCTATCTTTGTGATTCTTTGGGTTTTAATTCCTCATGTGGCTTCCCAAAAAAAGAAGGAACATGGCAATCAGGACTTGAAAAATAGCCAAAGGCATTGCAAAACTTAACCTGGTATGTATTAGAAACATGCAACAAAACACAACTTCAGCACAAGCTGAAATACAACACTTATGAGAAAATCATTTAATAGCTGCAATGATGTAATGTGGGAAGCACTCTAGACAAGGTTAAAACGCAAATACTGCAAAGCTGCAGATTTAAATAATACAGCAGAAAACACAATGTAAGATTAAGCTTATGTGCTAATTTGGAAATAGTAAGAAAACTGCATTAGATGTCCAAAAAAGTTACTGACAATGTCATAGGCACAGTTAGATGAACTAGGTAGGAAAGCTAACAAAGTCAAACAGCGCCTGAAGATTTGTTTCCCATTTCACAGCGCAGTCAGAGCTCATCAGCTGTTCTTAGGAATGTTGCACAACACGGTGGATGAAAATAATCACCTGTCTCTTGGATAAGTTTAATGTATAATAAACTTTTACAGTGTGGTTTCAGGGGTTCATAAACAGCATGGATGAACACAAGAGATTCAAGAACCTTATGGCAAATCCATTTAGATGTAGTCTTTGTAATATTGCTTCCTGCAGTGCAACACCTATTTATCACTTTTTTTTCACCTTAAGTGGTCCAGAACTCCAAAATCAGTTCTATGGATAATGCATCTTCATTTGAAGCCATTTCTGTGGCTAAAAAGCACACGCACAGCAGCTAACCCAGCAGGTTTTGAAAATGAACTTGTGGTCCAAGAACCCAGATAATTTATGTATGATAGTGTGTTTCTTAAATACTCAGGAAAACTGTCATTATCTTTGCTTCATCCTTCAGACGTTAATAACTAATTTTCATAACTTATTTTGAGGGCTTCATATGGGTTGGAAAAGGCCTCAACTGTGTTTGGTTACAAGAAGAAAACCCTTGTATCTCAAGGTTATCACTGAGGAGCAAACAGAAAACTTTAGTTTCACTGACAAACTTATCTTCACATACACAGTTTGAGCCACTGTTAATACATCCTGAATAGGAAGACTAACATTTGGAACCTTCCTTAGAGATAAGGTTACCTGTCAGGTGCTCAGCATGCTGCCCCTGCAGCCTCCTGGGCCAGGCCAAGCAGTATCTGCAAGCCAGCCCCCAAGCTACCCGCCTTGTGATGCAGTTCAAACTCCAACCCAAGCCTTCACATACTAATTTTTCAGTCTGAGTAAAGCAAGTGGTGGTTTCTTGTGTGAGGTGAACACCTGTACACCACTGTTATGCTCTGCTCGTCACCACCACCACCACCTCTGCCCCCGTACGGACACGATGGTGCCCACCGCAGACTACCCCACCATCGGCTCCTCGCCTACACAGCCAGGGCTCTCCCTCGCTGTTCACCGGGGGCGCAAGGCTGTCACTCTCTCACTATCCTCCGCACAGCGGGACAAGGCTATTCGAGCCCACTCGGACAGGGCTGAAGTGCCTGGGTGCTCTTCCCTCTTTGAAGGGACCTGAACGGGGCACTCTCCACCACCACTCTTCCCCATGACGATGCTCCTTATCCCTCAAGGGAAGACGTCTTACCCTGCTTCCATAGCTCCCTGGGTAGGGGCCCCTGCCCCGGCCCCTCCTTCTCCACCTCAGTGCCCTCGACCAGGAGGCGCTTCCCTCCCTTTCCCCTGAAATAAGGGCTCCGTCTCCTACCCTCCGCTGAAAGCCAGGCCCCCCTCTCCTGCCAGAAGCCCATGGAGAAAGGAAGCTCTTCCCCTCTCCCCCCGCCCAGGCGACTGCGGCTGTCACTGACCCGTCTCTGCCGTCCTGCTCCTCTCCGCCATATTTGTTGTCATCCCCCCCACCCCCCCACACGGAGCCAGACGCTGCCTGGGCGTCGCCATGGCAACACACGTCAGCGCCAGGGGAGTTCCGCGCCCTCTGCTTCCCGCGCGTCCCGCCATGGCGGCACGGGGAGGGGGCCGGCAGGAGCCCAGTGCTGGCGGACAGCACCGGACAACAGGGTCACCGGCTCCCGGGGATCCCGGGCCGGGGCCGGAGGGACGCAAAGCAGGCACTCCCCTTCTCGCCTCCTTGTGCTCGAGGTGGGGCGATCGTGCGTAAGGCGAGCCGGCGCTGCGTGAGAGGCGGGAACTTCCGTGCGTGCGTGAGCACAGCCCCGCCGGCCGCCTGCCCTTCAGTGCCTCTGGCTGCAGGTGTTTTTAAGCTCTGTTTGCCCAGGGAAGGGCGGGCTTGTTATCTCCTCCCTGGGGGCTGCTCTGCCTCGGCAATTACCCTAACAGTGCCCCGGAGATGGGGGCAGTAGCTGGGAACCTAAGCGCGCTCTTGGGCCTCGCTGCCCCCGCCAGGGACTCGGGGCTGGCCCTCTGGTAATCACAGGGCTCCGAAAAGGAGAGCTCAGTTATGGCGGTGCATGAGTAGTCTCCCACATTAGGGAGCAGTAAAGCTTTGCAGCCCGGAGGGGAGTGAAGAGGGGCTTGGTAGCCTGCTTGGGTTAGTGGGGGAGGTCCTTCTCACTCCGGTAGAGCATCCCTCCCCCTCTGGTTCCAAGCCTAACGTGCTGAGGCAAGGCACAGGCAGCCTGAGGAGACACCCTTTGCGCAGGGATGGTATGTTTGTGTGTCTGTGACTATCCTATCCTACCCTGCCCCAAAACTCAGCAGGTGAGTCTGATCATGTGGCAGTTATGTCAACTTTTATTATTATTTTTATAATTTCTTAAGGCAGCCCAGTGGGAAGCTTCATTATGTGTCAGTGTTGCCCGTCTGTCTTCCTCTCTTAGACCTAGCAGGTGAGCCTGACCATATGGCAAATACAGTGATGCTTCCAGAGGACAGGAGGGTTTCTGTGTACGTGTGTTCACAGGCCCACTGGGTGACACTCACCATGTGGCAAATACAGCAATGAAGTCTCAGTGCAAAGGGGCTAATTATCTGTGTGTTTCCCAAGAGACCTTAGCAGGTTGGGTCTGGTCATGTGTGTCGCTCTATTGGAAGCCTGAGCCAGAAGCTTCATTGTACATTCTCTGTGCAGATGAACTCCCAAGTTCTTGGAAGCAAGACTAGCCATGGGACAAGCAGTGTTACAAGCATCAAGGCCTAGAATAGCATATATTTATGTACATGGGCAGACATGGAGGTGAAGATTTACTTCTTCATTAATTTCACATTATTTGTTATTAATGTAAATAATATATTATTTACCTCTTTTCTTTTTCTCTCTGGAGAAGGCTCTCGTGAGACCTTAGAGTAGCATTTCATATCTGAAGGGGACCTACAGGGAGGCTGGGGAAGGACTGTTTAGAAGGGCTTGTAGCAATAGATAGCAGTAAGGTAGATTTAAGTTAGACGTAAAGAGCAAATTCTTCACAAGCAGGTTGGTGAAAAACTTGAACAGATTGTCCAGAGATATGGTGGAGGCCCTATCCCTTGAAGACATAAGGTCAGACTTAATGGGGCCATGAGCTGGAGATGTCCCTGCTTATAGCAGGGTGGTTGGACATGTCCAAATGCCATTCAGAGATCCTTTCCAATACAATGCATTCTGATTCTATGAATGCACCCCAAACTTGGTGTCTGTTAAAACTGAAATGGGAAGTATGCATGAAACACTAAGTGATGGAAACAGACTGTGTTTATGGCTACCTATGCAAGCTTTGTGTTCTTACAGCTAGTAAATTTATGTAACCAGTTTCTAGGGACCAATGACTAATCAGTGAAACATCCCAAGGTTAAAAATCAAGGAAGGTAAAATTTTATCTTCTCCATCTAAATTCTGTTATTTAAGCATCACTTTACCTTATTGTCTTCCTATCTGCTATGTGCCTTTTTACCTTATTATCTTCCTATCTGCTATGTGCCTTTTCTGCTCCAGTTCAAGTGCCCTTAACAAGACTCAGTTGGATAATACCTGCAGGGTCTACATGCTCAGATTTTTCTTTAGGGTCAGTGGCTTCCTTGCTCCCTGGATTTTGCAGCCCTGTTCTTTCTTTTTTCAGTTCATCAATCTCTGGTTATTTTTGCAGCATCTATTTTTGTGGTTTCCTTTCCTATTTCCTTTGCAGTGGCACTTAGGCCTCTTTCCTTCATCTATATCTTGTCATTCTTGGTATCATACTTAAATATTCTATAAGCTATTGTAATATTACTTTAGATACATTCCTGTAACAGTGACATGATGCAATACCGGCCTATGGCGGTGTACCAAGGCAGCTTTATGATGGGGTTAGATGATGAATCCTTGCACAGAATACTAAAGTGTGGATGCTGTTCTCTACTCCAGACTTTTCCCTCTGCAGGCTTCATAAACTGTAGCTGGTCACTAGCATACTCCTGCTAATGACAGTGAACTACATGAAGAACACACACCACACACTGTCTCCCTTATACCCTTTCTCCAGGCTTGCAGATCACCCACATCCTGCGATCTTCCTTTTTTGTCGCTTAGACATCCCTCCTCAGAATATGCCACATATACTCTTATCTTTTTTTTTCTGTCCATTCAAATCTCATGGCTGATTGCTTATACTAAATGCTTGTGGATGTTGTTTGAGAAACATCAGCAGCACCAGTTCAGGCTTAATATAGACAAAAACAGTCACTCCTTGAATCTCTCCATGTGCATACATTACAGCATGTCTGTCATGTCTCCATATGCATGCATTACAGCATTACACCTGTCTGTCTCTCACACAAACCTAGCCTGATTGTTTCTTTTCCTTTTATCTTGCCTAGTCTTTTATCAAGTCTGCCTTTCTCTGTGAAAAGGTGACCACATCTGTATCAGAGGCTAGGACACTTTTTCGCTTCTGGACATCCTTTATCCTTCTACAATCTATTTCTTTTAGGTTCCCTGTTAGCTGTGCTCCATCTCAGCCCACTTTCAAATATATTTTCATGTTATTTACCTCTTCCTTTCTTTCTTTATACTTTTTTTTTTAAAGATCTTGAGTTCTGCCCAAGTCTGCATCTCAAGTCTGGTTTCTTATCATGTCCCCACATCCCTTTATTCTCTTTGTTCTACTTGCTATTCCAGCTTTAGTGTCCCCTCATCCATATTTCATCCCTATCTATTAATACTCGTGCAGCATTTTTCATCTGTAAATTTCTAAGAATCAAGTGCCTGTGGAGAAACCTTCCATATCAGTTCTGCATATGACCTCTTTATTCACATATCTGAGAGACTCACCTCTAATCCAAAGGCCTTTTGCATCTAACTGCCATTGTATTAACTGAACTTAGATACCTGCAAGAAAGTCTCCTGAAATCCGTGGCGTCTGGGAGAAAGCACTTTTTCCAGTCAAATTAGTTCTTCTGAGTTAACACGCTTGAAAAACCTAGAAATGCCAGACTCATTTTTTTAGTCTGAGTTTAATGCTATGTTGTAGTCACCTCACCAAGCTGAAATGGTGTTAAATATAGATGATATGCTGTCTTGCCAAAAACAGTAAGATAATTTGACAGGAGAGAACTGGAAAGTTCATATAGAAAGTCCTTTTGGAAATAGAAGGTGTACCTTGAATGCTGTACCTTGAAGAATAAAGGCTGAAGAATGAGGGGAATGGTATTCAGGAGAAGCAGTTCCTTATTTATGCATTTTTACAGCACCTGAGAATACGTTAGGATGCCTTTAGTCCCTGCCCCTCCAAAGCTAATAATCCAGTTTTGGACATCACAAACCAACAAAGTATAACAGAACACCATTGTGAAACACTGTTTCAAGCATATTCCATATTTCACTGTATCACACACACTCCTTCAGCATCTCAGCAAGCAAGAGATACTTCACTTTTGTGACTCTTTAGAGCTTATTCCCACCCCATCATCTTTTAATACCCTATAGAGAATGCAGCGTCTTCCCCCACACACATTTCATTCAGTAATAACTTGCTACTTGTTACATTTTCAAACCGGGACCTTCATGCTTTCCCTCACTGCTGCTTCTCACTCCCACTCACCTAATTTTCCTCCTTCAAATCCCTCCCTAAAAATCTCCTGTGCTGTGATGTCTACTGAAGGAATGATAATGAACAGTCAGCTCTGTGCCAAGATTACTGTCTGTCATGGTGTTTTGTGTTGTCCTATTCTGATCTGTATTTTGCTTCCACTTCTTCTGTTGGACTGAGTAATTTGAAGCACACCCCCTCTTTTTGCTATGTTAATTATGGGTTCAAGAGTGGACTCTGAAATTTAATCCACCATATGAACAAAAATCAATGGAGGCAATAGAGAAAAAAATGCTGGCCAAAACAAGGAAAATTAGGCAATAATTCAGTTAGGATTCATCAGCTTAGGTAAATTTACATAAAAATTAATGTGACTGACAACTCTATTATAGAGTAATAAATTATTTTTCTAAATACAGATTTGTGCCATTTTGCTATTTATTTATAATCTGTGTTGAATCTGTGTTTATAATCTATGTATGAATATGTTTCACTTTTTTTTCTGTTTATGTACTTTAAACATTAGATACTCCATTTTTGTTATATCTTTGTCTGCAGCCTGCAAGACTGTGTGATGACTAAAGAACTTGAGAAAGCAGAATACCACAAGAGTGGAGACTGAAAGGGAAAAAAAAAATTCTGATAACTTTTTTTTTCTATTAACATGAGGATAATTCAAATGTGTTGAAGGTAGAATGATTTGCATTATAGATTCAATACTTTTGATTCAACTAGAGGTGGCTTCTGTCAATGTGTATCTGTCAAAACCCCAAAGAACTTCCAAGAAAATCAATAAAAATCCAATTTTACAATCCTGGTATTTTCAGAATGTTTAAAAAAATTGGCAAAACTCACCCTTTTTGAGACAGTACCAAAAAAGATGGTAAGATGCATCACTGATTTTTCACAAATAATTTTTAAGTGACCATTAAGGCTGGATGAGAATGAGAAGTAGTAACACAAGTTTTCCATGTTTTTCATGCAGTGTATGTGGTGTGGTGCATGGCATGGTTCTTCAAAGTGGAGATTTAAAAGTCCAGGTGTAATTGTGTAGAAATCATATAATTACTAATTTTTTTTTATCACTTTGCTTGTGAGAATAAAGTAATGCATGCATTCAAGTATGTGTTCTATCAGTATTTCAGCTTTGACTACTCTCAGAGAAACAGCCATGACAACGGTTCTGCTACAAACACGCCATTCATGTTGGCTGTGCAAGCAGAGTAGGTATAATCCTAATGAAGAATAAATTTAGAAGAAAATTAACAAAAAAGTCTGGTCAGAGCTCTTAGACAGGACGTTATGGTCTGGTGGATTCACACAGAAAATGAAATCTGATAAAGGAAAAAAGAAAGTCCAAATGAAAAACCTAAGCCTAGAGTGAAATTGCAAATTTCACTGCAAAATTGCAGTAAATTTGAAAGCACGCATACCTAGTGGAGGGATGCTATCATCTTATTATCATAACCTTGATCCACTCTCTTCTCCCAGCATTTATTGCTCTCATTAGTTATGTAATATCTAAAAGCACATTGGAAATATCTTGTGTCAGGACAAGATCTGTAATGTATTCTGAACATGCCTAGTATAACTTCAGATGTTCTATAGAAAAATAATACGATCTCTTGGGTTTTTCTAGTTATTTCTAAGCATAGGAAAAATTAAAATGCACTAAGTCTGCAGAGGTCAAACTATGTCTCCCTTCACTGTGTGCATGACTTCAGAAATAATCAAAAGGTTACACTAAGATAACTGATGAAACCTGAGACACTGTGATCATAAAACTTAGATCAATTTGTGCCCATGCAGGCGAAGCATTATCTCATTTCACTCCTGAAAATATGTTTTTAATTTTACATTTTATGGATATTTTGAACTGATTGTTCCTAATGATTGTCCTCACGGATGTGTGTCAGTATTGTGTAATTATAGAGAAACGGTCAGCCTGAAGAATCCCAATCAGTGACGTACAACCACACTGAGTTCAGAAGGTGAGCAATTTGTGACTCTAGGATTTTGAGTGCTACCTGGCTTTTCCTTCTTCCACAAGCACTCTGAAGCTTGTACAAGCAATGTGTAGGGCTTTCTTGGACTCAATTCCTGCCTCTCTCACTTTTCCTCTGAGGAGGGCAGAGCTTTGGTGAGGATCTGGCTGCCAGCGTGCACCTGTGCCCTGCATTTTACTAGGAAAGGAAAGAAAGGTCAGTGCCATCCCCCTGACTGCAGAATGGATAAAAGAAATTTTACCCAGGAACAAGAGTAAACCTGTGCTATTACTAAACTGATATTTTTTAATTCTTTTCAGGAAATAAAGAACCTTCATTTTTAATCTCCTATGACAAAGATATAGACACATTTGAGACAAAAGTGCACTTTATCTGGTAAAGGGGAAGGGCTAAGTCAGTTCTCTTGAAATTGGATCATGTGAATGAAGACAGTTTAGGATTTCAAACCTGAAGCATACAGTAAGCTAGAATTCCACGCCATTCAGAGGCACGTAGAAAGGGCCTAAAGACCTCTTCTACACTGGAACCCTGCAATTCCCTGAAAAACCTAGTGGTGAAAGCACTTTCAAGTAGTTCGTAGTCATGTAGCTGCTACCTAAGCTGTTATTTTATGGATGCTTCCAAGGGGTCAACATGTAGCTCCGGTGGCAGTGACAAGTACACCTATGCTAAGCAGATGTGGTGTTTTCATATATTTATTGAGGTTTTCACATATTTATTGAAAAGTATTCAATATCTAATTATCATTTTTCCATGAACATTTATGTATTATAATTATTATGGACATTTTTCATTCTTTGTCTAATATTTTTATATGCAGATACTCTTTATGCATCACATTTTAATTTTCTATAAACTTTACAATTCTTCTTTATCTTTTAATCCTTTCTGTTTTGCATTGCCTCTGTTAAAACCCTTTTTATGTAGCTAGTGAACATCTGGAAAGATGGGAGAGGTAAAATCAGAATTTAATTTGGGTTTAACTGAACAACTGTTTGCTGTCTTGAGACTTATTATTTGGCCTTCCACTGAAATTTAATTCTTTAGAGGGATGGAGAGTTCCATGTTAAGTTCCATGCTTTTAAAATAAATTATTTGTTTTTAGTTACAGTTTCTCAAGGTTCCAGTTGCACAAAAAAAGGAGCAGAAAATTGGTGAGACAGTCACGTGTAGCAGCTGGGAGACAGGAGGTAAACTGAAATTGGAGGAATTTACTTTAGACTGCAGTAAGCTTATGTTAGCTAACACATGGCAACTGATACACAATAATATCCCAGTGCAGAAAGGCCATTTTTAGTTTTCACATTTATTAGCAGATCATGGTAAACAGTTGGCTCACCCTAATATGCACTTGTCTTCCCTAGGATTTGTTTCACATGCTAAGTGGCAAATAACCATCTTTTTCTCCTATCGTATTATGAGGCCTACAAGTGTTCAGATGGGAACGAAATAGATCTATGCCAATGTGAGCCATGTGGACCAACAATTTTTTTTTTTCTCCTTTTAAAAGAATCCATGGACTTATTTCAAAGGCTGCAGGTAGGTTGCCTTTGGTAGTTAAGTTCTTGTGTGGGCTTAAGTTCAATGCACTAGATGGCTTCTTCAGGCACCTAGTTCACCTTACACCTTTTGTTTTTGCATTGTACTTGTACAGGAATTCTGTTGACTTGCCAGTTATTCCATAAACCATGCAGTGCCACCAAAAAGGAGTCCTTGCCACGTAAAATATTAACAACAATTTAGCATCCTGCATAAATAGTAAAGCAAAGTGTGGAGCTTACCACAGCCAGGAAACAGCAGAGTTTGGTGAATTTAGTCCTAAATACTATCTGCTATGGCAAAATAATGTGAACTCAACTGAAAAAGTTCATTGTACCTCTTGACAAAGATGTAATTGATAATGGTTAGCAGCACAATTGAGGATTAGCGCCAGCCATGGAAACTCCAACCTGACCATCCTGAGACAGGCAGAGATCTGTATTTAGCAATTAGAGAATTGTCATACCAAGACTGCCTTCATAATAGAATTTTATAATCACAATTTCGTGTGTTTGAAGACATAAAACACAGCATCTTTAATTTCCCTTTATTTTGGCTGAATAATACCAAATTATGATTACCAAAGTTGTATCCCTTGTTATAATTAACAATGCTGAGAAGTGGATATTCAGTAAGACAAAATCACACCCACTTATCTGTCCTCAATATTTGAATACAGCATCTGTAGAAAATACTGCATGAACGTTTTAATGTTTGCATCCATAAGATCTTCTTCCATGTTCTACAGCTTCAGGGACCCTGACAGCACTAAAAACTTTATAACCCTTCCAACAAGAGTTAGTGATCCCATAGAAGAAAAGAAACACTTAAGATCTTAAGGAAATCAGCAGGTGTATATGTATTTATCAGAAACTGCAGAAATCAGTTAATGTAATTACTACCTAATCCATCTTGAAATCAAGAACAATTTCAAAATTAAGATGTTAATATGAAATCAGAATAACTTGAAGTTTGAATGAAGCACACAGTAAAACAAAAAATGTAGTTAATTACCATATATGTTACCATATATATATATATATATTACCTTCTCAATGAAGGTACTTGGTGAGGCACTGATGGGCTACTCTTTCTTAATACTCTGACTCCTAAGGATTGTTCGTGTCAGTGTTCCCATTAATGCATCTATCACTCCTACTTTTCTACATGTGCTTAAGTAGTATATTTGGGAACTCATTGACTCAGGATGGTGGTTCCTACGCCAAAGAAAGGAAACTGATTTCATGGTGGCAATTTAGGAATCAGCTCTTAAGAACAGCGCCTGGTGCATAAAAGCTGTTCACATCTTACCAGTCAGACAGTAATGTTCCATTATACAGAAGAACTGAAGTTCAGGGCAACTCACATCTGATGAAGTGGGCACAGTACTGTTTAGAACAGGTTACCTTAACCATTCCTGAAACTGCCAAAATTAGAATGGGTGACCAAGCTGCTCACTAATCAGACAGAGTATCTGCAACTTGACAGTGTCTACAGAAGAAGGCTTTCAGGTACATTCCACTTAAAATTCTGTACTGGAAACTGCAGGATTGAACACTAGAGTGGTAACCTCACCTTAAGTTATACCATCCTGATGGGGGTCACATGTGAATTAGCATGACTCAAAAAGTCTACTGCAGAGAAAGGGACAGATTTGGTTTCCCAAGTCTCATGTTCACCCATCAGCACTTTCCTCCCATAAAGCAGGAACTTTTAAAGGCAGCAGCTGCAATCAGCCACTAAACCAGAGAGTGACAGAAATGTTGGTACAATGTCCCAGTATAGCACTGTACTCTTATAGAAATTTACACAATAGGCAAGATTTAAAACAAATACAAGAATAGATGCTATTTAATTAGGACCTTCACAGAAAAACATCTGGTATAATTGGTTAAGGGGAAGTCTTTACTCAGGCAACATTTATTGGGATATAAACAATGTCCAATTGTAAAAGCTAATTAAACAGCAGGGCTAAGGTAACAGAGTTTTGCCCGCATGATTAGGATACAAGGTTTATAATCCATGCTGTTATGGGACAGCAACAGCAAGAACTAATAATTGTGCATCCAAAAAGTCAATTATGCCCTTCTTTTAGTAATAACATGCTCCAGAGGTCAAAGAATACTTTTTCTTTAAGTAATATAGCCAGTTCTCAATCCAGACTGAAGCTTGATTAGTGTTCAGTGTTTATCAGGAAACTGAAAGCAGCAAAATCAGCCTGATGGATATTCCACCATATCTGGCAGTACATTACTAGCCCATCACTGTGAGGCTGTAGGCATCACCATGCCCACTGTGCAAATTCTCTGATTTCGAGTCATCCAGCATATAGCAGTTTCATAGAATCATAGAATGGTTGGGGCTGGAAGGGACCTCCACAGGTCATCTAGTCCAAACCTCCCCTGCAGTCAGCAGGGGCATCCTTAACTAGAGCAGGTTGCCCAGAGTCCTGTTGAGCCTTATCTTCAGTATCTCCAGAGATGGGGCCCCAACCACCTCCCCGAGCAACCCATTCTAGTGCTCCACAACCCCCATAGTAAAGAATATGTTCCTAACATCCAATCTAAAACTGCTCTTCTCTAGTTTGAAGTCATTGCCCCTTGTCCTGTCACTGCAGGCCTTTGTAAACAGTCTCTCTCCATCCTTCTTGTAGGCCCACTTTAGTTACTGGAAGGCTGCTATTAGGTCTCCCCAAAAATCTCCTCCAGGCTGAACAACCTCAGCTCCCTTGGCCTATCTTTGTAACAGAGGTGCTTTAACCCTCTGATCATTTTCATGCCCCTCCTCTGGACCCGCTCCATCAGGTCTATGTCCTTCCTATATTCAGAGCTCATTCAGCAGCATATACATAATTGACTGTACTTGTCAGGACCATACCTGCCAGCACAATCTAGTCAAATGAAGTCTCCGTAATAAATAAAATTCTGCTTTATTAACTTGCCTGATGCTTATCTTCTTTGTACTGGTAGAATGACATACCTCTGCAACTCATAGGGAAAATAAGAGGTTTAGAAGTCACTCTTGTGTGAAGAGAGCGCTGTATTTTCCCTAGATTGTCATTCTATGCACTGGTATAATCCACGGAGATTGAGAAGCATTATTTGACATATCATATGAACAACTAATACTAAAGAATTTTTCTAAGATGTCCTCTTCCAAATCAGGGATGTCCACAACAGCTTTACTTTGTCTTTCAGGAACACTATTAAGACATCTCTTTCTTGTTTGTTTTTTTTAATAGCTATCTTGGCATAGTGCAGGCAAAGGTGCATCTGCTGCTCTTTCCAACTGTGGCTATCAAACAACCTGAATTCTGTGAGAAGGTTGCATACAAAGCAACAGTACACAAATGCACCAAAATTGTCAGCTAGTTAATAGCCTTTTAAAGTGCATGTCATTTTCTGACAAACCAAATACCTGCAGCAATCCAAGTGGAAAAGCTAACTTTAAAAACTTTTTTTTTTTAACTTCATAGCCTCTAGCAAGACATTATAATAAGCAGTAAGTATAAAACTATAGTCAAAACTTCAAATGTTTTCACAATGATTTTTACTTTTAATAATTAAATTTACTGCATTTTTAGATTCAAAAGTAGCAAGGACAATTTCAAATGAAAACTTCAAAAACAAGATACAACCAAAGACTTTTTCAGGATGAAAGAACACATGTAAGAAGGATCAAGACCCTACAGTGAGATCAGCTATTAGCTAATTAAATATGTGACTAAAATTCATCATATTAAATAGCAGCTGTATTGACGGTGAGCAATCTGGTAAGCAAACAAATGATAGTGAATTTTTTTTATATCTTCAGAGAGAAACATTTATCTTAATAAGATTCACTATGCCATAATACATGTGGAATAAGTCAATGCCTACTAATTAAAGGACACTGTCAACTTGATTTTCTAAACAGCTAATTAAACCATGTAGCATCTACTGCAGCACTTGGAAAATACGCTTTGTTTAAAAAAATGCACCCCTGTAGAAGTTACTTGTTTTTCTATTCCCTCGTGTTTGCTTTTTTAATTGGTTTTCAACAAAGGAGGATCTGCTCAACTAAGGTTGTATTTCTGTATCAAGTTCCATTAATGCACACCCCTGTCCTTATGAAGAAGCCAAACAATTTGCAGGTCTAAAACACTACAGAAGAAAACAATGACATCAGTCTTAAGGGTTTGCTCTTGTTTTTCCAAGGATGACAAGATTTTCTCCCTCTGTTTTGAGATTCTTGATAATCTACATCTTTGTTGAAGCTTTACAATTTTCAAAAATATGCTTTTCATAGCAAAAATGGATATTTAACCTTCCATTTTATAAATTAGTTTCACAGCATAAGCAGGCTTCTCTATTTCTTATTCTGATTCTGTATGTAGCTTTTTCAACAGAAAGAAGTTGTTGTAGATCTGTCAGCAAGGCTCTGAGAGTAGGAGGATGTTTGGATTTCCGGCATATTGCAATGCAGTTCTTGGCCACCAGCAAAGCTATGTGTGTGAATCTCATTTTATATCTGTTGTTTGCAATACCACATATTTCAAGAGGCATTTGAAATAGTCTCTGTACTCCTAATCCTAGATAAGTAATCACAAATCATTCCCTAAAAGAAGCTGATAAGCAAAATACAAACCTTTATGTAACTCACAACAGGAGAGACTGTGGATGAAATGATGCTGTCATAGAAATAAAATAAAAAGCTGTTGTATCTTGGGCAATTTAAATCTGTATTCAAAGTTCTTAGCTCAGGTCAGCCCATCATTTGCTGTTTGGTTTTGATTTTCAGATTTAACAACATTTTCTATGACATAATTTTTTCATTATTATTCAGCTAATCTTGTTAGTAATTTTTAAAATCTTTTTTTAAATGTGCATCTTTGCAGTGCAAAAATCTGATACAATAAATTACAAACTCTGTGGCTGCTAATTGCTTTTACACTTGGAAGTACATGGAGCACATCCTCAATTCATACTTGCACTGTTTTTTTCCTCCTGAATCACCATGCCACCATTTCCCATACTTTTCTATCCTCAACCAGTATGTGGAAATCACCATTTTCCTAGCCAACGTGTATGCAACATTCTTCAGAATCTTTTATCAGCTGGAGGAATGATTGTGTTAACATCATAAGGCACTTCCTGCTCCTGGTAGCAGCAAACAAGTTTGAGATTTCCAAACACTGTTTTCTCCAGCAATGAGGTGATGTTAGTATGCATTCACTAACACATTATAAATACATCTTCTACTTTCATGTACTTGCACACTTTTATAGGCAAATACCCAGCTTCTCCTGAATTCTAATGAAAGTTCAAGTGGCTGACCACAGAGGCTTTGACAGTCTTTACATAGGACAATTACTTGACACCAATCCTCTCCGTTGTAAACAATACCAGGAAAAAACATTAAGTTATGTTGGCCATGACTTGGGAGAGCAAAACACCTTTCACTCTGTAACAACTGCCTGCATTCTGCAGTGTTAACGGGAGTTAAAACCTGGTTTAGTCATTAAAGTAATAAGGTATGAATCAAAGAAACCTCAGGAGATGCTGTTGTTGAGAAGGCAAATATTATTTTCACACAAACAAGCATTTTTCTCATCCTAACTTCATTTTAATGGGTATATATCTTTAATAAACAAAACCATTATTTTGAATTGTATCAAGATATTTCCATCTTTAATACTGCTCAAACAAAATGCTAAAAGCATTTTGTTTTTTATACACACATCTAGCATGTTCATAGCCATCATGTGACACTGCCAAAAAAGTGAAACAGTGATCTATAATTTTAAAATGCCAGTGATTTTCAAGCTGTCACTGATCTTGGAAAATTTCCCTAGTAGCATGTGGAGATCAATAACTGTTTATAGACATTTTAGTCCCAGTTTATAGGGAGTATATAACCATGGACTATGTCAAATTTCTTAACTGTGAAGTGAAAGACTGATTTCCACACTTAAATCTACCCAAAAGAAGGATGTTCTGTGGAACTACAGGCCAGTTAAAATCTGCTTGCTTTCTGGGATAATAATGGTGCAAGTCCATGGGAGCAATTTCTGAAGAATGCAAGCTGACTACAACCAGTAGCCAGCATGGATTTACCCAGGTTTATTATGCTTGACCAAGTGTATTACTATGCTGTGATGAAACAGCTGCAGAGGTTGCCTACCTTGACTTCAGTAAGGCTCTCAGCACACTCTCCCACAGCACCCTTCTATCTAGGTTGGCAAATCATGGTGTAGATGGGCAGCTAGAAAGGTTAAAATTTATTGAGTGACAGGTACAATGATTCATGCCCCACCTGACAGCTGGTAACAAATGGTGGTCCTTCAGAGCCCACCCTTAGACCTATGCCATTTAGTATCTTTATCAGTGGCCTGGAAGAGAACACAGAGCATAACTTTGTCAGGCTTTCCGAAGGCATCAAGCTAGTGGGTGCCATCATCACTCTCAAAATCTGAATTGCCAGAGGGACATACTCCAGCTGGAGAAATTAAAAAAAAAAAAAAAAAAAAAAAAAAAGGGACTGATAGGAATGTCATGAAACTCGACAGGGAAGAGTCTTGCACATGGGACAGATTAACCCTCTGCAGAGGTAGTGTTGGACTGGGTGAGGAGCAGCTTCTCTGGAAAGGATGGAGTTGTCCTGGCGATGCTGTACTTTGAGCATAAGATGAGCCTTCAGTGTACTCCAGCAGCAATAAAGGCTAACAGCATATTGTGCTGTATTGGCAGGTACATAGACAGTAGACTGGGTGATGTAATTATTTCCTTTTATTCTGTGTTCTTTAGGCTATTTTAGTATCTGGAATACTATGTGTGGTTTTGGAGCCCCTGTATAGCAAAGATAAACTTGAGAAAGCTGAACAGGCAAGCATCAAAGTGTTCGGGGGCTGAACCACTTGCCTTTTGAGGAAAGCCTGAGAGATACAGGCTTATTTAGTCTGGAGAACAGACAGCTTCAAAACACCTAAAAACAACCTTCATGTACTTAAGATGCCACCAAAAAGATGGCCCATTACTGAGGTGCAACTGGATATAAGGGGGAAAAAAAATACAAGGATGTTTGTGCACTGGGAAAGTGCACAGAGAAGCTGCTGAATCTCCATCCTTGCAGGTATTAAAAACTTCATTGCACCAAGTCCTAAACAAACTCCTGTGATTTCATTGCTGACCTTGATCTGAGCAGGAGTTTGCACTAGGAAGATGCTTAATGTCCCTTCCAATTGAGCAATTCTATGTTTCCAAGTGCATGTAAGAGCCTTTCAAAGTTAAGAGTTTGCCATCCATCCTATGCTTAGGGTTGTCACTTAGCATGTGTAGTTCTGGAATAATGTCAAAAGACAGAAAATTAATGTCCTACTCATCCTTCTATCTCAGAAGCAGGTTTAAGATCAGTGTGCTGTGCATGCTGATGCAAAATTCCACTAGAGCTTTAATATAGCCTATTACCAGAAAACACATTTTACTCAGTATTTTTCCTCCCTTGCACGTGTACCCATGTGAAAGTGAATACAGAATTCATTGGATCATGGAAGCTTTCTATTCTGAATCCAGATGGCTTTTCTATTTGATACTTTACAGAAAAGGTACTGGAAAATAGTTGTACCTTTGATTATGTCTCTTTACAGCTCATTCATCTTTTTTTTTAGTTGCAGTAGATCAATTCCTTTCTATGGTTATTCCTCATTTTTCTGCTTTGTCTAATATTTCATCAGCTGAATCTTTTCCTTGCATAACTGAAATATGAGCTGTAGTCCACACACACTGCTGTGTCCGTAAGTCCAAGGTACTTTTACATTAATTAATAAACTGTGATGCAAATTAGTAAGTATGCTATATTCCAACACTGTAAGAAATGTGCATTTTGAACTGTTCTCATGAAAACCAAAAGGTAATTACATTACTCCATTTGATGAAGCCAGAGATACTAACTGGCATCCTCTAACAACCTTAGGTTTCATCTCTTTACAGTTATATTCACAATGTAAACTGGTTAGCAAGTAAGACATTGCAGGCAATCCTCAGAATGAACAGTAATACTACAGTGCAGGCATCTGTTAAATGATTGCATGTTCTAAATGTGAGAGTATTTAGCAAATATCAGAAGTGTATGCTGAAAATTAACCTTATACTTTCTTCCTAATTCCTTTAGTAAGAGCACATAAACATTAAATTGTGGAGTCTCTTATGCAAGGTCTTATTTCCAATATTATGAAAGACTGCCTTGAAGTATTTAAACCTTCTTTGTGTTGTATCCTCATGAAGGAAAAGGCCAAGCTGTAAGGAAAACTCACAAACGTACAAAATTGAAATGGCTGGTGCAGTTCTCTGCTGTTTGTCCAATTAAAATAGGCATAAAATGTATTTCTAAGATACGATAAATATTAAAAATTATTAAGTATGAAAGTAGTTAGAAGCTACATTGGTGGCCCTGCCATGAACTAAGGCCAAATACAAATTTCTTTCAATCCTGTGAGAAATCCAAACTTCTCTCAAGGGGCAGTACCATGTTTGTCAATAGAGGAAGCAGTTTAAATCTATACAAGAAGAGTATCTTTAAAGTTCAGAAAGGTAATAAAGAGTGTATCCTTGTTCTTTATACACATTCACTTTCCACTCGTGGCTGCACGAATCAGAAAAAGCAGAGAGCTGGGGTAGCAGCAGAAGACTTGCCAAAATACATTTCAAAAAGAAGGAAAGATATTTAAATTGGTATAAAAATATCAGTAACGTTATACTGACTGTTGAAGGCAGAATGAATACGAAGACATGTGGCTCAGAGGCCTGATCTTTTAAGCTGCTCCTAATTAAATGCAGCTTTGCTCCTAGTGGATGCTAAGAGCTTCCCAGATTACTGCCTGCATTACTTGAAAATTAGATACTTATCTGTATGAATGTTGCAAAGTTGATTGAAAAAAGATAATGTGTTAAGTCTGTGTCAAAAAATAATACTGCTGATTCATTCTAATGTGCTTAGACATTCCTAAACTCCGATGGTTCATCAGTACCTCATAGTATAGGTCATAATCCTTAGCAGATAAATGCTTAATCCCAGATAAATCGTAATAAATCCAAATGAGATTAGACCTTTAGCAAAATATGCAATGAGCGATGTAAAAACATGTTTGAGTGACTATGATACATGAGTGGGAGTTATTGACTAAATGAGGTACAGGACTTCAGAGAAGGTGCAAGAATAGTTAAAAGCAAAGCAGAAGTTATCTGGTAAGCACCACTTACAGGGCTGGTGTTGAGTGTTCTTCACTAGCCTCACTTAACAGTATTCTTCTGATCTGTGAGTCTTCATGGTATAAATCAGTGCTCTGTCAAAGTCACCTACTTTCTGAAACAAATGTTTTATTTATCTCTTCCTCCCCACTCCTACTATTCTGAATCTGAATAAAACCTGCAGGAGCCTTAAGGCTAAATCATTCAGTGGCATCCACTGGCATTTTCATCCCCTCTGTATTTGGCAGCTTATGATATCTGGATGACTTGTTAAGTAGAGTAAAGCACATATTTGCATAGCATTTTAAAAAATCAAAATGCCGTATCAGCTGTAATTAATAGTGATATAATTGACTAAATGCATTATGACTAAATGCTGGACAAAAAGATAAGAAAAACTGTTTGCTGCTAAGATCTGAAATGGCTACAAATTTTACCTGGAAATTTTGGCCACCTTTACTTGTGTCACAAATATAACCTCTTATCCTGTCAACTGTAAATAAAAAGCTGCTGTTCATTTCAGCTACATTTTGAAGGTTTTTTTAATTCAGTAATAATAAAACCTCAAAGAAATCATATTCTAAAAATCTATACTGCTTTACATTCAGCTTTTTTTTTTTTTTCATCACTATTGAATAAATTGTATCATGAGTTAAATTAAAAATCTGAATGAAGCTACCCATAGAAGTCTGAGTTCCCCATTAGTATGGCAGAGCATACTCAGAGTTCTGTTCCTGGGACACTGGCTTCATGGGAGCTTTGACTGTGGGAAGAATTAAAGTTTGTATCTGATGTCCTCAAAGCCTTTGATGTGTTTATAGCTTTTATAGGTCAATTGCAAAGATAAGCTTTGTAATGGCATTCTGCAGTTACCTTGAAAAAGCACTTACAGTGTCTTTCCATTGCTTAAAATACACAAATATGTACTTCTGACAACACTTGCTATTTATTCTAAAAACAGCAGTATGCATTAACAACATATTGATTCAGAATGCTATACTCTGAAGAGGCAGTCTCTTCATGGTGCTCTAATAGCACAGTGAAGCTACCAGATTTGGTCACCATCTGACTGAAGCTGGTTCTGCTATTTCATCATAATGTAACACAAGCAAAATTCTGCATTAGGTGTACCAATTTTAACAGAATGCCAGGTAAGCCGCTTCACATCAGCAAATCACACCCTCTCCATTCAGTCAAGGTTTCTAAACACATGTAGATCCTTTGTTGGTTGCTCAGATTAGACAAAGAAATGGGGCGGTTTGTGGGAGGAGTAACATGAATTAGATGCTCAGGTAAAGAGAGATGCACAGAGACAAAGCAACACAGGTGGTTTCCTAATTCGCATGTAGAATAAGCGTCCTTTGACTTGAGACTTCACAACATTTTCATTGCCTACAACACACGACTCATTTTTCCTCAGGAGAAACGTAAGTTCATCTTTTAGAAGGCATCTTTGTTGGTGGTTTTGTCATGTAACTACGATATTAGGTAACATGAACTAAATATTTTACATATCTAAACCATGCATTAGCAGCATAGAGTTGAAAGAATGCTTTTTGGCTCACAGTTCTTCATATTTGAGCAGATCTACCCAGATTTTTCTTTTCAGAGTAACAATAACAGGTTTTACACTTCTCAGGAGTACAGAAGCCTTTCCTGTGACTAGTTTCTGTTATATCTTTAAGCATCAGCTAGGAGTATCATCTGAATCTAAACTTGTATCATCAAGCAAATGCCACATAATGATCATTAGTTGCACAACAAACGCAGACCTTTTGCCCCACCTGTGAAAAAAATATTTGCACTGTAACTAAATGCAGCAGGAACTGTAAAACGGTAGATACAAGTCCACAGAATATTAAGTAGAATTTTAAAACTTTTTCCCAGTCACCTAAGAAATGTGGGCAAATAACTGAAATGCTGAATAGTGCAGATTCAGTGTTCTGCAAACAAAACAGCTGTGTAAAAGATGTCATTTTCTTTAGGTATACAGAGCTTCAAAGTGAACCACTTTTAGAAAAGCTGTTGTTTAATGGGGTTATACTTTATCATGTAATGGATTGATGCCCTTTTCTTGACTGTTTGGAGCTAGAGTTCTCAGTTTTTAAGAATATCAATACCTTTTCAAAAGAAAGTTATAGAGGCTTTAAGTCGGGGAGGATTTCAATAATTCTGTCAAAATACACAGAAAGAAAAGATACAATGCACCTGCAGGTAATACAACATTACTCTGCTTCACAGAGAAGTATTTTGGTATTAAGTACAGGGTTTAGGGGTAGATGCATTCTCAATGCAAGGTAGAGTGCATCAAGCCAATCTTCTTATAAAAAAAAATCTTAATGAAGCTTTGTCTGGATTTTTAACAATAGTTTTCTATTTCCGCTTTGCAGAGTAATTTTTTAGCGGATTCTGCAGGTCCTTTCTATGATAGTGTCTCTCTAAAACATGATGATTTTGACCAAACTAATAGACAGATTAAGCCAAACAAACAAATTGCTGCTATGCTGATTTCTGAAGCAGATGGCTCTCATCCAGTATTTGCTAGCAAATGTAATGCATTGTCAATCTAACACAGAATCGTGTTTCCGTCACTCTGTATGTATAGCATATAGGGAGAAATCTGGCTCAGGGTACTCCACCCACTGCTAAATTTATAATACACAAAGAACGGAAAATCAAAGTGCAAATTCTGCCATCCTTACTGGAAACTGAGATTAGACCACTGTTTTGAAGTTTCAGGTACAGATATTCAAAAGACTCAAGAGATGCTACAGCTATAGTCTTTCCTCACTTTGTGGTAGAAATACCCTTGAAATTAATGCAAGTTGTATACATTGCTAGCAGGATGGCAGTGTACCACACAAAACATCCTGTTTTCTAGACAGAATGTATTTCATTTAAATTGCTTTTATTACCTTTAACCAAGCAATTTTGGGGAAGAAGAAAGAAAAAGTCACTACGAATGTAAATAGTTTTACATCCAGCCTCCTGACCAGGCCAGGCAGTTGTCCGTGGGTCTAATTCAGCTTTCTGAGACAGTCCAACTTTGCTGGTGGTGTCTCTTAAGCTAAATTTAGCCTAATGTTAAGAATGACCTACACAGCAAGGAAATAAACTGTTTGAAAAAATATAGGACAAAGCTTATGTCTAAGGGAAAGCTTCCCACAATGTTCTATTTGTGGCACACGATCATACATTTGTGTCACATCATCTTATCCTTTCCTTAAGCACTGATTGAAAAAGAGGCTTTTTAACCTACTCAACACCACACTTCGCACATCTTAATCGGCACGGGTCACGGACCTGGTCAAACACAAGGGAAGCATCTCCACGCAGGAGATCAGAATAAATCCCATCCTGTCTGCTGCACTTCTTTTATTTTCATTGCCGCGTCGTGAGACACCTGGATGCATCGCAGCCCTGAGAGGGAGCAGAGCTGTGCAGACTCGCTGGGTACGTTACCCCGGGCTCCGGTGCTTACCTTCACGCACCCACCCCGGGAGTCACCTATCCGTGACCCACACGAGCACCTTTTCAATAATCCCAGCTCTCTCATAAACTCCTTTAAGAGCTACCCCAGCTGCCACCTATTTCTCAGCGCGCCGATCTGAGATAAAAGCCTCTTCACGGCTCACTCACGCCCCTCCACCCGGGCGCTGCCGACGCTAAGATGGCGGCGCCGCCTCACGCCGCTCCGTAGTGTTGCGCCGTGCCCTGCTCGGCTGCGCGGGAACCCCCGTGGGCACCGCCGCCACGTGCTGCCGTCGCGTGCTGGCTGGCCGCGAGTGTGCCATGCTTTCGCGGGGGCAGAAGATGCGCGTCCAAGGCGCGGTAAGGAAATTACAACCCCACCCCCGCACCCCCCTTGAGCAGCGAAGTGCTAGCGGGTGGGAAGGGGGTGTAAGGGAGTGACGCACCCGCAGCGGCGGGAACGAGGGGAAAAACGTGGGTTTTCGGCCTCTTGCCGGGGAAGGGGTGCCGGTGCTTTTCTACCCCTTCTGTATGCGCCCGGGGCACGGGCGCGGGCTGTGGGGTTCCAGTTCGTCTCCCCAGCTTTTCCTTCCGTTCCCCAATTCAGCTGACGGAGGGGTAAATCCTCCTTCGGGGCGTCGAGTGGAGCCGTCCCTCGGAGCCGGGCGCGGCGGCGAGGCGCGCCTGTTGTGAGCGAGACCGCGCTCCCGGCCGGCCGGGTCGCGGACAGGGGTACTGATTCCCGGCTGGGCTTGGCGCGGAGCGGGGGGCGGCGGCGGCTATCTGCCCCTTACCGCCCCAGGTGCATTTTTTCCGCATATAAGAAGGCGGCACTGAAAAGGAAAAAAGGCAAGCGGTGATTCTGCATGGTGTTTGCTAAACTAGAGGGTTTAAAAGAAAAAAGTGCTCGCGGGACTTGTTCCACGCTCTCGGTCCCTGGGGTCGTTTGCTCGGCAGCCTCCCCTGCGCTTCCTGGGCCGGGGGGGGTGGGCGAGTGCGGGCGCAGGACGTGATGCTTTCGGTGCAGCCGTGGACCTGCCGTGGCCGAGCATATGTAAGGGCTTGATTGCATGGAGTGTGAAAGAACCTGAAACAGGAGGTTAAATTCGCCAGTGCCGTGGCTCTGTGCAGGTGGTTTCTATTTATCTCAGTGCACATGTGCATGCTGGCAAATTTAAAGAGTTTCAGGCGCTATCTAGTTTATCCTGATTACCACAATTAAGGTGTTCTTAATTAAAAATTTTGCCCATGACAGTATAGTTTTAATTGCACGGTACTTCCTATGGAAGTTAGCACTGGCTTTGTGCTAATAGCCTTTTATTTTTTGCAGTGGGCTGATACTATTAAGTATTCTAAGGTAATGGAATAACTGATACAGTTAAAAATTCTGTTTGCTTGCTATTCCAGGATATAATAAAATAACACCCCACCTTACTGAACTGTTATCAATGAATGCACATTAGGAGAATATATTTCCCTAAATACATGGAGTAATTTTAGAGTAATTTTTAAGTGCAGTGGTGTGTAGACTCATAAGGCTGTGGAGACTCGGAAGGAAGGCTGCCCACAGTGGTAAATCATCTTTTAAATCTTACCAAAGCAAGGGTAGCATAATTCATGTAGCATTACTTGTTCAGTTTGTTTATCAGCTCTTAAGGAGGTCTCACACTGAGTTGGTTGGAAGGTCACTGTACACAATGGCACCCTCAGCACCATTTAAGGCTTCTGTTGTCTCCTTTTATTAGTGGAAGGCCACATAATACTATTTAACAAGTACATGGGAGGTTTAGTTTTGTGCCAGTGCTTGGCCTTTCTCTGTAAAAAGGGCCAGAGAGAGCAGTTGGGGTTTTTTTTATGATAAAATTTAAGCTCTTCCTATTTGTTTTATCTGGTACAATACTGTAAACCTTAAACAAGAACCTTGTTATAATGATTCAGAATCACAACCTGCGACATACTCAAGCAAAAATGGGTGGTTCAATTTTCCTATGGATGTTGAGTGACATACGAAATAGTAATGAAGGCTAAATGATGAAAAAGTAAATTAGTTTTTTTAAGTTAGGTAATTGAAGATTTATCACTATGTTTATTTCATTGTTAATTTTCTGAGATGTTTTAGGAAAAAGTAAGCAGAAAGAAATCATACCAAAATAATTTAAATGGCGTTTAAGAAAAATCAGTTGCCCTGTAAGGCTTACTGCTATGCAAAGCTTTTGTACAGAAATAAGCATTTTACTTTACTCCACCTATTGAAAAGAAAAATGCAGACTAAAGAAAAGTGTTGGTCTAGCTTTGTAGGTGGAGAAGCCTGGAAAGGGTGATTTTTGAACCATTCTAGCTCAGTGTTGCTAGTGAGATACATGGCACAGGCATGCATGTTTTTATCTAAATTTCACCTAAATGTTCAAGGGGTTTTGAAACCCAGTTAACTACTTCAGCCACATGCAGTGAGGGCTTAGTATGTATTTTTGTCTTGGTGCAAAGAAACACATATCTCCAATTTATTAGTTAAAAACTAATGGCTACAAAGAAAAACTGTGTGCTTTGACAAAACTGCTTTGCAGATTCAGGACACCCTCATTTTTTGGAATGAAAAAAGTTGACACCCTACAGCCACAATAGCCTGAAAGCTGCAAGCAGGCCAGCAATCCAGTGTTTGCCTTTCAGCCTCCAAATTTAAAACTGAGCATGGGAGAAACATTGCTAGGGGCAGTGAATTCTTCTTGGGTAGTTTAGGGTTGGGCTAACGTGTTGTGATATACCTGTAAGGACTACTGTTTTTGTTAAAGCGCATCAATTTCTGTTAAGGGTAAGAGCATATTTTAGAGTAGAACATTGGTTCCACATAGCTCTAGAAATAACTTTCTATATATAATGGCTCTTATTAAGCTTTTTCTGGAGGGGAAGGGTTGATGTGCCATCTCAAAAGGATGTTGGGTTTCATGCCAACATTGTTTTGGGGAGCCACAGAAGTTGTTAATAGCAAATAATTTTGCCATTTCCATTCTGAGACTGTGGGTGGAAATTCCTTTGGTTAACCCGTTTTTATTTTGCCTGGGTACACCTGGGGTTTTTAATATCTGGGAGTCAGCAACTTTTTCTTAATTTGCTGGAAAAAAAGTGTAGCAAATAAGTTCTTAACTCAAGGTTGCGTTGGCGTTTTTCTTTGCTTGTTTCTATCATCATTAACTAAGTGTTACTGTACAAGTCAGCCTGGTAACAGTTTTGAGGAATGGCAAAAGTAATGAGACTGGATGTGTTTTCACAGAAAGGTAGTATATAAGAGGGAAGAAGTAAAACCTTAATATTGCCAGTTAGATTCTTCTTATCTGTAACTGCTTTTTGGCCTTAAGGGGAGTTCATACCTAACAGAAAAATCTCTGTGGAATCATGTCATATTTTCATACTGATCTATCTGCTTGGATAAAAGAAGTGTGTCAAGTACACCATTATTGGTGCAGCCGTGTGTTTGTAGTAACTCTGGATTTGTTCAGAATGAGTAGAGGGAGTGTATACTAATTACTATTCTGGCTCTGTAAGAATAATACTGTCCTAGGCAGAAAAGAGAGCATCTCAAAATTAATGGTAAGATATGTCTATCATACAGAATTAAATGTCAGTGGTATTTTCTTCACGTTTGTTCAGTTTTTGAAGAATTTGGGCAGAAGAATCCTGTTCAAACAACAAAGGGGTGCATGCAAGATCTAGAATTAAAGAGCAAGCTGAAAAATCATGACTGAACTCAGTAACAGTGACAGAATAATTGTGGTCACTTCCAATTAGCCTGTTTACCTCACAGTACCAATTTCTAAGAAAGTGTATACGCTGGTATTGTATTAATTAGCACTCCTTGATTTCCCTTACATATCTTAATTAAAAGTTTGGCTGTAGTTGTTAATTATGATGTACTTGTTCAGCCTTTTGTTTAGCCTTTGTTCTGTTTGTGAATGCTACCTTCTAACCACACTGCTCTTACTCAAACGTCTTGCATGATAGTTTTCCTTGGGGGTTACAGAAATGATAATCAGCCTTATGCTTGTACTGTTTTCAGGTGCTAGTAAGAGAGGCTCTTTGGAAACGGTAGCTCAACAAATGTTTTATGCTGTACTGTGACCTAGTCCAGTTTGTCAAAGGTTGAGTTTTAAAGCATTGAAGTGCTTACTGCCAGCCTGAACTGCTGGTGAGATTTTCACATTTGCACTTTGGTTCAGCTTCAGAGTTTTGGTTTCATTGGGTTCTCTGGTGTGGAAAGAGGACTTAAATGTGCTGCACTACTTGCAGCATTTTTTTTTAGCTTCTTGGGTTTTTTTTTCTCCAAACTACTAGCAGGAAGCATAGCATAGAAACACGTTGAAAGAAATAATATGTCAAATATAACAGTATATTACTGAATTTAAAAAGCAGTTGACTTGTGAACCAGACTTGGTGAACCATGTTATTCACAATGCCTTTTCATTACTTATTCAGATAATTGATGCCGTGTTTGAAGTCCCTGAAGTGCACAGAAGCATCTGTAATTTCACTGACATAGTAAACTGTTTTCTGAAAAGTAACTTTTGTGTGCTCATAATGGAGAAACTATTCAGTCTTTGTTTCCATAATGATTTGAAGTCAACACATGGGAGATTTGGGTTTGGATTTCCATAAATTAAGGGTTTTTTCCCGCCTTTCAACAGTTGGGTTTTAGTAGTGAAAAACAATTGTAGTTTCTATGTGGATTTTATGTGACTTGAGTGAAAATGAGTGTTGTGATATTTCATCTCAGATTTTAAGTAATAATAAATGGTGGTGGTCGTGAAACTGCTGACACTTCTGTTTAAGAACACATTGAACAGATGCCTCCTATTGCCATCCACTTGGTGTTTCATACAGCCCAGTTCATGTTCTCGTTTTCATGTTCCTAAGTGCTCCTATAGCCTCTTCCTTCTAAATGCAGTCAGCTGCTCCTTGATTTGGTTTACACACTCTTAGTGTCTCCCTCGGGTTTCCTCTGTTCACCTGTCTTTCACAACAGTCTCTACAAGCTCTGTTAATCAGCTCATCCATTTGCATTAGAAGATTTGGGTTTTTTCAGTACAAGAAAATTTCTTTGCACCCCTCACTGCTTGCTGTCATCCTTTAGTTTGGAGCAAATTTATCTCTGCTTCCTATTTTATTATCAAAGAAACCTGCTGTGCTTACGGATAAAACTACACTCTTCAGAGGATTTTTTGCTTGTGTGTCCATCTATGTTATCTGGCCCCTTGCCTGCCTTTATGAAAAAAGCTTACTTTTTCTTCTTGATTGATTTCTTCCACTTGGCTCCTTTCATTTTCTTCACTGAATAGTAGTTTTGTCACTTCTGGGATTTCATGTACTATTTCCAACACAGTTGACTTCATTTGAACCATTGTTTTTCATACTTCCATCAATGTATAGTTAAGGAGACTTTGCATCTTGCTGCTGCTCCATTTTGTCTTCCCTTGTTTTTTAGGTCTTTTCCCCATTAGGTACACTGGCTTTCTGTAAAATTTGTGCTTTATGCTTTCTTCTGAGTAATGTATAAATGGTAGGCTTCCTGACCTTCCTGGCTTACTGTTTTGGGGTTTTTTTTTTTGTTGTTGCTTTATTTTGTCTTACAGATGTGTAATTACAAATTCTTTAAGTGTTTTTGTACCCCAACACATAAACTTAGACGTTTGTAGTTGCAGTAACCTGTATGAAGCTCTGTTTGCCTATGCAGAACTGCAAGTTCTCTAAGGTGTTTTACAATGGTTATTCTTTAACAGAAATACTTCTATTGGATGAGCTTTCTAGGTCAAAAGAGAATGCCTGGTAGCCTTGAGGGGAAGAAAACTTGACCATTTTCTGTTTGCATTGCCCACTAAAATTTCAAAACCTGATCTTCCTGAAAGGATTCTCTTACCAACTGCAGGATCCTAAAGCCTACCCTCTGCTGTAGATTATAGAAGATTTACCTGACCTCCTCATGTGTGCCAATTTAAGAAAGTAATAATTCCCCAGCTCATCTGCTTCAGCTTGTTAAGGGATACGATGAGTTGAGTGGTAGCTGGCTGCACACAATTTCCTGTGGGCTTGCAGAAGGGTGGCTGCTGTGCTGCTTAGGGGGATGTGTAAACCAGGGTTAGCTTGCACCACCTCAAATTGGACTATAAAGTTGTATTAAGCACCTCTGCCTTTGCTCAAGAGGTTATTACTGTTTTTAGATCTGAGATTAGCAAGCTTCATTTACAGAAGTTTTTATATAAAGCTGATGCGATAGGAAGCTGATCTGATACTCAGATTCTGTTTCCAGATCTGTCACTTGCCAACAGTTTTTAATGGTTCCTTCTCATTCAAGTAGCTGTATTTTTTAATAGCTTTTGTTTGGTTTTGTTTTGGGCTTTCTAAGGAAAGCCCTTGTCCTAGCCAGTCTGTCTGCTGGTCATGTATTCCCTGCTTAAGAGTTTTCTAACCCAATGGCAAGTCCTGAATGGATAACAAGTTTTGAAGATGGTAAACTGCTACAAGCTTTGCAAAACCAGACATGAAAGAAAAGCTTTATTTTGGGTTTATCCCTTAAAAGGAAATTGCACAGCAGTAAAACCCAATGTTGAAACCTTAGAAGCATTGTTTCTGTAGGATCAGGGCCCTGCTAGCAGCTTTGATATGTGGGAAATAATTTCTCCCATGCTATGATTGAGAAGAAGTAAAGCACTTTGGATGTGCTTATTGATGTCCTAGGTAGCATCTCATAATCCAGGTGATTTAGGCTTTGGTTGAATAGGGATACCTGTTGTCTGCTGCTGTTAGCAATAGTAGCCTTCCTCTTAGTGTACTCATTGAATTAAACTGCTTTAAGGAAAACATCAGCTTTGTCTTGGAAGAATCATTCAAATGCCTCTCCTTTTGAGTTTCCTCTTGCTCAGTGCTCCACACTATGGTTTATCTGAGGCTCACTGCAGCTTTTCTCAGGCTTTCGTGTAAGAACATGGCAGCACCAGACCTTCTCTATGCATCTGTACTTGGACATGGTGGTAACATGACGTACTTAAATGCAACAGATGAAAGTGGCCAAGTGGAAAAATATTTAAAGATTCAGGTTCATTCAAATATTAAAAGAAAATGGTAGAGAAGGAGAAGATAGCATTTTCTGAAGTTAGCACATTGAGTAGGACTGGCTTACAGAATCAGTCAGGGTTGGAAGGGACCACAAGGATCATCTAGTTTGAACCCCTCTGCCATGGGCAAGGACATCCTACCCTAGGTAGGCTTGCCAAAGCCTCGTCCAGCCTGGCCTTAAACAGCTCCAGGGATGGGGCCTCAACCACCTCCCTGTGCAATCCATTCCAGGCTCTCACCACTGTCATGGTGAAGAACTTCCTCCTTGCATCCAGCCTGAACCTACCCATCTCCAGCTTTGCTCCATTCCCCCTGGTCCTCTCACTCCTAATATCTTGGAAAGTCCTTCTCCAGCATTTTTGTAGGCCCCCTTCAGATACTGGAAGGCCACAATAAGGTCACCTGGGAGCCTCCTCTTCTCCAGACCGAACAGCCCCAACTCTTTCACTCTGTCCTCATAGGAGAGGTGCTCCAGCCCTTTGATCATCCCAGTGACCCTTCTCTGGACATGCTCCAGCACATCCACACAGTTCTTGTAATGGTCACTGCAGAACTGGATGCAGTGCTCCAGGTGGAGTCTCGCCAGAGCAGAGTAGAGGGGGAGAATCACTTCCCTTGACCTGCTGGCCACACTTCTCCTGATGCAGCCCAGGATATATGTACTTACTGTCTTGTGGTCCCTCTGACTTGCATAAACCTTCTATGTTGGTTGCCCCTGCAGTAGTCAGCTGAGGGATCTGAGTCCTGCAGGAAGAACCTGTATGAATGTCCATGCAACGATGTGTAGTAGGCTTGTCTTAGCAATGTGTGAGAGAGGGCAGGGATAAGAAGATGAAAAGGAACAAATGTTGTATATTTGCCGTGCAGTTCCATGTCATGTTGGGCATTTTCCATCAAGTAACTTCAGTTGTGAATAATGTCAGGAGGCTTTATTTTTTTATGTGATTTCTGAAGCCTATGCTCTTTCCAGGAAGTCAGAGTCTTGGGAAATCTTAGTGCTGACAGGACAGTCAAATTTCCCATTTCACCAGTGGGACCTTCAAAGAAAGAGAAGTTGCCACTCAGCTTCCCACAGCTGGCAATGTGACTGGAGGGGTGAGAGACTTGCTTTCTAGTCCAGATACTCTCCTCTAGCAGCAGAAAGGAAAGAAATTGATGCCAGACTTCTCTCCTCTTGTTTGCTGGTGTATGGGGGAAGATATTAAGGTCAGCCCCAGGCTGTGTGCTATGACAGTGTAGGTTGTTCCCTGTACACAGATGGTCTAGCTAATGAGAGTACATTGCTGAATAGAGTTCTGAATCAGGGTTATTAACACCCATAACTACCTACAATTTATGGAATCACATAGTTCAGGAGTCAATGATAACACTAGGATGCTGCATGTAGTACAGATGCTTTTGGGGTCCTTATGCATGTCAGAGCATCTAGACAGTCTTACAATCATAGAATTGTCAGGACTGGAAGGAACCCCTAGGATCATCTACCTCCAACCCCCCTGCCATGGACAGGGACACCTCACACTATTTCAGGTTGCTTGTAGCCCTGACATCCTAAGATGTCCTTCACCAGCTTTCTTTAGCCCCCCCCTATAGATACTGGGAGGCAACAATAATGTCTCCTCAGAGTGTTCTCTCCAGGCTGAACAGCCCCAACTCTCAGCTTGTCTCCATACTAGAGGTGCTTCTGCCCTCTGATCATACTTGTGACCCTCCCCTGGACATGTTCCAGCATGTCCATATCCTTTCTTGGGATAGAAGCTCCAGCACTGGATGCAGTATTCAAGGTGGGGTTTCATCAGAGTGCAGTAGAGGGAGAGAATCACCTCCCTGTACATTTGGCCCTCTGGGCTGCAATTGTACAATGGTGGCTCATGTTGAATTTCTCATCCACCTGAATCCCCAAGTCCTTTTCAGGGCTGCTCTCAAGACAGTCACTGCCCAGCCTGTGTTGATGCTCAGGATTGCCCTGACCCACCTACAGGGCCTTGCACTTGGTCTTGTTAAACTTTCTGAGGTTGGCATGGGCCTGCCCGTCCAGGTCCCTCTGGATGGATGCTCCCATGTGCTCTCCCCAGTGTGTCACCCACACCACACAGCTTAGTGTCATCAGCAGACTTGCTGAGGGTGCGCTCAGTGCCACTGTCCATGTTGCCAACAATGACGTTAAGCACAACTGGTGCTGGTACTGATCCTTGAGGGTCTTCACTTGGCATTCACCTACACTTGGACCCGTTGACAGCCACTCTTTGGGTGTGGCCATCAAGCCAGTTCTTTATCCACTGAGTTGTCCATCCACTAAACCCATGTTTTACCAGTTTGGAGACCAGGATGTCTCCATTAGAAAGCTTTGTTCAGGTCTGGGTAAATGATGTCAGTCACTTGTCATTGTCTATTAATGTAAGGACCTTTTCATAGAAGGCCATCAGGTTTGTCAGGCATGATTTGCCCTTGGTGAAGGCATATCAGTTATATCCAGTCACCTCTTTGTTATTCTTCTGCATCAGCAGTGCCTCCAGGAGGATCTGCTCCACGATCTTGCCAGGCACAGAGGTGAGACTGACTGGCCTGTAGTTCCCTGGTTCTTCCTCCTTTCCCTTTTTTACAGTGGGGGTTATGTTTCCCCTCTCTAGCCGGTGGGGTCTTCCCTGGGCTGTCATGACTTTTGGGATATAATAGAGTATGGTTTGGCAGCCTCACCTGACAGTTCTCTCAATACCTGTGGGTGTATTCTGTCAGGTTCCATGGGCTCAAAGGCTTTCAGGGTCATCAGGTGGTCGCAGACAAGATCTTTGCTCATAATGGGCTGTTTGTTCTTCCAGCCTGCTGTTGTGACTCGAGTGTGGCTGAAGCCCTTGCCAGTGAAGGTGGAGGTGAAGTTAAGAACCTCAGTTTTCTCCATGTCACTTGCTACCAGTTCACTCATTTATTTCCTGAGAGAGCCCACACCATCTCCAGGTCTTCTTTTTACCATTAATATTCCTATTAAAAATATTTGCTCTTTGACTTGATCCCCCTGGTTAGATTTAATTCTAACTGAGCTTTGGCTTTTCTAGCCAGGTCTCTTGCTGCTTGGGCAGCTTTCTTCTATACCCCCATTCTAACTGTCCTTTCTTACAGTCCCTGTAGAGGGTTTTTTTGTGTGACAGTATATCCAGGAACTCCTTGCTCATCCAGGCAGGTCTCCTAGCATTATTCCCTGCCTTTTTTTGTTGGTGTATTTTGCACCTGGATGTGGAGAAGGTGATCCTTGAATACTGGCCAGCTGTCCTGGGCCACTCTTTGTTCTAAGGCTTTGTCCCATGCTATTTCAAACAGCAGATCCCTGAAGCAATCAAAATCTACGTGCCTAAATTCTGGGTTGTGAGCTTAGAATATGTCCTAATTGGCCTGAGGATCTTAAATTCTATTGTTTCATGCTTACTGCAGCTGAGGTTATCTCTGAGCCTCACATAGGTCACCAGCCCTTCCCTATTGGTTAGGACAGGGTCCAGCATGGTGCCTTTTCTGGTTGAGTCTTCTAATATTTGAAGGAGGAAGTTGTCATCTATGCATTCCAGGAACATCCTGGATTGCAGGTGCCCTACTGTATTGTCTCTCCAGCAGATGTCAGGGTGGTTGAAATCCCCCACAAGGACCAGGGTGTGTGAACATGAAGCCATCTCTTTTTGCCTGTGGAGGGCTTCATCTGCTTGGCTCTGCTGGCCAGGTGGCCTGTAGCAGACACCTACTGTAACATCACCTCCTCTGTCTTCCCTTAAATCTTAACTCATGTGCTCTCAACCTTACAAAACATGCATTAACATTTAGCTTGGACAGACTTTTTTTAATTACTGTTACATTCTTAGGTTTACAGAAGTACAGCTTGGCCATGCTTCCCACATGGAACAGCAAGTGGTAGTGGTGAGGCTCAGGGGATTCATTTCTTGAGGAAATTTTGCATCCATCAGTGGAATGTGCAGAGCTTCAGGCTTTAACAGGGAAGCTTCCGTAGTCTGTCATGGGCACAGGCTACACATGTGGAGGCTCTTGATGAAAGTTGGAGTCTTGAACTTAAGTTGTAATTTACGTCAGTGAAAGGAGCAAAAGAAAAAGTTTGCCATGTATAGTCCGGGTTTCTGAGGAGCGTTCTGTGCTAGTGGGATTTTTGTAGGCATCAAAGTCTTTGTGCCCAGGCATATGGCAGCTGAGAAGTGACAAAGGCAGAAATAAATACAGCCATGCCATCATCCACCAGCCTGGGATAGTCTTGGAGCTAACTGAAGAGGCTGACATCCTGAACAGATGATAATGCCTAAGTGGTCTCATACTCAGTGTTGACCATCTTGCAATTGCTGGTGCGGTCAGTGGGAGTAACTGGCTGATAGTTTCATTTGGTCTTAAATTTAAATGGTGCTGTTAACCTAAAAGGGCACAAACTATGAGGACAGGCTACAGGAGTTGGGGCTCTGCAGCTTGGAGAAGAGAAGGCTTCGAGGAGACCTTGTAGTAGCCTTCCAGTATCTGAAGGGGTCTACAGAAGGTCTGGGGAGGGACTACTTACAAGGCCTTGTAATGACAGGATAAGAAGTAATGAGTTTCAAGTGTCAAGGGGAGATTTAAGCTGGATGTTAAGTTCTTTCCAGTGAGGGTGGTGAAACACTGGCACAGGTTGCCCAGAGAGGCTGTGGGTCACAGAATATGATCTTTGATTCTGTGATCAACCTCCCTGCAGATGTTTAAGACCAGGTTGGATGAGGCATAGAGCGAGCTGTTCTAGTGGGGGATGTCCCTGCCTTATGGCAGGGGATTGGAACTGGATGAGCTCTGAGATCCCTTCCAACCTAAACCATTCTATGAATTCTAATGCTCCATTACTAAAAGACACTTTGTGGTGTGCACCTGTAGTATCTGAGGTAAAAAGATCATTCAGGCAATAGAAACTGGAGAAAATAATCTGAAGAAAAAGACAATGCAGACAAGCTGTAGGGGTTTGTGTCAAGCGTTGCTAGTAGTTGAAATGATCATTGTAAATACTTCTGTGGCATCACTGATCATTGGTTTTGCCTCTACCACAGCAGGATAAAACCTACTATTTTACTCTACACCATTCCAAATAGTAAATATGCTCACTAGGTGTATGTTGGTTATCTGTGCTCTCTTGAAGTGCTTTGAATGAATTTTCTTTTCTTGATCTATGGTCCTGTAGGTATGGGGCGATGGAAGATGTTAAAAATAGATGCCTGTTTCATTTATTAGGTGAGTTTAAAGTTCCTTCGTTGTTCAGTGTCAGAAGAACAATTAAGTTTTATCTGAGCAGAGCAGGGTGTCCCTAGATGCAGGTTACAACACATCCAGTGATACTATTAAAAGAAAGATCATTTGTTGTTGCATTGGGGAATCCTTACAAAACATCAGGAAAACTGCCTGGGAGAATATAAATGTGTTCAAGCAATGGAGTGAAATACTCTTAAACTGGAGGGTGATGGCCTGTATCTGGGTAGGTTCTCAGAGTAGCTGTTTTGATGTGATCATTGCTTTTCCCAGCAGTCACAAACTGGATGTACTGGAACCCTTTTTCTTGAGGCTTCGCCTGTTCTGAGTCCAGAATTTAAGCATTTGTTAGCAAGATCATCTAGCCTAGAGTTCATTAATTAAACCTTAGTGGCATTTTCCTTTTGCTAAGATGCTTCCAGAGGTGTCAGGCTTTGCTCAGGTACAGGCCAATAGAGTCTTGCAAGATTTGCTTTGTGTAGCAATTCCAGATGCATTTAGTCTTAGCATTATGTCTTGTTTAGATCTGGTTCTCTGAACTCTCTGAAGTGTACCTTCTTTGAATCACTGCTTAAGAACAGCTATGCCTAGAGTCAGCCAGATTGGAAGAGACCTCCAAAATCATCCAGTCCAACCTGTCACCCAGCCCTATGCAGTCAACTAGGTCATGGCACTAAGTGCCCCATCCAGTCTTTTCTTGAACACCTCCAGGGATGGCAACTCCATCTCCCTGGGCAGCCCATTCCAATGGCAAATCACTCTCTCTGGGAAGAACATCCTCCTAACATCCAGCCTATACCTTCCCTGCCACAACTTGAGACTGTGTCCCCTTGTTCTGTTGCTGGTTGCCTGGGAGAAGAGACTGACCCCCACCTGCCTACAGCCTCCCCTCAGGTAGTTGTAGATAGCAATGAGGTCACTCCTGAGCCTCCTTCTCCAGGATAAACAACCCCAGCTCCCTCAAGGATCAAACTATGGTGGTAAGACTCCCCAGGGTTGCCAGAGTTCAGGTAAATCTGCATCTAGGTGAGCATCAGCAGGTCAACTCATGGTGGGCTTGGTCTGACTGAAGATGGACTTGGCACCTAAACCAGGCTTCCTTGGGTGGTCACTAGATACCTGCTTAATGCATAGCCAGTGAGGTTAGTAGCATGATTTATCTTATTTTAAAGGTGATTTCTAGAGCAGGACAGATGAACTGTGCCTTAGAAGTGACTGCTTCCCATAACAATCTTTAGAAAGGGGGATTTGGAGAGACTGGCTCCCCTGCAGATGTGTAACCTCAGGTAAGTTTACCTGTGTGGCCCCAAGACTGGTAGTGCTCACCCTGTCACATAGCAGGGGGATTGGTAAAATGGAGCCTGGCTACTGCTTCACATCTGTTACCTGTGTCTTGAGTTAAAACTTGATCTAAAATAGTGAAGAAAAATTGCTTGTGGCTGTGGAAGCAGCGGTTCAGAGCAGAGGTATACCTGCTCTTCAGGGCTAACCTGCCAGCTTCTCCAGCTCGACTGTACCAGATCCCTTAAAACTCAAATACCAAGTACTTACTGCTTTGTAATTGTAACCAGTTATTTATTAGAAATTTTAGACTTCACACATTTTTTTTATAGCTACTAATGTATTTTGAAAGGGTTTCTTTTACAAGCGCTAAAAATAACCATTGTTCTTCATCTGCCCTACTTTAAAGGAAGCTAAAAATCAAACGTTAAAATGCCTGACACATTGCAAAGAGGAATTTTAAGAAAACTGAGAATCCAAGAATTGCATAGGAGAACCTTGTGGCTTCCTGACTGGAGTTGTCCAGATCCCAGGGCACCGGGTCCATGAACTCCAGAGAGCGAGAAGAGAAGCTACAGATACCGTGTTCTATTTTTTTTTTTTTTTAGTTGGCATTTGTCAACCTTTTCTTGCTTTTGTGGCAGTACAGACAGTTCAGAGTTAGCACTGATTCTTTATTAAATCTTCCATCTGCGTTTTTTCTACCTTTTACTCTGTATATTATAACTTCTTTGTTCTGTTTTCATAAAATATTCTGTGCTGATTTTATCACTGAAGAGTTGTATGAATGATACTCATGAGGGGAGCTGTTTGAGTTTTGGGATACCTTACTGAGGCATCTTAACCCATATTTCTCAAGGTAGAGAACAAAGTAGATGTACATAGAAGGTCTTGAGACTTGCAGTTACAAGCATGAGCTTGAGCGCATGAATTAGTCTTGATTTATTTAAGCCATTTTAAACTTCCTTTTAAGCATGCTGGTTTTGGGGCTAGGCTGTGTGTCATAGGGCTGGCCCAGATGCGATTGAGAAAGGTTTTGTATATGCAGTAGTAACATTTATGTTCTGCCTGCTGCTACTAAAATATTCTATGTAACTGCCAGCTGTTCTAACAAGAAGTAATTGGGACAATTAATAGCTCTTGACACTTTTTATTGTCTTTACTTTCTTGTATCTTCCCTGGTTCTGTATCCTTTTTGTGTAATTGCAAGTTGCAGGAGACCTTTCTGGGTGCTGCTTGTCGGTCCCCTTTGATTTGTCTTGTACCTCTTCTGATCCAGCCACCTCACACACTTCCCCAGATCTTTTTCTGATCGCTGTCTCAAAGCTTGGAAACATCAGCACATTAATTCCCCTTTCAGGTTTTTATCTTTGTTCTCGTTATTGATATTATTTGGCCTGAGTGCAAGGCATATAGCACACTATTACAGATGGGCTTAAAGCAAATCCATCAACTCTTCTTAAATTAGGCAGTGCTGGTTGTAAGACTGTTCAGGTTTTTTTGGGGTTTTGTGCTCATATATAGACACATTAAAAATGGCTGAACTCATGTAAATCTCCCTGGTAAGTCTAGACTTCTTCAGTGTCTAGGTCCTTTCATTATTTACAAGTAAATACATTTTAAAAATGCAGTCATAAATCTTTGAAAACATCTTCATTTGTGCTCAGCTGAAACTTTGCTAACTGTATTACACAAAAATGACAGCAGTGTAGAAATGTTTTAACTCTGTAGGTAGGGCTGAATTCTGCTTGTAGTAATAGGAAGGATGCTGCAGAATTTAGGATGCCTGATGTGGAATGTAAGTTTTAATATGTAAATACAAGAAAAATGTATATGTAAAAGGAAGAAAACAATCAGGGAACTCAATATTGAAATGTATATGCCTGAGTCAAAAGAAAAAAAAAGAATTGCAGGTATCATGTATTAACAAGTTTATCTGGGTTATTTGCTGCCTTTTGCTTTGAAAACTAGCAGATGTGCCTGTGGGTTCTTTAAGGTGAATTGAGGTGGCTAGACAAGACATCCCGTGTGACTGACTGAATGCTGTTTTTGCAAGCCATCAGTTAGGAGCCGGCAGAGGAGCATGGAGCCAAGGTGCCAAGGACATTGCTGGCCTTTGGACACAATGGAAAGGTGCTGAATCATCCTCTCCAAACCCTTCTTGCATTATAGCAGAGATGCTTGCCCTGTACCCTGACATTCACAGGAAACCTTTGCTGATATCATTCACTGGTGTACATGCATGCCTAAATGTCTATGGATGCTCAGCTTTCACTTGGAAAATGGGGCTGTGATTACTATCACTAAGACTTCTCTTGTCATCAGAGCTATTTACATCTACTCGTTTTGTTACCTCTGTGCTCTGGTGTGCCCTGGAGAGTTTTGTTCCAGTCTCCCAGTGTTCAAATGTAAGTATCCACAGTGGGATTTGTAAATACACGTGTCTTTGGAAAATTGGTGTGTAATACTTAGAGCTGCTATGCAGCATCCAAATTACACATCTCATAAAGCTTAAAAAAGTGGGCAAGCAATGTTAAATAGCATATTTGTGCAAAAGCAGCTGAAGTGTGATATCTGTGGGAACTGTGACTACTTGCCTAAGCTTCATGTATCTAAATTCCTCATTTAGGGTTGCAAGTCTGTAGAAGGTTTTTTTGTCATGTTTTGTATTTAGTGTCTTCATTCCAGGCCTCTTCAAAGTGATAGAAAAAAAGAAGAGTAGAGATCAGCTCTTTCTGGGCACAAATCAAAAAGGTGATAATTTCTCTAGGTAAATCCGTGGTGTATTTAATCTCTGTAGCAAAAGGAGGAATCTCGGTGCACCAGATAGTACATTGCAGCAGAGCTCATACAGCTTGGAAGTGGGAGCCATGACAGGGGCATAAGAGGCAGGGACAGTTTCCTGTATTACTAAGATGATCATGAAATAAAATAAACTACTAAATGCCCCAAACCACATCAGTCACCTTTTTCACCTTAAAAAAATGTTTAGTGTTTCTGCCTTTTTTGGGGGTAATGTGCAGTTATCATGACAGTTATGTATTTTGTAGTGAAAGCTTAAAAAATCCACTTTCTCAAAAATATGAATTCACTAACCTTAAAGAGCAGTTGCCTGAAGAGTCTTTTCAGTGTCATGCAATGTTACAGTCTCCATCAACCATTCCTGTTTGATTTCCACAGGGCAGTTGGTAGGGTGTTTTATTTTGCTGCCTGCCTTTTTTTAAACTATTCAGTAGCTAACCTGTTGTATTTATATACACTTGATTATTAGCTGTTCAGATAGCAGTAGGAAAAGCTTTCTGTACAGCATAGTAACTTGTTTAGCTATAGTTTCCTTCTGTCTACCATCTTGGTCAATCTCGTGTCCTGCACACGTGTGGTACAAGGTGGTCTGCTTAGTTAAATTTCAGAAAACAACCACTGAAAAATATCCTGACTTTGGGTTAGATTCTGTGAACAATTTGGCCCTAGCTATCCTGCCTAAGTTGGTGACTTGGAGCATCACTAAACTGTATGTTTAGCTTCTCATATTCTTGTCATTTCATGCCCGATTTTAAAGTTTTCTGTCTACGTTTGTGAGGAATTTATTCCCCTTTATATTCTCTTTTTCTCTTATTGCTCTTTTTTTTTCCTTTTTTAGTTAGTCATGCAGTGAATTTGCCAGTAGCACAGGTAGTGTGGGATATTTTAAATTATTATGAGATCTGATGATGAAAAGGCGATGTGTGAGCTCAGCATTGTTAAAGATAGCCTTGATGTGATGTCTTGAACTGGAGACTTGATTTTGGAGGTATTCATGAATTACTGCATAGGGCAAACCCCAGTGCTTGCATTGTGTAATGTCCTTTCCCAGTTCATTGTCTTCTGCTAAATCATTTTGTAGTTCAGATCCCTGTCTTATTCTCACATGCATTTCCTTTGTTCCTTGTCTACCTGCATACTCATCTGTCAAAACTCAAAACAGTCTTATAGGAATATAAATATTAGCTATATGATAGGAGTGTCCTAAGCAAGAATAACACACCTCTAAGACTAAATGTTTAGTCCCCTGGAAGAATGGAAAATGAGATGATGAAGAATTGCAGGTTGTAGTTCATAGGCAGCAGCATTTAAATGGTTTGCTGTAATCATATTAGGACAGAATTAAACTGAGTTCTTTCTGTTACTGCAGTGAAATAAGGCTGTTACTGGTTGTTTTCTCCTCCCTCTTGCCTTGATTAGCATGGAAACTCGGGCAGCAGAAATTAGAGTTCTGCAGCAGTGCATGGAAAAACTGGTGTGAGAGGATCTAAGTTGTTCTGTGTCCTTGCATATGAGAGCTCTGGTGCTTTCTCTAATAGACTGAAAATGAGACCACTGCTGCTTTATAAGAGGTCTGTTCCAGCCACATTGCTCTACAGCTTGGCAGATGGTGGCATGTGAATGGTTTCATATTGATTGGATGGATTTGCCTCGGGGTAAGAGGAGTGTGGGTCCTTACAGATGCACTTCTAGTTCTGTTTTGGGGGGGGGTTGTGCGTGGTTTTTTTATTATTTTGGGGAGGGGAAGTGTTTGTAAAACATTTCTCTTTAAATCAGAGGAGTGTGTGCTAATCGAACTACTGAAGCTACCTGGAAATGAAGCCCTTAAATAGCTAATCCCAAAGACCAAAAAGCCAAGAATACTTATTTACTAAATGATTACGTTTTTACATTAGAAGAAAGTGACACTTTTAATTAGTGTTCAAGGCATATGGTGAATGAGAAAATAAGCTTATTTCATGCAAACAGAAATCAATGCAAATAACCTTTCTCCTCATATAAAAAGGGACGACTTGAAACTCAATACATATTCAAGGAGGTTAAGTCATTACTGCATCATTTTAGTATTAGTTAAAGGCCAACCAAAAAAAAAATCACTACTTTCCATATACTTACTCAGCAAGGATTGCTATAAATGAGAGAACTAGGTGGTGGTACTTTAAGTGATAAATCTAAAGAAGCCCTTGTCCATATAATGCATTCGTTCTTTAACCTCAGTAAATAACCATTTGGGTTCTGCCTTGGCACAGGTAGTTGCCAAGGTTGCTTTAATTCTCCAGTGATTCATTCTAGCTAGTAAAGACATTTTGTGATGCTCTTTGTTCTTTCTCATCTCTGTTCTCTTTCAATCTTTCAAGTATTGTTCATAAATTCTTCCTCATGAAATGACTCCAGATGTTTGTGCAGCACCTAATGTGAAGATAGCAAATCTCATTTAAGCCTCTGGGTGTTGCTGTAGAGCATTGAGTGAATTCCTTGAGGTATTTGGCCTTAAGAGTGGAAAAAAAAAACACAGATGTGCAAGAAGGGGCAGTTTGACTTAGGAGACTTGGGCATGCTAGTGAGCACTGGAGGTCTCTTCCAACCTGCTTGATTCTATAATTCTATGATTCTGTGCTCTGATGGGTTCAACAGTGGTTTTGTAAATGAGCTTAAGTCAAAATATGTCATGGCAGTATCTTATCCATTTGTCCTCAAATTTGCTTGAACGTATAGCTCACATTTCCTAGCTGCCCAGATGCGAGTTATTTACCTGGAGAATTGTTTCCATGAAAACATTTTTGTGATTAATTTAATTCTAATTTTGTATCTTCTGTGGTACAGGCCACTTCTGTAGGTGTGCTTTCCCTTTTAATTAGACTTTGTTCTCAGAACTGGTTGAATTATAACATCTAATTCATCTTTGAGTAAAATGCTCCTGTATACATTTTTAAGGTACCTTTAAAAAGAAAAATGTGGTAAAGTTATGTGATTGGGGGGTGGGGGGTGGGGGGTGTATAGTTTGCTTCTGAGGAGGCATAGAACAATGTAAATATATATTTTTTTTAAGCTCCTCTTCCTTGCTAAGTGTGCTGGATATTCATGCTGTATATCACAACCAGCAGTTATTCCAAGGAAAAAAAAAAAATCTTTAAGATGGTTACTTGAATCTGTGTGCACTGCCCACCTGGTGGTTATGAAGTGAACTGTTACTTTAAAGAATAGTTTAAACAACAGCCATGTTTGGGGCAGGCTAATCTTGCTAAGAGAGCAGTACATATAACAGGAGTCTACAGTGTGATAAGGGGAAAATTCAGCTCACTGACTAGATGTTTTAATGTGCGAACTCTAGGGAAATAACATATTGACTATTCTGTTGTGCGCAAGAAAATTGAAGAACCCTTTGCAGACAGAGGGCTTGCAAAGGATTCTTTCTGTTTCTCTTAACCAAAAATCTGTAGCAAGATGTTTGAAATCAGCAGGACGCTTAATGCTGCTTTGTTAAATAATGAGGTAATATTTTTGTCACTTTTTCTGGGCAGCATCTGGGGATTTTTCTCCTTTTTCATGTTTGTGAAGAATTCAGTTAAATCATATGAAAGTAAGATTTGGCTTTTTAAAAAATCATTCTTCAGTTTATTATTTTTCCTTTTGATGCTTTTGGAGAATTGGGTTGTCTTTTATTTGCGGTTTCAATCGGCTGCTGTTGCCTAGGACATTATGCCACGTAAGGCTTCTAAACTGCACAGAGTAGGTAGTTATTAACGCTGAATTGGCTTCTGGTATAGTCCATCTGGGCTCTGTATGAGAGAGCTTGCTAGCGGCTACTGATGCTAAGATACCCGCAACCTTTGGGATGTATGCGTGGTGGAGAGGGGCTCAGTGATATGAGATCACTTCTTTTAAGGGAAACTGTCATTAATGAGTCAAGAAACTGCTCATTTATGGTAAGGAGAGGGGGAGGGGGTGGGGGGGCTGGGAAACAACCCTGCGATTTCATTTTGATATTGGATTAGCTGTTTAAGACAAGTTTCTTTTTGTGGGGATGAAAGATTGCATTAAAAATATGTTTTGCTCAGGGGCTTGCTGGCTACTGCTTGGAGAGACTGTATTGAGAATCTGATGCTTTACAAATGTTACAACCATGTTGCGGTGGTCAGTCCCTTACCCAGAAAGATAAATGGTACTATTGGAAACACGAGAATAAGGTTGACTTTTTCAACAATAGGATTCTGCCTTTGTCTTTGGAGAGAGGCCGCTGAGGACATTTGAGCATTTGTTTTAGTGTTCCTCGGAAAGGCTGCGTGTGTGGGGTGCTTTTGGGGAAAGTGATCGGTGTGCAGAGTACCTGGATTTATGGACAGATATCTATTTTTTTTTTTTAGAGGAGCAGCATGCAATTGTTTCAGAAAAATGGCTGAATCTTTTCATATGCATAATGAATTTATAGTAAAGTAGAATGAAGTTGAAAAGACTTAAATACAATTTTGGGGTTTCTTCTTCTGTGTCATTAACCCCTGAAGAGACCTTAAGTAAAAATTTGCATTACAAATCTAACTTTAATATTCAGTGTATATTTGCACAAGAATATATGGTAGTGTACTAGCTCTGTAGCATTTTGATGCCTGTGTGTTCGGTCTGGTAGGTCACTTAAATATTTGAGTTAGGGAATCTGTCTTAGGAGCTAGTTTTATCTTTACTAGTTTTACCAAGCTACAAATGTGCTCAGATGCATGGTGAAAGAAATCCTCTGCAGCCTTCTACATTGTTCATATTTTAATTGGATTCAGTGCTCATTTTACAGATAGATGGTATGATGTCTCCTAAATGAAATTTTCCCTCTTGCATGGTCTGTTTCTAGATAGATTTTTAAATAAACTTGCTATATTTTATATATTTTCATCCGTATGTGTAGTCTGTGTTTGAGTATGTGCCTGTGGTTAAAAGAATGTGAGTTCAGAGGGCGTGTTTATACTTCACAAAAAAAAAGAAATTTGGAAAACAATGATTTTTTGCACGGTTTTGAAAATTATTTTGGTTTGATTTTTCTCTCTAGGAAGGAGCTAAGTGAGCTTGTAATGTGGCCCATCCCAGCTTTCCCAGTTTTCAGTTGTTGTGTTCAAAAACGCGTGCAATGATAATGAATTTCTTGAAAACATACTTGGCTGTTGAAATGAATGCATGAATGGTAAAATTAAATGATCCCTATATAGGTTAATAGAGTAGTACTCAGTTCGAGATTAAACATAAATTCAAGATTAGTTGCAATTTCAGAATGCCATGCCTTGTTACTTTGGCCAAAAGGTGCTTTAGGAAAACTCCGAGAGGGAAATGATCGCTGTCGAAGTTAGGAGAATTTCTGTTAAACTTGCCATGGTCGGGAGAGGTAAAACACTGCTGTTCGGAAGTGAAGTTTTCGTTAGTTTGTCAGTGGCAGAGAGCACAGAATTAATGAGTGTGTTTTGCGTTAAGCATGTTCCTTTCTAAAGCTGGGGGGGGGGATCTTTTAAATGCTCCAAGTTTGCCGTTGTTTCATCTCCTGTGGAACTGGAGAAGAGTGAAGCAAGGAAGTGAAATAATTCTGAAATACTACTGTTGTTCAGGGGGGGTAGTGCCGTGGTGAATAGATGTGCCTCAGACAACGGCGAGTGACAGCAGGATCGAAGCTACTTCTAAAAATACGTATTCTAACAAACCTCACAGGGATGAAGGAAGGGTAGATGGGTTGATTATTAAAATCAATAGTACCTGCAAATAAACGCACCTTTAAATGCATGTCGAAGTGCTATTGTGCCTTTAAGCCTAGAGGCAGATCATTAAATATGCATTTCTCCGGAAAGCAACTGTCGAAAAAGATAAGGTAGTTAAAATATACGCTGGACCTGGGAGCTGGGCGTGCAGGAGGTAAGAAGATGTAGGCACTGAAGCATGGCCGAGGTATGACATCGCTGTGGCCCAGGGCTCCTGTACTGGTGGGGTGGGAAGAAGTGTGTGTAGGGGGGGTGAAATAGAGGGATGCGTGTTGTTTCTTCAACCGGGCCTTAATTACTAGACACAAGCAGCAGTTCAGAAATCTGGTCTCTGTTGTTGTAGAGGTCACCAAATCATTAACATTGTCAATCTGGCAGCGGCTAATTTCAATAGCACCTGATGTCGCAACGCCTCCCCGCGCGGCGGCGGCCAATCAGCGCCCGCCCGCCGCTGACAGATGGTCCCATAAATGGATGTAAAGGGGAGCCGGCGGCAGGCAGTGCCAGCAGGGCTCCGCGCCGAGCCCAGCCGAGCAGAGCCGAGCCCAGCCGCTCCGCCCGCTGCCGCCGCGCCGGGGCTGCCGCTCGGGGACAGCGCTCCACATCGAGAAAATATATACGTCCTAGAATATATTTATTATTAATATTACTATTCTCGCTGCACAAACGTCTAGCACTGTGCTTTGTGGATCTTAAAAAAAAAAAAATAAAAAAAATCCCTGAAACCTTAACAAATCTGTAGAAGAGTTGAAGCCTTTCAAGACCCAATATTTGCCATTAAGAATGGTTATGGTAGGTATTAGTAGATTTAAAATCTGATCGTAGCGGGTTTATATAGAGGTAGATATAGAAGCTAACATACAGATTTTCCCCGAATGTGCATCATTCTCAGTCTGTGTTTTCACATGAATTTAGTTTTCTGCTCCTGATTTGTTTGTACATGATCTCTCCCTTCCCCCTCCTTTCTCTCTCCCCCTCTCTCTCGTTCTCTCTCTTTCATATTTAATGTGTGCATATCCTTTAATAAAGGATGTACTTTGTCATTTTAAGGTAATTGCGATTTCTCTCAGAATAAAGGAAAAAGCTCATTGCTAATGCGAGGCTGGTATGTGGCTAACCGAAATGCATAAGAAAGAGGAGGCATTTTTTAAGTGGTGGGGGGTGTGTGGGGGGGTGAATTTCCACATTGACATTTTGGAGATACAAATGCAGAGCAAAATCCTGCGCGGGGGGGGGGGAGGGTGGGGGGGGGAATAGTGGGGGGGGAAAAGCCTCGAGATTGGTAATTTTCTTTTGGTGGACTGCGCAATAGGTATGGTAATTTTAAAAGAGGGTGATTTATATGAGCTTCGGTAAATGCTGCATATTGTATTTCAAAGAGTTTCCTGTCATGACCTCATAAAAAGAGGAGGAGGCTTGTATGTGTTGCAGCGCCTAGTATATGTCGATTTTGTTGCATCGTTGGGCAGCAGCGCTGTAAGAAGGAATGTCAGCTTTTACATAACGCTCTTTTTCCTTCTGACTCTGTGAGGGGCTGTAAGGGTCCATCTTTGTGATCACAGATGGAGTGGAATGGCTTGAAAATGGTAAGTGAATGGGGAGAGCCTGCTCGTGGGGTTTTGTCTCGCTTCTCGTGTGCCTCGCGATTTTCTTTTGTTCAGGGTGGCGGATCGTGAGTCATAAAATAAAATTAGAGAGCCTTGTTTATTTTATTGCGGAATATGTCTGCCTCTGCCCGTATATGCATCTGTCTGTCTATTTAACGTATGTAACTGTGATGGCACTTCACGGCGTTTCCATTGAACGTTGCATTTCAGTCGAGCGAGGATGGTCGCTGCTGACAGTCACGGTGTCATTGTACTGCATGTGCCTGGCAGATCAGGCGGCCAATGATGCCGTTTAATCTCCGTTGGTATTACACCGGCCTTAAATACAAACCTAATAATCGTCTCTAAAACCCAGGTACTGCGTTTCCTATGGAGTCGCTGCTGTGGAGGATGGATGGGTGGATGGATGGATGGAAGGGTGTGTTTTTTGTGTGTCGGGGTGGGGGCTGGGGGGGAGCTGTGTTGTTTTGTGCTTTTTTAAATGCCGGGAGAAGTCAAAGCCATTTATGTGAAAAATAGTATTTCTATTTTTAGACTATATTCTCCTGGCAGAGGAGCCTGGGTGCGCTTGTCTCGTCCTCTTTTGTGCTTTCCTTACAGATTGTGCAAAATGGCATGATCAAATACAACTGCCGGGGACTTCGGGCTGTGCCGAGCGGGGCGACCCGGGGTGGGGGCTGGGACCAAACCCGCACAATACCCATCCCTCCTGCCACAGCCCCACGGGATGCTGAGGGGGAGGTGGGGGGGCCGAGGTCCCCCCTTTCTCTTAATTTAACGTTTTGCAGACTCTTGCCGTGGATATTTATTATAACCGGGAAACAAAGCGACGGTCTTTTCCCATTCTTACAGGATTGTCTTTGTCTAGCTGCTTGTTTTGATGGGTGTAAAACAAATAAGATTAGACTGAGCAGCCGAACTGAAAGCGATAGCTGGGAGGAAAAGCCAATGAAAGGTTGCCGGGGAAACGAGCATAGGGGAAGCTGAGTGGGGGAGCAGGTGGCAATCATGTGGGAATACTGCAAACAGTGTAAAAAAAAATCTTAAAAAAAAAAAAAAGCAGGGGCTACCTCGATTATCTCTGCTGTTCTTTGTGGCAGTCACAACTTTAATTATTCTTTATAAATAGGTGTTAATTACATTTCTGGCTCAGGCTTACAGTGATTTCTAGAAATCTGGTTTTAAGCATCTGTTCTTTCTCCTCTGCAAGAGGGTTATCTTTTTTCCATCCCCCTCCCTGCTGTGAAATTGTACGTGCAAAAAATTGCAAGGAATCCTGTGAGGCAGTATAAAAAAAAAATGTAAATTATATTGAATGAAGTTGACAGAGGTATAATAGTGAACTCCCACAGCTGATAGCTTCTGTAAATCATTTCTTAGAATTTTCCAGCAAATGTCCCTATGAGAACAGTAGGTAGAATGAATTTACCCTAAGCAGTGATTTTGTGTTAAGTGATATTGGTATTTTTACAAAATCAGATGGTTATACGGCAGAATAATCAGTTCAGGGGAGTTCACCGTATCCATGGGTTTATGTGCAAGCGAAAGACACAAAAATAGTAAGATTTTTCTTCATCTCCAGCCCCACCTTTAGCCACAGTCTATTATATCTGTTGGAGCAATATCCCCTTCCAGTGTCAGGCTCCTTGTGGCAACTCGACTTTCTAAACTGAGGCTGAATATCTTGCTAATTGTTGTGGTCTTTTATTGTCGTGGCAGGCAATAATGGGAAATACCGATTGGTACTAGAAGAGTTAAAAAAGCGTAGTAGACTAGTAAGTGATAAACGGTAGCGTAAAAGATAAAAATGTGGTTGCCCAGATAATGCTCTACTGCTGCACATCAGGAGGCACAAGAGAAGCAAGAATAGAGCACACCTTTCTGTCTTCAGATTTACCTAGATTGTAATTTTCTTATTTTCTCTGGTGCAGGCTTAGTTTGTGAATTCAAGCAGGAATGGTAGTGCTTGCTTTAAACATGTATTAAAAGAAATTAAATTCCCCCCCCCCTTAATTTGCTTTGTTTTAAGTATTGCTTCTGCAGTTCTTTCTGTAAAGAAGTAATCGAATGGCCCTCTGAAAACTGCACTGCTTTACAATGTAGAGAGCAAAAATCTTGCCGGTGTGCGTGCATGTGTGAAACTGTTTTACAGTCTTTGCCTGTGCACAGATGTATTCTGACATGCATTGTAGTTGTATGTGAGAGTAAAATAATTTTTGTTCTATCCAAAACAGAGATACTGTGTTCTAAATCTGTTAACTTAGTCATGACAATAAATAAGGGTGCCTTTTATTGTACACAGCTGCATTGTTTTAAGAGTCATCAGCTACTAGTTACATTTCATTTTCTGTTCAGTTTGGTGTTTCTACAAAGATAAAAAAATAATGTGATCCTTGTCTTACGGTGCACGTGTTCCTGTCCTGATCTTCCTCTTTTGTTTGTTTTAAGATTATATTACTGAACACAGCCTGCATGTACATAGTGACATTTTCTTTTTGCATGTAAAAGATCGCATTGTGAATTCTCACCCAGAAAACCAGCCGTTAAGTTAGTGGCACTGCATTAAGAGTGCTACAAGTAGTAAAGAAAAATTAAAACACAAAACCTTCTCCTGCTCAAAGTCATGTAGTAGGTTTTAGATGTAACTGTTTTAATATTGTCTTGGTGGACTGCTAGTCATGATGAAATTTCATGATTGGATGTTGATGCTATGTGAATACCAGCCATGAGTTTAAAATTCTGTCCTCATGTACTCTACTTACCAAGTTCCTGTGTTAGATACAGGAGTGCTCCTCCACTGTTGATTAGCTTGGTTGCCTCCTTTGCATTCTCTAAAAAAATTACCTTTTTGAGCTCTCAAAGTGAGCCTGAGCTGTTGTGACAAAGGATGGTTACAGTGAGCTAGAAGGGTTATACTTAAAAATCCTGTTTGAGTGGGTTTGGAATAGTCTTCATCATCTTTATTTGGTCCTGTTAAATGTTATGACTCTACTGAAAGAAAATCAGTTGCATTAATCTTTTGTATTTAAAGTGCTATTTGTAAAAAAAATAATATCTTCTAGGTTATAGTGATTTTTTTTTTTTTTCTCAACCTTCCTGCTTGGTATGCTGGTAGTGTAATTAAATGCAGGTTATTTTCTGTGTGTAGTTGTGATATTGTTGGTACATAACCTAGAGCCAGTCCACACCCCGAGGTTGTTTAAGAAGAAACAAACTATGATTGCATCTTATATTCTGGCAGGGAAATCTGTTGTTTTCTTTGGGAATTTGCACTTCCAAAATTTCAGCAAGCACCCCAGGCAAGAGATGGGCAGTGGCAGAGAATAGCATAGCAAGAGGGAGAGGTACAGATAACTTGACAAATGCACTTGTCTATTTTGGCAGTCTCTGTCCACTGGACAACTCATTTGCATGCCCGGACACATGAAAATGTATGTTTGTTTCTGTGGGACAGCTAAGTGGGTACACTACGATGCATTGTCAAATACTGCAATGCAGTATTTTTTCAATGTCATTGGGGTTTTGGGGGAGAAGTGGGCACAAAGAGCCCTCTTGCAAGCGAGGCAATGCTGAATAGCATGCTACCCCTCTAAAGGATAGGCCAGATTGTACGAAATTTGCTAATCTGTGCTGGAAAGTCCTCCCTCTCCCATTGCACTCCTTTCCCTTTCTCCTTGTCTTTCCAAGTAGGATGAACGAAGAAACGGGTATGTGTGTATTTCTGTATGTGGTTTTTCCCCTCATCTGAATGGATGCTAAGGAAAATGCTGGGATTTGTATGAGAAGGGAAAGGACATTTGTGTAGTGATGATTTGTGTAAATGTCTAGTTACCAGCAGCGTAGGACTTCCAAGTAACTTCAAAAATAAGGCACATTTATTATTTTCTAGGGAAGCTTAAGAAGAGGAGAGTAATAGTTCAGCCAGTACACTAAGTGTTCAGTAGCAACCTGTACCCTTTGCCTTAACCTTTGCATTTGAGTATGTTTAACCATTTAAGATAATGGAAAGTGAATATTTTGGAGAAATGGGTGTTTGAAAACTATTTGCTAGATTGCTTTTTTCGTCTGATATGATCAGTCTTTTAAATACTGGAATATTTTAGGTGCAGGGAGGTTTTATAGGTCACTAGCTTTACAGCAAGTCAAAGAAAGGAGGGAGAAAAGGTCTCAATGTGTCAGAGGCAGTAATTGTCTAAAATTAGCCATCTAGAAAAGGCAGGAAAAGCTTGGAGGAAAGAGAAGGAGGCACTAATGTGTGAAGCAGCACTGTGCTAGTCGGGGAGATAATGAGTGATAAATTCGAACTGGTGCAGTGGTGTGATGCCCATTAATTTCTCAGAACCTTGACTTTGCAGGTTTGTTACTCTGTTGTTCACACCTTTAATTATAACCAGTTTTCGATGATAGCTTGGGGCACTGAAGATGAGACCTTTTGTTTGTTGTTTACTTAAATAAGTATTCAGACAGTTTGCAATAGCATTGGACCATAAGTGTTAGAAGTTAAATACTTTCAGATGAGATTATAAGAATGCAGTTTTTGTTACTACCCGACGTTGCCTTACTGGTAGCATTTGTTGTTTGCTTAAATTCACTGGGAATTAGTTCAATAGGACCAGCGATAGGTTGCTTTTTTATCACTACAGTTTGTTTTCCCTAACTGTTTTGGACCTCCAAATGCATTATATACTACTTCAGGACCCCCAGAAGTAGGAAGGAATGAGACTGTCTTACCTATTCTGCCCTTGACTATCTTACTTGAGGACTTCCAGCTCAGTAGAGTAGATATATCTAAGTGAGGAAATGCTGCAAACCAGTTGGGAATCATTAAATGGGAAGAAAAGATGGAAAATTAAGGTTTGAGGGTTCTTTATTCTAAAAAATAATATAGCTTAACCTTTGTGCTCTCACTGAAGATGGTTTGTTGCACAGTGAAGTGCAAGCCTGGCTTTGTCGATATTTTAAGTTGTAATCTATGCGAAGTTCTGTAGTATACCTTTGTTGCTAAGGCACACACAATTGCATCAGGGATGCTGTTGTTATGAGAGATTGTCCTTGAATTCTTGAAAGAAACATAGGTTATTCTTCTAATGCTCAACTTCTATTACTCTCTTTAACATTATGGTTGATATTTTTCCCAGTCTAGCAATGTGCACTGGTTTGGGTTTTTTGCCATTGGAGTAGTAGCATATTGTGTTTGAGCATTCCAAACGCTTGGAGGTAAAGATGGTATGATGTTTGTTTTTAGAGAGATAGAAGTGACTATGGGAGGTAGTTCTGTCACTTGCTGTGCTTCAAGAAGGTTCCATGTGTGAGGTCTCTGTCCACGTAGGTGATTTTTGGTGTTGACAAAGGACAGCAATGCCACTGGAGCCTTTCTGTAGCGTAAGTTCTTCAGATCTAGCCACTCCGCTGTGTGCGTTCACTGAGCTGTGGAAGGAAAACCAAAAGTTCCCTCTGGTTTTTGCTTCCTGAGGGATGTTCAGTAAGAAGGTACCATTTGACTCTCCATGCAGAGGGCAAAAGATTGCTGTCGGAGCAGGTGTAACTGCCCTGCGCTTGGGCCCTACGTGCTGGCTTCGAATTGTGTACACTTGCGTAGGGTAGCTGGTGGTTCTCAGTGCTGCAGTTTGCTTACTCCCATGTTTGGTGCTTGTAGGGACATGAGGGACATTCATTAGAAAACTAGTGAAGACAGCAATGTATAATTGAAGCTAGATATAATTCCTCTAGTAATGCCATGTCTGATTGCCCAGTGAGGACATGTGGTTCCAGGAACCGAATGTGTCCCCTTGTTGTTCCTGCTGCAGGTCAGGATGGTTGCCAGTAGTCCATGTTTCTCTCCTGCTACTAAAACCAAAACTGATAGTTGTGATTTTGACAGTTATCGCTGCTAGACTGATATTAACAAAACATCACTGAGCTTTTTAATAGGTTTAATTTAAATGCTTGTAGTATGTGATGTGCGGAGGGCGTGTGTGGAACTCAACCTGTTCATAGTACTTCTGGTTTGAGAGGGTCAAACCACACAGTCACAATACTAGCAAATATTTTTACTGAGTTGAAGGCTGATCTGGTAGGGAGTCCCTGCATTTTCTCAGTCCTTCTGAGATGACGTGTAGGCTCCTATAGCCATGAGCAATTGTGCTAGATAATATGAAATCCATGACACAACAGTATGAAATAACCTGTGTTTACATTGCTGTGCTGTGGTGAAGTGTTAACAGAGTTTGTACCGGGGATCAGATATTTGGGGATGTTAGAATTTGTTACTTGATTTGAAAGGTTTATAAAAGTTACTGTTAATAGAATCTTCTGCTGGTTATTCTTGATCTTTGAATGATGGTCAGTAACTTTTTGCTTTACTGTGTGCAGAAGAACTTGTGGGTAAAGGCTCATCATGTTATTTCAGCAGAGAAGGCAGCACAATCATGACACCATAGAAATAATAATGCATGTAAACAAATGCTCCTTAATCAAAAATAGTTCTAATACTGTTCCCACTTGTGTCTTTGTTCCAAATGAAGTTACTGGCAGTAGATGAGTAGGGGGAAGTGGCATTTTTTTAAACAGAAAACTTGAGTGCTGGAAACTTTCTAATATGTGCATGCCAGCTATAACATGGCAGTGTTGTTGTTTAATTTGTTTCCTGTGAGAGCAGCTGTTCAGGGAAATAATCCCTTTGCTTACTGCAGAGGGTCCTGAAAAATTCAGTGTGCAACTATGGTGGTAGCTGTGGCCATTTTTAGTGAGACTGTTGATGATCCAGCACAGTAGCATATTGTTCTTTAACTGGGCCAGGACAAAATTATCATTCCGTGTTTCGTGTGCTCCGAGAGATTCCGAAGTGCACTTCAGAATTTGACATTGTGTTTGATAATTTATAGAGCACAGTTTATATTTAACTGTAGACACACTAATCGGGGGGGGGGGAAGAGTAGCATATTTTTAGAATCCCTTTTTTATTGCCAGTGCTTGTCATTAGCTACTGAAAGAAGCGTTTGCAAATGTAGATCCTCAGTGGGGTAGGAATTGAGTTTAACTTCAATTGTTAGTCTTCTCCTATATGCAAGAAATGAACACTCTTGGATGTCCTTCGTGATTGTGGAGAAGCTTTACAGCCATACGTAGCCATTGTGACTGCTGCAGGAGCCATGTTCTTCTCCAGCATTTTGCACTAGACTGGATTAGGACACCTAGGCTGAATGTCTCTGTGGTCAGGAATGCTTTGATGATTCTCCTTTCAGGTGAGACAGAGTGGATCCAGTTTGAAGTTGAGAGTCCACTGCTGAGTTTGGTGAAGCCAGTAGAAAGGAGAGTAACTTGGTTATTTTGACTTTTATACTCAAGCAAGCTGGTTTTGTTTTGGACTGTTAAGACACTTTTGCCTAGCAATCTTCAATTCTGCCATTTTTCTGCTTACCTGTTGACATCTAAGTAAATGTTATGCATGGGGTTTGAGTAAGGACAGATGGGATGGCCTGGGTCCTGTCCTGACCATAAGAACCTGTATCTGAGCAAGAGCCAATGTTGGCAGGGCTCCTGCTGGGTGTGTTAGTAAATCCTGTTATAACCACGAGTTACTTGCGAGGTCTGCTTTTCTCAAGAGGAGTTCTGAAAGACTTTAAATTCCTTGCTGTTCAGGATTTGCTTGTTTATTTGAATAAGAATTTGATTAATTTGAATAAGATTTAATTTTGAGTTTTTGGGAGGGCTGTAAGTAATTGGAATAAGGATGGTGTTTACATTGCCCTGTGACAGATGCATGTATATGTACTTGGCATTTTGTCCTTTACTGGTGAATAATATTAATTTAGAGTAATGGGCCTTTGATCTTAGCATAGATGCTTTTATGCATGACATAATTTGAATTTAAGTATTATGGGGATGCTAAGTCTCACGAAAGTATCTACACAGTGGCTGAAATGAGTGTTAAGTTTCAAGAGTGCTGTATGGGCTGAGTAAATAGCTGCTTCTGCATGCTAGAAGGTCAACTCTGATCATTTTTTCCACCAGAAAATTCTCAGATTTTCAACATCCGTTATCTGTTCATGATCTCTAGTGTGGTGATGGCTGTATTACATTTGAGTAGCTTATTGTAACTTTACTGTAGATATGTTACAAAAGTAAGAATGCCTATATTGCATAAAAAGATTATTTCCCTAAGCAATACTGGTGTGCTTAGAGGGCTGTAGACTTACACATGAACTGTAGAAAAGACACAGGTTTCTTCTTTACTACTAATCTGGCTCCTTTTGGAGAGAAATACGCTGTTACTCTGCAGTAAGCTACCATTTCTTACAATGGAAATAAAAATTATGTTCAGCAAAATCCTATTTTAGGGTTTGTCTCTTAGACCTGCAAGCAGCAGTATCCATAGAGATGATGTTGCCAGCAGTCAAGATGTACACATGTTGATTAGTGTTTCCTAATTGAGTTTACCAGTGTGTCTTCATTAAGGTCCTATTGAGGACAAACCCTTAAAACATCTTGGTGGTATCACGTGTTTTATTAAGCTATTACTGCCTAATATAAACCTGTCTTTGCATGAAAAAAATACATGGCAACATTTTCAGAAGAACTTACAGCTTAGGAGCAGTGAACATTAATGAATCTTACATAGCTTAAGGGTTTTTGAAAATTGTAGCTTTTGTTTTTGGAACTTCAGTAGAGATAACTGCATACGAGTTGGATGTTCTTAGGCTTCACAGAGAGCCTGCTCTGTCCATGTTTTGTTTTGCCTTCTGGTAAGTAGATATGTCTAGTTTTCAGTATGGCTTATAATACAGCTTTCACTATATAAACTCTCAAGTTCTAAAGTGATTCTAGATTATTTTCTCAAAGGGAAAAAGCAAATTGGAATTGTGACAGGTCTATAGCAGCTGAAGACTTGCAGCTGTCTGCTTCTTGCATACACATGTATGTACCCATAGGAATCTGTCAGTGCAAAGTACAACATACGTGCCATTAAGTCAGTAATACAATTCAGTTACAGATTAGTGACGCAGAACTCTTGATTTTGTCACTAAGTAGATAGTGATTAGGATCCAAAACTGAGCTAAAATACAGAAAGTAACTGAAAATATGTAAAGACTTTCTCAATTTCCTTTGCTTACATTTTAGTGTACTTTTAGGCTATCTTTCAGACTGCAGGTCAGCCTTAGGTGTTGTGAGTGCCATGTTCTATTATTACCTAATGTAAGCTTTTGAGAAACTCCAATGTTTCAGAGTGTGCCTTGTATACTAACTGCTTTCAGTAATGCTTATTTTTTTAATCATTTAATAAGCACAGATTTTAAGGCTTTTGTTAGTCGCCATTCTTTTTTGCAAGATGGACAAGGCAGTCACTAGGGCACCTTGGCTTTGTGGTATTACTAGTAAAGGACAATCTTTCTGTAAAGGGCTGTTTTCATGGAGTTTCAGCTTAGAGCATCAAAGATCTCTTCTTAGGGGGATTGTTTTTTTCGGACTCCGTTAGCTTTCATATACATCTTGAAAGAACAAGTAGCAGATCCAGATTAAAAGCTGCAGGGGGGAATAAGGATCGATCTACAATGATGAAATAAAGCCTTTGTAAATCTTGAGGTGCAGAGCTGCCTGGTACAAATTTGGCAGAACTAGAAGGGTGAGGAAAGAGGAAATAGATGTTCCTTCAGAAAGCAGAGCCCAACTGCGTTTCCTTTGTTCAGTCTGAAAACAGTACAGACCTTTGAGCAGAGGTGGCTGATGACTCCTAGGGATATGTATGGGCAGGAGCAATTGATCGCAGTGTCCTGGTGCAGAAGTAGGACACTTCCCTGCCACCAGCCTTTGTTACAGCCTATGGCATGTAGTGCACAAGAGGTTGTAAAGGGGTTTAACCTGAACTGTTTGTGTAATGGGTGTATGAGACAGAGGGGCCATCCATTTTCATCTCCAGGTGTTTTTTTTTTGTGGTGACTTCATTCAAAGTTCTCTTCCAGAGGTGTTTGATTACTGAGAAATCAATGTTGTGTTGTCTCGTATCTTTATATATAATTATGATCGAGGGCAGAAATAATTAGAAGCAAATTCTGGTGAAACCAGTCTAAATCAAAGGTATAGCTGGCTGGCTTTGTAGAAGTCAGTTTGTGTTGCTGAGTAGGATGACACCGATACACAGGGATAGGAGGAAACTTCTGTGGAAATTATACATTGTGTTTGTTTCTCTTATCATTTCACTAGTGTTCTTGAGCATGTTTTCTGTATGCCTTAAGATGCTGGGATAACACTGGTGGAGACAAATGTCTGAGGTTTCAAGCATGCTTAGTTTCTCTGTAGTCTTCACAAGGTGAGGAATCTGGAAAGAGAATTTGAAAATGAAGCCCACTAAAAATTCTTAATTTCAAATATTGTGACTAGAGGTAATATGTAATGAAGTTGTAACTATGTTCTTGCAGAAGACCGTTTTTGTCATTACAAATGTGCAGTGCAGCACTGCTGTCTGTTTCCCAGAAATAGTTGTGCTGAAGTGCTTGTCTGCATGTTGTTCCTCAGTCCTCTGCCTCCGTATAGGCTTTGGCATGCTAGCCTGTATGTATACTAGTTGTAGTTATCCTCCCACTTTTTATTTCCAGAGTACCTGCGGGAATAGTAAGAGAGCATATGAAATGTGTGATATGATGACTTCTTTCCTGTCTTGTGTTACTTGGATATCTAGTTCCGTGTGGTTTTCTCTACTGGTATCTTAGTACTTGTTAGCATTCAAGTGATAGTAACTTATTTTGATGTCTTTCTCCCCCCTTCTCTTTCCCTTTTGTCCTTAATCAAATGTAAGACTATAGAGTACATATATACTGGGAACAGAAGACATTTGTCTGGGACTCGCCAACAGAGAAAGGGGGCACATCGTAGTGCTAGTTTGCCTATTTTATAAGAAGTTAAGTGGTGACCTTATTGCTTGGCCAGGTTTCGGGATACGTTGTTGTGTTACAGAGCTGTCACAGCGTTCTCTGACTTCAGCTTCAGTATTTCCCTCTGGTTTGGTTTTGATTTTTTTTTTTTTTTCTGCAAAACTTGGAATAAAAGTGAGAGGTTTTGCCTTTCTGTGTTTGCTGTGTTGGTACAGCAGCACTCCCTGCCCTTACTACCCATTTGTACAGCATCTAGCACAACTTCGTGATGGTATTGGTTTTATCCTTCAGGCACTGCTGTGATAACAAGTAATATTGCCAATAAAGTTTGCATTCATTTCACTGCAGACTGGGGACAGAATGTTTTGTTTTAGCACATTCACGCAGAAGTCTATAATGGACTAGATCTGGATAAATTTAGCTATTAAAGAAAATAATTTCCTCCTTTATTTGAGCTGAAGCTTGCCTCTACAAATGAATGTATTTGTTGTCTTCTCCATTTGGATCATTTGCGTTCTCGGCACAATCATTGTGGCACCCATAAACGTGAACTTGCCACAAATGTTTGAATGTCATTTCAACCGGAGTGCAGTGCTCTCAGAAGCCAGGATTTTGAGAAGGCTTGTATCCTTGTCACTAGAACCACAGACTGCTAGTTTTTTGAGCTGAGACAGAGCTATATCTGTATTTATAGTACTAGACTTTAAGGAAAGTCAAGATGGAGCATGTAGAAGTGCATAGGAGTGGGGAGCATGTCAAAATATGGAGGGTTAGATAATGATTTGTTTCTGGAATATTGGATTTGCCTCCAGGCAGATTTACTCAAAAGCTTCCTTTTCCTTCTTTATTTCATGCCCATGGTGTATTTATTAGGTAAATAATAGCTGAGTCTAGTTGTACAGTACCTAAGCTTTAATAAAAATGTAATTGACAGTGAAACTTGACAGTTAAGTTAGAGGGAAAAAAAATCTATACTGGAGCTACACACAGTATTGTTTGCCTCTCCTAAGGTCACATCAGTAAGAAGCCCAAATAGAATGTATGCATAGATTAGGTGTACCTTCTCACTGTAGCTGGAGTACTGGTTTTGAAGCGGTGAATTCTTCAGGTCACTTTGTTTAACACTTCAATTGGAAGAAGATATGATCTGTCTTGAAGATTTTTGTCATCCAGTGTCTCATTGCGTGGGATTGCAGACATGTGCTTGATCTGTTTAATGTGAGCTGCACCAGCTGCATCTGAAAGTGGGATGAAGGCACACAGGTGCTGGTCGTCCAGGTCTTGAATGTATGTGTATGTTTCACTTCATACCTGTGAAATGACTTTCTGTCTTTGGAATTGGTATTCACATCCTGATCAGCAGATGGGAGGGTGGTGGATGGGTCCTTCAGGCAGGTCCTGTAAATAGGGGTTTTCTCACCTGCAGGGAACTTCTTTTGGGACAGTCATTTGTGCAATGCTGACTTCCATTCAAAAGAGCAGATGTGCCTGGAGTTAAAGCCTGTTTCTCATTCTAGAAGGGAAGCCTTTGTGAAACTACATTTTTTTTTTTCTTCAAGAGGTTTTGTTTATTTGTCCCTTTGTCATCGTTGTTCAGGAGATGGCTATGGGATGTCTGCCATGGCACCATTTGTTTTCATTTGTAAAAGCAAACAACTTGCAGTGGTAATTAAAGGGCTTTTTTTTTTTTTTTGATAATACAAGATGCTTGCATTATTTATCTAAATTCTTTTGTGGGAGGATATTCTGAGTTTCTTCGTTAGTGAACACTTATGAAGAATTCATAGGGTCTAAGTTTATATTATTTTAAAGATTTAAGTTAGGGTGACCATTTTCCTTTGCGTTTAGGTGCTGTGAAGAGTTCATTTTTCATCGGTAACATTTTCTGCTTCAAAGTCCTCAAAATGGATATGTCTGCACTAATTTTCCAGCTTTCAAAGTACTTGTGATTTTAGGAAAAGATTGCTTGTGGTATGCTTAAAAACAACAGCACCTGTAAGAAACTTAAGATTCCATACGTATCAAGTTGAACTCTAAATATAGCGGAGTATGGAGAGTGGAGTATACATAACTCAAATAAAAAGAATGGGTGCTAATTTCCTGAAGGAAAGCTCTTTTCAGTGTGTGTATATGACAGCCTTTCAGTTCAACATGCAGACCTTTTAGACTGCTGAGAAGAAAACGTTGTAAATATAAAGCATGTGTATTTACATTCATCTAGCGATTGGCTGTTGCTTATGCATGCAATAGGGAAATAAGACTGTCTTAATCTGTGGGTAGTTTTCTAAATGATTCATTAGCTGTGCTTTGTAATGGTAGATGGATGTCACATAGTTGCTGTAATAACTGAAGATTAATGTCAGTTACTCAAGCTTGTTTAAGCATTGTAGTAGTTGTGATTTACACATACAGGTATTCCTTGGATTATTCCTGGAGCTAATATTTCAACAGGAATAAATGACAATAGATTGAATTAATTGCAGGGGTGGGGGAAATCTACATGAAGATATGAAGGAAGTTTCTGAAGAATTCTTTGTAGTAGCAGGAGTTGCTATAATGGCTATTTTATCAGTGATATTTTGTAGGAAGGGCTATACCAAGCCTTTTGGTAAGCAGTGTGTTGCGAAATACTGGCCAAGATAACGTTATCTTCTTGAACAGCAAATCATTTCTTTGTGAAATCTGTCAAACTAAAATAACTTATACTTTGGTGATACATCACTGTAGTATGAAAAGTAGTACACCAAGAAGGCATTTTTAAAGCATCAGTCTGGTGAAATACATCCAGAATTTGAAATATGGGTTGCCTTTAACTTACAAAACTGCAGTCTATAAATTCTGTCACAGAGTGTTTTCTTTGGTGTTTATAAAGTTCAACTATTGTAAGTATTGGTGCTTAAATTACTAGTTTGTCAACTATAACTGCAATTTATTCTTCACATACTGTTAATCTGTATGTAGAAGATGGTGGAGTAGTGCTGAGTCTAGCAAGTTGTTACTGAAAAAAAACCACCAAAATTGAGTATGTCTTTATACCAGTAGCATGTGAAATGTCATCACATATGACATTTCCATTGTAATATTTCAGTACTAGCAGTAGCTACCTAAATTGGGTCAGAGAAGGTCTGCAAAAGCATAGAGATGGTGCTAATTCCAAGTGGCATGTGTAGAGGCATGATACTAATTTTCAAGGGATAAGGGTATATTTTTATTTTAAAGGTAATGTTGGGGTTAAATCACTTTTGCATTTCTCATATTTATTTTGCCTCTGTCCAAATGAGCCCTTGATTGAGAGCCTCCTTTATATTTGTAGAGTTGAGCTGCATATCAACTTTCTGGCATTTAAGAAAAGTTACTGTCAGTAATTAAAACATAACAAATGATGACTGTGGCCAGGAAATGAGCCTATCTCTTCAAAAAATATTTTTACTGGTACTGAATTGAAAACCTAAATCCTCATTGTGGATAGATGAAGAGAAAAACAAAAGGCAAATGGCATGTTAAAATCTATTTGAATAAATAATGTTACTCTTACGTAATGTGCTGATTGGCACATAATCAGCAACTACTTAATCTTAAAAATGGTCGTTAAGAATAAATGTTGTAATCCATGCATACTCTGTTAACAGTGGGTTTGAGCTTCAGGGATGGAGAGAAGAGGACATTACTTGCTAAAGGGAGCTTGGGCTTACCTGTTCGTTACCACTATTAATTTAAGTCTGTACTAATGACCTGGATTAGTTTACATCTAAAATAAGTAGGATTCCTTTGTGCTCCAAAGATCTTTGAAATCCGGCTCTGGTAGCTGCTTTTAGAGAGAGAAATCATTCTGTAAATGTAGATGTAAAATCATGCCATAAAAAAAAAAATCACATCTTAAACAGTTACCAGAAATGTTTAAAATAATTCTTCAGCATTTTTCTCTGTCCATTATCTTTTCTTTTTATATGCTAAATCGATTTTCAGTAACCTACAGCTTTGCAATAACTTGAAGGGTGAATAAGTGCCTTAGTTTTCCATTCTGATGGTGAAAATCAGGAAAACTTAATTGGACTTGAGAGTTACGAGGGAGAAAACCTGGCCCGTGGTGTAGTATTAGTTTATGCTAAGATTTTGGTGTGATAGATGAGAAAATGCACTTGTTCAGGAAGAGGTTTTTACAGACCGGTGTGCTCTTAGTGTTCTGAAAGTGTTAAATATCCTGGTCAATTCTGTTTATTTGCTTGGTGTGGAAGGTAAGCATGTTGAAAATGTTTGCAAAATGACTAAATAGGACACCAACCAGTTTCAAAATGTGTTTTCTTTCACAGATTTTTATAAGATCCGGGTTTATTGTTTATAATGGGAAACTATGGATAGCTTTTGTGTTAGCTGCTAATTATAGATCTTACCTTCCTCGGTACATTGTGCTGAAGTCCTGCTCCTGCTGTAACTGAAACCAGTGGTCTGGTATTCCTGTAAGCTTCAGAAGGGCAGGATCAGTTCCTAAAAGTATAGTTTGCATTTGTCAGGGGCTTTTATGGAAAGGATGTGGTCAGATGGTTTAAATGCACATGGAAAGCCATGGCTAACTGTATCAGCAGCTTCACTCCTCTTTTGACTGTCTCTTACTGTCAGAGTTGGAATTTCCCCCCTGCAATTTCAATGAACTTGATGCTGGTACAGCACAGATGAGCACATTGTACCCTGCTGAAGCACACTGGCTTGGGATGCAAACCCCCAACCCCATAGCAGACTGTCAGCAAAGCTTAAGAGTTGGAATTGGTATTTGGCTTTGGGGTCATGAAGGTATAGAAGGACAATCCAGCAGCTGGAATCACAAGCTAAATATTGCAGCATCTAAGGCATTTAGTAATATATGAGTAAAGACATGTATGAAATCAGTTTGAAAAAGGGAATTGGTAGTGGGTATAAAGCCAAGTCTTTCAGAGTAGGTGAGGTTGGTACAGCTTGACAGAATGTCAGCAGAGCTTGATGCCACATGGTTGGTAAAATTGGCAGGAGGGATTCTGGTTTGGATGTGTCAGTTTCTTCCAAGAAGCTACTATTTTTGTGGAGTTTGCTTTCAAAAATTATTATGCTGTGTGGTTCAAGGTCTTTCTGCTAAACAGTGTGGTAAAGTGTTGTCTTATGGTTAAACAGAGTAGCTATCCTTGGGCTTCATGGTAAAATTACCAAAAAAGTAATTCAGAACTTTATCAATGGGAATAAATTCAGGTTATTTCTTAATGAGGCATTAAACAGTGAAGAATTTCAATTTTAAAGATATAATTAAAAAAACCACATAATTTACCAGAATATGACCTATTTAGTGACTTAAGCCACCACCATGCAGTTAATTTTAGAATAGATACTCTTCTCTTCCTTGGTGTGTCCCCTAGTCTTCCTGAATTACAGGCCTAATTTGTCACAACACATACCTCCCTGGATTTAAAAAAGAAAGCAAATTAAGTCTTGAGTAATTCTTGTAACTACAGTATGGGACGAACACAAGGTTCAGAGTGTGTGATGTCTTAGCCCTCGCTTCTCTCCACGTTTGGCCCTGGGCATTGGAGTATCTTGCCTAGGGCAGCAGTTTGCAGCATTGACGCAGTCTTTGATGGAGAGAGGCTTGAGCCTATCTGAGGGATGCTGTTTGATAATACCAGTGAAGCTGTGCATCACAAACGTCACAGCAGACAGCAGAAGCCACCATTTGCATTTCTTTAATTTATCCATGTTTAAAATTAAGATGATGTCACTCCATTGGCAGCACTGTCACCAGTGCTGACAGACTGGAAGCAGCAGTATGAGCAAATACCTATATAGAAGAGCCCTGAAGTACTTTGGCTCCTCTGTGTCCTTTGCCTGTTCTGTTTTCAGATGAAAACTTGCATTCTTCAGTCCTCAGCCTGCAGATAAACATGCAGGCAGCTTTACTCATGTGACTGGTGGCACTGATGACAATGGGGTTACTGTCTTACACACTTCCCCAAGCTGGATTCTTATTTATTATTTTTTAGAAAGGTCTGTTTGAGCCTCTTCCCTGAGAAGCTGATGTTTCACATTTTGAGATAGATGTGCCTGTTAAAATTCCAACCTTCAACTCTGCTTGTTAAGCCTTTCCTTGATTAAACTTTCTCGATTGTGGTAAATATCTTAAGACCTTTGTATCTCTGAAGATTGCAAATCCAGGGCTTTATTATTTAAAGAGGTGTCAGTTAGTGAAAAATATAACTGGAGAATATAGGTCATCACTGAAACCAGAAAATGGTGTGTCTTGGGACACTGAGTTTATTAATTGACAGCAGGCTGACTGACGACATGTTGCAGATTGACTCTGCCTGGTTAATGTTGTTGTCATTGCACTCTGTGATAACAGTTATTAAATAGGTAAAATATTTTACCTTTTCATATAGAGCCATACACTTACTTCATCTGATTTAATGGAACTATAATTTTAATTATGATTATTACCTTAAATTATAATTAAATTTGTGGTTTAAATTTACATTTGTGAAAATGGCTGTGTGATGAAAGCAGAAATTGGCTTCACATTAACAAAAAAGGAGGTTTTTTAACTGCATCTTAGTATATGCTCACAGCCAAAGACTAGCATGACCTACTTTGCAACAATAACAGAGGAATCAAGCTGGGTTTTTGTTGAAGTATCTAAATTGGCCATGAATGCTACCTACTCATTCGCTTGTAAGTATCTTTAAAAATAGCTATTGTATCTACGAAACTTAAGAGTTTTTTTCCTCCTTTTATTTTGATGTAGATAATTAGCACCATGGAGCCTCAGGTGTCGAATGGCCCTACTTCCAATACAACCAATGGACCCTCCAGCAACAGTAGAAACTGCCCTTCCCCCATGCAGACAGGGGCTGCTACAGATGACAGCAAAACCAACCTCATAGTCAACTATTTACCCCAGAACATGACCCAGGAGGAGTTCAGGAGTCTCTTTGGGAGCATTGGTGAAATAGAATCCTGCAAGCTCGTGAGAGACAAAATTACAGGTAAGCACTTCATGTTGACTTTACATGCATCACTCAGCTTACAGTCAGGGTCAGCAAAACCTTAGTGCTTATGCTGCAAGTCCTTGGTGCAGAGAAGGCTACAGACACTGTGGTAAACTTCTTCAGATGATAAACTTTCACTTTTCAATGACATACACTTGATCCAGTACCACTGTAGGACAAGGCCCTTGTCTTCCCGCTTCTGTGGAGATCTGAATGGAGGTATGAACGGTGTCAGTCTGTGAAGCAGTGTAGCATCTTGCTGCAGTTTTTAGATGATGAACTGGCTTTCTTGATCTGTTTTTTTATTTCACGTAGCCTTAAGTTGTTGGGAGGATAGTCTGCATGGCTTGAGCCAACTGTGCCCCTTCCTAATTCTAACAATTTCTTTTGAATCTTGCCATATGTTTTATCAGATATCTGCATAATAACACTACAAAATCAAGAGGGCTCTGTGTGCCCACCACAGCATGCCCAACAAGCAGTGGCCCACAGTTGGGAGCCACTGCTCTGGATCTTGTTTATGGATATTGGTTAATGAACTATTGTCTCCTGAAAGCATTGTAATTTGACATGATGCTTTTGTGTGAAGCAGCATCCGTTGCTGGTAGTTTTCACAATGAGAAAAGCTTCTCATTGCAAATAACTGTCTCAAAGCAGAGAGGTCAACACTGATGCTAGAGCAGGTGTGGATGGGCACAGGAAAACCTAACCTGCTCTGTATTCTTGCTACTGCAGCCAAGAGTTCAAGATGAGATAAAGAGTCAGCTTTTATAGCTTGCTTTATAGGGTTTGTGTCTACTCGCACTGTAGGTGGGGAACAGCTGAAATTTCACTGCTGTTCAGCGCATCACCAGTGCTGTTATGTTTAGCACAGAGCAGCAGCCTTGGTAAGGAAAGAGTTCCAGAAAAGGAACCGTATCCTCTGAGATGTACTCCTGGCAACTTGAGTGTGTGCTGTGTTGAGAAGAGGCACCGTGTAAAGATGAGGAATTAAAATGCAAATCTTCATACCTCCTTCTATAGCAGCCTGGCAGCCATTGTATTGGCAGCATTAGGATGATCTGCTTAGTGCTTTTAAACATGCAATGCTTCTTTTTTATTTACTTCCTGACATATAGCAATATTCTGGTTGAACACAAGGCACATAACAAATGGCAGTAGCTGCAGGGCAGCTCAAGTCCTCGGAAGTGTAGTCCAGCAGAGCTTTCTTTAGCATCTTGACCGTGATGTATTTGTTTCAATACATCTTCTGATTGGACCATGGCTTCAGGGGTATTAAAAGTAGGAAGACTGGAAGATAGAATTAACTCTTATTTGTTCTTTTTTCTCTTTAAGAACATTTACCTTACTGCTCAAAAAAATACATATAAATAGCTGAAATTGTGTTTTGTAAGCATAAATGGCCCAGTATCCCAGTGTAGCATACTAGCCTTTATCTGCCACCAAACTAATTTAGCACCGAATTATTTTTTCTTTTAATCTGAAAATAATCTATGGAATTAAGATGACGGTTGCTTGAGTTAATTCAGACAGTGAATGTTTAACCCTCATCTGCAGGAGTGTAGTGTGGCTTCCTTGAGTTGTTGTCATGGTAGGTCCTTTGTTTCACAAGCATTTTTGTTTTCCATCCCTCTAAATTCGTAGCAGTTTTCCTTGCAAGATAATTTGAAGAGTTCAGATATTCAGTGTTGTTTTCAAAGAGAATTGGCTATTTTGGACAGAGCCATTACTTCATCAGCTCGGAACAGTATTCTTTTTGTTTTGTTCCATCTCCAGGCTTTTGTCTCTGTACTTGAAGATGTGAGAAATTTGCCATATTATCTTCTGACTGCTTCTTGGGTAGTGTTTTTTGCTTCTGTTTCTCTCTTCATACAAAATGCATAAATCTTTATGACGAGTGAAAGACTTCAAATGAAACATTCTCTAAATAGAATTTAGATGCTTTGAGGACATGACCCCTAAGTAACTGAGGAGCTTACATGTTGTTTTAAAGTGATACAAGTGCAAAGCAACGAAGCACACAAAAAACTTGCCCTCCAAAGCCTGTGCCATTTTTTAAAACAGGACTTCATCTGCTATGATTTTTAGGCCTGTTACCAAGACGTTGTGCAGTGTTACTGAATTTTAGGATGTGTGTTCATTCCTCACATTGAATTCAATCAGTAAATTGAATGTAGTGCTCTGCCAGAAGCAGTCCATGTTTTCAAAGGCTCTCAGCATTGAGAGTAGAAAGAAATATGCTGAGCTCATATTTAACTCATCTTTCTGGATTGTCATGTGAGTGTCCTCCACAAAGATTTCTGGGATTTCAGTATCAGGGGATGTTGGGGTGGTGGTGGGAGTATGCCAGTAGGGTGCTGGAGCAATAACTGGCTTTTCAGGGGCTCTCTGCTTTTTCTGTTAAAAATCAACATCATTTTTGATAGTTCTATTGCAGAAGGAACTGTAAATTGTTAGGCTGTTGCTGCTGACCTGGTGAAGTTCAATTTAGGCGGAAACTATTTAGGTTTTGTTCCATTGTTCATGTTCAAAACTGTGTAATAAACCCTAGTGAAATGTGTGCTGTTCAAATGTATCTAAAGAAATACTGAAGCTCTTTCATTAAAAACATAGTTTGTCCCCTCCTTGCAAACGTAAATACAGGAAAAAATAAATGAGCTGCATAGAGGTGGATTCAAGAAACATGGAAAATTACATGAACCGAGTCATCATTGTTAAAAAGTTCATCTGGCAAAACAATATTAGCCTCCAATGTATTTCTGAGGCTAGGATTGAATTGGTTTGTGTAGAAGATGTGATTTCCCCTGGCCCATTAAGGAATTACACAGAACTTCTGAAATAACATTTTGGCTCCCAAAATACTTTTTGAAGGAGTTCAAGCCCAGAAGAAGTTGGTTTAAACATATACAAAATTCCTTTGAGAGAATTTGATATGAAGCCTTTTTACTAACTTGAAAATGGATTCTGCATTGTATGTTATGAGTAATCACCTGCTCTAAGTCATTTTGCAGTCTTAGAACAATAGTAGGGTTTTTAAGAAAATGGATTTGTGATGTTACCCCTTGCTTTGGAAAGACACATGTTTAAACAAGCATATTCCTTTACTAAAGAAAATGCTAATTTGGTAGTACACTGTACTGAGCTGAATAGGAATGACAGCTTCGAAGACAGCCTTTAATTTGGTATTCAAAACCAAAATTGTAAACTTGGGTTTTGTTTGGTAGCTTCTCAGAACAGGCAGGATATACAGTAGCATTTTTAAGAGATGCTAATGACTTGAAAGAGGAGATGGAAGTCAGGCATACATTTTAATTATGGGGGAGGGGTTGCAATTGAAAATTTTTTTTCACCGCAGAGATTTTAAGGGAATGAGACAAGGAAAAACAGGCTGAAGATAGTTGCCTTCATTTGGCAGAGGTGTTTAATAAAAGCAGAACTTGTGGTTGTAAAGTGTGCTTATTAAATTCTTCATTTACACTACCTAATTAATTCTAGCATTTTAAATTAACAGTGAAACTGGTCCCTGCTGTACCATTTCATAGCTACAGCATATTTCGTCCAACAACCCAGTTGTTCAGGTTTAATCAGCTGCTCTCAAAAAATGAGGATCAACTTGAGTTTAAAAAAAGCCTAATTGGCATAAACATTTTAGAGCAGTGTTAGATGAAGGAAGGTGACTTCACGGAGGAAGACTTCAGCTGGATGTAAGGCTCAAAGATTAGAAGCAGTGCTAAGCTACATAGTGTTGCAGATTTCTTTTTTTTTTCCCCCCCCAAAGAAGGCCTGTGACATATCTTCCTCACTTGGGGAAGGAGAGGACTAGAATTCATCTGAAATTTTTGAGAATAAACTTTTTTCGTCTTGTTTTTTGAAAACAGAAGATTCAGTCAGCATAGTGTCCATCAGAATCACTGTAAATACTGCTGGTCAAGTGACTTGTTCTTGTTGACGTAGTTTGTATGAGAAGAGATGTTTGTTAACAGTTCAATTCATATCATGGCCTCAGTTGAGCTCTTAAGAATTCCAGGTTTGTTTCTCTGTCATCTACACGGGACTAAGTTTGGAACTAGACATTGTGAGGTCCCTTCCAACCTAAACCATTCTATGAGCTCTTTCAATGATCAGTATTTCAGATCTTTGGATCTCAAAGCTCGTGTCTTAAAATGATCCAGGCATGCTGTAAAGCAAATATTTATTGATACAAGACTTCTGTGTGTCACTTAACTTACAGTTAGGATATTCCTGCTGCGTGGTACAATTTGACGTTCTTCACATACATCATCAGGAAATTCATTGCTCTTCCCAAAACACAACTCTGTTTTTTAAATTGTTCCCTTAGAATTTGCAATTTTTTTAGGGTCACGAATGAAAATGTACTTTTCACTTCAATTTCTGGGTATTTGTAGCAGGACTGATGTAGTCTTGGATTTAAACTGCAGTTTAATGGCATTGTAAGTATCATATAAATACTGATGATCTCAGTGAAAAATCAAGGACCGGGAAGTTACTGACTCAAAGCATTAGCACCTGTGTTGTCACATGTTGGAGAACAAAATAGGCTGGTTTACCTGTAGTCCTTTCTAGATTTCCTCACTTGTGGATGTTCAGCCATATGATCCAGGAACCAAAAGCTAACAAAATGGCCGAGCCAGAAGTAATGTGTATAGGAAATGAGAGAGCACAGGGAATTACCTTCTGTATGAGCAGTATTCAGTGGTCATTTTTCCATTGAAATCAGAACTCCTGACCTGGGGAGAATGCTGTGCTCTGAGCAAGCCACCCGAGTCCCTCCTGGTCCAGAACTGTCTGTTTGGCTAATTTGACGTTGTCTGTCCTCTACAAGAACTATTTTTATTAACCTCTCCGTATAATGAGCAGCTTAGCAGCATGTACTGAAGAAGTGCTGCTGTAAAAACTCAAGACCCAGATTTGTTCAATAGTTTCAGTGAATGATGGCACTGAACTGGTGTTCAGTGATTGCATGCTTGGAGTTTCTTGCAATCAGGCCTAGTTGAGCAGCCTGAATTCAGCCTCTGGAATTGGTAACTATTTTGGAGGCAGTGGAAGCAGAGGGTCTGCATCCTTAGGGGCAGAAGTTGTTTGTTGCTTACTATGGTGGTGAGCCTAGGAGACAGAAGAGAAGCCAGGTACAACTGTGTTCGCCAAAAGCATGATGACTCTTCAGGAGGGAAGCTATGATGGTGAATATGCAGTAGCACAAAAACACTATTTAAGCTTTCCTTGCTAAGCAGAAGGCTCAGTACTTGCAGTGAGCAACAGCTGACCTTTACATATTTCAGTGGAAGGTTTTGGTGGCTCATGGAGTAGATAAGAGGTCATGGTGCCCATCTTGGGCTTGAAGAGGAACTCAAAACTTATCACAGTGGAAAGACAAAGCAAAACCAAATTTCATTATAGAAAAGAGGCATTTTGATAATGCAGTTCATGCCAATAGGTAGCCACTGCATGGTTAAGTCTGCATTTCTAAGACTGGCTGGAAATTGCAGAGAGATTAGTAAAATTGTACTGCTTTGTTATGAGGAAAAAAAATATTTGTTTTTATCCACGGGAAATAGTTCATAACTATTCATGTTTAGAAGCTGCAGACAGAACATGTATTCACTTAAAATTTCAGATACAAAGGCTACCAGTGTTTTGTATGTAGTTTTCTCTAGGAGTTTTGATATGCCCTTTAACCAAAATGCTTCCTGGTGGAAGAAAACAAATGACCCATGTGCAGATAAATATAGCTTACTGTGCAAGCCACCATTAAGTTACCTGATTCTAAATGACTGAAAGTCTAATCTGAGTATAAACTGCTTTTGTATTTGATGTCCAATTCACTGATTGTGCTTTGAAAGTGCCTTCTATTTTGAGATCACTGGTTCCAGCAGTTTTCCCCACTGAAAATACACTAAACAGATAGGATTATAGAATGTAGGGATTATGTTAGATAAGACTTATAAACTCTTTAGAAAGTATGTAAACACTCATGCCTCATGGCATAAGCCCACCTAATAACAGGGTTTAGGAGAAAAATACTTTGTACAGGTAGTTTATTCCCTTGTTGACTTGGAAGGGGGTTTTAGTAATTCTCCACAGAGCAGTGATAACTAGTCACTGATCTCAGATTGCTTCTTTGGTACGCTTCTTAAATTAAGTGTTAGCAGTGGTTGCTTTGCTCTAGTAATAGATGAGAACTAAGACAGTCCTTCAGAACAGGGTAAAAACTCCCAAACTTGCATGCTGTTGTGCACAGTTTACAGAGTGAGTGTAATTATGACATTTGGTTTGATTGCAGTTAAAGGCAGTGTGTTGTAGTGCTCCTCAGACTGCTTGTGTAGAGAATTGCTGTGAGAAGCAATGCAGTATCCTGCATTTGACTTCCTTGAAAACAAAAGACTTAGTGTTTGCTGCAATGGGTAAAGTATTTCTTTAGCAGAGTATTCTGCTAGAGCTCTTTTGTATAAAGAGTAATACCAAATCAGGTGAATTACTTTAGGTTTTTCAGGAAGCAAATTGTAGATTTGTCTTGCTGGAGTTCTGCAGGTACAGGAGATGAATATGGGAGTTCTTTGTGTTGAGTTCGTGGGCAGAATGCAGTGAAGAAAGTGGTCACACAGAGGTGTAAATGCAGCTGGAAGTCAAGTGCTTGTGAAGGCAGAAGTCTAAAATGATGTGGCTTATAGTTAAAAAATGGAATTTATTTTTGTGCATCAGAATACACATCAGTACCTGTGAAAATAAGGCCAAAGACATGACAAAACAGACATGTTTGAGTCCTCTAGACCTGAAACCTAGAGCTATTTTTCAAAAGCACTGAGTGTCATTAAAGACCCTTGCTAAAGAAATCTTAAATTGGTAGCCTAGTTACTTTTATGGCTTATTTCTTGAAGTATATTTTCTTGAGCAGAGAAAACAAATTTCATACCTATTCGAAGAACCACAGATTCAAGACAATCTCCAAATAATGATTATCTAAATGAACGCTTGCGTTAAGTATCTGAGCTAAATTCATTAGCAGTGTTGAGGAGGGAGCATGGAAATAGTGATTGTCTTAGTGCTGGATTTCTAAAATGTGTTTGGTATGGTTTGATGCCTGTTCTAAATGCTGAGGGAAACGGTTGAATTTGCATCCTTCATTTTCTTTATCGCCTCTTTGCAGTCAATCTGGTACATGCTCTTTGCTGGCCAACAAAAGAATCTTGATTCTTGATTATTGGGAAAAAGGCAATTGAAATGAGTGTTGGGGCAAATAGGCAGAAAGAAAGCAAGTAGACACGACCCTTGTGCTGCAAAAGAGCTTTCTAATTAACTTCAGCAGTTTCAGTCCTGAGTTTTTGTTCTGAAGTGTTAAATGTCTTAAATACATATTTAGTTTATTCTTCAATTTTAACCACTTGTTTTGAGTAACTAACTTCACCTTCCCATCAAGTCTAGCGAGGAGGATTAGCAGAATGATTTTCCTCAACAGCACAAGCACATCTGCACCTGAAATAGTGACTTGGAGATAAAAGCTTATTTATAAAGCTTTTCTGTGTCTGCTGACCTAATCTGAGACTTGTTTCCACCTTTCATATCATCTGTAATGAAGATACCTGTGTACCAGTGAAAAACCAGATGATACAGCTGTGGTGTAACTCTCTACTTGATGATTATCCACCTTTTAACCTCTGGTGTTCCATCACTTCTTTCTGTTGTTCTGCCCTGCTTCAGCACTCATGCACAGCTTCTGTCCCTAACCCCTTTTTTTTTCTTTTAGTCCTAGGAGGACAAAGAGGAAGGGGAGGAAAAGAATAAGAGTTCCAGGAAATCTCTATGAGGTTGGCAGCAGTGTCAGCTAACAATACTCTGTTTCTAGCATGGTCTTTTGGGGAGGCAGTAGACAGCACCCCAGGAGATACCTGTCAGGGCTCTGAAGCTGCCTTTCCCAGTATTCATCTGTTAACTAATGGTCATCAAGGTCAACTGAAGATCATCATGACCTTCAGCCATACCAAGGAACAACATGGCTGTGCTACATCTGTCGTCTCTGCCTCTTTCCTCAGTGCTCTTGTGAGACAACTTGTCCAAGAACAGAAGTGATATGTGTAAAACCAGTCTGGTTCTGAAAGTGGCCTGTCCCTGCTGTCCCTTTCTGTAAGACTGCTTTTTGCCCACGCTTCATTAGGAGATGCTTCTTTGCTTTAGGATGGCATATTAGTAAGCCTGTGACCAGGATTATTTGACCTACCTGCAGTAGCCATTCCTCAGGCTTAGAGCCATGAACGTCTTGTCCATTCTCTGGTGCAGAGATGAACCATCATCACTTACTTCGTAGCTGGCAGATGCTTTTCTCTACAGCCATAAGATGTCTGCAAGATTATCTTTGCCTTGACTTCTGGGAAGAGCCAACAAGAGACCTTCAGATCAGTATTGGTATCTAGCGTCCATGGAAGTGTATGTCCTCGGCACTCTGTTCTGTGTTGCACTAGCTCAGGTGATGTGCGGCGTACTGATGAATTGAAGTACCTCTTCATACTCTATCCTTCAGATCTCTGCTTTTGGAGGTGTTCTAACTGTTGAACTCAGGTACCCATTTCAAGCCAGCCTGGTTCTTGTGTATTTGTCAAGTAAGATAACAACTGTAGAGAACGAAGTTCTTTTGGAAATACCTACTCTATGGAGGACTTTCCTGGCCTTAAATCCTTTCCTTCTTTGCTTCCAGAAAACCTCAGAGGTTCAGTTCCATCCTTAACACTGCTCACTGTCTGTTGTTTCTCCTACTTAAAGGGTAGATTTTCTTGCTGCCCGAATTGGGAATCCAATTGCCTTTGTGTACAGCTCACTGACAATTCTGCATTTACAGTCAACACCGACAGAATCTGTCAGATCTTGAATGTGGCCAACAGACAAGCATATACCTTTGGATTTCAGCAGCATCCTTTACGTCCTACACTTTATTCCTGGACTGGTCATTGGTAGGATATTGCAGCATCTAACTCTAAATCAGTTGTGGTAGGGCCTATGTTGTCTTCAGGCCCTTCTGCACCTCTCTATACCTGTTCAGACAGATTTTGCCCAGATGCTGTGTTTATTTCCATGATGCAATTAGCTTGTGGTCCCTCTCAGCCCTGTGAGATTTTGGCTTTAGAGAAAGAGATGAGGAAATCATGTCTCTGAAGTCCAAGTCCATTTCTTTGACTTCACTCACTGAATCTGGTAGGATCTGTTCATCATTGCTGCTACTCTTCCTCTTGGTCAGGATCTGTCACTGACTTTGCAGATCCTCCTACTTGTCCCTGTTAGGAATTTCACTGGAAGTTACTGACTTGTAGGTGCTGCCGAAGATAGGATACTGGACCAGGCAGACCTCTGCTTTGACCCAGTACTGCTGTTCTGATGACTCTCTCAGCATCTGTTTAATCAGTAGAATATATCACCTTGGGGAAATTGAGTACTTTTTATTCAGAATAATCCAGACTGGGCTCTTTTCAGATAGATGTTTTTAAGGTGTGTTGCAAAAGCAGATGGACAAAAAGCTGCGTCATACTCACCTGCAAGTGAACAAATGGCAGTATTGCCAGTATGATTAATTGTTACTGTACTAGAGGGGCTGCTGTTTCTGCAGTAGGTCTAACATGCTTGCTGCCCTACACAGAATTCTTTGCTCACACATTTTAAAGCACATCAAATTGGAAATCAGCAAGCTTCCTTCTGCTGCCGCATTCTGGGCCCTGCAAAATGAGGCTGCCTTCCTCTTAGGGTGCTGTTGGTTTGATATAGGACATGTTCTGACTTCACTTGCTGTGAGGAAGGTAGGTAGGGCACAAGAAGATAGGACATGTAACAAGAAAAAGATATTCTCCAGCAGTTCCTTTTTTTAGACTCTTCTGTGCTATATCTCTGTCATTTCTACTAACCAGTGTGTCTTTCTTCCATTTCTCTACTTTTGCTTTAAATGTTTTCCTACTCTGGAAGTTGCTTCATCTTAAAGCAAAAGAAACTCAGTGTTACACATGGAACACCTTCTGACCTCAACTCAATACTCTTAGACTTTGTACTACTTTGGAATAGCTGCTTTTTTACCTTGATGGTTTATTGGTAGAAATGTGGTAAGTACTTGCACAGGGTAAAATATATTTATATTTGCCAAATTGCAGGGAAAAGAAAAAAGGAAAAATGTGGCCCTGTCTCACTCTCTCCTTGAGAGAGGAGACCTGTGTTTAATGGTGTGAACAGATATATGCATGAGGTATATCAAAACCTGTACTGTTTTCAGTGGCAGCCAGCAACATCTGTACGTGGTACAGCCAGTGCCATAACTTAGATCACATTGCAGGAGATGGTATTGGTCAATACAGAATTAAATCTGCCACCTATAAGAGGAAAAAATTCAAGGCACATACTCATTTCAACTAAATTGTCAAGAAAATTGTTATGGAACTTAGTATGTGCACACAACAGTCATGCTACTTTTCTCTTTTTAAGTAGTTTTGATTCTTTTACCCGCAAGTACATAAAAGAAATAGAGATTTGAAATAGCCTTAAATTCTTGATTTTTATTTTGAAGTTCTTGAAAGCTCTTAGAGCTGAAGCAAATTTCAGGTTCACTGCAGTCTTAAGTATTGATGAGTAGCAAGAATTTTGTAGGCAGCACATTTTGGAATATGATAAAGTTGCTTTACCTTGCTCAGCATCTTCACAGATGCTCTGTAAAGTAATCTACGTAAGTCTAACTACTACAGATTAACCTTTCAAGCTGTCAGGTTGCACCTTTTATTTGGTTCTGCTGATCAGATTAAAAATGCTGCAGACACAGGTTGTGTTGTTAATATTAAATTTCGTGTTCCGGTTTGTAATAAATTATTTTCCTTTGTGCTTTGGAAGAAATGGTTAGTGGAACTCAGAGTTTAATTAGGCTGTTTATGAGGCAGAATAGGTATTCTGAGTCATTGCTCAGAATTACTGTGAAATTTTAGTGTTGTGGTGGCTTTTGGGTTTTGTTGTTTGACAGTTTGAGGTACAAAACCTTAAACGTTGATGAATTAAATGATTTAATGACAAAATTACCTGAGCTTTTTGAATTTGCAGTCAACCAGGTTTCAGATATTGCTGCAGTATATTGTTATGTCCTACTTAATATTCTTGTTTTGCAAAACAAGCTCTTGTTTTTCTCCAGTTTTATGTGCCTCTGCCATTTGCTTTTAGACTGAAGTGTTACTGCCACTATTTGCACATAAAATGCTTCCAAGTTTGAGGATGTGCTGTGCTTTCATTTTTTAGCTGTCCTTTTCTATTCTCAATTCCCTTACTTGCATAGCTCTTCATAGAGAGATTGTGTTCTTAATCGTTCCTGTAAAACAAGTCATATGTTACTTTTTAAGCCACAAACAGACCTTTTTCACTCTACCTGTGCAGTTCAGACCGACAGTAAAAATGAGAACCTCAGTCAGCGCATAGGTGCTGTTGTAGTTCTGTCCTTCTGCCTTTCTTCTCACTGTCACTCCACCACTCTGTACCGTTGTATTCTGGAATAGTGGATTTTCTCATAACCTCTGACTCCTAATGGCCTTCACCAGCTCAGTTAAATTTGCAAATGCTTGGTGTATTTGTGCCAAAGTTGTGTGCGTGGTATGGGTTCTCTGTGATACGAATTTACTGTCTCTTTGATTGAAGCCTGACAGTGAAAAATTGCTCTGTTTCTTCTGGCGTTCTTTCACTTTCTGCTCTATCATTCAGTAATTTTTAGTTGCCTTCCACTTTAAACTTCAGAAACACCAGCACTGGAATGGCATGCTTCAAGGTGAAGATAAGTATGCTGGATTGAAGCTTGTACCTCTTCATGACCTACTAGTTCACAATGGAGTACCTATTCTCTTAGGCTTCAGACTATGTACTGTTTTTTTCCCCCTCCTTTAATTTCATTTTCTGTTATGGGTAAGTATTAAGTAGCACACTTCCAGTATTTCATGTCCAGTCGGTCCTTACACAATTGAAGTATCTACAGACTTCTGCATCTCCTTTTTAGAGACAATTAGCTGAAGGACAGCATATTTTAATGTTTTAACACTGGATGCCTCTTATTTTGCGTCTTCAGTCATATTCGGGCACTAAGATATTCTCAATTTAAAAACCTGGTTGCTGAAATTTGTCTTCAGTTTGTTGCTTTCCAGTACATACATTGTTTGTTACAACTGAGTGCAGTCTTTGCTGTCCTTCACCACTGGTCCAGGGATGCTATGTACCTTCTCCATGATGCGACATTGCCTATTCAGGATATGAACTGCTTCCTACCACACATTGCATGCTTTATGCAATGCGGTGAATTCTTTAGTTCCTGTTACAGATTTCTTTCCACCCTGATGCTTGACAGTTTTTCTGTGCCACTATATATAAGTATTTTTATTCTTTCTTCCTGTGTGTATTTGTTTTCAGTTTTTCATACGACTGTTTTAATTTAGCCTGTTTCTGATATCTGTGTTCTTGTGTTTGATTTGTATTTCTTCTTCAGCACTGAGTTTTCTGTTTGGGCTAGACAAGTCATGGCTGTTTCTTGTCCATTCATGCCTTTCCCCAGAACACTGGATTTTTATAGTACAGTCCTTGTTCTGTTCTGGGACAAAGCAGGGAGGAGTGCAGCCTTGCTCTTCTCAGAACAGCTGCTAATTCAGAGGCTGTGTGCTCCTCGAAGGAGGGGGGGGGAGGAGAAGATGAGAAGTAGGGAAGCAAGAAATGTCAGCTAGGGATGGAAGAAATCTAAATATGTGTTCAGAAGTGGAATTATATTGTCTTACGTCAGGAACGGTAACTTCTGAAAGCATATTTAATCAGTTGCTTGCAGTAGTATGAGCACACCATGCTTAAAATCAAGTTTTACAGTTAAGCTTGACAAAGCAGGGAAACAGAGGAGGATACATCTGCAGTGTGAAATGTGTGTGTTGTTTACAAGATATCTCCAGCCCAGCACAACTCAGAGTGGTCCAATAATAAGGTTACTACTTAATGATGGAGGGTATGCTGGTTTGGTTCTCTGTTCTCATGACTGTTACTCTGTCCAAGTTCACCCTGGAAGATCTTGATTCCTTTCAGTTTCTCTTCTGCAAAATAAAACTAAACATGTTAATCAGTGGTGCTTGTGAGGAAAGGTGCATTGCCGAGATAAACTGCTTCCATGCTACAGTAATTGGAACTGCAGAAGACTCTAGCCAAGTCAGCCACATCTATCTCAAATTACCACTTAAGCTTGGCATGCGAGTAAGTCCATATCCTCAAGTACACAGCTGACTTAGTTAAAACTGTGTATTGTGCAGGTAAAAGCCACGTGAGATGCAGAACATCTGAAATGCTAGAATCCTTTAAGAGACTAAAGGGCTACTTGCGGGAGTAGGCATGTTTTATATTGCCTGTATGGTCAAGATTAAAGTGGAGTCTTTGCATGATTTTGGAAGTCCTGTGCAAGTAGGGAGTAGAATTTTTGGAATCATATAGTTGGGCAGAGGCAGCCACCATGAAGGCCTGCATCATCTTGTTCTGTTCTCTGGGTGGATGTGTGAGGGTATTCTAGAAGAAGACTTGCTACTGTGTCTGATTTTTGTGGAATAGCAGCTTCCATCAGTTGCTATTTAATTTACACAAGAAGTGCTACAACTTTAACATTGCTGAAAATCAAGATGATAAATTACACCATCTTGCATTAAAAGATTTGTCAAAACTATAGAGGAGGGAGGACAAAACCTGTGGTCTCCTCTGGCAATGCCTAGTAAAGTCAAGTGTGCTAGTTTGAAGCAAGCTGGAATGTTTTGGTACCAGAACTAGATAACGGGCAGTGAAATGAAAACAATTGATGTCAACTTCTCTCCCAGTCTCGCTGAGAGCTCTGGGAAGAAGAAAGACTTTTTCTCCATTTTGTTTCTCTCTCTTGCTTTTGCCTTAGACCTGGTCACATCTCATTAACCCTGCTCCTACTAACCTTGCTCCCTAACCTCTTGGCTGCACCTCTTTTCTTCCTGAGAACTGGGGTAAGGTTGAGAGGGCCGGGGGAGGTGTTGGGGTGGTTTGAGAGCCCCTCCTGGGGACTCAGGTTTCTGGGAGGGGAGTTGTGCTTTTGTATTGTTTATCCTTTGTATATTTCTGTATATAATTGTATATAACTGTATATATTGTAAATAGCTGCTTGTAAATTCTGCTAGCTGTAAATAAATTGCTTCATCTATATTCCCAGGGTCCGTCTGAGTTAGCTGGGGCAAATACAAAGTGTGGGAGGGGCGGGGTAACCCCCAAACCATCACATCAGGGTATCTCACTTGGCAGGGCACTGGTTGAATCATGTTGCTTTCCGTTGTGGGGAGCTTGCAGTTGCTTTTCAGGAGTCTTGCTTTGCTGTTGAAGACACCATGTTCAGGTCCTGATGTTATTTCCCAGAGCTGTGAAGGCCATGGGGTTGCAGTTGGCTTGCTAGCACTAATCATTTGATCACTTCAGCTAAACTAAAAGGCTTTATTTTACATCCTGGCAAAGTTGGATGTTTTATTCCTCTCCTTTTTCTAAGCTTGTTGTCATGGTATCTGGCACTTCCCATCCAGATATAGACACCACTCACTCAATTTTAATACGTCTGGTTCATTTTCCCTCTTCCCCTCTCCCTGAGGGAGAGTTTTACGTGGGCTGTAGCACGCTGTTTGCAAGGGCTTCCTTTGGGGGATTTTTTAATCACACAGGAGTGTCTCTGTTGGAGAAGGCCTGGTGCGAAGAAGCCCCTTTCACTTGGGCTGGAGTTTATTAAATCCTGTGTACTTAGAGCTCCCATGGGAGCTCATTGTGCAATTCCTAACTCCCCCCAAGTTCCCTAAAAAGGCCTGTCTGCTGCACAGATGAGCTTTTGATCTAAGTCTCTCTGGCACTGCCAGGATTAAGGCAGTGATAGGAATTTTCTCCCTCTTGACTTCCTATAGTGAGGACCCAGCCTTTGCTGTTTTGGGGACTGGGGCTCTGATGCCCTAGGGGGAAGAGTTTGCTTGAGGAATCTTGTCCCATTTCAGCATGGTTGCATTGTCATGTATGGCTTTAGAGGTGCTCTGGCTAGAGCTGAGCTTCAGCATGTGGAAGACAGAAATTCTCCCTGAGGTTTGGATTTTGATCTGCTTGCTTATTTGTTATGAAACTACAAACACGATTTTTAGGAGGGAATTTGTTACAAGATTTACTCCAGTGTGAGTCTGGAACCTTTTCTCTGTGGTAGGAATTTGAGAGAGATACTGATACTCAGATTTTGCTGATCACTCTTTTTAACGAAGGATAAGTTCTGCTCCTTCATTCACTGTAGCATCAAAGCTTATGTGGGGCTCTAGAACTGATTCTGTTTAAATATAACTGACTTTTCCCAATCTAGAAGGGGGAATCTTCTCAAAATAATGGACAAAGGCACTTGAAATTCAGTAATTTGATGGAAGATTGCCCAAACAAAACTTGTTCCTAGTCACCTTCTTAAAGTCAAAACCTAAGCTATTTACTATTTATCCTTCTTTTTTTGCCTTTGACTACATATTTTCCTTCAATTCGTGCCAGAGTCGTAGTGTTACTGTACCATTGCTTTCTATTTATGGACAGCATCTGTAAAATTAATCCTAGTGTGTACAAGGGTAAGGAGTCCGTATTACAGATAAGATGTAGACTAGATGGATGGAATGATAGAGATGCACTCACTTAGCACAGAACAAGTTTCCTTCATAGCTGTATTACAGTGAATTGACAGTGACAGGCTCAGGTTAAAGTTTTGGTCCTTCAGACACTGTGCACAGAAGCAGTTTCCCTCCTGATTTGTTTCTCCTGTTAGTGCAGTGTGAATTGCTGAGGTGACAGCAGGTGCTTCACATGGATAAAGAGATGAAGGATGAGTGAGACTGATGTTACTGGTATGAAAAAGCATCAGGCAAGGAGCACAGTTTGAACTGGTGCCGTGATTGGATTGCGTTTTCCCTTGATCTGAGTTTCCTCTCCGTAGCTTGATTCCTTTTTTTAGGTAAACAGTTCTATTTGTTGATAACTCTCATAGAAACAAAGTAGCAGGCAATTCACTTGACCCTCTGTACATTTTGAATGTATCTTCTCAAGGGTATTTATGTAACCTTTCCCAAAAGCCCTTACTTCATACAGCTTTTCATACAAATTGCTGTCATTCTTAGTCCTTCCAGGAATGTGTTTAAAGCGTTTCTGAAACAGAGACAGCTCTGTGAGTCTCCAAACTGAAGCGGTTGGAGCAGGGCTTGTTTGGAATGTCCATACATCTATTCTGTTACCATTATTTAGAAGATGGAAAGTGTGGTCACTGCATCTCTCTTGCTTTCTGCTTTCCTGGACAGCCACCCATAGGTGATATTTACTAGGAGTGTACCCGGTTTGTAAGACTCACTGGGGAAGGTCTGCTGGGAAGAGTCGCATGCAGACAGCAAGTTTAACTCCAGCTGCTTCAATAGAAGCATCAGCAGCTTCTCTAAATATTTGCTGAGGTTGGAGCCGGCAAAACTTGATCTTGGGTGGGCTGAAGCAATTCATGGTGAGCATTATTTCTTCTTCTGGTACCAAAACCAGACTAACTGAAGGCTGTTACAGTCTGACTGCCGCTGCCTAGCTAATGCAAGATGAGTTGTCAGACATGGCCTACTTCTGAAGGAAGGGATTGTCTTGGAGAAAAGTATCGTAGATTGCTGGTGTTCATGTTATGGCTGTCAAGCAGGCACCCTTAATTAGGTTTTACATTTGGACAGGGTACAACAAAGCTACAATTTAAGGTAGTTTGCGTTGTTGCTGTCCCATTCTGTGCTTGTGTTCCTGAGTGACAGCCTATAGTGGGGACTATAGTCCTAAATTGAATATGTCTTGGTATTCTAGGGTAATTTTAAGGAAAGAAAGATATTTCAGAATCTTTAACTTACCCAGTCACGGGTGGGCAATTCACAGTTGTTCTTCAAGTTGATTTTAGAGTAGTTTTGGGTGATAGAATGGCTTCTTGGTGAAAGTATTTTGCTTCTGCATTTCTTGTGGGAATGATTGCACTAAGAACTATATGGAGGAGAAACCAACAGGAACAGGGTATTTGTAGAGCTTGAGTAGAAGATATTATTGACCATTTAAGACACCTTGCCAAGAACTTAACTGTATTAATGTCTAACTGAGTTTTCAAGAATTAAAAAACATGAACTTTGAGAATTTGCAGTGGTAGAAGAGCTGACAAAATGATTGGTAGGCAGTTAGAATAATGTTATTTTCATTGTCAAAACCAGAACAAGTGCGTTCTTAGGAAAACTAGCTTCTGTGGGATTTTGTTTCTTGTGCAGTTTATTTTGGTACTGCTGCCAAACAGTGGCACTTGGAATATGTGTATCCAGATAAAGCTTAGAATTACATAATTAAAAATAAATCAGTCTGTACTTCCAATGAGTAGTTGTGCTAAGGTTTGACTTGACCTTGATAGCTTGACCTTCATCTTTCAGTTGAGTCTTTTCACTGTTGTGATCTTCCTCATGGTGCAATTGCAAAGCCATCAGTATCTTTACTGAAGCGCATCCACTGGAACTTGGTGGCTTGGTGCTTTGGTAAGGAAGCACGTAGCCAGATCAGAAGCAGAAATTTGTGAAGGTGTGTCACTTTCATGCCAAAAACAACCATTTTAACACTTTCTGGCAGCTTTACAAGCTTGAGGTGTGGTTTATATGTCCCCCTGTACCCATGTCCTTTATTTCCCATGCCAAAAGTATACCACGTTAACCTGGATTGCTGGGATATAATCTTAGGCTTGTGTTGTCTAAATGTATGTATTTGTAGTTTACTGAAGAGCTAAAATTGGTTTGCACCTTCATGCTCTTTGTCCTTATCCCCTTATCCTGTATTTCTGCAGTTATCTTCAGGAGCAAGGAGTTTGGTGTTTTTCTACTCATCAATGGAAATAAACGGTTAGGACCAAGATCTTTCCTGAGACCTGTAGGAAAACATCTTTCTGGTGACTTCTTACTCACAATTCCCTGTTAGAGATCTGTTGTGTGATTTACTTATTTAATCCATTTAATGTGCAATGTTAATTTTGCTTATGTCAGTAAGTAGCAATCAATCATGTGCTTTACAGAAGACCAAGTACACCAATACTATTAAGTGGACTTTCTGAACATTTATTTAAGTCAAACTTACCTCATCAAGAAGGATGTCAGTGTAGTTTGGCAGAACCTATTTTCCATAGACCTAATTTGATAGATCTTAATACCCATCTCTAATTCTGTATTATTAGTGTCCAGTGTCAAATGCACTGTAATTTTGCCTTGCTCAGCATTAGACTCACAGACCTTAATTGGGTCATCCAGTTCTCATTTCCTGATTTTTGTGGTGGTTTGGCCTGGGCTGAGGCCAGATATCCACCCAAGCCATTTTATCACTCCCCTTTTTAAATGGACAGGGAATATATAACCAAAGGCCTACGAATCAAATAGAAGCAATTTAATAGGATCAAAAGCAAAGGCTGTGCTCAGAAGAAAGAATAAACAAAGATAGTGTTCTATTTCCCATCAGTAGACGATGTTCTTTCGCTCCCTGGGGAGCAGAGCTTCAATACATGTAACAATTGCTCCAGAGGACAAATGCTCCTGCACCTACTGCTTTCACTTCAGCCCTTATATCTGTGCTGATGTCATATTCTCTTTGGTTAGTTTGTGGCAGCTGGCCCAGCTGTGTCCTCTCCCAAGATCTTGCCCATGTCTTAGTCTGCTGTTGTGGGGGAACTGTTGGAAAACCAAAGCTGTGGTGCTTGGCTCAGCAGTAGGCAAACATTGGTGTAAACAGCATACAACTACATCACTGCACAACATAGCGTTATGAAGGATGCTCTGGGGAAAATGAACTCCAGCTCAGTCAAACCCAGTAACATCTCCACCCCTTATTCTATACCATCTGCATCATTCTCACATTGCACATAACTGAATACATGTAACCATCTGATGGGTTGTCATACTGAAATCCCTTCTTGTTAATACTGAATGTAAACTACACGTTTAAACCATTTACTATTCCATGGGCTTCTTCCACTTCTCCAGATGTTCCTTGGACACTGTCTGTAGCGTTCAGGATAGAAGTAGTATGTTCTGCTGATGGGCACCAACAGCAGCTTGGTTTCAGTCACTGCTGTGTTCCTACTACTTGTGAAATTCACTTTTGGTCAGTCCAGGTCATACTTGCTGTGTCTCCTGCAACCTACATATCCCAGATTATTTTTCCCCTAAGTTAACTCAGTCTCTGCCAAAACATAAATTCCAGTGCAAAATCATGGGATTTGTTTGGTGCTGTAAGAATTACTGAAAATTACAACAGCTGTTTGTTCCTTTTTTTGAGGCTATTGTGTACGAGTAATCCAGATCTCATCATTTGAAAGTGTATTAATTTTAAGAGCTCCTGTTTAATGTCCACCTGGGATTGCTAGTTCGTTCTTCATATAGCTTCTTCAAGTGTACATAACACATCCATACCTTCTGTAGTGTTACTGTCTGATGATGAGTCTGTTAAATACTGATGATGACCATCATGAGTCTTTGGCAATCTTTTTCTGTAGTCTTTAACAAAAAAAAAGCTTTTGTTATGCTGACCTTTTTATAGCTGAAGGTGTTTGAGGTTTTTCTTTTGGGTTATTGTTTGCTATGATTTTTCTGTTCTAATCTATACTGGTTTCTACCTGTTTCCTCTTTGTTTCAATTTAAATTTGGAATTGGTCTGAGTAGCCTGGCTCACAGAAGTCATAAAGGTAGGTACAGGTCTTTAACTGGCATGGCCTTTTTCATAGGTTTTGGAGTGTAAGGATTAATGTTAGAAACAGCACATGGTGGTATTTTTTCCATATTTGTCCTTCATATTTATTTTAATTTTGGTTACTTTTCAGCTCTTGAGTGGAGCCTTTTGAAATACAATGTACGTAAGCAGCTTGTGCTTGGCTTTGCATGTGGCTGGTTTTTCTTAAGACCCAGTCACTGGTAGCTTTAACCCTGTTACTGCTTGCTTTTACACCTGTTTACTACATCATAAGAGGTGCGCCACACATTCTCTATGAGCTGGATAAAACATTCAGAAAGAGCAATGGTAATAGTGAATATAGCAAGGTGTTGTTTTAGGATCAGCTAGAAATATCTCTTCCCTGCCCTACTGAATCACAGCATGCGCTGAACTATTGGATTCCAAACCACAGAAAATATTTACTATTTACGGTGCTGTTCCTGGGAAGTGTAGCATGGGAATGAACCTCAATGTCTGTGTGGGATCCCACTGAGAGGTCCAGCTGCTTGCTTCATGCTGCCAGATTGCGTCCAAAGAAATGCTACCCTTTTTCAAATACATGCAATAGGAGCACCTGATAAAAAAGGTTTTACTGCCTTGCTGTACTCTGTGCAAATCCTTCTCTTTCTATACTAGTAACATTATTTAGTTATTTCATACCTAGAGTCTGTTTTCAGATACGAGGTGTGTTGCTCTTGAGAGTAATTTGAAGCTAATATTTTCAGTTGGATATGTAAATTTTTTTTGCTTAGCTGTAAATGTTTAGTACACTAGAACTTTATGATGTTTATGAGCAGTTATAAAGCTTTTCAGGTTTCTTCCTGGGCTCTTTTTCAGGTTTTTGAAATACTGGGGTAGGGAGGGGCAGTGTCTGACTTCATTAAATGTTATGGAGAGATGCTTGAAAACACATAATAAACCAAACAAAATATACCCCGTAGTGACAAGCTCTTAACTGAAAGATTTTCTGCAGCATCACTAGTATGAAGTGAGGCATGTGATTGAAAGCAGCAACAGGAATTTGCTGATGGAAGCTAATGTACTGAGATTTTACTGGTCTGTAAAGGCTGTGGGGGTTGAGGTTTTGTTTTTTTTTAAGATGAAAGGGATTTTTCTTGAATTTGTAGAAATTCAATGCTCAGAATGAGCAGACCTACCCTTTTTTGTGAGAATATAGTATAGGCAACATAGCAATTACTACATTTTGATATAAAATCATCCTTAACAGCCTGAGTAGCAGGCCTTAAATACTACTACAAGTTTTATGTATTCCATGGTGTATGTGCTATCAAAAAGAAATTGTTTCTGTGTACCTAATACTCTAAGCAGGACTGAGTGGCAGTGTTTCCCTTAAGCTAGGCTCTGCAGGCAGGTTATGTAGACAGCTTTGTGTTGGTATTCCTTATCCTCCACGTTGTAGAAAATAGTTTGTTTCCAGGTGGTAGCGAGAATGAGATCCAAGTAACTATAATACTAGAGAACCTCAAGGAGTGAGTGGTCTACAAAATGTTCTTTCCTTGTCATTATTTCCCTTGCCTACAGCTTGTGTTGGCTGTTGGATTATCTGTGGTTGCTTCCATGCAGAAGTTTTACAGAAGTGAAAATATTCCTATGAGATATTATTAAAAGATACAGTGTATGTTGTTGGGGTTCTCAGTCTGTGCTTTGAGGATAATAGTGGCTGGATGTGCAAGCCTGTGTTCAGGCAGACACAAATTCCGGGGCCCGGTGTCAGCTGCTCTCTTTACCTGGGTACCCGTGAAGGTCTGTGGATAGTTAATTGGTTAAATAACTGTTCTGTAAAGAGATTTGTTTTCTAGACAATGGCTTCTTTCTACCTAGTACCATTAAGAATTAAATTAAGGGTTGGACTTGATGATCTGTGAGGTCTCTTCCAACCCTGATGATACTGTGATAGATGGAGGATTTGGTATGTTTGGCGGCACAGGGATTTGGGCTGTGAAAATATCCTGGATAGAAAACCAGAGGAATACATGACATGGAAAGCATCTTTACAGTATTTCTGCTCGAGGCTTCGTGCTCAGTCAGACTTCAGCTTGTTCTTGGTTAATGTTGTGTAACTTGGTTAAGAATATTTTTTGTTGATTAATTTGGCTCTCCAGGAAGATTGGGTGAGTTTTTATACTTCAGAAGTTAAACTGACTGGATGGGATCTTTCCCTGGGTATACTGGAGGTCAAAACAGCAGATTACTTTTTATTCTTATTCCTGCATATTGACATTTTTAGGCATATGAACTACAGTGTTGCTGTGGATTTTTAAGGTCTTCCTTTGCACAGTTAGCAGGTTCTAGTGCTTTGATCTGATTTCACAAGACAGAAGTGCTCCCTGTATTTGTGTTACAGCAAATGCTGTAGTTTTGGTGGTATCTGACTTTGAGAAACACACAGATGCTTTTTTGTAGTCCAGGAGACAAAGAAACAAAGCTTTGTGCTTAGGAGGCAGGATCTGTGCCTCCGGGATACATCAAGACACTTGGTGTGCAGCTGCTTTCCCAACCTCCACTTTCTTTTGGTGAGCAGGAGCTGAGTTGCTGCTTTCTGCTCTTGTGCACAAAAATATTCCACAAGTGCTGCCCTTCTCCTTGGGAGGGATTTTCACAGGTTTCTTTTCAGCTGACTGTGAGCAGGAGCACTTAGATCCCCTGCGCATCAGCGCCCGAAGGCAGGTTGTCTTTTGGCTTACTGTTCTCCAGATACACTGAGTGCGTGAGAAGGAAGTGTGGCTGAAATACAGGACAGCTCGACTGCCTACTTGGGCTTGCTTGTTCCTGAAATTTTATTAGTTCCATGTGTGCCTTAAACACAAGAGTTGTTGTTTTCTAAATGTGCCAAATCACTTCTCTAGGAGGCTTGAAGGAAGGGATCTGGAAGTGGCTGTCACTCTGCACTAACAGAATTGATGTTCCTTGGGAATGGGGAAAAGGGACCTCTCTGGTACAGGTTCTCTCAGCCCATTGCAGCCCCACGGTTCCAACCCTGTGCAGTATGCCTGAGCATCTGTAGAGGGAACAGCATGGCCTCTCTAGCTCAATGTCACTTACCCCAGTTACTAACCAGTCCTCCTTTTTTCTGCTGCAGACACAGCTCTCACTAGTGAAACAGGAGCTGCTGAAATGGTTTTGGCTGCTAAAGTGGGCTCCTACTATCCCATGTACAGCAGCAGTTGTACTGTTTTGGTTTTGCTGTCATCTCTAATACAGGGAGGAAAGCTTTAATGTGGTCTTACCCTACTGTAATTTGATCTGTCCTTTCTCTTCCTATTTACTGGCTGCTCAGTGAACAGTGAAAGGAGATGCAAAGGTGGCTGCCTCTTTTCAGTGGCTTTGTGGTTAGTGTTAAAACACTGCTTCGTAATTTGTGCGTTTTAAACACTTGTTTATAAATGAGAAGCAAAATTTACATGTGTGCTGGTTTTCTTTTTAAGATATGGCCTTATTAGTGCTCTGGTAGGTCAGCTAGTTATATTTATTAGGAACTTGGTACAAAACTATTACACAATTCTGCTGCTGTCAAGCTTCATATGTGTTTCTCAGTAAACTCCTGGGAAGACAGGGTGGGGGGGTTGCTTCTTCTTTATAAAGCAGGATCTTCAGAGCAGCAGTTCAAAATTTATGTTGGCTTCCACTGTTTTAAAGAGATGATGAAATGAAGAGCAGCATAGAGACCATGGGGGACAGGACAGCATGGGATGAAATGAATAGTGCAAGAAAACTGTGTTCCCACTTGTGGAAGTTTATGTACTTCAGAAAAATACTGAGTCCTTTTTTCCTTTTGTTTCTTGTGTTTCAACAGGGCAGAGTTTAGGGTATGGATTCGTTAACTACATTGATCCAAAGGATGCAGAGAAAGCCATTAATACTTTAAATGGACTCAGACTCCAGACCAAAACCATAAAGGTAAGAACACAAGATGACTTTTCCTTAGTTGAGGAAGCAGAGAAAGCAGTTGAAATGGTTTCTGGCAACGTCTTCGCTGTTTTAGTCTCTGTTGTAAGGTGTGCTCAAGTAATGAGATCGTCCATGGAACAACAGAAGGAAGGCAGATGATGAAATCTTTCTCCGAAATGACTGTCATTAAAGGGGGGGGAAGTTCTTGAAGGCATTACAGTGAGGCTTAAATGTAGAATAAAGCAGCCATAGTGAGCTGTTGTCCATAACCAGAGATGGAGTACATAATGGTGTATTCATAAGCTGCACTTTTCATTTTAATGGGAAATATCTTGACAAGGAAGCTTCTTAGCAATGTGTCATTATCAGGTATGAAAGTATCTTTCTCTCAAGTTAGAGTACATCATTCCCAAAACCAGCAAACATTTTATTTCTGGATTTCCACATCCTTGCTTCGATACATTATTTTAAAAGCTAGAGGGATTAAAGATCCCCCTGAAGTCTCTTACTTCATTGATGCAATAGACCATTAGTTATTCAACAACTTTCTTTAGTGGTCTCACAAGGAATACAAGTTTCTACACTGTCACGGTTTTGCTGTATGCCTGATGAATCTTTTTTGAAACTGCTCATGGAAGATTTCCACATCCTGAATTCTGACAAATAGTGCATCACAAGGATTATAAATCAAAAAATTGAAGGAGAGCCAGATTCAATTTTACCTGAAAATACTTTGATCATTTGAATCCTGGCCTCTTAATATGTACCACGTTCTTAACTTGTCTTCTGTGCTGAATTTGTACTTCACAGCCAAAAATTGCAAAGAATTTTAAGATTTTTTTTTTACTTTGGAAAATATTGATACAAATAGTGATTTTGTACCTTGCAAGAGAGATCATGTACTTCAACACTTTAGTTGTATTTACACTTTCTCACTAAAGGTTTTCGTTCGGACAGAGTTGTATTCCCTAAAGCAAAAATACTTTGTGTTCATGTGCATCTCTAAGGATTGTTTCAATCAAGTTTTCCTGACCTGTTTGGTTAGGGAAGAGACCGAGTCCTAAAATGAGGATTACGAAAGCGGTAGAGTAGCTGCACAGATTACATAAAGAAGGCTATTTCAGAACCTCCCTTAGACTGACTGGCTTCCATCCCATAGAGATGTAGTGGGCCACATATCAAAATGCTCACAGCATGGTTTTGTAGAGTTAAATATAAAAAAAAAAAAAAACCTTGGAGGAGTATGTAAGGCAGAGCAGCAAAATCTACCGTCTTATCTGCTACTGCAGGTGGAAGTATGTGCTTGGACTCAGCAGTTTCCACTTAGCAAAAAGTTGAGCACTAAGTTGCTCTCTAAATTGCATTTAAAGGCACATTATAAGGGGAAATGTAGCATTTTTAAAGTAACTTATCTTATAAAATAAACTGTAAGCTCAGTAGAAATTAAAATACCTAGATATGTTTGTAATGCAGCAGTCTTACATTTTTTGCCTGTGATTCAGTGTTAGCAAAGGTGTTCTATTTCTTAAGCACCTGTGTTACTTTGCCTGTGTTCTTTAGATTTTTAAGAACCAGAGCAATGTCACTGTTTTCCTAGTATTCCAAGGTTCCAGGCAACATCTAAGACGTTTTTAGGCCTCAAAGACCTCAACCCACTCCAGTTATTTTGTATTTCTCTTAAATAAAAGAACCCAACTTTTTATCATAATAAAGATTTATGTTATCAGTAACTTCCCATGCTAAAATGTCATTGCAGAGTATTTTTCTTCATTTTCTTAATCTAATATAAATTTCATGAATACAAGCATCTTTATTTGGGTTGGATTTTCCTTGCTAGTATGGGGTTTTTTTTTATAGAATATGTGACATTTTGTGGCGCTCAAGAGCTGTTAAAAATTAATACACCAGGAGATTAATCTAACCTACCTGCATGGGAGCCGCATGATTTCTTCAGTGACTGGGGAAATGTGTAGGCTGCTTTTTTTAAACAAAATTTGGTTTAGTTAAGTGTTAGAGCAGTTGCCAGAAAGAAACCCAAGGGAGCCTTCTTTTCAAGCAGTGCAGTTTTGGACACACAGGCATCTAATCGTCAATTTCCAAACCCAGTTTTTAATTGCAGCATCACCTCACCTCGTGCCCTTACTTGTTCTCGTATGTTATTTTGCTCTTACAAATCTTAAGTTAGGTCTGCTTTCCTGATTCTGTCATGTGAATGGAGGTTTCCCTGTGTTCATGCTGAGTGGTGAATCACGTTTTTAGTGCTCCCAGCAGTGTCCGTGTTGCCAGAGAAGTCCTTAGTTTCCAAAAGGCTGCTAAGTGATGAGAAACCGAACTCGGTGCTGCTGAAGTCTCCTAGCTTGCCTGTTGCCCCCATATCCCCTCTTCCAGCATCTCACTATGGTCACTATAGTAAAGTTGAGGCATTTTGATCCTTAGACTTACTAAATTATCAGAGCAAATTACTTCAGATGACCTTTACATCTATTAAAATTGTGCTTCTGGTATATTTTAAAAAAACCCTGTCTCAAAATATAGAAAAGGATTTGATGGCATATTTTGTAGGCTAAAATGTATATAAATACTAGAGGAACACTTAGTATTTCTTGATGTGTGTAAGTTGGGCATCATGCCCCAGAATGAATCTGTAATATTCTATTGATGAAAAGTCTCTGTTCGTGTGTGCTTGAATGCTGCAGCCCTACAGGTAGTATTTCTCTTGCTACCTTTTGTTTGGAAGCTGTTTGGATGAAAAGTTGAAATGAATAATCTCTGAAAACACTTTTACAGGGGCAAATTACTTCTGCTTGCCAAGGTCACCTTGGTTCTGCTGGCTGTGTCCCATCTCCTAGCTCAGTCATGGGCTCTGCTGTCCCTTGCACATGAGCCAGGTTTGGGAGATATTTGCAGTTGTTTGTTTGGCTCCACAAGGCTCCATTCCTTCTTTAAAAAAATATTCTTGTGTGCATGTGTCCCTAGATTCTGTCCTTCTCATTTCTCTAATGTTTTTGGGGCAGCTTAATATTTTTTTTTCTCCCGATGCCTTGAAACAGAGTCATGCAGCCAGAGAACTGGTTTTATAGCAGGATCAGCAAAATAGCCAGGCACAGTCTGCTCTCAGATGTGCAGACTAAAATAACTGAGGAAACGTTCTTTTTATTATTTCATTGTTACAATAAATAATCCCTTTTCACTGTGGCAACTAAAATATTTATGTGCATTTTATTTAAGTCAATGATGCCCTTTCAAGTCAAAGTCGAGAGGTGACTATTTACAGAATCTTTGTTTGGGGAGAGGGTTTGAAGGAAGTGTTATGTGCTTGGTGGTAATAGGTTATACACGTTGTGGTGCTCCTCGGCTGATCATAGTGCATATTTTATTTACGCCATTTCGCAGCAGCAGCATCGTGAGGGAGAAGGGCTTCACTTCATTTTTACAGCTAGAGCTTGACATAATTCTACAAAACAGCTTAGAATGAGGGAAGATACAGCATGTGTTGAAGTAAATGTATGTTCCAGAAATTGAACCTATTTTTAGAAAATAAATTTGCCCATCCATAAAAGCATATGAAAGGTCACTGCTGCTGTTGAAGATTGCCTAGCAATTCAGTTGCATCAAATATTGGAAGGAAAGTAAGATGTGTGGTGCATGAGGTACAGATTGTTTAAACTGTAGAGGTTTGGGGTTTTTTTCGCTGGAAAAAGGACAGTGTCTGAGAGGATGTGGAGGAAGCATTTAACAATTTGCATGGGGATTCAGGTGGCCTGGCTTCATGATGGGGCATGCTGGAACAAGGGCAGAACAGAGTTCTGAAAGGAAACTTGCAATGTGAAAAAGAGCCAATGGCCTCCTGAAGTGCAGTCTTGTCCCACTCTCTTTCCTTTTCTCTGTTGCCTGAGAAGAGGTGGGTTTGTCTCTTCCCTTGCAGGAGCAGATACCACGCTGTGATGCTGCTAGGGCAAAGGGAGAAGACTCTGCTGAGAGAAGTCATCTGGGCTCTCTGAGCACTTTATGCCTCCTGTTTTTTAGATCTGTCATGTATCAAATGACAAAATACCAAAGAGATTAACGTTTCTGTGGTCTGAGACTTTCTCTAATTTCCAGTTAAGTGAATAAATTACATACAGTATTGTTACTGCTGTATTAACACTTCCTATTGCTAGTTAAAAATATTTCTCTTCTTCGTGTTCTGTTTTTTGAATCATATCAATCAAAATGTCCAAAATAGCAAATAAGGCTGTGAGGGAAAACTCTTTTTCTCAAAGGTCTTGCTATTTATCTTGCTTTCTGTGGCATTTTTTGAAACGGCAGATATTCCAATGAATTCAGGCTCTAAATCTGTCCATGTTAATTCTTGTAGTTGTCTGCAAAAACTGCAAACCATCCTGTCACTGTAGGGTAACCAAATAACAGCAGCCTCAGACTTCTCTGTTCTACAAAGTCATTTGTCAAAAAGATTGCCTTCCAGTTGCGCTCAGCAGCGGAGGCAGCATGGGAAGCACAGGGCAGGGGAGGAGGAGGGCTGCAGCAACAAGCAATGAGGAAGAGAGCTCTATCTCCTGAACCCCGTCCATAAACTGCTTGGAGTGTGATGGGAGAGCTAAACCCAGCAATTTGAGTTGCAGCCAGTGAGTACTGGCTTGGTGATAGTTGCAGTAGCAGAGCTCTGGTGTTGGGTACCCTTGGCACAGGACTCTGCCAAAGACCTTGCATTTTCCGCTCCTATCCTCCCATGACTTCCCCAGGAGCTACCTGCCACTAAGCTACCGGCCACTGTTTACAGCTGCTTCTCCTAGTGAGGAAATTAAATGTTGTGCAAGATCAGATGGTAGGGTGAGGATATACAGAGAGATTTGGGGATGCTCAGGTTTGTAAGGGAGCTGGGGAAGGCAAAATACAGGGAGGAAGGCACAGAGGAACCTTTAGGTGTTCTGTGGAGGAGAGAAGGTGAAGGGTCTAGGGAGAGTGGAAGATCTGATATGAGCTGAAATTCTGGGCAGTGGCAAAGAGGGACTTGCATTTCTAAGACTCCCCTGTACACGATTGCACTGGGCCCCCATGTGCGCAGAGAGCTGGTGTGTTCTGCACCCTGTGTGCTGGCTCATCCCCTGCCTTCAGACACCATCAGGTCCCTTTTCTCATGAGCTCCAGCAAAGCTTTGAACAGCATAGGGATGAAAAAGAGCACATTCTGCTTCTCTTCCTTATACTAAGACTGCAGGCATTTCCAAGCAGCATATTTGAGATGCAGTCCTACAATTCTATTTAAAATTTAAGTGTCCTGTTGCGTGGTAGCTTAGGGGTGGTCATAAGAGGGGTCATCTGTTGTGACTGCTGCAGCCTGGGACAAAGCCTTGGACAAGAAATACTCAAGACAGCATGGAACTGGAAGGCCCCAGCTATGTTCACTTGATTCATGCTCTTTAGGAGCTTCTGTGCCTGTAACCTTTTGGACTTTGTAGTGCTTATTTAACAGATCCTTCTCTGTCCTTTGTGCTGTGGCTTGAAGGACCTTTCAGTGCTGTTCAAAGGTTGGAATTTGGCTCTGCATCTTGAGCAAGCACCAGAGTCTTTACTGTTAATTTGTGCATCTTTTACTTGAGATATCTCTTTTAACTGCTCCAGTTTAGCCAGTGATTCCTTTTTATTCCACAGAACTGGAGCAATTAGTTCCTCTAGTATTGCTTCTGATATTACCAGAGTGCTTCTAGGTTATTATCTATGGATGTCTTTCCTGAATTGATGAGGTAGACCATTGTATCTTACCTGCAATCATAATTAATCCCAGTAAAATGGCATTGAATTGCTGAACAGTGAAGTGCATTTTCACTCCCTTCCACCCCTCAGCCACAGCTTGGAGAAGAGAAAGGACAAAGTAAGTCAAGCAGCAGATGTGAGAATATTCCAGATTCTGGTCTGCAGTCTCTGGACCAGACAGCTTCTCTGTGTGCCTGTTCTGACAAGGCATGTAGCTTTTGCAGGAGGGATTCTCAAGTCTGGTTTTACACAGTTGGGATATAGGCAAGGACGTGGAACTGGCTGTGAGGAAAGGTGTCTTCTGGATGTAAATTAAGCAGATTTTCCTTCTAGTTCAGTATATGAGGGAAGGATTGTCCCCATTTTATGCATTTGGACCATGGGCTGAAAAAAGTCAAGTGACTCACCCCAGAAGTCATGCAATAAATCCTACATCTGTGTCACACAAAGTGGTGTCTTTCAGAATTGAGGTCACCAAGAAGTTTATTTTCAAACATTATACAAACTTTTTCAGAAGTTGCCTGGGGAATCTTTTATCGCCAATTGCACCTCAGCTGGGAGATGTCACAGAGATTGCAGGTACCATCAAAGTGAGTGTTTCGGCCTGTGGATGCTTGTGCTGATGCTCAGGTTAAAGGCCACTTAGTAACTAGTCTGTCATATTCCCCAGTTGAGTAAGACTGGGGGCACAGAGCAAGGCATACGTGTCTTTGGCCAGTTCTAGTTTTGAAAGATGTGAGCTGCTATGTTGCCTGTCTGCAGATGCTTTGACCAGGGCAGGGTGACTCTGATGGCACAGCACAAGGTTTTATGGAAGGACAGTGCTGTTTCTCTTTGGAGCAGATGGGAGTTGAATTCTAGGAGACAGCTTCTAGAAATAGACTTAATGTTTGAGAACTTCAGGATTAGCAGATGAGCTGAAAGTATCTGTTAGAGGAAGCAGCAGTGAGGTGGTTAAGTATTTAAATGGTTGTTGTCCAGCGCTTCGCCTGTGTAAGACAAATGGGATGCGTTCATGCCTCTGGGCGCCTTTGCTGTGGGTTGTGACTTGGAAAGGCCAGGCTGCTGCAGTTCACGTGCTGAACAGTCTTGGGGCTAGAAATCTTTCAGAAAGTTTTCTACGTGGAAAAATGGGTGAGAAATCAATAGCGAGGGTAATTAGTTTAACTTGGAGGTGTTTTCTGTGCTCTCGAAGGAAAATATGCATTGCCATGGAAGATACGGAGCGCTGCACCTCCCGACACCGCAGCAGTGTTGGGAGACAGCGATGCAGGTGCGTGAGATGGCTGGCTGTGCTGAGGAGAAGCCCTTAGACAGGCTGGTGTTCAGTGTCAGGTGATAAATATCCTAGCAAATAGTTTTTCACAGTTAGTGTCTATCTATTTATAGGAAGTAAAACATCAGAGGCCAGCAAGCCACAAAATGAATTGTACAATATTTTGTTCTCTTCCTTGTGGATGTGACCAAAACTGCTAAATGATCTTAGACAGTGAAGTGTAGCATCACTGTTTGACCTCCAGCCACCATGCAAGTGGAGAAATGTTCTAATGCTGGGAAGTGGCTGGTTCAAACAGTAGTTTGGTATTCTGTAGCTCATTTGTTGGAGCTCTTTGTGGTGCCAGGTATTTCCATATACTTTCCTCTTTCACTTCACCTTTTTGTTATAAGGGGTGAGTACTGCTGCGAGCAAAAAAAAAAAATCCTTCTTATGAATACAAAGAACTAATGCAGCGTCTTCACACAGTGCTTCACAGTTTTAGTGACAAAATGAGAGCTGCTTTTGACTCCCATTTTAACTTTGACCACACAAGGAACTTCAGGTCTGGTGGTCGGAGTGGATGATTTCTTCCTTTGATAGCTAACGCACAGAAAGACATCCTGTCCTCACTACTAACTGAATAATAGCTTGAAAGCAGGATGACACAGTCTAACCAATCGATTTGTCATTGGCTGACCTGGGAGGGAAGATGAAAAAGATTCAAAAGCAGATAAATAATTGATATCAGTAGCCTTGAGTCCGTTCGTCTGTTCAGCTCTCAACCTTTTCTCCTTGATATTGAAGGACGGCTGAGTTGCTTTTGGCAGCTCCGTTCTTTGGCCCAGGCTCCCCTGCAACCTGAATGTTTGATTGCAGGAGGAAATAAAAACTGGACCCGAGCGACGAGTGGTGTTTACAGGAGCTGTGGGAAGATGGATCTGTCAGCCTGTGCAGTCTCTTTCCACTCCCTGTCTGCATGGCCCACAAGCGCGGAGCATTTCCTATATGTAGAAGTACATAATGCAGAATGTCAGGTGCTCGCTGCTCTGGGAAGTCGTGGGTTTTTTGCATATCCCAGTATTTTTCATCTTCCTTGTAATGTGGCATTTGGTTAATGAATGTGCCAGAGTGAGAAAACCCAGAGGAAACCCCTGGCTGTTTTCCCAGGAACTTTATTAATTTTGCAGCTCTCAGTTTTGAGGAATAGGTAAGGTCTCTGCCCCCAACTCTAGAGAGGCCCTTAAGTGTTTTTTAAACTGTTATTCCTAAAGTAGGTTAAACTGTGGGTGTCTGCGCCCTTACAGTATCCTTTTCAAGGTAAAGCATTTGCAGTGCTGCCTTTTGGACTTACCCTAGCACAGGCTTGTGAGGAACCATCGACGTGAGACTGCCAAGCCAAGCGCTGTCAAAACCAAACTTCCAGCATGGTAGCGTAGTTATCCCTGGTTTCTCCATGTACCTGCCTTAAACTGGGTTACATAAAAGCTGAGCAATGCTCTGTGTGCTCTGGACCTGGAGAGTCAGAGGGGTGTATGGAACCAGTGAGTAAAGTGACTTAAATACTGCACCCCGTCAGGAGATTATGGGCTGTGAGCTCCTAAATCGCCGAGGGTGAAAACTGCTTTTGTGCCTAATACCCTTCTCACTTTTCTCCTGATCTCAGCACTTGAAGGTTTATCTGCACCTGGCATCTGTTGAGGCTTTGTGCTGTGTCTGAGCACAGTGTTTTATCTAACCTCTTTCACATTTCTTTCCCTAACTTTTTTCCACCACCTCCCTTCAGCCTTCTCTGTAAATGTTAGGTTAAAAAGGTTATGTAGAAACAAGCAAGTTGCAAAGGAATTGCCAAAAACCTTAAAGTAAGGAGGCTTCAGGATTCGTATGCCATTATGTGGGGAAGATTGTGGAAGCAAATATTAGTCATTAACATCACTTTCTGTGTTGAGTCAACGTCTATTTTTGGGTGAGGAGCACATAGAGAACTCTTTGACATGCAAAACACATGAAGGCATCCATTTGACATCATTTGTGTTTGGGCTAAGGCTTGGGAAGAGAAGACAATTACTGAATGTGTTGCATTTGCGGTGGGACACTCCTTTCCGTTTCCTTCCAAGACACTTTTTACAACATAATGCAAGAATTTACTGATCTGTTTATATTTAAATAAATCAAGATGAAGCACAAAATATTCAGATTTGGATGCAGCGCTATTTGGGATGTGCTGCAGAGTAATTCTTCATGCCATTAAGCTTTATCCAAAAAGTATTTTTATTTCATTAAATGTGTGTGTTCTAAATGTATGTGTTATTTTTAAAGTGCAGAAGGCTTTTTATGTATGTATTATAATTATAAATATGATTCATAGGTAGAAGAGCAGTTAAGGGAGTCTTGATTTAATAATTTTCTAACAGCATGCATGCAGTGCCTCTGCCAGATCTTCTTGTTTGCTTGGTCATAATATTTTATGGTCTAGTTCTGGGCTTATAGTGCAAGGGAACTTCTTGTGATAAATTGCAGATATGACAATGAGTGTCAGTATACAGTTCCCTGAGCAGATGTTCATTTAGTCTAATTTCACCAGTACTTTACTGTTCATCCAGAACAGATCTTGCCAGCTCAGGATGAAAACACAGAGGTAGCACAAAGGATCACTTTGCAAATAACCTGATCTGTTTCAGACACTTGGAAGGGGTGGAGAGGCAAAAAAACATACTGGAAATTCAGTGCTGTGCGTGTGCTAAGGTTATTACATGTTGGATACAGTAAGTCATCCATGCACCCACAACCTGTAGGGGTAAATTTACAGAGCCATGCGTAGGAAGTTGCACATCTACCTCTGAAGAATGGTTATTTCATGACTGCGCTTGAAGGACTCTTATGCCTATTTTTAAAGTCTCTCTGGCTCTTCCTTTGTTTTCTTCCATCTTTTACCAGCTTTGGTTTTGCAGAACAGGTAGCGTCTGAACTCTAGGGCTGCTGCTTCTGAAAGAAGAAAAAAATAACCTGTCTGTTTAAAATGCAAAGAGTGGCTTTAGATTACTAATCTACCTCTCCTTTTCTTCAATCTGTAGGTGTCATACGCCCGTCCAAGTTCAGCATCTATCAGAGATGCAAACTTGTATGTCAGCGGCCTTCCGAAAACAATGACCCAGAAAGAATTAGAGCAGTTATTCTCACAATACGGGCGCATCATCACCTCACGGATTCTGGTTGATCAAGTCACAGGTTAAAAAAATCTTTTCTTGATACGTGCATGTTTTTCAGGAGATGGTCAAACTGTGACCTCTTTGCTGGTAGTTGGGTTTTCAGACAATGTGAGTTCTCGTGTAAAACGAGGTGCCTTAGTTCTTCATAAGCCCACTATATATGAGTAACAGTTTGCTGCCTCTCAAAATGCAAGATGCAGTTCACTTAATCTTTATTAAATATGGTAAGGGCTGATGTTGAAGAATGCAGATGGGGAAGAGCATTTTTCTTTATAGGACTTTACTCAAGTTACAAGTCACGTGCTTTGTGAAGTCAAAACCAGCATTCAGTTTGTTCATTACATGAATGAGGCTGTTTCTACAAATATTCATCTGTTGATGTGTTTTTACTTCCCAGGGGTTTCTCGAGGTGTGGGATTTATCCGTTTTGATAAGAGAATAGAGGCAGAAGAAGCCATAAAGGGACTAAATGGCCAGAAGCCTAGTGGTGCTACAGAACCAATTACTGTGAAGTTTGCCAATAACCCCAGCCAGAAAACAAGCCAGGCACTCCTTTCACAGCTGTATCAGTCTCCCAACAGACGCTACCCTGGACCACTTCACCACCAGGCTCAGAGATTCAGGTAATTACCTGGAAAAGAAATGAAGTTCCACCAGCGACAAGAGTGTGGGGCAGGTGCTGTGCAGGAAAATATGCTTTAGTTGCGTAGGCTGACCTGATTTTCTTTGTAAAATTAAATATTCTTTCCTGGAGAATGAGGAGGAAAATCTGCTGACAGCAGTAGTCATGTTGTATTTACCAAAGCGGTTGAAGTACTGTACAATCAGAGCCCATGAAGGCTCATAGGAAAAGGGAGGACAGAATAGAGTTACTCTGGTAATCAAATGAGCAGTGACTACCCTGTTTTTTCTCATTTTTTTGGTAATGCTTTTATTTTCTGCTGCATTATTACAGTTTTGATGCAGCTTAGACTTTGATGTTAATGACTGTGGATTGGTAGCGGGAAAAAAGCTGAGTCTGTTCAGTCAGCAGCAATATCATTAAATTTATTAGCCTGAGATATCTGCTCTTATTATAAAGAGACCCTTGTAGTAGTCTTTGGTGTGATTATTCAGATACTTCTGAGAATGTTTTACCCTTTACGTTTGGATTTTACTGCTTCTATCTGATACCTTAGTAATGCATAATATCTCCATTTAATTTTCAGGCAACCTAGCATTCAAAACCTGCCTTCAAAAAGGAAAACTTGGATATGTTCACATAACTGAATTCCATACTGGCTTTAGAGAATTATTCAAAATTAGTTTCAGTTTCCTAGTGATGAAAAGTGCTAATCCACTTAAAAAGCCAGTCATCGGATACATTAAATTTACACTTGTTTTTGTCTTCGGCACAGCTGTGTCCATTGAGGTTATCTCTAAATCACTCCATGGACAGAAGGACTTCATTGTGCTTCCATGGAAAGCAGATGATTGTGTTCTGCAGATTTAGTAGTCATTTAGATGGACATAGCATGAAGGATTAATGCTAAATATATGTAATACAGCGGGGAGGCTGTGGTAGGTTTAAAGCGTTTAGAACCAAGAGCTGGAATTTCCAGTTCAATTTAATTTTGAACCAAAAGATTTTATTTCCAGGTTAGCTATAGATAAGGTGAAGAGTCGAATTATTTGTGTAAAAAAAAAAAAAAATTTTGTACTGATACTGTCTTAAAAAAAAAGTGGATTTAAAAAAAAAAACCTCCTGAAAAATGAAGGTGTCCTCTAAGGCTGGAAGCAAGTCTAAAACGGCTTTAAAGGCTGTGGTGGAAATTTAAGCACAACTTCAGACTTAACAAAGCAGGCTGGGAGTTGTTAGGCTCCTTAGATGTGTGGGAAACTTGTTGAACGTTTCTTCTTTGAAACTGGAACGCTATTAATAATAGTTCCATTGAGCGCTCTTGCCATCTGTGAGACATTAACCCAAAGACCCTCCTTCTCTTTTCAGGCTGGACAATTTGCTTAATATGGCCTATGGCGTAAAGAGGTAATTAGAATTCCACAGATTGCCAGATGTCTGTGTTGGCACAGATTGGTGCTACAAGTTTGTTTTTTTTTAATTCACTAACTTTAATTTTTTTTTTCTTTAATTCCTCCTTTTCTTCCACCAGCATGTCAAATTCTTTTTAAGTTTGGACTTCAGTTAGTTTTGTTACTTTAAAGGCCACACATGCAAATTCTGTGGGGTTGGTTTGTTTGGTTTTTTTATTTCCAACTTTTTTGTTTTATTTACAGGTGGGCTTCTCAAATGGTTTAGGTGCAACAGCTACAAGCATTCAAACTGCAGTCACCCTGTTAAATGGCATTTTTTTCCAGAATCAGAACTATTAACTCACATTTTTAACTGATCTACAACCTGATCATGGAAAATTTAGCAGTCAGAATTACACTGCTGTTGTTTGAATCTGTGTTAAAACCTTTCTCCTATATCTAGTTTCACAAGTTTGACTTCAATATAGCTGTGTGCACCTTAATCAGCCCTGAGTTTCTTTTGTTACAGGTTTAATACTTTGAAATTTTCTCGATGCTTGGTACTTCTTTGTTTAAAATAGCTCTGTGTTCATGTATGTGCACGTATGTGTGATAGAGTTTTGCTGATTTGTAAATATGCTGTTTCATGAATATGTTCAGTGTTTGATAGCTAAAAATGAGTTGATATGGTGTTAGTGTTTCTTCTAACGGCACACATCAACGCAAGCATCAACGCAGGCAAAATCAAGGTGTAGTCTTGCTCCTGATGTCCATAAGATGTCCAGCCATCTCTCTCAATTAAGATGAGAAAGTACTACTTAATCTTCTGAAATGCTCTGCTCACCACACTTGAAAATTGTTTAAGCTTTTGTTTAAAGCTCACCCTGTAAAATAGTATGGTAAGTATCTTAGCACTAGTGAGGAGTGGACAGTAGCATGGAGTTTAGCTTTCAGCTATCATAAATCACAAACCTTCAGACTGCTTGGAGAAGCAAGTCAACAGACAGCCTGTCTTTCCAAAAGCGCTGGTTCTGGTGTTCATTAGTGCATTGTTACAGCTGCAACATCCTTAGTGGTGATGGTGATGCAAAGAGGTCAGAACTTACACCTCATTTTATCACGTTCTGCTTCTCTGATCTTCTCCTTTCTTGTTTGATACATTACCAAAATCTTGAACACTCTCAGCCACGAGTATCTTCAGGTACAAGTCAGTGTCAGAAGGGATGGGTTTGTTCTGGGAGTCTTCTGTAGCTTTTTGCTGCTGCTGCTTCCCTGGAGTTGCAGGAGCATGTGATGAGACAAACAGGGCTTTGTCAGAATTCTGATGTCTCACAACCTACAGTAGGAAAGAGTGAGTTACCTGCCTTTATAGGTTATATATCTGCTTTCTTGGTAGTCAGTCTGTAATATTAGCCTTAAATCACAACATGGTACTTCATAGGCATCCTAAATTAGTTTACATCTCCCAGCAAATCTTCAAACTTGCACTAGGAACCCCCCTTTTACAGGTGTAGGGTCACCAAAAAAATACCACACTGAGACAAATTTCTGTAGTGCAGCATTGCTGAGTTTAGGGGTCAGTCCTTTCCCTGCATGTGGTACTGCTGGAAATGTGCTGACATGGAACATAGGTTTTGTTGACGCTAATTTCAGATCACTTGTTAGTAGCAAAGCTACTTATGCAATAGGTTCTTGCATCTGTGTCAATACACTTGCACTAGTTTTGTGTGCATGTTCTTGGATTTACAGCAGCTCCTGTGCTCGTGGTACGTAAATAGTTCAAAGCTCCTAAAGGCTTCCAGAGAAAAGCTGCTCTCCAGTGAACTGTGAAACTTTAACCCTTTGCATCAGTGCAGGATTCTGTAAAAATGCAGAGCTTTGCAACGTGCTGTGACGCAGCTCTGCATTGCACAGATCATACAATAACATCACTTCCAGGCTAGTGTGTATCTTAGAGTTGTGCTTATTTAAACATTGCAGGAAAGGAGCATTTGCTGGCTTAGGTATGTTACTAGTGCAGTTGACAGGAATGGGTTTCAAGTCCCATCTTCCAAGTTTTGAAACAAATGGAAGCTGTTGGCTTGTACAAGCTCTTGGGCCCAGCCTCCTTATTTACAATTCATCATAGGGTGGAAGGAGCAGTATAAACTGGTCCGATGCAGCCCTGTTTCCACCAGCTGGGGAAATACTGGGAGCTAGAGACGTGGTGAAACGTTGTAATTTACTAGTTTCAATATGTGGGAGAGACACTGAAAGATGTTGTACAAGTAAAGTCGAGTTGGAAAATTGCCACTGATTTTTAATCAGCTGTCTGGAAAGCTGCTTGTAGCTCTGAGCATCCAGCACTGTGTGAACCCTTGCTTTACAGAAGCATCATTGGAGTGTAGCTATGCCAAGTTTAAGGTACATAGTTTTTTTCAAGTGAGTATACAACCGAAGTGCCATCAGAAGTCAAGAGAACGGTGGTCAGCTATCCAGGGTCCAGTTTCTCTTATGGCACCTTAATCTGCACTGCATGACACTGTGCAGATTGCTAGGTGTGTGCAAAATTATTACCAGTATAAAATGGGTTTTGGAGAACACAAGAGCTCACTCACCCTCTCCGCTCCCACAGTCATGGCTCAGAAAATCCCAAGGAATTACTATTCAGTTCTGATATTAAACCTCATATTGAAGGTAGATGTGAAACTGGATTTTTATGAAGACATTTCCTCTGTGCAGTTGTTATTTTAAAACATATCCCAAAGTGTAGCTTCAGAAAGCATGTCATTTTTTTTTTTCAAACTGATGAAAGGAAAATTATGTTGATCCTGAGGGCTGATACTGCTTAACATCCTCATTAATAACCTGAGTCGCGGGCTGCAGTGCGCCCTCCTTGCATTAACGGGTGACACTGCTATGGTGAGGGACCAGAGGCTGCTGCCCCAGCTGCCACTGGGGAGACCTTGACATGCTGGAGGAGCATGGTAAAATTCAAAAGCATCTGCAGAGTTGAGCCCCTGACTGCTATCTTCAACTACCTGCAAGTGGCATGTGAAAAAACATGAAGCTAGGCTCTTCTTGGAGGTCATCTGCAAAAGGACAAGTTACAGCTTGCGGTGGCAGGGGAGGGGGGGGTTAACTGAGTGTAGGGGAAAAGCTTCACTGGAGGTAGGGCTGCAGGAATAGGGTTCCTGTCCTTGGAGACTTTTGGACCTTCCATCTGCAAGGCCAGGAGCAGCAGATCTGATCTGAGAAGTCAGCCTTGCTTTGAGCAGGAGGTTGATCACATAATCTCTGTAGATTCTGCCCAGGTTTTATTACCCTGATAGGTCTGTGTTCATATACAGCTACCTGGCTTTAGCTTCCCAGTTCAGATGCTAAACAGGTTCCAAAAGACAACTGCGGAAGCGGGGAGGGTGAAGTTAGGGTGTTCTATCAGATTCCTAGGAGCATGTCTTTCTACCTTCACTATCTGAGGGCCCTAAAAGCCAGCCTGTTGTGGACATAAAGCCTCGTAATGTCAAGATATTAGTTGACGTGCTTATTAATTGCATTTATGCACTGTTTGTTTTCACTCTGCGATTGCTGCATAATAGGTGCCCAGCTTCAGGACTTTTTGACTGGATTTTTTTCGAAGTGTATGTCAATTAAGGACTACATTAGGAGATGTCTCTCCAAATCAAACAGTGTTTTGAGCTGGAGAGGTTACTGTTATATCTGAATCCTGGCAGTGGCCTTTCATATTCATTTTTAAAATAGCTCTTGAAGCTCGTTTGGGTTTTCTCACTGCAAACTAGTACAAGGTAAAACATCAGATCTCCGTTGCCCTGAAACTATTATTTTAGTGATAGGAATAAGTGGCAAATTGCTACAGGCCCCTTTAAATGAACTTGTGTTTATAGTGATATGTGCAGGCCCTTTTTGACTTGCACCGTCCTTCAGCATCTCTTTTCTTAGATCTTTGTAGACACCTAGTTAGGGCATATCTGTGAAAGGAGACGTGTTTATGCCTGAAATTGAGCTGGTTTAGCACAGTTCCCCTCCACTTCGGTAGGATATAGAGAACCAGGGTGGCTTTATAGTCCACTTTCAGGCGTAGGATCAAGAACCTTCACTGACATCAGCACACTTATTTTAAAGTCTTGGTTCCATGTAGCTTGTGCCAAGAGATATATTTAGAATAGACCCCTCTTTTTACTTGGTAGGTTTTCTCCGATCACAATTGATGGTATGACGAGCCTTGTTGGAATGAATATCCCCGGTCACACTGGGACTGGATGGTGCATCTTCGTCTACAACTTGTCTCCCGACTCAGACGAGAGTGTCCTGTGGCAGTTGTTTGGTCCCTTTGGAGCAGTCAATAATGTCAAGGTGATCCGTGATTTCAACACCAACAAGTGCAAGGGATTTGGCTTTGTCACCATGACCAACTACGACGAAGCTGCCATGGCAATTGCCAGCCTTAATGGATACCGTTTAGGAGACAGAGTATTGCAAGTTTCCTTTAAAACCAATAAAACCCACAAATCCTGAATTTCATATCCTTACTTACTAAAATATATATATATAAATATATATACGAACAAAAACAAAACAAAAAAAAAACTCTTCAAGGCTTATATTCAACCATGGACTTTATAAGCCAGTGTTGCCTAAGTATTAAAACATTGGATATCCTGTGAGGAACAGGAAAGGATTTTATAATGCTTAGAAAAAAAACAAAAAAACAAAAAAACCTTTGATGCATTGAATGTTCTTTCATAGCTGTCGTTGTTGAATATAATATACATAGATAACAATGTGCAGGGATTTTTACCCGGCCAGCTAGTTTTACTACCTTCCTTGAAGGTGGGTCTTTTTAAGATGACCATTCACTCATTTGAAAAAAATAATAAAACAAAAACAATTTTTACAAGCTAATGGGATTAAAAGCAAGAAAATGTTTCTTTTTTTCATTTGTTTTCCTTGTTTTCTTTCATTTGTTTCAAAACATTGATCGAATTAGATTGGTAAACCCCCCACGTTAAATTTAAAGAGGAACAAAAAAAAAAAATTGCAAAAGGAACAACATAATTTTGCAACTTTTTTTTATTTTTTTCCCTTTTTTCTTTTGTATCATGTGAACTAAACAGTCTTCTGTTAGGGAATGGGGTTACAGGGGGATACCTGATGACATAACAATTTAAATAACATTAACAATGTTGCCAAAGAGGTGGTCTCTTTGCTGAAAATGGGTTTCAAGAAAAATCTATTTTTATAAAATATAAAGAATTTTTACAAGAGAATCTGGATTTGAGAAAAAATATTTTGACTGGCTAATTTAGGGGAAATTGACAACTTTGTCATGTTCATACTGCACTGGTAACTTTTTAGAGATCAAGATGTGTGTTTTAAACTGGATTAGTAGATTGTTTTTTGAAGGATGGGCTACAAACAGATGATCTTCGTATCTTTTCATAGCATGTAATAAAAATATTAAATACAGTACGGGAGAGTGTTCTTCCCAGGCACGCAGTTACCCACAGTCAAAACCCAAAAGCAAGGAGATGAGTTGCAAGACGGTTTTTCTTTAAGTCATCAGTATGGGATATCAGCAGAACAAAAGTTGAAAAAAGTTAATTTTTTTGATCAAAAACTTCCTTGGTTTGAGCAGTAGGTGCTACAAAATTATTTACATATCTTAGTATCATAGTTAAATGTAATGTGTTTAGAAAAAAAAAAATACATTTGCTTTAAATTTGTTAAGAATTTTCAAATTCACTTTATAGCCCAAGCTAATATAATTGGGCTGTGTTGGCACATTTGGAACACTGTTTATGTTGCTTGAAACACTTATTTATTTAATTGCCGATGTGATGCATATGGCCAAAATCAAATATAGCTAGTTTGGCTAGTCTACTTATTTGTTTACTTAAACTATGGGAAGAAGCATATTATTGTGTCATTTTGTTGTGTGTGTATGTGTATATATAATATAAATATATATATATATAAAGTTATTTTTTCTTTTGGTTAATTTATTATAAGTTGTAACACTTTGCTAGTTTCGTTTGTATATGTCTTAAAATGTTTTCTTATGATACTTAAGTGACAGAGGTATCAAGGTAACTTGTGTAGAAATATTGTTTGATATATTGTCATGTTTGTTGTGAATATTTTTTCTTACTGCACAGTAGAAAAGAAAACAACTGGGTCTTTATTTTAATGTAATTCAGATTGGGGAAAACAGAGCTAAGGGAACAAAATGACTGAGGGGGTGCTCTCCCATGTCCAGTGCACTGATCATTTTAGTATGTTTGTGCTTTGTATGGTTATATATTTAAAACAAAAAAGGGTCATGCTCTTCCCTGAGTACTAGAAACAGTTACTCGCTATGCATAATCTAGTTGATAGTTAAATTTGCTATTGCTTTTCTTGTCTTGTTATATAAAATCTTTTCAATACAAGTTTAGTCTTAATGGTAATAAAACGTTATGGTTATTTATAACTTGTGCTTATTTTGTGCATTTTTTCCATGCTATACCCACTAACTGCATGTAGACTAAGTATTGTTTTCTCACACTGAAGAGGCAAACTTTTGTAGTAGACAAATAACTAAAGCAAAAGGCTGCATCATAATTTTATCAGTTTTTTACTTTAACAATGTTAGATTTTAGTTTAAAGGAACACTCATTCAATGTTCAGGGAAACCTTTATACATCATCTGCTATGAATGAGCGCAGTTTGCTGGGAAAGTTTTGATGCATTTGCTAAGCATTAGTGGGGAAGGCATGTCAGAATCTTTTCTCTACGATGTGTTTTACTATCTGAATAATAATAATTTAAAAAATCTTTCTTAGGACCAGGCAGTTGTATACTTTAGTTATAATGAATGACTTCATGTTAACCTTGCTAGTTTAGATCATTTCTGAGGGAAAGTATTGTAAATGTTTTTTTCATAACCTTGTTGTGTTTGAATTATTTGTACTTTAATTGTCCAGACAATAAATGAAAGTGTGTAGAATGGCTATGGACTTTCCACCTTTTTAACCGTGTTCAGATGTTGTAGTAATTCCAGCCACACCTCAAATGAGGCAGATGTTGGAGCCTGGTTTCGGAAGCAAGGTCTTCAAGAGAGGCGTACTAGTCAAACCAGGCTGAGCATATTCATTATCTGTCTGTCTTTCTGAAGGTTAGAAAGAATTGGCCAGTTAATTTCAGATGTCGAACACCAAATACCAACTGTAACTTTATTTGAATGTGGAAGATACTGAAGGATTTCTACTATATACAGTATTTTTACACAGTGAAAAATATTAACTCAGTCAATATCAACACTTAACAAAAGCAGCGAGCAAATTTCAGCGTTAATAGTTTTTAAGCCATCATTTAGTTTGACTTTTCTATGAATATGCTATGAATGTCATGCAATATCAAAGTGTACATATCTGCTGTACAACAGTATATATGATCACATTCCAAATTGGTTCTTTTCACCATGTGTTATAACTAGAGCTGATGCTACTTTCAGTTGACTTGTTTGAATCCCATTAATACAAATATTCACTTCATGTTTATGTTCTGTAACATTCACTAATTGAGAATATGTACCTTGTAAAACTGCAGTGTTGAATTTCATAACTGAGATTAGGAGAACTATATCAGGGCTGGATGGACTGTGTGGTTCTTCAGCTCCTTCACCTATTAATAAACTCGTGTTTTTGTGAGATTAAGTTACCATGTTGGTTATAATAATTAATTTCAGGTCACAGAATGAGTTTGTCCTTAAATCTACAGCTTGCTTAATTCATCCTTAAACCCACCCTGACCATGCCGTAGTAAAACGCTTAAGTTAGTTTGCTCTGTTCAAAGACTTGACTCTGAACATCATCCATCCATCTATATCTCTATGCACACACCTCTGATTATATCCATACACTGTACAGCCAGCCCATATAAAACAAAAAAATGACCTACACTTTACCTTGAAGAAAGACCTGTAGTAAGCAGATTTGTTATTAATAACATTCTACATTATAGCCTTTGTTAGGTTCTTTGCCTATTTTTTTTCCTGTCCTTTCTTCTGTGTATCTTACACTGTCAGAACAGTAGTGAGGTGAGAATTGCCATACAGTCTGAATTTTTCAGACAGAAATGTAACTGTGCATACTGCCACTTTGCTGTTCACTTCTACCAAGTTTGGCTGCCTATGTTTTCCATCTCATTCATGCACCTTTTTCTCCTTTCTGTACAGCTCACGTGAGCTGTGTGAAAGCTGCTCTGTGTGGTAGCACAAGAAAGGACTTTGCCAGGTTTAAGGGTCTGTTATGTCAAATCCAGTCCCCTTTTAAGGTAGCGCAAGTGTAAGCTTTATCAGTGGTCACAGATGGGCCCTTCCTTCCCTATGCTGATCCTATGTCAGTGTTTTTAGCAAGTCTTCACTGAAACACAATTTTGCCCAGCTGGGATCAGAACCAAATTTCTCTACCACTCATTCAAAGTAATCAAGTTTTATATTTCTTCCTTGAAAGGGTAATCACTCTTTCTACAATTAGCAGGACTGCTCCATAAATGGAAAATCACCTGGGGGAGGGTGTTTGAAGTGCATTCACTTTATATTCCACTTCAGCTTACCCTGGGCAGAGTAGCAGGCTTAGAGGGGAAGGGAGAGGGGAGCATATGTTGGAAGGGAATGGTGAGAGCTTTTTGCTTATTGTTGGAAGAAGCCTCCTTAACTTGCTGCCTCTGACCTTGTAGCTACCAACAGTCACATACTCTTGTGCCAGTAGTGGTAGCTGTTGGGCTGGGGACCTGTGTGTACTGCACATAAGAGGCTGCTACTTGGATACTTGAATAAGCTTCAGGGTAACTAATGGTAAGAGGCAGAGCCAGGTGTTCTAGGGCACCCCTTTCTCCATCACAAAGAGCCAGACAAGACTCTTAACTTCTACATCTCTTAGGCATGGTCACAGAAGAGGTAAAGCTGGGTCAGAGTACGATGACAGAAAAGATTTGTTCCCTGCCTTGGAGATCTTACACTGCACCGAGGTAATTCATTGTGCATACAGAGCAAAATGAAAGGAGATCAAATCCAGCATCACTTTATGAAAGCTCTGACATCTCGCATTAATCCGGCATCTTTCTTCTAAAAATACCTGACTGCTTAAACCCAGAAGATGTGATGGAGCCAATCCAGCTGAGCTTCAGTAACCCATAAGGAAGCAGATCATTTGGCAACAGACAGGAACTTGTGCAGTAAGGAAATGAATGCAACAGACACCCACAGACATGCATGCACATGCCTTGTGGAGTGCCACTCCTGGGCATTGCCTCCTGGCCACATGCTGAGGCTATTGCTGCCAATTGGGGAGGTACTTCCAACAACCTGGAGAACGTGCATGCTGCTCTGACAAGCACTTCTGAGGCATTTCCCGGAGCCATGGCATTGCCACCCTGGTCTGCTCAAAAAATCCAAATGAGCAGTGAGGTACCAGTGTGACTGACAGAATGGGAGCTTTACAAAAAAGAAGCACTGAGCTTCAATTGTTTCTGTGCCTATAAACCCAAACCCACTGTTTCATAAAGTCTGTTCCCTGTAAATCTACCAGAGGTGAGCATTAGGGCTGCAGGAAGGAAAGCAACTAAAATCATGGGTCCTATAAAAGCAAACTGATTTAACTTGCCCACAGCTGAAGACAAGCAATTGGACTGGTTCTCCCTCATCACATTAGCAAACGTTTGAAGTAGTCTTTCAGTAGAAACAACTGGGAAGAGGGAGATGTGGATGCACACACAAAATTAAGAGAGCTGCTTTGCAAATGAGATTTGAGGTTTTGTCTACCACCCACTTCTCCCCCCCCCCCCCCAAAGTATCACTGATATTTTTGCGTACTAGTACAGCATATTTTAAAGGATTTAAAAGATTTCATCGTGAATGTCATTCACATTTTAAATGTTAGGGGGTTACAGAGTACTTCTTGTGCAGTACCAAAAATAAAATCCTAAAACCTCTGCCCTATCCATTCCACAGTAAACCTCAGTACTCAGCTCCAGTCAGTGGTGGTTGGAGCTCCTGGCAGTTGTGACTGCTACATACTCGGAGACAAACCCAACCCAAGGCTGTTAGGTATTTTCCCCTCCAGGTTAAGTGGAGGACTGGCCTGCTGCCGAGTCTGGAAGTCCTCAGCATTGCACACTGCTTTGAGGTGAAGGTGAGGCCTTCATCACCAAAACAAGCATCGTGTCCACAAGCGCTTCAGTCACCTGCCCTGAGGTTCCCCATGCTCCCCCACACCCCTATCACACGTGGCAGCCCCACTTGTCTCTCAGGGTGAGGTCAGCATCCTCACCACCGCAGCTACACCAACACCTACTAGCCAGCCTCGGTGCTTTGCAGCTGAAGGACAGGAAGGACTGAATGTTGATGACCATAGTGGCACAGGAGAGGGACACCGGGGACTCTCCATCAGGTCACAGTCTTATGTGGTCCATGTGACACACACAGGACCATGGCAGTGATCCTTTACTTCAAGTAAAACCAAAATTTCCACAATTTTATTTGCAATTAACCAGCCCCTGTCTCACAGCAGCCCCAGTAGCCTTCACTCAAGCAGGAGGAGCAGGCAAATAGGCGTTATTTTATCCATCCCGATCCCTTGCTTAGCATCACAACTGTTAAGTCTCTGGGTTCCCCCTGCTTCCAAGGAGACTGACATGAACCCTGTCGTAGATGAAGCACTATTTTCTGTGCCATGGGAGGCTGGTTCCAAAGTGGTCAGTGATGTGGAGCTGGATGTGCCTGCCTGCTGCTGAAATTCTCCACTCCAAGACCCAGCCTGAGTCTGTTGAATAGTCAAGGTGTGAGTGATGCAAGACTTTATCAATTTAGGAGAAAACAAAAATTAAAATCCCCTAAACTTTGCAAGCAAACATCAGGAATGCCATTGAAAGGTCATTTTAAAAGCAAATCCGTGCCAAGGAGAACTCACAAAAGCAAAAGAAGCTTAATATTTTCTGTGCTGTGTATCACCAAGGATGGCTAAACTATCCCAGCAACCTTCCTTATGGCAGCATCTGGGGAACCTGATGCTGAGGCTCAAAATACTTGATTTTATTTAAGTGACTTTTAAACACACAAGATCATTAACTCCTCAGTTTGCATGTCAGGACTGACTGAAGCTGCCACAATCCATTTGCTTTAAAGCAGCAGCACTTAAGACTTTTCTTCCCTTAAACACTGTTGGACCAGCACAGGTCCTGACACAGTGATATGCAAGAATTAGATTTTACAAACAATACAATTCTGAATTTTTAAATCAGCAAATGAGACACTTAATTAATTTTGTAGAATAAGGAATCTGTTGCAAATATACAGCAGTACACCCACACATCACCATCTGCTGTGGAGAATTAAATGTACAACTCACAAATGAAATCCTGCAAAGTTGGTGCAAAAAGGTCCTTGCTTGAATTTAAACAAGGCTGTGGAAACCTGCAAACACATTGCAAAAGATCATGAAAACAATAACAAATTTGTCCATCTGTGAGTCGGTTCTAGCAGAGCTGGGGTTTTGGTTTGGGTTTTTTTTAGCTTGGGGTATTTGCAAGAATTGTTGCAGCTCACAATGCCAATTGTGGCAAACTCTTCTCTGGGCCAGAACGAAGTCAGTTATGGAGGTGCTCCCAAAAGGTCCAGGCACGTTATGCCAAGTCTTCTGTGGTTAGAGAAGGGTGATTTAAAAAACAACAACAGCAAAAAAGGAAACCCCCATCATATAAATTCCTTTTTTAAAATGTTCTGTTTAGCCAAAGTGCTGGGGGAAAACAGCAGATCTGGCAATTGTTCTGGATGTTTTATTATCAGAATTATTAACAAACACTGCTCTACTGAAGTGAGGAAAAATAAATATCAACAACTACTGCTGCCATGAAAAAAAACTCTAATAAGCACAAATATCTGCATCCTTTTGCTTCCCCTGAATCCAAACCGTCTAATTTTGCTTCCTCATTTTCTTCTAGCCTACTGATTTGAAACATCCTCTTAATTTTACACCCAGTACAACCACATAACACCAAGTCACACCTGCACTAAGGTGAAAGGCAATGAAGTGTCTTGACCTCACTGATGCCCGTACAACTTGTGGGTACGTGTGGGGAGGCTGGAGCAGAGGAGGAGCTAAGCTGTACAGTGGCAGCCACTGTCATTTCTGTGTTTGGCATTAATTCACAGGACCATTGAGACTGCCGAGCACACACTGGCAGCTGCGGGCTGTGAATGAGCCCAGGACCTGCTCCTTATGCTCTCACCAGCTGTATACCTCAAGAAAGGTTGTCTTCTTCAGCATCAGGATGGCTAACACCCACTAGTGATCCCTGAAGAACATCTGCCCCTTGCTTTATTTTCAGATAGGGTGCCAGGAAACATGCTGACATTTTCTCTGGCAACTACTTCATTTTATCAATGAGAGACCTGTAAAGACTCTGTCTCACAGCACACACTACCTGTCAGCATCTGGAATGCTACCTGTGCATCCCCAACACCGCAAGGGTGCATAGAATGATTAGGTTGGAAGGGACCTCAAAGTTCATCTAGTCTCAACTCATCACACACTAGAACAGGTCACTCAAGGCCTCATCTAATCATAGGAAATACAAAGAGTGCATTCGTCTGCCACAGCCCTAAACTGCTCTGGGTCAGTGTTCTTGTGGATTTTAGCAGGCTTTTCTTGGAAAATAAAAATGTATCCTAAGCTTTTCTGCAATGCACATGGTGTTTTATCTTGTACTTATCCTCTCACACACCTGGGAAGTGCTCTGAGTGCACACACACTGAGTACAATTTATGCTAAGGGCCTGTTACATGTTTAGCTCAGATAAAGTGTAGTTGTAATTAAGAAATGCAGCATCAGAGGTACAACCTGCATGTAAATTTGCAGAAAGGATTCTATCCACTGAACAAATGCTGCTAAAGACTATTTAAAACCACAACCTCATCAGCAAACCATACACACACACACATATACATACATATATATATCAATATCAATATCACAGACCCCTCTGACATGCTCAGCTCTGCTAACACTCTGACTAGAAGCCAACTTAACACCACTGCCTTGGGCACACTTGCATGCATAAAAAATCAAGTGACTTGATTCATCAGTGAAAGTTGCTGAATCACGGGCTTGCAGCCCTGCCTCTGTAGCCTTGGCTATCAATGGCAAACCACCAGCGTGGGATTTAGGTGAATTTCTATCAACTGGCACACAGGCCTGTTACAGCCCTTATCTTTGCCAGCATTTTATGAGAAATAGAATCTCTATTCTGAAAAATGAGCCTTGTCAAAGGGATGAAAGTGTGTGTATGAGAAGGGAGCCCAAAAGTAAGTGTCAGAAGAGAAGCAGATCTTAGAAGAGATAGAAAAACGGTGAGCAAGAAAATCCCAAGGCCACCCTGAACAAGAGTAGCCAGCAGCTCCTGGCCACACCAAGCAGTCACTGAAAGTGGGGCCCAGCTTGAGAAAACCATGTCTGAAATTCAGCAGCATCATCACGGAAAGAGCAGGAGCATGTGACATGGGTGGAGGTGGAAAGCAAAAGCAGCCAGACAATTTCTCTAACAGAAAACTGCATTCTTGAAGTCACTGTCGCACCAGTGTAGCCATACCAGGAAAGCAGGAGCCCTTCTAGGTCTCTGGGGTGTGTACTACCTTGCCACAAGTTTTCAAAAGTCAGAGAAGGGGAAAACATGTTTTTCCATAACATATAAAGAGCAATTTATCCATTAAAAATAAATACATACATACATACTTAAAAGATACATTTCTAGGGGATATGTTTTATTTGATGCTCACTGTGGAGGATCACTGCTTGGCTCATCTACCCAGCATCTTGCAAGTTTCACCTTTTCTCAGGAGGGCTAGAGGTCTGGGGAGAATAAGCCTGTCAGCCTGTGTCTGGAGAAATTACAAACCTCTGAATCTGTTTTCTGTGCCCTGCAAGGAGCTTCTGCAGCAGCCCTGATGTAATACCACATGCAGCAGGAGATAGAAATTGTATCACAGTATCACCAAGGTTGGAAGAGACCTCATAGATCATCAAGTCCAACCCTTTACCACAGAGCTCAAGGCTAGACCATGGCACCAAGTGCCACGTCCAATCATGCCTGGAACAGCCCCAGGGACGGCGACTCCACCACCTCCCCGGGCAGCCCATTCCAGTGCCCAATGACTCTCTCAGTGAAGAACTTTCTCCTCACCTCGAGCCTAAATTTCCCCTGGCGCAGCCTGAGGCTGTGTCCTCTCGTTCTGGTGCTGGCCACCTGAGAGAAGAAAGCAACCTCCTCCTGGCCACAACCACCCCTCAGGTAGTTGCAGACAGCAATAAGGTCACCCCTGAGCCTCCTCTTCTCCAGCCTAAACAATCCCAGCTCCCTCAGCCTCTCCTCATAGGGCTGTGCTCAAGGCCTCTCACCAGCCTCGTTGCCCTTCTCTGGACACGCTCAAGCATCTCAATGTCCCTCCTAAACTGGGGGGCCCAGAACTGAACACAGGACTCAAGGTGTGGTCTAACCAGTGCAGAGTACAGGGGCAGAATGACCTCCCTGCTCCTGCTGACCACACCATTCCTGATGCAGGCCAGGATGCCACTGGCTCTCTTGGCCACCTGGGCACACTGCTGGCTCATGTTCAGGCGGGTATCAATCAGCACCCCCAGATCCCTCTCTGTCTGGCTGCTCTCCAGCCACTCCAACCCCAGCCTGTATCTCTGCATGGGGTTGTTGTGGCCAAAGTGCAGCACCCTGCACTTGGAGCTATTGAACCCCATCCCATTGGACTCTGCCCATCTGTCCAGGCGGTCAAGGTCCCACTGCAGAGCCCTTCTGCCTTCCAACCCAGTCACATCTGCCCCCAGCTTGGTGTCATCTGCAAACTTGCTGATGACTGACTCCATGCCCTCATCCAGATCATTTATGAAGATGTTAAAGAGGATGGGGCCCAGCACAGACCCCTGAGGGACACCACTAGTGACCGGAGACACCTCTCATGACCGGGAACACTGCTAGTGACCGGAATTGTGCTTATTGTCCTTGTATTCAAACCCTCCCATCCAGTAGTTTTGTTCTTTGGTCAGAGCTTTAGGTGAGACAAAGAGCCGCTACTCCTCCGAAGGACAATGACCCAGCTGCTGTCTGCAAGGAAGTCGAGACATGTTTGGTTAAAGAAGCAAAACCAAAATTCAGAGGAAGCCCTCGTGAGAGCTGGCAATCTGGAGTCTGTAGCTGCTGCCCTCTCCATCAGCTTTCTTCCTGCTGCCCACATTGCCTGGCACACCAAGTGTGTGGTGGGGAGGAAAGGCCTTGGAGGACCAGTTCAGGCAGGAAAGTGGTCCCTGGAAGAGACTATTCCTCAGTTGCTGGTGCCTTCTTGACCAGCAGATCACAATAGAATCATGATGACATGCTTCCCAAATCCTTCCTGCTAGACAGCTGGTCAAAGGTTTTGCTTTGCAGTTTCAGTGCATGAGCAAAGTGTTCTTGAATGTCTAAAATGAAAGGAAAAGGAGGGCAAGCAGCCTTTGTGCCAAAGCTCTTGCATTTCCTTTACAATGTGACTCTGCTGCACTTGTGAATGATCACATTAACATACATTAGAGGAGTTCATGTGCCAGTAATGGAAGAGATTGTCACACCACAGTATCTGTTCTATTAAAATAGCCAGAGAAATAGTATCATGTCAGTTAAATTGAAGTCAGATGTTGAACAGGTTATTCACTAGCTAGACCCAGCATCTCTGTGGCTACACACAGATATATTTCAATAGCAACTGACTCTGTGTGTATTTTCAATATTAAAAGATAAAATATTGCTCTACACCATGTTATAAACTAAGTTTGCGCAATGGAACAGATTTTTACAGCTAAGTTAAAACCTCTTGAGAATAAGAGGTTTATAATGGAAATGCTGACAGACTCTTAACTGTAGCACTGGGATCTCTCTTGCTATTATGACCAGATAAACCAACAAGGTAATTCAATGTAGTGTTCCAGCTCCGAGACACTAACACACTCCTTCTGGTCCCAGGTGCTGAGGGAAAGTTAAATATAAAACTTAATGAAACTGCAGTGACTGACTACAGGGCTGGATGGTTGCCCCTGCACCAGGGAAAGGTGAATTTCTCTCCTGGGAAGGTGTCTGGAAGACAGGTAGTGACTGGCTGGTTCAAGTGCAAGTGGTGGCTGGAGGCTTCTGATGTTTTCCTCAGCTAGAGTCAGATGAATGGCTGAAGTCAGGCTGTAAGAATCAAACCCAGTCACTCCACACATCTCAGACCAAGAACTGAACAGAAATGCACCCACCACACCTCCACATGGCAGAGGTCGAGGGCATGAGCTCTGCTCACAAGGTCTGGTGGCATAGACCTGCTATCCCTCCCCTCAAAATTGTCCCAGAAGCCTTCAGCTTCACAATTCAAGTGTTGGGGAATCGAGCACCACACGGAAAGGAATAGAGGGAAGCTCATTTATGAATGTATGTTCAGCACTTGCTGTGTTTCCAGAGCCTTCCCCCTGGCCCAGACAGTCAATGGCTCCATGTCTACATGGAGACATGTGGCAAGTGGTGTTTCTCAGGGGTTGGTAGGGGACTGATGCCATTTCACATCTTTTTCAGCAACACGGACAGTAAGAATGAGTGCACGCTCAGAAAATTTGCAGGTGACACCAAGCTGTGTGGTGTGGTCAGTATGTTGGTGGGAAGTGAAACCATACCCTGGGACCTTGACCAGCTCAACAGGCAGGCGAATGCCAACTTCAGAAATTTCAACAGAGCCAAAAGCAAGGTTCTGCACCTGGGTTGGGGTAATTCTAAGCACAAATACAGACTAGACAGAGAATGGGCTTGGGACTGCTGGTTGATGAGAAGCTCAACATGAGCTGGCAATGTGCACTTGTAGCCTAGAAAGCCAACTGTATCCTGAGCTGCATCAAAAAAGAGTAGCCATCAGATCAAGCAAGGAGATTCTCCCCTCTCTACTCTGCTCTCATAAGACATTATCTGGAGTACTGCAGCCAGCTCTGGAGTCCCCAACACAAGAAAAACATGGAACTGTTAGAGTGGGTCCAGATGAGGACTATGAAGATGATCAAAGGACTAAAGCAGCTCTCCTATGAAGATATACCAAGAGTTGGGGTTGTTCAGCCTGGACCAGAGAAAGCTCCAGGGAGACCTTAGAGTAGCCTTCCAGTAATTGATAGAGACCTTCAGGAAAGGTGGAGAGGGACATTTTACAAAGGTATGTAGAGATAGGACAAGGGCCAATTGCTTCAAACTGCTTCTACCTACACATAAAACCCTGAACAAACTTCCTGAGGTTGGTGGGCTGGTAACACTGACACTTGACACTACTGTCAAGACTATCTGACATTTCCAATTATAAGATTTTACTTTCAGCTGCTTATAACTGTCATATTTTGACCAGTAACTTGTCATTTTCCATCCTGGGCATCTGCCTCAGGCTGAATTTTTTTTGAGAGCTTCAGCCAAAACAATATAGCAATTCCCAAGGGCAAGGCCAGGGAACAATGCACTGTTTTGTAATGGTAAAAGAGAAAAAGAACTGACATCCTCCTCTTTAAGATGCACCACATCTCCTTACAGTTTGGACAGGGGAGTGGAAGTTTAGTCAACTTGTGACCTTTGTAAGGATGTGCCTTTTCATCACTGCAGCAAAAATCTATGCAAGCATGGCCAAGTGAAAGCACGCTTAAAAAAAAATCCACTCCAGTTTCCTCACCAAAGCCTTTTTCCAGTGGGAATCAAAAACCTTCTGAGGAAACTGTCCTGCTGGGCTTGGCTTGCCTTTAGGCTTATCCAGAACGGTAGCCCCATTCCATGGTGTGTCATCAGGGAGGACCTAGCTCCCTTTGCAGCACCCACTGCAGAGCAGGCTCACAGATTCACCACCATGTGTTACTCGGTGTGTGTTAATGCCTGGCTAGGCACAGGGTCGCGGCTCCTCATCACGACACCATGGATGCAAAGATCAGCTATATTCTGGCTTCAGGACTACAAGGGGACCCAGTTTAACCATGCTGTCACAGAAGAAAGTTGACTTGGGCCAGAATCCTGGAGGAATGGCAGCCCTAAGGGAAGGAAAAGACATTTAGACAATGATGGTGGGAGTGAGCAGAAACACAGGTGTGGGAAGCCTAGCCCTGAACAGAGAAGGGCACCAGTGCTCAAGAAATCAACCCAAATAGGGCAGACAAATAGCCAGGTGAAGAGGACAGTAAGAAATGACAGAACTGAAACAAGGATAAGATGGAGGTGACTGGATAGAATGATTTGCACCCACCAGAGCTGTTGCCTTTCCAGAACTGGGAATAGGTTTCAGGTTTCTGAGTCTAACCATCAGGAGGCTGTCAGAAAGAGCTGCAAGATCCTGTCGTGCCGGTCAGAAGCAGCAGCTTTTACAGCTCCTAACTCAGTGTGGCTCTTCCTGGATTCACGTCCCAGCAGCAGGAGTTGCAGCTGGAAGTGCTCCGCACTCTGGAAAGCAGATGCCAAAATGAGCAGCATACATTTAGCAACCCCATGCAAAACGTCTGGGTTAAACAACCTTCCCAGGCTTATGGAGCAAGCTTTTGGCAGAAGCCAGGCCAGCAGGGCACCGCTCAGATAACTGAACCTAGACAACCTCCTGTGCCCAGCTGCATTCAGTACGGTACTGAGTTCAGTTTCAGGGTCCCCAGTTTAAGAGGGTCAGGATCTACTGGAGAGGGTCCAGCAGAGGGCTATGAGGATGATTAGGGGACTGGAGCACTGCCTGATGAGGAGAGGCTGAGAGACTTGGGGCTGTTTAGTCTGGAAAAGAGAAGACTGAGAGGGGATTTAATAAAGGTTTATAAATAACTGAGGGCTGGAGGTCAGGAGAGGGTGGACAGGCTCTGCTCACTTGCTGCTTGGGATAGGACAAGGAGCAATGGATGGGAGCTGCAGCACAGGAAGTCCCACCTCAACACGAGGGGGAACTTCTTTACTACAAGGGTCACAGAGCACTGGCATATAGTCGCCAGAGAGGTTGTGGAGTGTCCTTCCCTGGAACTTTTCAAGGCCTGTCTGGATGTGTTCCTGTGTGACCTGAGCTGGATTTTATGGTTCTGCTGTGGCAGGGGGCTTGGACACGATCTCTTTGGGTCCCTTCCAACCTCTGACATCCTGTGAGCCTATGAACCACCACTACTCCCTCAGCTTCCACAGCAAATGAAGCAGACGCCTGCAGAAAGCAGCATCCCTTGCTAACCTGTCCTCCTAACTCACCTTCAGTGCCAGCCTCTCCTATATCTAGTGTGGCAGAAAGAATGTGTGACAGTAAAACTGCAGCATGATTTGCATGCACGAGTGGTGCAGACAGCTTCTGTTCAGGCATTCCCTAAATTCTGAATACAGGAGTTGGAGAAAATGGAGGGTGTTCCCTCACAAAAGTCACCTTTGAACATCCTGCCTTTGTAGGAAGCTGATGTTTACTACTGCAATACATTTATTTTGAAACTCAGCTCATATGCTGTAAGAAATTACAGACACCATTAATTTTGGAAGCCAATGCTCAGAGATCACAAATGTTAAGCATTCTAATTAGAATCCCTAGTCTAGAAAATTTAACAAGAGACTTTTCATAAGCATCTCAAGCCATAATATTTTAATGCTGTTGGCATTAATTAAAATATCTGGAATTTTTTGAAGGAACCACCTCCCTTTAATTTTTTTTTAACTTCTACCACAGAACAGAAGCATCATTTTGCTAAAGCCACAGAAAAATAATGTTTCTTGTGGCTGATTGTCTCATTTATAATCGTGTCATGGCAGGAACAACCTTTCACTGAATTTTTTTTTTATGCTTCAAAAATTTCCCCCTAATAACTTCTTCCCCACCCCCTTTCCTAAGCGCTAGTGCGTCTGGATCTGTCTTCTGTGCAGGGTTGGAAAGATAAAAGTCCAGATGATTTGGCACTGTACAAGGGATTGAACTCTCAGTGTCTGATTAATGATACTATCCATCTCAGAAGGTAGTGATTCCCTCCTTTAGAGCTTAGGGGGGAAAATAGACTAACCTTTGAATTCATACTTCATCATCTCCCAATGACATTTGCGGCTTTCTGCAGGACACAGAGGCTGCAGCTCTTGGGAGGTCCCAGGGGCTCAGCAGCAGCAGCGCTGTCTGCCTTTCTGCACCAACCAACACACCCAATCATCTGTGAAAGAAGCAGGCACCTGTCCTGCTGCAGGCTGCTTTGTAGGCAAGGTGAAGTCACTTGGGTGCAGTGCCACGTCCCACATCCCTGGCTAAAGCACTGGCTTTTCTAGGGGACATCGTTGCACAGTGGAGCAGGTACATCACAACTGTCTAGGTCTCTGGTGCTTATGTTGCAACCAGTTGCAGCAATGCTGAATGCAAAGGCTAGAGAGAGCTTGGGCATGGCTCTGAGGTCATGTGGAGTCAAATGGGCTCAGAAAGATAAAAGGCACTTTTTGTCTCTGATCTTAAGCTCGCAGCTTTGTATTTGGAGGTGGTTTTTTTTTTAAGTATCTAAATATGCAGTCACTTGTCAGTTATTAATAATAGAACCTCACCCTATTTGATGCTGTTCGCACTTCTCAGACTGTCTAATTAAAGAAGGGACACAGGAATTGCCCTGTGCTGCTGTCACTTGGCTTGAGTGAGAAAATGGAGCCAGTAGGTTTTCCGGTTGCCAAAGTGCTAGAGGCTGCCTCACAGGGAATGAGCACTGTAGTTCCCTCAGAAAGAACCAGCCTGGTCAAGACTAGGCCAGGTACAATGAAAAATCTGCTGTGCCTCCAGAGGCACTTAAGCAGGTATGTTGTCTTGAAAAAGCCAAAACTGTGGCTGCATGAAAAGGGAAAACAACGTTTTGCAGTGGACGATGGGAAGCAGAGTTTCCACAAGAACAGCAAATAAAAAAGAGGAGGTTGTTCTTTATTTCCACCAAATTGGGCAAAGTCTCCTCTGTCTCCGAGATTCTTGGCACAAAATGAAGCCACTCCTGCTGGAATGCTGCACACCAGTGCATTGCAGAAAAGAGGCAGGTCACAGCTTCCTGGCAGTATTTTCTCCTCCACGGCAAATATGCCGATTCCGCAGGCTGCCCAGCTCGCTTGTACTTATTTCTGTACTGGGCACAGCCAGGTGTCACACAGGTGAGACACACAGGAGGGCCCAGAGGGGTTTTATCTGTTTTCTCCATGTGGCTGAGAAAGCATGCAGAGGCACCTGCTGATTTTGTATGTTTGGTGTCACAGAGAAAAAAATCAATGCAGGAACCACAGATGGCTTCAGTGTAACAGGGTACCCCAGGCTGCTTCCCACTGGAAACAGAACTGAATTCCTCTCAGCGGCTCAACTTTACTGACCATTACATTTTGTTTTATTATTCAAAGGCAAACACTGAAGAAGCTTTTTGTGAACATTCCGGGTTCTCTCAGGTGGAAGGAGGTGAGAACCATTTCTCCATCATTTCAGACACTTGTTTTAGTGACTTTGCATTGTTTCAGGAACCTTTTCTTCTCTCTGATCCCAAGCTCTCCCTAGCAGGTCTTTTTTCCTTTTTTTTCATTTTAAGATGCTTTGGGATCCAGTATCATTTCCTTGTTTATTCTGCACTTCAGTGCTATCGGCCATCCTCAAGTGTTTGTCTCATCACCTGCGAGACTGCACCCCTACCCAGGAAAACAGCGAGGGACAAACTTTCTGTTCTCTGCAGGTTTTTCTCCCAATAAGCCTGAAAATAATGTTTGTTTGGTTCATATCCTTAGCTAGCTATGGACTCCCCACAGAGACCCCCTGCCCTGTCAATTGCTGACTAATCGTGCCTGCAGCAAAAGTAATCCGAACTAGAGAGCTGTTCAGCAGCAGCAGAAGAATCTATTAAAACAGATTATGCTCTCTGCTCCGTTTTGGTACTTAGCCTGTGGGATTGGCCTGCCTGGGGGCTGCCCCAGGGCACACACTCTCAGCACTCGGCAGTCACCCTGGAGTGTCGCCTGGCAGCTCTGCAAGGCTGCACAGCAAAGGGCCAGGCAAAACCCAGGCCAGAGAGGTCTGTGCACTGAGACCTGTCCGTGCGGTGACACTTACAGGCAGGCTAGGCTAGGAAGCTGCTGCTGGGGGGGGGTTAGCTGTCTTATCCTCAGCACACAGGCAGCAAAACAGCTCTGAATTTGATTTGACTGAGCCCTCCTCTATGACTTCGAGAGGAGCAAACCCCCTACAGTATTCAGGCTCTGAAGGAAAAAAAAGAAATGCATAGTAGTGATGTCCTGAAACTTTAGTGGTTACCTGCCATTAAGAAAGACCCCAGCCTGAGGCTAGGAGTCAGATTTCTGCATGCCATTGGAACAAGTCTTTGGTCTTTACATACCTTCCCTTAGAGCTGCTTGGTTACAGGCCTTCATTTCTGTCCTGGGCACAAGGTTTTCTTGCCCCTTTGATGACAACTCAGCACTTTGCTTCCAGCATTGACTTTCTGGAGGTCCCATGCCTTTGTCTTTGCACTAGTCACATCAGGTGTGGACTCTGGTGAGGTTTGCTGCTCTGGCTACTCTTGCTGCAATGCTGCAACTGCCGTTTCACCCCTGGAGGTGCCCATCTCTTTCCAAGAGAAGCTGCCTATGTTCTTCTGTTCAGTGCCTCAGTGTGCCCAAGTGTGCTTCTGAGAGTCATTTTCTGAGGGCGCGGGAAGCCAGTCTGACGGCAAGGATCATAATCCTCCCTCCACCTGCTGAACAAAATATAGCAAGTACAGTCCTCGTTACCTCCACGAGCTTAATGCAGCCACCCCCAGCTGAGCTACAGCCACTACTAATAATGCACGAGCTGTTCTGTGGTGTGTCAGAAAGGGACCATAGCTGACACAGGTTGGAGGATGAGTGACACTGATACAATGGAGTTAACCTTGGTTGGACAGTGAATCAGTCACCCTTTCTGCTCTGGAAAGAGCTGCGCATGGTTAATGCCATGTGGGTAGATTTTGCTAGGCTCCCTCTGGCCACTGTGTTTGATTGTGTGACATTAAAGCTACCTCCTAAGCCAGTAGGCATATGCAGAATGTACCTATTTACCTTGCAGGTTTTTAAGCCCACCAAATTTTTTTAAGAGTTGTTTGGATGTGGTGCTTAGGGATACAGTTTAAGGTGAATCTTGTAGAGTAGGGTTATATGTTGGACTTGATGATCCTGAGGGGCTTTGCCAACCTGGATGTTTCTGTGTGATTCTGTGAATTCAAATAGGTTATGTAAAACAGCAAAATCTACACAATTTAAATTGGCCTGGCTTCTGAAAGCTGCAGGTTCCAGGACCTGAAAGAAGGCCTGCAGCTAGACTGAGTATCCAGGGGAGGTCGTTTTGGCATACAAAGATCAAGCACTAACTGAAATTCAAACATACCTTTACGCCTAGTTTTTATCTAATTTCAGTTTCACGCAAAGTAACGTTGCCCTAGAAATGAAATCTTCCCCTATGTCTGCTGCAGCTCTACAATGGCCTTTTAGTGGAGCAGTAAAGCAAAGCACCAGGTACTTGACAGCTCTCTTTTGTGCCACTCGCAACATGCCTTCTAATTCTAGAGAGCTACTGGCATGTACTCCAACAGGGTTTCTTTGCTTTCCTGAAGCAGTTATGTGACTTAAGAGTTTGGTCACCTTTGCTGCTAATAGGAATAGTATATAGGAGAAGTAGAACACACTGCACATTAAAACCTGGCTAGCTCAGGACACCAGCAAGATGATCTACGCAGCTCTGCAAAATGGATTTTAATTATTTTCCCAGCTTAACTTGGTAGCATTAATATTTCATTACTAGATTTCACTGTGATTTTTTGTCCTGTTACTGTTTCATCCAATTCATTGCTCGAGAAGGTTATTTTTAATCTTTAGCAGTAACTGAGACTATACCCTCAGAAAACCTTTCCCAGTGTGGAAATTATTTGCTGTTTGGGTGTAATTGAGGTGATGCTGTATCCAATAGCGCTTCATGAGAGCGAAATATATCCATCAACTTTAAGAGAGGAGTGAGGCTTGTTTTCCAGTTTGTAGCTCAAAAGTCTGTGTTCTCCACTGTCTTCATTTTTATTATAGAAATTCAGGCACTGAGAATGGGAAGAATGAGTTAAAAAGATGACATCTCATACCAAAAAGCTGGGTTTAGCACTGAGCACTCAGTCCAGCTGGCCTCTTGGGAGCTACAGCACTGGTGCTCCAGCAATTTCCCTTTGAAAAACAAAGGTGTTTATTTGGGTTCTACTTCAAATAGAGTTGAGGGTATAAAGGCACAGGCAGCTTTAGGCCAGATTTGTTCCTCTCTTAGGCTTGTGATTTAGGGCCCCGTGTCTTGTGTCCTGGCAGCCAGTCTTGGCAGCCAGAGAGTGACAAACAGCCAAAGACTGCACAGAGAGTTTGGTCTTAACCCCATCTCTCACCACCCTTGCTCAGGCAGCAGAAGACGGATTAGCACACAAGAAATAAGGAGGATAAAAGACCAAAAAGCTCTCCCAAAAAGTGCTGCAAAACATTTCTTGGTGTCAAACGTAAGTAATTAGTATTAATTATTCACCCCCTCACCAATGTGAAAAACAGCCTCACACTCTGCCTCTCCTCAACCAGGTATAGCCAGTGATATTGCACTTTCCCTCAACTCAAGCCTGAAGGATACAGAACAGGACGTGACTATTTGGTCCTTCATTCTGCTCTGTGAAGCCTGCTGTCTTTGCTTTGTGAGCAGTTTCTTGTCCTTTCAAAGGGCAGGATTATTTTCCTGATGGTTACGGGGGTATATAAGATGGAGGAGGGATGCAGACAATTCACTACCAACCACTGACATGAAGCATAGCTGTTCCTTTGCCATCTAAGAAACCCAAGTTATGACCAGAGGTTCAGAGAGGCACAGTGTTACTGGTCCACTCCCATGACAAGCAGACACTTTGCCCCCTTGTATACAAAGTTAAAATGTTCTCCTGCATGTAATGTTCTCCTGCATGTTGGTGGGACTTCAGAGGGACTCTTCTTTCCCAAGCTGCCCAACCTCTTCCCTGAATTCTCCCTGGACCAACACTGTTGCAGACCATCCTTCATATGTGCCAAAACACCCATGTAGGGGTTCATGTGGGCTGCCTTGTACCTCTCCAAAATATATCCTCAGCTGCTCAAAGGAAAATCATGTTTTGATATACTGCCTGTAGGTGTCCAGACTGACACGGCATTAACATTCATAGACACTTTTGATGACATGAACTCTACATGATTTGTTGCAGCAACATCACAGTGGTCTGTGTATGCTACATTGTCCTCCTTCTTCCAATCTCTGTGTGAGCCGATAAGGATGGTCTTGTTTCTCCTCCTTTGCCAGTTTATCTAGAAAATATCTGCTCTCCTGTCTTGGAGGGGGAGGGGTCAAGACCACCTAGGGTCAAGTTCAAGGTCACTCCCCCAGAGGGTTAACCCTGTACATCTTCTCATCATATTATCAGAGCTAGAGTCACAACAGCACCAAACCCGAAGACAGCCTGAAAGGTTCACTGGGGTACATACCACCAAACAAGTCCCAGGGTCCAGTGCAGTGTACTTAATGATAGTCATACGTGCCAGTAGCACTTCATCAGACCCCGGTACACTTAAGGTACCTGCATTTTAAGGATTTTTACTGTTCAAATGTTTCATCCGCAGCCCGTTCTGCAGTAATCATTGCTCTTCTAATCTGCAGACTTAAGGCCTATTCAAAGCAGAACCAAAGGATGTAAATTTTTCACTCTGACGTTTCATGTTTCTCAAACATCTCCCAGACTGCTGGTGTGTGCCCCCAGACAGAATAGATCCAAATGAGTGCATTGGTGTTCATAAAAGCATGTTTTGAGGAGAAAGCAGGAGGTGGACTCATACTTATCCCTTTAACAGACTCCAAAAATGACACTAATCCAAATCAAATGGTCTAACTTTGACACTTACAGCATCAAACAACTCATAAAAGCCTTCTTAGATTCTAAATATTGGACATATTCTTCACAGGGAAGATAAGCAGCAGAGCAGATTTTTTTCCAGCAAAAACATTTTCGCTTGTAATCTTTCCTGATCTGAGAATTGTAACAAGTGCATGGAAATTACAAGCTGCTATAAAAATTACAGAGACTAAAACTACCATTTTATCCTGCATTAGAACAATTTTAACCTTGTTGGAGGAATACATCTCTGCAATTTTAAAATTATTTGAGTCATGACAGAAAGACTCACAACTGCAATATTTATCCCTCAGATTCATCTTAGGATGTTCCTGATGACTTGTGAGATGTCACATTATATAGCATTTTGTAGGGACCAGAGAAAGTCACTTTGACAGGCAACGTGTGTAAATTGGAGCCATTGATTGTGGAGGATTTAATTTTAGCTATTCTGTATTCATGGAACAATAAATAAAAAAGACTTCAGTGGTCACTGTAGGACTGCAACAACTTCTACAGGAATGCAATTTATAGTTGCATATTTTTAACAGCAAGCTTTGGTATACATTTGATTAAATTGTGCTTTCCAGTGCACTTAATGAGAATTCCAATTCTCTAGAGCTTTCTATAGGCGAGGCAGGTAAAGAGGAGTCTATCAAGTCATAGCTGTGGTTGTTAGCACAAGGAGCTGGCTGCTTTGAAAAGAAATAAAATTCATAAGCATGCATGCATATATTTTAACATTGCCAAGATATGTATTGGCAGAGCAATAAATAGTAGGAAGATGTATTACCCTCTCTATTTCCCAACATATACAAATGCAAGTGATACTTCTGAGGTATAACATCTTTCAGGAATGTGCTTGAACTGAGTGGCCCGATCAAACCTTATTTATTTCAAGTTCTCAGAGAATCTGAGGTTGATTCATTCCCTAAATTTCAACAAATTATCCTATTACTTTCCCTGCCTGCCTGATGGGGAAGGCAAAAGACTCCCTTCTAAGGGACACAAACTCATCTCCTAAGTGGAGGCCACTCACTGCTCTAAAATGAAGATGAAAAAGCAAAATTAACTTTTTCTTACCTCTTCCTTTTTGGTACCTTTCTGCTTCAGTTCTCAGATTACAACCATTTTAATAAAGGCTATCTCACTACAACAATCATCTTACAGCACCTTGGAAAACAAGTTTCAGACTTCCCAGTAGGAATTTTGGGGGTGTTCAGCCAGGACAGCTTTTTCCTATATAAATCTGTAGCCACAACCTTACCTCAAGCAAAAGAAACCCCATTAAATTCTACAAGATACGGTTCAATTTTGGCAAGGGTTTTATCCTTGGTTGTAGAGGTGGGAGGACAAAACCCATCACCACATAACCTGTTAGGGGAAATTCCTTGGAGCTGAAAATAAAAATCCATCTCTAATATTGCCAAAGGTGGAGCATGTGGTGAATGAAGGCATATCCACACTGCGAGTGAATGCATTAATCAGTCCTGAGCTACTTGGCTTTTACAAGTTTGCCTTGGTCCAGCATCCTATATTCCAGCCTAGACAAGTCTGAGTGAAATCCTAGGCATGCTCTTCTCATTACCAAAATCTCACCAGGATTTATTCCATGCAATTACAGGTGAATCTGCCAGCTCCATAAACAGTACGCTGAATGTTCACTTCCAAACAGGATCTGGTTTCTGGAAGCTACAGAGTTTATTGGATGCTGAGGTTTTAAGTTAATGTTTACTGTGAAAGTATTAACAAGGTTATTTGTTCGTATAACACTTTCAATCTGCAGATTTACAATTAACTAAGGAGTTCAGTAAGTTTTCACCCACCTCTCTGCTGGGGACCCAGAGGAATGCAAGCAAGAGATGTGCTATTCAGGAAAGTAGAAGAGGACACTGGTAAGACAGTAGAATGTTCAGTTTCAAAGCTGTACCCCAAACCTCGCCCTTCAGTCACAGTAGCAATCCTTCAAGTGAGTACACTTTTCTTGCTGGCATTATCATTAGTCCTGAAATGAAAGTAGATTCAGTCTCCCCTAAAGAATATAAATGAACGTAATAAACTCTAGTTTTTATCATTTCAGTTGTCAATGCTTTGAATCAGTGAGTATTTGCTTTTTAATATTGACCAATGCTCAGCATCTAATTCTCACACGGAAATGAAAACCAAAACTAAACGCACTAAAAAAAAAAACCAATCCACTCTCCTCCCCCCAAAACAACAACAAAAACAAAACCACTACCAAAACCAAAGCACATGAAAAGAACAGATTAAATATAGCTTGTGCTTATGCTGATTTTCAGAAATAGGTTAATAAACACTGCTTAGATGAAAGGAGCCTCAAGCGTTAAAGAAAGAAATCAGAAGGTCTCACTTAAGTGATTTTTTGGCAGGAATCAAATTAACGAATATAATGCGGATTGCTGACAAGGTACTTGATCATTCTCTGCAGTAAGGAATTTATTTTTTAACATGTATATTTTTATTTATTTATTTATTTATTTGCACATGCATGGGTTTGTGGGACTTGATTCCATTAACACTTCATTTGATAATGATAAATGGCATTTTTATTGAAAAGGAAAATGTTAAGAAGTCCTGATTTGCAAGAGCAAGTTAGAATACATGACATTATGATGTCCTACTGCATTTCCTCCTCCTTTAGGAAACACAAGCTTTCAATAAAGGGCTTGGCTAGCACAAAAGAATGCAAACATTTTATTCAGTCCATAGACAATCTTCCTCTAATTCAATCTGCAGATAACACCAGGTTTTATTGTTGGGTTTGGTTTTCTTTTGTTGTTGTTGTTGTTGGTTTTGTTGGTTGTTTTTTGTGGTTGTTTTGGTTTTGTTTTTTTTTCTTTTTCTTTATAAGAGAGTGGAGGATAAAATAAAAAGGGAGGCATAAAAGAGACTTAATGAGATCATGGAACACTTTCTTAAGCAGTACAGCATCTTAATTTCTGGTAAATTCAAGCAATCTCCATCTGGGGGTTGATTCTGTCAGTCTGTATCTATGTCTGTCTGCCTTTATCCATCTCTCTAGGCGTTCATCGCTGTGGCTTCAGAGCACCACTGAAGGAAATGGGAGCTCCGCGTGCAGCAGAGCTGCAGAATCCAGCCCCTCTTTGACAATGATTGGGTCTGACATTGACAAGCACTTACACCCCATTCTCCGGCCCTTTTTGTTTGGCCTTAGATACACGTGTTGTCTGGCAAAAGTTAAAAATAAAGCATTTAGAGCTAGGCTGTGGTCAGTTCTCATGTGCCTCCGCAGCGTGAGGGGGAGGCAGGGGAGGGCGGCGGCAGCCGCGTCTCAGCGTTCTGCACCACTCGCATCAAGGTCAGTCAGAACTGCTGCGAGAGCAGAGTCAGTGCCACTCAGAGCACGTGGCTTGCTACAAAAATGGGTTTCTATTAGAAGTAATCACCCGAAAATCTTGGGGGGCTGAGATGCTCAGGCACTGCCCCCACTTATTCCGGCAGCAGATTTAGCTGGCCACGCCCTGATGCAACCAGCTCCTGAGCCTCAGGGCTCTTGGAAAATTTTCCATCAAACTTTCATGGGAAGTATCTGATTTCCTTGAAAATGTCAGCATGCTTTTATTTCATTTTGCTAGATAAATTAAATATGGGAAATGGAAAACATATTAGCAGAAACTCAGAAACCCTAACGACTGGAGGAGGGGACAGTATTCATTTTGTCAATGAGAAGCTGATATTTTCTACTGAACACTTTGGATTTAAATAATGATGATCTGACTAGGCAAACAGAGAATAACTGGAGAAACCCACCTCTTATTCATGAGCAGCTCCATTTCAGGTATTTATTCAGGAACGTTGACTGCTTCCCCCTGATTTCTCAGTGCCAAAGAGATGGGTGCAGGTAAAACATTTCTCCCATCTCCCCCCAGTTTCCTAAGGTTGAAGAATCTCCTTGCGACCCTTGTCCATCAAAGCTGCAGAAGTGCCAGAACTGTGCTCTGGATCAGTGGTGCTGGGCACTTAGCTGAGGAGACTTCAGGATTACAACTGAAAAGAATTTATATGCATGTGGGACCAGAATGAATAAGAACAGGATGGTGGGACACTGCTCACAGAGCCCAGTTTGCTGCTACAGTGTGCAGACATGCTGCTGAAGCCCCCAGACATACCTGTCTCCATCAGGATTGGTTACAAGGGCTCTCCCCACTGCTGCTGTACAAAGCTACTCCAGATGACTTATTGATAACTGTTCACAGGTATTTGTTTATGTAGCAATATTCTCAAAGCTTAAACAGATCTCCTTCACTCTTATCATGCTTATGGCTGATTCCTTGCTTTCTTTGCTACGCTGAGGCACAGTCCCTGTTCTCCTGTCAAACTAGTCACCTTTCTCTTCTGCTTTAGCTTAGATTTCTTTCTTTCAGACACAGGGGGTACAACTGGTCAACACACTCCTGACAAAAAATCTTACTAAAGCCTTCTAAAGGCCATTAGCTTTCCCCCCTCTCTCAACTGGAAATGCTTCTTTTGATATATTGCCAAATATATGCCAAATCCTTCTGTATCAGTCCAACTGACAAGGCATACTTACCTTCGAAATTGTCATTAGTTCTCAGCTACCTGACCTTGCTGCTTGAACTGCTGAATGTAATCCCATTTATATCTCCCCAGTCCCTGATGACATTCTGTTTTTCTGTATGCTGTGAGCCTCCTTGCTATTGACAATCCCTCCCACCTTCAGACATCAGCTCATTTCTCTAGCAGGTTCTTATTCTTTATGTGCCTAGTTGATTAATGAAAATATTAAGTGATATTGGTCCCCAGACTGTGCCTTCAGAAACTCCACTTTTAGCTCCCTCAAACCTGGTATTTCCTCTTTCAGCATAATCTGCTATTATCTCCTTTAGCCAGTTTCTACTTATTTTACAATTCTAGGTCTAATCTTCATCTTTTTTCAGTCAAACAATTCTCCATGCAAGTCTGTGTCCGATGCTACTCTTACAGTGTATATACATCACATCTATTGCCATGGTCTTTGTCTATAAAGATCAGGATAATCTAAAGAGAGATTATCAAATTAATCTAGTAAATCTGCTTTCAGTAAACCTATTCTGTGTGTTATCCTACTTCTCCCATTTGCCATCCTCCACTATTACTCTTCCTTCCAAAAGCACTCTAATGCCTTGCATACTACTGATGTCATGCTAATATGCCTACATTTAACTAGATCACAGGTCTTTTCCTATCTGGAATATAGGAATAATATCTGAATTTTCTCATAACATAGGGTCCTAAATACCCTTCAAGTAGAAATGCAGTTTCAAACACCAATTCTTTCAGACTGCTGTGATGCAGTTCCCCTGAAATAGCACTCCTTTAATTTTACTTCTGCCTCAAAAGGTGTAATTTCCATCCTTTCAAATGCATTCCCATAAAGCCACTTCAGAGCCATTGTCCAAACTGGACACCGAGGCACAAAATCACCACATTTTTTGAAAGCATCTATGCCATAAACTCACCCTCCCTTAAACCAACCTCACTGCTGCTTTCTTTGCTGTTCTCTAATTTTGATGACCAAAAAGAAAAAAGGGGAAAAAAAAAAAAAAAAAAACATCTGTTTGGTTTAACTTCTTTTGCAAGGTCAAACTTCACTTCAATTCTCATTTTCAGTTTTTCATCGGTTTGGATCTTAAGTTTTGTGGTGATTGGATTGCTCTGTTTCCATTCCTAGAAGACTCTGAAATTCCAGAAATTCCTCTCAGTAAAACTACCTGAAACAGAACAATAACAGAAGAACATTTATTTAAAGCATTGCCAAAATCTGTTATTATCCTTTACACTGTGTAGCACAATTTCTTTATATTTATTGACATCAGTAGTGCCTTACACTTGAAAACCATGGCTTCACAGATGCAGTGCATCAGATTTACTGAGGACTAAAGTGCAGGTCTGATCAGAAAGCAAACTTCTAACCCTGTAAGCAATTGATATCACAGATTCTGTATAGCCCACCCACTATGCATATTGATTGGGATAAATGTAACCATGCAAAGTTTAGCTGCAGCTGGAAATATCCCTCAGTCAAAACAAAGCTCCTGGATCCAGATTTAATCTTTCTCTGACTCTCTATCAAGTTTGCAAGTCAAAAGACGGTTTCTCTAATCACCACCTTTGAAAGCTCACTTGCAGATCCACCAAACTCTGCCTTTATTTCCTCCTCCCTAATCACCAGTGCCAGACTGCATAATTAGCAAGTGAATGACAATTCAGGACCCACTGCAAAGCCCAAAGAGCAAGTTCATTTGATGATCAGGCCTTTTAATTGGAACTGCAGAAGGCATGTGGCAATTCATCCACTTTCTCCGCAGTAATTCTAACTTCGTAGGGCTCTGAGCTTAGAAGTATATTGAGCTGTCTAATGGGGGTTTTGTTGACAGAGAAAAACAACTCTCTAGAATTATACACTTGACAAACATTCAAGTTAAACCACAACGCTCTACATTTGCATACCCTTTTCTCTGAATATAGTTATCCCTAGAAAGGTGCAGAGTTCTGAATGTTTACAGGTATTTGGAGGGAAAATGCCTTTCCAAAGCACAAAGAACTACCCTGTTCTTCCCATTGCACAGTTTAGTCTCCAAAGCAATCCTGTGAATTCCCAGGTCATTTATATCAAAGTAAAAGCTAGGCTAAACATTTTCAAGTGTTCTCAAACACAGTAGAAGTCTTGTTCATAGAAAAACAAATGTGCTTCCAGTATTTCTGTTCATAATATCAATCCAGTCTATTCCTAATATTAAATATATTAGACATGTTCTGGGGTGATGTATCATTTGTCACTTGTTCATCTAGACCATATGTGTATGTATGTGTGTGTGTATAGATAGATAGATAGATAGATATTTGAGGCATAGGAGGTTCCATGTGAATCTGAGAATGATTTTTTTTCATTGTGAGGGTGACAGAGCACTGGAACAGGCTGCCCAGGGAGATTGTGGAGTCTCACTCTCTGAAGATATTCAAGAACCATCTGGATGCATTCCAGTGTGATCTGCTCTAGGTGATCCTGCTCTGGCAGGGGGGATGGACCAGAAGAGCTGCTGAGGTCCCTTCCAGCTGCTGATGCTCTATGATTTTATATGAAAAAAATCACCCTATTCCTTTCGTACTAGAAGGTAAAGCAATTGACTTAAGTCTATGCTTAACTGCAAATCTGCCACTGAACTCTTCATGTAAACCCACAATTAAATGCTATGACAAAGCACAGTCTAAACCTGCCAAGTGCTATGTAAAAGATGAAATCATGCCTTCACAGCAAAATTGGTGTGGCTGGTGGTGGTCAAAGGCATTAAAAGCTATGATGAACAGCTATGGAGATTATCTCCCCCAATAGATTTTATATAAGTAGTGATGTCAGGCTAAATTCATGTTCAATTTAAAGTTGTATTTGAGTACAACTAAAATATTCTGGTGTAACATTTTCCTATTCATATTGTGTGTGCAAAGAATTCAAATGCTTACACACAGATGAGGCCTGACTGTAACTGTTGGTACCTGCTGGAAGATAAGTGTCGCATCCAGGCTTCGTATGTAAGGATTGAAACATATAGGATCAAGGATTTATCTATTGGCAGGATCAAGATAAAGTTACCAAGTCCAAACCAAATCCACCACTTCTGCCTCATGCACACAGACAACTCAATTCAATATGATATGTTAGTATAGCTTATTTTAAAACTGACAAGTCTTACATTGCTTGGAAATTCAGATTATAGCTTTTCTGTGCAATAGGAATTAACTCAATAAACTTAACTCTCATCCATATTTTAAGTATCTTTCTGTTAGTACACAGCTATATTCCAGGCTTGGTACAATAACAAAGGCTCTTCTTGTCCTAACATCTAGAAAGGATTACTGGTGTTCTGTATTCCTGGTTCTGTGGTATTGATTTGCTGCCCCAGTTAACAGGAATATGTTACTAAGGTAAGTGACTTATTTCTGTCCTGTTTTTTATTGAATTCTCCTCCAGGTGAAGAAATGTGTCTCTCCTATGCTGAGACTATGGCAAAAAAAAAATACAGTATCTCGTGTGTCGACACTTCAAGTAAACATTTCCAGCTTGTTCATTGCCCTAGAAAAAAAAAAATCTGTTCAGATAACCACAAGGCCACATAGAGTAAATGGAATAAAAAACAAAGCTATACAAAAACCTCCACAAAGTAATACTTGGATAATGTAACTGTTGCAGAGGGGTATTCTGCCACCTACGCCGATTTTGGTGGAGGGGAGAAATTAATTGGTGTGAGATAATATTCTATAAAAATATATATTTATTAAACTCAATATTCTGAACTCTTGCCACCCCCAACCACTGTATTTAATATTAAATTGATTCTACACAGTCATGGAAGCATTCTAGGATAAATATCTACAGTGACTAGTAAACATTCAAACTACAAACAGAGAGAGGACTTTTCCCTGTGGCAAATACTGTTTGGGGTCTATATACTATTTGCCCAGCAGAATGGGCTGAAAACTGATTCTGCTCTATGGCAGACACAACAGATATTACAGAGGCATTAAAGCATTTACTTACAACTCTTATTAATCAATAATCACCCTCCGGCACTATGTCACAGCCTATGCCAGTGTCCAAACGTCAGGGGAGCTTTGCCTGTGGCTTGAGGGGAAAGGAGAATCTTCCTGGCTTCTGGGGAAATGACACTCTCTGACCTTGTTCTCCTAGCAATGGATGCAATCTCTGCCTTTGTCTCCTGCTGGTTTCTGGATGCTCTGTCCAGGGATTCTTAGGCAGGACCTCAGGTGCAGAACTAGGATGCCGTGCAGTCTGAGCACGGTTCTCACATGGCTATCAGGCCAATCGTGTGCAGACAATCCAGAGTCTGCTTCCTGGTGACTCGTCGGCAGTGGCACTTTCCAGGCAATGATAAGGCAGCAGGCATATAGGGTGTGCATGGCTGCTGGGAGACTATGGGCTCCACATATATATATAGGCAGTCTTAAGTGAGCTCTGCAAGTAAGTATGCAAGGCAGACAATCAATGTATGGGGTCTGAGCTATGCAGGGAGAGTCCGAGCTGCAAGGGAGTCCGAGAGTGGGGGTGTGAGCATGTTGTTTACCTGTGTACCCCTATTTATTGAATATGGGCTGAGATTAATGGTCCCTTGGCCACAGAATGACCAATCAGGTTGGCAGTCAGCCAAACTTTACCATCCTAGGCAAAAGCCACAGTGCCTGGACTTTCTCCAAATATGGGGATCACATAGGCTTACACCAGGGAAGCACAAGCTGGGGTGTGGGGGCTTACACAACATGTTTACAAACAGGGGTCCTGGCAGACCAGACTTTGTGGCACCAGGTCTATTGTGCCCCTTTTATCCATTTAATGCGTTTACCTCTGGTTTGGGCAGAAAAACATGTCCATGCAAGCATAGACATTTGTAAGCCTATTTGGGACTATGTGGCCCTTCACTACAGTGACTTTAAACAGTAATCTTTTTTTCTGTCATGAGTTCTACTTTGATTCTCATCATCTGTTTCATTTAGAATTCCTAGCCCTTCATTACTAAATTATAGCCTGCAAACTATTAAAATTTACCAATTAGAACTGACAGATACTTTTTCAAAATGAACAGTTAAGTGTTGATTTATTACATAAAATACTCACATGCCTACCCTTAACACACAGCCGCCATCTGCCCAGGTTAGCCTGAGTAGCTGCTGAATTTGCCAGCCCATGCTCCCCCATGACTGCTGAGAGTGTGAGGTGTCAGTGTAATGCACTTGTCAAAAAGACAAATGAAACTTTAAGATGTCTCCAGGAAGGTCTTGCCAAATGCAAAGAACTCACACCATCGTACAAAGAATTTCTATCACTTCCTCTGAAATAATCTGAGTAATTCTCCTATTGAGATCCAAGACTAAAAAATTGACCAGATGCAAAGGACAGCTGAGACAGGAGGGATGAGGGGTGAAAGCAAGATGAAAGTGGGGAAATTACTGGCTGATGAACAAGACAAACACCTTATTGAGTTAAAAACATCTGTGCTACAGGTGATTGCTGGCTCTAAAGGCAAAAAGTATAAGTAGGATAAATTTAGACTAGAAATTAGAAGTTTTCTAATCATAAGAGCAAAGATGTTCTAGAATAGGCTTCCAGTAAGAGCAGTGAGGGGAAAAAATACTGAGCTGCCTGTAAAATGGAGCTTCATATAAATGTACAGTATTACATGATTTGAGCATCAGTAACAACAGGCGATGGGACTGCCTGCTTGTTTCTATTGTGGATTAACAATGCAACAATCAGACTTTTACTTGAACTATATTATCAATAACAATGTGTCATTTTACATGGTTTGTGTATTTCTAGGGCTGAGAGCCTCTTCCTGACTCCCTAAAGTAAATGCAATGAGTACAAAAGCAGCTAACAAGCTGGTGAGTTTTAAAACGTGGTTGAAGTGGAATGTGTGAAGAGGAGTAAGGTGGAAAGTGACTGAACCACAGCTCAGTACAGGTTCAAGATACAGCAGTTCCTAGATTGTCTGGGAAAGCAAAGGATATCAGCCACAGCAAAGCAAAATTCCAAGATGGCTCCTAATTTAAGGTCAGCAAAGAAAACTATCTTCACACATAATCAAGAAAGAAGACAGAGAGCCTTCCAGAGTAACTATCAGAACTGGACTGAGAAAGAGAGAGTCCTAGTAATGGAACATCCACTTGCAGGTGGAGCCTGCTCGTGATATCAGGTATCTGAGAGGGAGAAAGTGAAATAAAGTACTTGTGAAATAAGGTTTGCTTCTACAAATGACTTGAGGTTTCCATTCTTAGGAAGGATGGAGGTGAGAGGTTTAACATACAGATCATCACTTGTAGCACCGTGTGGTGGCTGTGTATCTTGGGCAACAATATTGTACTATAAACACAAGCATGGCTTCATAGAATAAGCATATGATAACTCTGAAAATGAATTGGCAACTCTGTCTGTCTTCTAAATTTACAGCTGAATGTTTTGAAATCCTGAGAGCAACCCATAAAGATCCTCCTACTTACAGCCTTCTTTCTAGAACAGATTCATTTAAAATATTCTCAAACCTAGTAGCAAGTAATTAAAGATATTTCAATGCAATTTAACATCTGATTGCATTTATCTACATCCCCATTTATAGTATGGTTATTATATTAAATAATAATTTATTAATATTCTTTGAAATGCAGTTGAAAAGATAAAGGTGACTCAAATCAGTATTCTTTTCAGCGTGACACAGAAGGTTACAACTACCTAAATACTATATTCAAAACACAGATGAAAAAGGCACTGCTTCTCCTGTTGTATAAGTAGGGGAAATGAGGAATTTTGACACTGGGATTGTGGTATTTCAGCCGTCATAATTGTGATAGCATGATAATTAGGAGGATTGTATTGGTGCAACAACCTCATAATACTGATCAGCACATCATTTGCCACTGTTGACATGCCAAGAAGTCAAAAGCGTGTTAGAAAGAAGATGCCTCTGCTTCTTATTCCTGTGATCAAGCTTCATCTCCTTTCTGGCATGACATTAAAGGTGTCAGTCTTTAGATCTTGCACCATAGCATTTTATTTTTCCTAGACAATTACTTCTGTTGTCAACCACTGTGTTTAGTGTAAATAGAAAAGCCATCTTCTAGAAGAAGGTCATTTTTGCACCCATTCCTATTCTGGAGATAAAAGCTTCCTCTTGTTTCATATTGGTATTACAGTCTACCATAATGCCCAGCAACTACAGTCAGAACAACCTTTTAGGTCAATTAAATCTTGGCAAAATTGTCATCTGTAAGCTTGTTGTTAATGAATTATTTTGAGAAAAGCCATAAGGACAAAAGAAAATACAGATATAGAAACTACTTCTTATGCCAGGCATGAATTTTGTAACTAAAGGTGACAATCCTCATACTCCACAAAATGTGCACAGAAGTAATAAATCCAGAATTAAATAATAAGTTCACTGTGCCTTTGGCTATATAATGGTTTCAGCTGGCTTTCTTTTCTACATTATATTCAGCCACTGATGCATATTCCTTAGATCCATAATGATAGCAGGGAGTTAAATTTAGGGTACACAAGTAGTTCTTCATGGGTTGGTTTTGGTTTTTTTTTGGCCAGAAGAGCACTGTAAGGGAACTTATCTTGCATTTCATTGTGACAATGTTTTCCTATCATTTCACTCAAATTACCATTCATGTAGAGTATTTATTTTTAATTTAAAATTAAAGCACTGAATAATTAAGTACCATAGAGAATACTAATGTGTGGAACAAAGTGGGACAAATAGACTCTGCCTACAAGATTTCTATGATCCTCTCTCCATTAACATAACCATGAGTTCTACTGGGTATTTACATATTAGATCTGGCAAGCAATAATACAATGAGAAGTAATTTCTGCATTAATATTTTTTTTTCTTTCAAGTAAGACAAGTTCCTGAACTTGTCAAACATAAATGCAAAATTATGAAAAACCATCTTCACCAAAAACTCTTGTTATTAAAATGCATGGCAACTAATTATTGATCTGATGCTATTCTGCATAAAGAAGACATGCTTGACTTAACAGAAATATTTTTAAATCATTAATATACATGTGTTTATTTTACTGAGTCTAAATTGGAAGTGGTAGATTATTCTTATTGTCTAATGAATTAGGAAGTGTGACAATACTGCTGTATGGTGCTGATGTATGATATCGTTCTCCTTATACTTATTAATTTCTGTCAAATTAAAGCCAAAACACTACTGGAAACCTTGAACAGCCATAATATGAAAATCAAATGTGAATTGCTATTAGAAAAGCCATAGTACCTTAGATTGCTCCAGGCAAACACACTGAGATACAATACTAAACACTGTCTTTGTCTAAGAAAGGAAAGGAAAAAATCTCTTATGGGACGTGCTGCCAGTTGAAGCTGACGCCCTGTCAAAACTGCAGTTCTTCTGTGGGAACATGGTGAAATCGACAGTCTTTGTGCAGCTGGGGTTTCTCTTCCCTTCAGTTTTCCACTTGAAACAAAAACCTAAGTGAAATTCAGTTCTCTGCAGATTTGTCGATGCATCGTTTCACTCTAAAGACAGATTAATAATTTCCGGATTTATTTCAACTGGATTTCATGGCCAAGATATCCTGCAATTTTACACCTCCCCACAATGACCTTTATACTGTACTTATTTCACAAAATATCACTGGTAACATTTTTTCCATTCCAACAAGCTTCAGGATATGTATACCTTGGTATTACTTTGGAATTACTATGGTGTGGAGCGCTCCGTAAATAATCAATGGCATGTAGCTCATTCACTGTACATTTCTGACCAGCGTAGTACTGAAGAGCATTCATCTTCAATGCATTCTGTACAAGTCAAAGTTAACCTTTATGGCAGGCACAAGCTCATCCTGGTGAATCCCTAGATCAGCCATTTCAATCTAACTCTGCAACATATCTAACATACTGCAACAACGGCAACGTACCTGCTGTCACTTCCCCACAGAAAGTGCTGTGACAGGACAACTCATCTCTGTAGCCTGAATAACCCAGAAGTTCTTTGATAATTTCTCTAAAAACAGGCTCACAGCACACTTTGCACATGTCCTTTCATTTTTTCACAGAGGCAAAGTACCAAATGATCTTTTCACAGCTGAAAGTTTTTGTAAGCACTTGTCCCACTGTTAGAACACACAGTGCACCCAAATGGTATGTACCAGAGGCATCAAGTAGTTAAACAAACTCCCTGGGTCTTTCTATTGCAGAGAATATCAACACATGAATACATAGCCTGCATACAGATGTCCTATCTGAAAGTGCATTATTACATGACTGAAAAAATATTTCAATGTTCAGACTCCTGTACACCACCAATTTCGGGAAGAACCAGTTACTAACTAGGAGTTTTCATTGTATAGCATTGCTGGGGGCAATCAGGAAAGTTAAGACCATTAGCTTCTTCTAGGAGGCAAAATATATTCTTAGTTATGCTGGTGATCCAAAGGCCAGCTGAGTGAAGTAACATCTACTGTCTCTGAGGGCACTTGTCATCCAAGCCTTCCCTTTGCTAGCCTACAATGCTGCTCTGGAGAATCTGAGTGTGCTAGTTTGAAGCAAGCTGGAATGTTTTGGTAACAGAACTAGATAACGGGCAGTGAAATGAAAAACAATTGTGTCTACTTCTCTCACAGTCACGCTGAGAACTCTGGGAAGAAGAAGAAAACATTCTCCATTTTGTCTCTCACTCTTGCTTTTGCCTTAGACCTGGTCACATCTCATTAACCCTGCTCCTACTAACCTTGCTCCCTAACCTCTTGGCTGCACCTCTTTTCTTCCTGAGGACTGGGGTAAGGTTGAGAGGGACGGGGGGAGGTGTTGGGGTGGTTTAAAAGCCCCTCCTGGGGACTCAGGTTTCTGGGAGGGGAGTTGTGCTTTTTATATTGTTTATCCTTTGTATATTTCTGTATATAATTGTATATAACTGTATATATTGTAAATAGCTGCTTGTAAATTCTGCTAGCTGTAAATAAATTGCTTCATCTATATTCCCAGGGTCCGTCTGAGTTAGCTGGGGCAAATACAAAAGTGTGGGGGGGCGGGGTAACCCCCAAACCATCACACTGAGAAAGGAGTACTCTAGTCTGTGTTTAACTAACTCTTGATTTAACAGCTCTCTTGGCCAGGTATTTGTAGCTCTATACCTGGTCTCTCTTTGCAAATCAGGCCTTCTACCATAGGCTGAATCCTATTCTCTAGTCCTTTGTGCTCTGCCAGTGTTGGGTGTGTGATATTGTGCCACTGCTTCTCACCAAGTTTTCTATTGCCTTAGGCTCTCCTGGTAGGGCCAAATCATTCTGGAATTGCATTTGCTGTTCTTCTGCTGTGGTGTTTTATTGCTTTTGTAGATATTGATCTGCTTTTGGAGTTGTTGGAACCAAACATCTCTTTGCATGTAAATGTCCAGAAAAGGAATTTCTGTAGGAATTAAAAACTGCAAAACTCTTATTTTACAAACTTCCCTTAAGCCATGCTTTTCAGAAGCAAAGAATGATTCAGATGGAACATGCTACCAATAAAGACTGGAACAAGTAATAGTTCCTCTCTATAAAACCCTATGAAAAGGGATATTCAGAGGTCTAAACCAATATCTTTAAAGCCTGGAGCCTCTAGACTATCTCAGGGAACAGTATCTCCCATCTGCTTTCTGATAGTAAAGCTCTATTAAAGTATAGGTGAGACAGGCAGTACTGTGATTTTGTTATTTTGGTGAAGTCACGTTGCCATGTCTAACATAAAATCAGATTTCCCTGAAAACTGCTCGCTAGATCTGAGCACAACTTTTCAACTTTGTTTACTTTAACAGAAGACTAAACACGGTAGGAAACACCAACCATCTTGAAGGGAATTGCTTCATTTCATTTACCCAACAAGGCTGTATCAAGATTTTCCCTATTTACTCCATAGAATATACTCTTGGTTTTACCAAATAGAGGTAATTGAAACTACATCAAAACTCCCTTACAAATAAGAATAATGCAAAGTAATCAACAAAAGATGGCTGATGCAAACACATTACCCCAGACCTCAGAGTCTGAGTAAACTCTTGTCCAAACTCTGTTTCCCTTGTCAGATATACAGTTGTTTCACCTTTACTCCTTGCTACTGCTAGCTTGGGAAAGGAGGCATTTTATTTGTGTCGTGGTACTACCTAAGAATTCATCTCATAAACGGACCCCACTTGTTATGTGTTATATAAACCTTGCAACAACACAACCTTATTTCCACAAATGAACACAGTTAAATTTTTAACAATTGGTCTCACATTGATCTACTTCTTCATCTCAGCCTTTCCCATCACCAAAGATTGACTAGGATATAAACATGCAAAATCAGGAATAAAGATTTTTAATAGGTCAGACCTCTATGAATTAGAATAGCTTGGAGGATGTCAATAGAGCTGTACTGATTTACAACAGCTGGATATGAATCTCCCAAGGCATACTGGCCCCATATGTGTATCTGGGAAGAAAATTACTAGCAGAAAGAATCAGCAATACTTTTGTAATGTTTTACATGAATCCCCCAATAGCAGGAGCTCGATAAATGTTTTGAATCTCTGCGGTAAGAACATAATGAATTGTGAAAATTGTGATGTTCTTTTGATGTAGGAAGTTGAGAGCTCTCAGTGAATCAACTTTATAATGAATTCTTTCAGATACTGATGAAAATGGTTCACTTACTAAGGAACTTAGCTTGATTTTGAAATTAATGTGGTAATTTAAAACTACTTTGGTAAAAAAAAGATTTAATGACAGCTGAAACCCAAAAAGGATAAAAGATGGAGGCTCAATGAATAAAGCATTTGCTGCTTCTGCTCTACAGGTTTAGCTGTACATGAGTGCTGTTTTCTGGGCCTATTATTGTCACATAACAAATTGTTCAAGTCCAGCTCCTCCTATGGTAGATGCTACACAAAATTACCCAAGTAAACTCTGGCTGCATTGAAACTGGTGGCAGAGCCTCATAATTTTCTATGATCTCAGTTTGCTTCTAACCTCCATGGACTAACTTTAATGACAAAAATTGAGCAACAGAAATTGCAGTAAACTGTGGACCACCAGCTCTCTGTCATCATGTCCTGGAGTCAGACAAAACTGTAGTATTCATGTCTAAAATTATCATCATTAAGGACATCTTAGTGATACAGTGTAAGAGATGAGGACAAGCAAAGGATTCTTTTCAGAGGCTTGGATTTGGCCATCAGTGAAAAACCATTCACATGACCATCAGCAGTCTAATCTTATTTCCTCAATGCATTAGGAAATGATTCATTATCTAATCTTATTTACATCATGGGCAATCCAAGTCATTCTCTTACTCTTTTTTAAATCCCTAAATCCCAGCTGAATGGATTACGCCAGTCCAATTTATGTTTGGAAATCCTACCTCTGATTGCTTCTGGGCAAAAATAAATACCATCATATGTATTCAGTCTGAGCACTGGAGTCAAGTCTTCATCTTGGGTAAATGAACATTGCTTGGTCAGATATATAGTGAGTTGCATCCATTTTTTTTAGTTGAAATATTGCCTAATATTGTAGGCAGAGAGGATTTCAGGACTTCTCAGGTATTTTCTACCACCTGAATGTGGTTAAGTATCATATTGCATCAATTGGTCCCTAACTATTAAATTACCATAATTACTAAATATGCATTAAAAGTAGCCCTCAATGACACCATCTTGGTACTTGGGTTGACAGAAAAGCAGCGTGGTGCAGCCTGAACATAAAGGAGCAGAGGCCCTTAAGATGGGCAGTACAAATCTTTACATCTTTCTTGTTTTTAAGTCACCAAATGATCCAAATAACCTGGAATATTTAATTAAAAGGTACCCTTTTTATCACCACCCCCCCCCCCCCGCCCCCAAAATCTTCATATTAGTTTTGTGCTCAGAGAACACAGAATATTTTTTTTTCAGAATTCAATGCCCAGCTACAGTTTCTATCTCCTGAGAATTCTGGCCAATGTTTTTAGCCATGATAAATCCTTTTCATACTGTGCTGGCTTCACTTGCTTCCAAGAATTCCTGAGAAATCTGGATGTCACATTTTTCTTGCTGATAACTGCAGAAGACAAACTAGTTTAGTGACATATGAATGCTCCAGAAACCACCTCTAAGTCAGGGCTAACTATCAGATCTCAGGATTCAGCCTTTAGCAGTTCAAGCCTAGGTGCTGCATAAAAGCATTTCTTTTCCTTCCAGTAAAATAGGATAAGGATGGACTTGTCATTTGAGATCTGTATTTTCTATATGGTCTCTGTGATCATAGTATCCAGTGCATTCAGCATTTACAGAGAACCTGTCATCAGTGAGAAACTGAGGCAAAGATAAATTTCATGACTTGCCCTGAAAATGAACTCAACTGAACTCAAACTGAACTCAGATTTCCTAAGTTCCAACCTGACAACTTAACCACCAAAATCATCTGTCACTAAAACAGTAAGAAAATTAGTAGAAAATGGTATGCTACACCCATCATGCCCTTTATTTATCTGGCATGGCATTTTATTCTGTTGCTTTACTCTGTTATTAAAAATGTACAAGAGAGTGATCCAAAGTGTCTTGATATATGATGAAGTCCATAGTTCTAAATCTGTCTATATATAAGGTTGCAAGAAATCCTAGGAATATTACATGGCAAGGTAGTTAAGAAGAAAAAAAGAAAAAAAATCAGCACTATATTTTTCCAGAAAATAGGATCATCCATAATTTTCTGAACAGAATTTTTCTTTTACCTTACTCATGAATTGGTGGTTGGGGAGAGGAAAGTGTTTGGGTTTTATGAAAATGTTGTATTTGGGTTTTCAGGGTTTTTACAGGAGAAAGACAAGTTTGTTACCTTGGAGAAAAGGAGACCAGCAACTTAATCAGGATTTTTAACATTCACTATATCCCTACTGTGCTATCATCAAACTGTCCCCTTTAAGATTTTTCTCTGTATTTATTGAATAAGACAAATGACACTAGAATAGGGCTGATCGTTGGACTCTGATGGATGTAGTTGTTTGGAGAATAATTTTGCTAGCAGTCATGGAAATGTGAAGGGCATAAAGGAAATGTGCAATATAAAGCAGAAGAGAAACAGACAACAGAAAATCACTGATCAGTGCCAGTACTCTCACTTCATATTACAATGCTCACCTCTTTCCTCTGCACAAAAAAAAAAAAAAAAAAAAAAAAAAAAAAAAAAGAGATGTACTAAAACTAAAATCAGAGGAGTTGGTAATGAAACAGTTAACATAAAAGAGGAAAAAAAGCCCTAGGTGTATTTGACCAATCCAGCTCATGCAGTCTGAGTTCAACGGGCAACAGCAGTGCAGAAGGTTTGTAAGATGCTAAGTATACACCAAGAAAGAGGCATATCTGTAACAAAGCCAGTACATTTACATTTTTACTTTATAAGACCCTATGGGGGTAGACCAAATTTGGAATATAATGTCCAGTTTTGGTCATGGCAACAGAAGACAGATGTAAATAAAATGGAGAAAGTACAGCAGAGGGCAGCTAAAATGATTAATGTACTGGAAAAGGCTAACACAGTAGCTGAGAGAATGATGAAATGGGAATTATTTAGCCTCAAGGAAAGGTGATTAGGAGGTGAACTGACTGAAATATTTAAACCACCCATGGGTTATTATAAAATTAAGCTTGAAGATCAATTTGGAGTTTCTTGACAGACTAGAAATATGGGATGCAGGACAAAATACACAGGTCTCTGCAGTACACAAGTCAATTGCATGGGATGCCTGTGTTTGGAAACTGCAGTACAGTCTTTTTGCTGCAACACAGAGGTACACATAGCCTTTGAATAACTGGTGAGAGTTGAAGGTTTGATCATCTACAGTATCACTCCCTCTCTTAGCAGAAGTCTGGGTAGGTAAAGACTGCTCTGTTCAGATCATATCCACTCAGAAATGCAGCTGCCTGCTTCTTTTAATAACTACAAAGTGGCTAAATACATGGTTCCCAAATGGAATGGCTAGTTCCCTGCCAGCAGGACAATTTATGACATGACAGGTTCAGCATCATCTTTGGAGCTCATACTCTGAACCTAAAGGTGTGATTCATCTCATTTCACTTCAGGCATCTAAGGTAAGGCAAGGCACCAACTTTAAGCTAGTCCCCTCAGCTGCCACTGCAGTCACAGGAGAGAGGAAGAGATGCTGCCAATGCAGTGGTTCATGCCCAGTCTCAGGTTTGTTCCTAAGACAGGTAAAATTAATTGCTTGCTGGAGGTGCCTTTCTCTTTCCATTGTTTCTACTGGCAGCCTCAAATCTAACTAGGCTAGGTACCTTTTTAGCAGCCATTGCCATTGTGTCTCTGAGTTATGAAATTAATACTAGGAGCCATGAGCATGCATATAAAGCAGAACTCGTAGACAATAGGGGACCAGCTTTTAGACCAGGTAGATGGCATTTAAGACAAGAATTAAGTCCTCAGGGTAAAGTAATAGAGATGATGAGGAAAGGTAAAGAGTTCAAGCTCACTTATAGTCATTCAAGAATCCAGGAGTTAAGCAAAAATTTTTTGATGAACAAACAGTTCAGTTTGTCACTGATGGATGAAGGCTCTGAATCTGTACTGAGGCAGTCCTGCTATGGTACTTAAGCAGTGCAGACTAAGAAAAATAAACTGCACCTGAACAAAGGAAGGAAGAGGATACACTGGCCATTAACAGTGAAATATGATGTTTTTAATTAGCAAGTACTAATTGTAGGACTGGATATACAGTGGAATGGAAACATCAAATCTCAGGTGAAAGTAGGTGATAGCAAAATACTATTAATCTGAAAAGGTATAATGAGGAAAACAAAGTAAGAGAAAATGGAAAGTCTGATTGTTCCTTCCAGCAAGAAAATGTTATTATCAATAAAAAAAATTAAGTGGAGCCTATTTTTTCTGTACTGACACAAATTTTGTACAGTAGATATACTGTTTGAATTATATTTTTTGCATTTAAAAGCCAAAAAAATGAACAATATTAATTTTCCAACGTAACATGGATTTGAATCAGTCATGGAAATCCATTAAAGTGACCCAAAAAGTTGCCCAAAAGTGATGAATTTCACAATAGTGACAAGAAGTAGGATGGAAAAGAAGAAATGGAACATAGGAAAAGGAACTGGAATGAGAGTTTATATATAACTACATATCCAGAAGAGAAGACAAATATGTACACAGATCTGTGCCATGGTCTAGTTGATTGGATAGGGCTGGGTGCTAGGTTGGACTGGATGATCTTGGAGGTCTCTTCCAACCTGGTTGATTCTATGATTCCATGATTCTATGATCTGCAGATAACAAAAGAAATGTACCAGAGGACTATCAAGTTTTACCTTTCTAAAGCTATGCAGGGAAAAATTAAGAGCGAACCCGTTATTTCTGGTGAACTTGCTCTCCTTCAGAACTTAGTTTATATATCACCTGTGTGAGATCTGAAGGGATCAAAATTGCCCTGGACTTTGCTTCCAAAAAATTAACCAGAGTGATCAATAAAATACAAGCTACTGCATAATTAGAATTCAGTGATCATGCCATTAGATCTGAAATATTTGTAAGGAGAAGGTAGTGTCATCATGGAGCACTTGTACTACAGTCAGACTTTTAAGAATGTACAACAATTTTTTTTTATTGCCTTGAATTGGGTATTTGACAGATAGGAGATTATGGTGTACTTGGTAAATATTTAAGAACAGATTAAAATGATAACATTAATTCCACCAGAGTTTACCAGATTAGAGATGAAGAGTTGAATGCAGTTTAGTATCATAGTATCATCAGGGTTGGAAGAATCACATATAAACAGGAGTAGCCACAAATACTGGAAAAAAACATTTACATTACTGTCTGCACCCTATCAAATCTATTAACTGGGTTTTTTTAAGGTAGCATAAGATGGTTTATTTTAGTGGGTGAAAACATAAATTGAATGTGAAGAGAAATTGCAGATCATCAGTAAGTTTGTAGATGATACCAAGCTAGGAGCAGGTGTTGATCTGTTGGAGGGTAGGAGAGCCCTGCAGAGGGACCTTGACAGGCTGGATAGGTGGGCAGAGGCCAATGGGATGAGAATTAACAAGGCCAAGTGCAGAGCTCTGCACCTTGGCCACAACAACCCCAGGCAGTGCTACAGGCTGGGGACAGAGTGGCTGGAGAGCAGCCAAGCAGAAAGTGACCTGGAGGTGCTGGTAGACAGTGGCTGAAGATGAGCCAGCAGTGTGCCCAGGTGGGCAGGAGTGCCAATGGCATCCTGGCCTGCATCAGGAACAGTGTGGCCAGCAGGACAAGGGAGGTTATTGTGCCCCTGTACTCAGCACTGGTCAGGTCACACCTTGAGTGCTGTATCCAGTTCTGGTCCTCTCAATTCAAGGGAGACGTTATGGTACTGGAACATGTCCAGAGAAGGGCACCAAGGCTGGTGAGGGGCCTGGAATACAGCCCTGTGAGGAGAGGCTGAGGAAGCTGGGGGTATGAAGTCTGGAAAAGAGGAGGCTCAGGGTTGATCTCATTGCTGTCTACAGATACCTGAAAGGAGATAGTTGTAGACAGCAACAGAACAAGGGGACACTCTCAAGTTGCACCAGGGTAGGTATAGGCTGGATGTCAGGAGGAAGTTCTTCACAGAGAGAGTGATTGGCATTGGAATGGGCTGCCCAGGGAGGTGGTGGAGTCACCATCCCTGGAGGTGTTCAAGAAAAGACTGGGTGAGGCACTTGGTGCCATGGTCTAGTTGACTGTCTATGTCTGGGTGCTAGGTTGGACTGGCTGATCTTGGAGGTCTCTTCCAACCTGGTTGATTTTATGATTCTATGATTCTATATTAGGACTTTTTACATTTAAAATCAAAAAAGATTAAGAGAGATTATGATAAAAGTCAAAAAAGGCAACTTAACATCAGTATTCAGTTCTCTGTGATTATATTTGTCCTTCCAGAAGTACAAAGAATCACAGAATCATAGAGTGGTTTAAGTTGGAAGGGACCTCAAAGACCATCCAGTTCCAACCCCCTGTGATAGGCAGGGACACCTCCCACTAGAACAGGTCGCTCAAGGCCTCATCCAACCTGGCCCTGAACACCTCCAGGGAGGGAGCAGCCACAACCTCCCTGGGCAACCTGTGCCAGCGTCTCACCACCCTCACTGGAAAGCACAGTGACGACACAATGAGGCTGAGCAAGCTCAAAGACATTAAGTTGATAATGTTGCTTTCTCTGACACTTCTACCTCGCCAGGACTCTGGAGGTGCACTGTAGTAAGTACACTGTATGAGGCAACAGCAGTAGTTTCTTCACAGAATCATAGACTGGTTTGGGTTGGAAGGGAGCTCCAAAGGTCACCTAGATCAAGCCCCCTACAGTGAGCAGGGACATTCTCCATTAAAACAGGTTTCCCAGAGCCCTGTTGGGCCTGACCTTGAATATGGCCAAGGATGGGGCCTCAACTACCTTCCTGGGTAGCCCATTCCAGTGTTCCACTAGCCTCATGGTAAAGACTTGTTCCTAACACCCAGCCTACTCCTCTCTGATTTCAAACCCTTGCCGCTTGTCCTGTCACTGCAGGCCTTTGTAAATGCTCTCTCTGCAGCCTTCTTGTAGGCTCCCTTCAGAAGGTTCCCCCCAGAATCTTCTCCAGACTGAAGAACCTGCACCAACATTCTGGCCCCCCAGTTCAAGGGGGACATAGAACTGCTTGAGAGAGTCCAGCACAGAGCCACAAAGATGATGAAGAGAATGGAACATCACTGTTACTGAGGAAGACTGAGGGAGCTGGGGCTGTGCTGCTTGGAGAAGAGGAGACTGAGATGTGACCTCATCAGTGGCTATAAAGATGTGCAGGTGAGTGGCAGGAGGCTGGAGCCAGGCTCTGCTGGGTGGTGCCCAGTGCCAGGACAAGGGGCAATGGATGGAAGCTGAGGCATAGGAAGTTTCATTTAAACATGAGGAGGAATTTTTCCCCTGTGAGGATGACAGAACCCTGGGACAGGCTGCCCAGGGGGGTTGTGGAGTCTCCCTCTCTGGAGATATTCTAAGCCCACCTGGATGTATTCCTGTGTGATCCGGTATAGGACATGCTGCTCTGTCACTCTGGAGGTCCCTTCCAACCCCTGACATTTTGTGATTCTGTGAGCATTCACCCAGCAGGACTGGTAGGAAAGGATGAGTGGCCACAGTCCATGCTGCAGCTGGCACAGATTGTTGTTAAAGGTGGGACTGGACAACATTAAACCCATATATATTTTTCTCCTCTGTGTGTGGGGTTTTAGACGAGAATAAAGGACAGTTTAAAGAGGAATTAAAGAATCCATCCATATTGTATGTGTGTGTTTGTACAATGTATATACATTTAATAAACACTTGGGGTTTGTTATGACATCAAAATAACTATGAACTTCAATAGATCTAGACAGCAAGACAGGACTCTGATCCTTACATTCACCTTCCTATCAGAGAAGAAAGATGATGAGAAGTCTCCTATTAATAGCTCCAGAAAAATGGTAGCATGTTTCTGCTCTCACTTGACAGGGAAGGACTTGAGTGCCCCATGGTTGCCAGATGTGCTCTGAGTGAAGTTAGGGTTGGTCTTGTACAGCTGGCAGTCCAAGAGTAGGATAGAAAGTGAGCCCTTGGCAGTATCTTGTAAGGATGGGATGAAAACTGTTTTATATATTTTATCCAAAACATAGTCTAAATGTGTTAGATGTCTGCAAACAGTGCAGGCTAATGAGGGGACCCTTTGAACACAAAAAGATTCATGGCTGGATGGCCCCTGAGAGTCTTTCATCTTTCACAAGACCAAATCGGAACAAAAGGTTGGTTTATTAGTAGTTTTCTATTCCTCAGCCCAAATGCTTTATGGCCTCTGGAGATGCATGCAAGGGAAGAGTCAAAAACCAGAGACATCACATGAAATATTGCTGTGGTTTACAAGATTGGATTGTGCTCGTGCTCATTCACAAACACAGTGATGCACAAAGGCAGGGAGGGCCCTTGGATCTGTGGTCTGAATGTGCCTTATGTTGTGTGCCAAGCTATGGGCACAAGCTCACCATTAGTTATTCATATCTATAAAATCACCTTGCCTATGATGTGATACCAGCTACCAGACTCCAAAGTCCTGTGCTAGGGTGCAAGAGAAGATGATGTGACTGGTTAAAGTATAAAACGGGATATGAGGTTTTGGGATTCTCCTCTCTCCTATGTGATTAATGAAAGGAAGCATAAAGACTCTGTGCTTCAGTTTCCCACTTAGAAACAAGGATAGCAAAGCATTTCTGTTGTGTACAGTAGGGTAACCCTCACCATCACAGTCTAGAGTGTGCTTTAATGTGTCAAGTAGGTAAACTCAGATGAACTGTACAGTACTATCAATCTTACACATGTCAAGGAAGACTTTTGGCTGTTACAAGCCCCTAATCTTTTTTGCTCCTGCCTTCCTTTCCACTCAGAATGCCTCAGACACGTGCTGAGGAAATAGCACTGTGATGGCAGCTGAGGAAGGGCCAGTGGGTACTGAAGTGTGGTTTTGTCAGTTTAATAAGCTGCTGCTCTTGCAAAAATGGCTACAGTCTCTAAACTTAACCCCTGAGAACTTCAATTATTTTATCTACCAATCTTGTGGATTACTGACACCCTCCAAGGAAAAAGCTGTTGTCTTAGATTAGCCAAAGCAGCTACAATGCTGCCTTCCTTAGAGACAGAGGATGACTTAGCTGTCTTATCCTTGGAAAATCTATATAATCCGAAGATTAATCCAGAAGACCCTGATCTCTTTGCAGCAAAAGGCCATTCCTCACAAACAGCTTTCTCTCTATCAAAGCTAGCTCTTCACTTTCTCTTTCAGCCTAGAGTAAAAAGAGCTGTAATTGTCCTAACAAAAGCATTTTAGTGTCATGGATAACAACTGTCATAATACAATTTCTTGCCTAGATAAAATTTATCCAGAGAATGAAATGGCTCCTACATTCCTTACTATGAAAAGGGAGTTATTTGCTATCAGTTAAACAAAAGCACCAAGGAAACTAGATGAACAGCTTTCTCTTGGATCTTTTAAAGGTATTTTAGGCCACAAAATACTTGGTACTGTATGTGTGTTGACTTTAAAACCATTGTGGGATACAAAATAATGCACGTTGCCTCTCACAGCTGCTTCATTAGTCTGATTTACCTCCAAGGTTTCTGTTTCAAGCAAGTCTGCTAGTCTTGCATACAAAAAGATCAGCCATGAGCTGAGTCTTTTGTCCTCTCAGTAAGAGAGAATAAAGAGTACAAAACAAAACAAGACCTTCCCTACAAAAGTAGTGTGTCAAATTAGCAGGGCACTTCAAATACAAAGATCTTCAAATTCTCACTCTTCTTTTTCAGAGGAGAGAAGAAAAACCTGGTGTAACAACAAAACACAGTCTTCGATGTACCACTTTGAAAATAACTAATCAATCAATCTCTCTCTCCTTTCCTGTGCCCATCTTTTTGGGAAGAAAAGATTGAAAGTAATTTGAAAAGAAATGTCCAAGAAATCTCAACTGACTAAGCAGAAACCACATCTAAAACAAATAGTGAAAGCTGAAAATGTCCCTGCTCCTCTGAGCAGGGTAGCAAGGGAGCAAGAGTCCTAGAGCAGGATGTGGGAGCTTTACAGGTTGCTCAGAGTTCCAGTGTGAATGAAGTCGTGTAAGTTATCTCACCTGCTCTTACTAGTGATTGTGGGACATTTTAGAGTGCAACCTTTTGAAATGTACATAAAATGCTGTAGATGCTCTCCTCTCCTGAGGGCATCCATAGCATGGATCTGAATGTGGCCTCACAGTTGGCAGAAACTGTGTGGGGCTTTCTGTTTACACTTATTTGTATACAGAGACTGGCTTGTTTGCTGCCTTTTCCAAATTACTGCCCTCTGCATTTTCCTGGGTTTACATGCACTGCAGTTAAATCACTTTTTTTCTGATAAATATGGAAACTTGATGACTTGAAAAAAAATCTTTCCATGTCAATTCTGCAGTTCATATTCATGCTGAGATTGTATCTAATTTTGAAAATCTTCACACTTGTGCCCTGCCATCATGTGTAATCTTTTATGCATGGCTACCTCCACTGCTGCTGAAGCAGTTGCTATGCGACAGATGAACCTGCTCCATGGGGCCCTGACATTAGTAAAAGCAAATTGACCACAGGAGCACTAATCTAGCATGAAAAGCAGTTGGTGCCATGCATTTCCTAGAGAAGGATTACCTAATCAACAAGCAAAACCTCCTTTTAAACGTGAGCTGAATTGCCAGGGTCTGGATTTCCCTGTTCCACACCTTTTTGCTACATGAAATCATCCTGAAGAGTGAAGTCTGCAAAGGTGCATTACTCAAGAGGAACAGAGACTCACCTCTGATCAGATTCTTCGGCTCTCACACTGGCCTGCTTGCAAATTTATCATCTGGGCTGCAACTTGTTTCTCCAAGGTTACCAAAAACTGGTAATGAAGGCAAATAAAGACGAAAGATGGTCAGACAACAGTGAACATCACCCTCTTATCATCTCACTGATAAGACGTGTGAAATTTATGTGCCAAATAGAAAGGGTTAGATGCTGAAGCAGTCACCTAATCCACAAGGAAACCAGGGCATAATGCTTTCTGCTCAAAAAGCACCACAGCCCACTGTTGTGTTTCTTAGAGAAGGTGATCTCAGGGGAATTATACTTTGCCAGCCAGATCACTACTAACATCATTATTAGTGATTTAACCCTGCAAGTACTGGGCAATTTTCTTTGAATCCATCAACAAACATATGATTATATTAGAGAAAATGAGCCCTGACTCACATAAAGGTTCAGCTGACCCCTGTCCTGGTTGGTTCTGAGATGGAGAATGCTTATAATCTCCTGTTTTCTCCTAGAGGTAGAAAGGCTTTTAAACCCTGTCACAGGTGGACAGAGCTGCTGGAAAAAGAAAATTCAAAAGCCATTTTTCAAATGACAAGGGTTTTATAATGCAAACCATTTTCAGGAGAATTATGGGTGCTTCAGTGTTGGAGGATTCAAATTTGCCCAAAGAAGGGTCTCTGCAGCTTCATTACATTCCAATGAGATTTGATTACTGCATAAAAGACAGGTTCCCCTGCCCTTCTGTCTTCTGTTGTGATGCACCATAAAGAAATCTAACAATCCAGTGTGCAATGCAACACATGTCAGAATACTTTGCATCCAGATATTACAGAGACAGCATCTCAGACCTGAGACCACAGAGTACTACATCTAAGAGTAAAGCCATATCCTGGCTGCACTTTGACTGCAGCCTAGGTTGTGCCAAGGGTTCAACATTCTTAGCTCTCAATGTAGAAGACGCCTCAAGTTTCTCAGGAAGTATTTGGAACCAGACAGGATAAGAATGGGATGACATCTTCCTAGGGATAATGCTGAAAACTGATGCATCATGAGGCTTATAAAAGGAAAACAGAAACTCTTGATCTCCTTAACTCTTCATTTGTCTGAGCTTATGAACATAGAATCACAGAATCATAGAATAGCTTAGGGACGTCAAAGGTCATCCAGTTCCAACCATCTGCCATAGGCAGGGACACCTCCCACTAGAACAGGTCGCTCAAGGCCTCATCCAGCCTGGCTTTGAATACCTCCAGGTAGGGAGCATCCACAATCTCCCTGGGCAACCTGTTCCAGTGTCTCACCACCCTCACTGGAAGGAACTTCTTCCTAATATCTAGTTCAAATCTTCCCTCTGCCAGTTTAAACCCAGTACTCCTCATCCTGTCATTAGAAAACCTTGCAAATAATAATATAATCATAAACATAATAACAAATACAACAGAACTTGCTGTCCTTCAAATAATAATGTCATTTAAGTCATCAAATGAGTTTTATTTCTAACACTGCTGCTGGTGGTGACTAAACTCTTGTCAAGACATACAGTACAAGAGTTACTGACTATTCACCAGGTGACATGAAGGGACTTGATAGTACAACTTCCATTAACCTTAATAGGATCTACAGAGCTAAGTCTGAATGTTTAACCATCACTATATCTCTTCTATTCTGTGCAAACTGGCTTGAAGAGCACAATAAGCAAATGGACAGATACTGCCTTTAGCATAGTGATTGAACAGCATATATTCAGCATACCTTAACACTGATCTCAGATGGGTCCCAATTATTGCCCCACGCACATCAGCACAATGGCTCACCTTGTAAGCCTTGCCCTACACAAACGTACAAAGTTCTTCACATCAGCTGAGCTTCAGTTCCTTACAGTGTTATACTAACCAGCCTTTTATGCAGGATTGTCTACTTCCACAGATAAGGAGCTATCATATTCTGTACTTGTAAGAACTTTTATTCAACCTCATCATAAATGAATCAAGATCAGATATAGGACGAGTGAGAACTTGGGAGACAGGAGTTTAGAGATTTAGTTCACTCATACAGGAGAGATTTAGTTCACACTGAACCAGTGCTCTAGTGCAGATCTCAGGGCATCAGTAGACATCAGCCAGTGGTAACATTATGCATTGGATAAGTTCAATGAAGCTTTTGGAAATTCACACTGTAGATTTATTGCCATATACATTGACTGTGAGGCAACCTCTGTAGCACAGAACCACAACTTGGTGGTTGGAACTTCTGTGTCCAGGCTTTACAGAGATCACTATGTGCTATAAATTATTACCACCTTACAGTTGTCTACCGAAGTGACTCCACAACTATAGCTGGTAATTCTGTAGTTGTGCCCTACATGTGCAGATGCATGTTTAAATGGCACAGGCATGTGGAGCCCTTATTTACCCACTCAAGTGCCAGCTGGTGCAAAGCAGACACTGTTTTCAACTGGCCTCTTGTCACTGGAACACAAGAAACTTGGAATCTCTTTCCAGCTTTGTCCTCTGTCTGCTTTGCAGCCCTAGCTGTGTCATTTCACTTCTCTGTGCCTGCTGGTTAAACTATTTTTCTTATCTATGAGATGCAGATGTTCTTTCTAGGCTGCACTGAGGTATGCTTATAAAATGCTTTAAAAATGCTAGGTGTTATTTGCATTTACTCAAAAAATCCAAATGGATACGTTAGACCCCACTATGCAACCAAGACAACCCGTGAATCCTTGCACCTAAGGAATTTACTGTGCATTGTGGCACTCACTGGGAACTTGGATTTGCCCAGGAAATGTGACATCTTTTGCACAGCTCTTACCTCCAAGTGGACTATTTTATCCAACAAATGTCTAAATGAAGGATACAGAATTGGAAGGCTGTTAAAACTGTGCAGCTTCAGTTGTTGGCCACTGCATCCTTTAACTTGCTAATGAAGGCAGCCAACATCATCTATGAACTAGATTCAATATTCTTAATGTAAAGCCCCTGTAAAACTGCTCCTATTGCTTTCATCACCAGTTTAGATACATTTATTCTTGCCCCAGGTTTAACTCTTCTTCTCTCTCTCTCCATTCTTCACTTGCCCTTGCATGCACGCACACATGCGATTCGGTATATATCCTTACAAAGAAAGAAATTATATCCATTCAGTATTGACTTGCAGGTTCAGCAGGCTTTTAGGATATGCTACAACCCAAGGAGAAGAGCTGTGTCCAAACTGGCCTCCACAGGAGCCACCTCCAGTTCTAGAAAGACAGGATGTTGCTTCAGCACAGCATTCCACCTCAACAAAGAAGCACTCCTGCACTGCAGAGTGCTTCAGCAGAGGTTCAGGGCTACACTGATTGGTATTTCCACATTTACGGGCACCATCTGGATGTACTAGCTCAGGCAGGTGATAGCTCAAAGCTTCCTTTGCTGCACCTCAATGTATAGAATAGATAAACTCTCAGTTGTCTGCTATGCTCTTCAGGTCCCCCTTGTCACCCCACTGTCCTTTCCAGCACCTATTTCAGCTAGACTTCAATATCATTGAAGGGAAGTGGTGAGAGTTACACAGATGAGATTGCTCAGAACTCGTCAGTGTTTTGTACAATGGTCTTAATATTTCCCTCTTTCTCATGGAATTAATGGATCCTGTGATCACATAGGGGGCTTCTGCCCATTCATGTTAATTTAATCTCTCCTATTGTTCATCAGAGCTTTTCTTCTGCCCTAACAGCCACTTCTTTTTTTGGAGCAGTGACACACATTATCATTAAGCAGGGCAACGCTCAAACCCTCAAGGGTTACAATTAGGTTTCAGGGTTCCGTGTGGGAGGATTGCACCAGAATACTATAGTTCTTTATTCTTTAATGATCATTGCACTCCCAATGTATAATAAAATTCATTTCCTGTCCTTCTGGATATACAAGACAAAAGTAATTAAAACAAAAATTAAGAAGCTCTTGTTGTATGTAATAACAAGGGTCCAAATTCAGCTTTCAGCAAAGCTCTGACAGCTTGATTCTGTGCCCACGAAAGTCACTGGCAAATATCTCACTGTCTCTAGCTGGGCAAGGTCAGGCTCACCATGAAGTAGCTGAGAATTTTGTATTTATATCCATAGGCAAAACCTTCCTCTCTATCTCTCACTGTGAAAAGAACAACTTTTGCCTCCTCCAGACACTACTACCATTTGTGAATGATTTCACCTGGACTCTGAGCGCTTGTGTGAGTTGCCTTATTCTTGCTCTGGTCTCACTATGAGATGGGAACAGGAATTTTGAGAAGGCTGTCCAAGATTTATGCAGTTTCCTTTTTTTTCTTCTCTCTCTCTCTCTCTTTTTTTTTTTTAATACATAATCAAACAAATTACCAGATATACTGCATGCATTTTACAGCAAAGTATCTTCCATTTCAACATTTGTGGCCTTTTCTCCTGTATTTTTGTGCCACTGACAATTTAAGTTTATATTCCTTACTACATGGTCCAGAGAGAACTGGCAGCAAGGCTGGGAACCAAAAGCATGAACTTCCAACTCAGAGCTGGGAGGACAGGAGGATGTTTAAAAGATCTAAGCCCAAACCTGTACGTTTCATGTGATGAAAACTAATTATAAAATCAGAACGCATTACCATAATTGTTTATATCTGTGTTTTAAGGAATTTGCTGTCTTCTGAATCTAATAAACGAAGGAACTGAAGCTTGACTGCTACAACACTTTTTAATCTGTTTGGAAATTAGTCCAAACAATGAAGAAATGCTTTCCAGTATCACAAGAAAATGTTACAGTAAGGAAAGAAAATGGAAGGGAAAGACAAACCCTTTAAAAAATATACATGAAACAAACAAAAGTGCTTAATTATTAATTGAGGATAACTGGGGGGCAGAATGTGCCTGACTTGCCTGGAGTGCAGGATGAGAGCAAGGACATGAAGACTGCCCTTGACTCTCTGACCCCACACATTCCCAAAATATTCCATGCATTGCTCCCCAAGGAAGCTGACAGCCAGGGACACTTGTGCACTGGCTGGGAGGGGCTTAGTGTGTCACAGCCACATTCCCACCCCTCACAAATCCTTGAGCTCTATGCTGCACCTGAGGTTCAGTAGCAAATGAGTACAGTACACACTCAGTGAGCTATCTGTCAAATACTGCCACCTCTGTGTTTTTATCCCTCTCAGCAAGGTAGTCTTCAAGCATCTGCTCATACTTCTGCAGCTGAGGCAGAATAATTTAAAGACACCAGATACAGAACAATTGTTTAAGAGCAGCCAACGTAGGCAGAGGTTTAGTATAACTCTGTTTAGTATTAGCACAGATCCTTCATCTGGTTTTGGCAGTAAAAGAGAAATTAGTCCCTTTCTTCTTTGACTTCTACAACTGCTCACCTCATCACATTGTGCTTACAGCTGTTAGAGGTGCCTAAGATTAAACACATTTTTGGCAAAGATTGCAGTGTACACAGTTTTGTGTCAGGTAGGGAAGCCTGTGTAGGAGGTTAATATGATCAGCTACACCAAACAAGAACAGTAATGGCACAAAGTCCAATAAAGGTCCTAAAATCAGCAGCACTTCTGAAACTCACCTGGACCTGATTTTTTGCAGGCATTGTCAGGAAGCCTGGTGAGAGTGCACTTGCATCAGCTGAGCTCAGATAATTTCTGCAGTTCAGATTCAGCAAAGTTTCCAATACCTGAATGAGCAAAGACAGTAAATAAGTGATGTTTTCATCCTACTCATGATCTTCCAGATGCAAAACCAAATGCAGCAGTGGGGAGGACCAGACCATTTGTTAGTGTCTTTACCTCTATTACACCTGTATTGTGCATCAAAACATGACTTTGGTTCCAATCTTTCAAAGCACCAAGGCATGCACAGCTTTCAGCAGGAGTAAGCCTGCTAATTTCATGGTACATCTCATCTGCCTTGAGATGAGTGTCACTGATCCTATGCAGGGATGCTATGGCTCTCAGTACAAAATGTAGCACCCAATTAATTTTGCACAGAATGGTAAATTCAGTCACACTGCACTGTAATTTTGCAGGGGGTCAGAACTGCTCCAGAAACACTCTGAAAAGAAGCTGTATCACTGAGTCGGAAGAAAATCCTCTAATATTTTGTCTGTGGAAGGCATCTAAATATATATTTTTAATCATGATTTGACCAAAATAATCTTTTGCAAGGGTGAAACAGTGAGTGTTCAAATCTTGCAGCAGAATGAATATGCAAAAAGTCCAGCTGTTTTGCCCAGCTGGGGAAGCAGTGCTTACTGAAAGCATAGGTCAGCTATGTGTCTGCAAGGCAAGGTACAGTGGGGGTAATTTCTTACACTTCTCAGCCAGTGTAAAGTTCTCTCCCTCTTTTCTTTTTCAGGATGAAAGCAGCATTTGTGGCTTAACAACAACAACAACAAAGCTTGCTAAAGGAGATTCTCTTTCTATTCCAGCTTGCATGCATCTCCCACATGTTCCTGAAGTGTCTGCAGCAATAGGTGTTTGTTGTACTGTTCTATAGCATCTCAAAGAGCTTTATAAGCACATCTGCTTTGATGTTTCATTACTCTTAAAAATAAAGTTGTGGAAGAAGTGTTTACTTCCTTCCTTTTTTTTTCCCCCAAGATTTGAAAAGAAAGAGGCTAGAGATTGATTTGGGCTTTTTAAAATACTCCATTTCCAAATAAAAAAAGCATCATGTGCCTCTCAGATGGAGAATATGCTTCAGCTGTATGCTCAACTGAGCTGGTTTCCTTGGGAATATATCACAGCTGGGACGTGACGTGCTTCTAGACTTCGATTTCATTTCTGAAAGCGAGCAGTCCTCCATAGCTTGTTAGTCTTCTAGCAGAAATGATATCTTAGCAGCTTGAGCCAAACAAAATTTTAGCCCTCAATAATAAAAATGAGTTGTGAGGAGTTCACAACTAGATATGTGAGATAAAGAATATCTGAAGGGGAAAGGCTGACAATATTGTTGGGATTGACAATATTCTTGGCCTTATTTGAGGGGAATCTCTCTAAGTAGCATGTATGAGGAAAATGTATTCCCTTTAGACCACACCTCCAGCTTTTTTACTGCCAGCAGATACTTTAGTTAGCCAAGCAAGCATCTCTTCTTCAAACTCTTTGCAACTATCGACTTTCTGAAAGCACAAACTCCCGGGAGGAGTTTAGCAAAACAAATAAAGTAATTAAATACATGAAATGAACTATGAGGATAACAACGCCAGAGATCGATTTGTAACACTTAATGCAAACCTTGCTATTTAAAAAGTGCTACAGATTTTGTTGTACACTCTTCCTGCCAGGACAAGTACGCTTTAAGTAACCACAATGTTGCTGCCTCAGAGAACATGATTTCAGCTGCTTCCTGCTTGACGTAGTGAACATCCAAGTCCTAGTGGAAAAAAATTCAATCAGAATTCTCTCATTTTTGCTAAATTTCTTCCAGGTGCTCTGCAGAGATGCTCGCACAGCTTACACTGCGGGCTTTAACAAACTGCTGTTGCTACAACAGGAAGCACTTGTGTGAGGATGTGAAAACCCTGGCAATACCTCGTGCACAGGAGAAAGTACTCTTCTGACCTCTTTCATCCTCTCTATCTCTGCATCCTTCTCATCAAAAGATTTGTATGCTGAAATCGTCATGCACAAACTCAACGTTTTTGCATTTGAATCATATTTTTACATCAGCTTTCGTTCCCTCCCCTCCTCCCCCCCCCCACCCCCCCCCCCAGTTTCTTTTGTACATCTTCTCGAGCCTGTAAATGCCCAGGCAAAAGCTGTAGAGTATATCCTTTTGGGTCCCAATTAAGATTCTGAACTGCTGTTCTCTGTATGATAACAACCTGAAGTGCTGACAACACGCTACCTGTCAACAGGCAAATGAAGGCCAACCATCTGTTCTACTATAAATTGTCTCCATTATTCTCAACTTGAAAATCCACTTTAAAGACTCCCCAATTATCTGGTAACCTGCACCAAATGATGCAATGTTATTTTAACTGGAATCGTCACCGTGTACAAAGAAAATAAACATTAGAAAGCTTTGAACAAAGAAAGCTTTCTGAAAAGCTGTTTTAAATCTGATTTTGTGTATACTGCTCTGATGTGCGTGCTGGAGCAGCTCCGAACGGCAGAGGCAAAGAGTATCAGATTACTGCTGGTTGAAAACCTGAATTTCAATTGATGGAGTCAGCTGTGCGCTCCTGCTCAGAAGCCTTTTGTTTCAAAACACTGTAATTACCAACCTCCTGCAAATCACTAGAGCTCTCCTGGACACACAGGACCTGGCATGGCCACACACCTGACGCTGCCCCAGAGATGTCATCTGCCCCTGGGGACTGCAGGCTCACTTGTGCAGCTCCAAGGAGAAGTGCACCTATGCAGCACAGGCTTGTTATGTCAGGTCATCAGCATGTCAGTGGAAGAAGTTCAGAGGTGAGATACCGAAGGAAAAGACCTCAAACGTGTTTGATTTGGGCTTGTATTTAGTTTAGTTGAGCTGGAATTTAGTTTCAGGATTTTCATTTCCAGAAGCAGGCATCAGCAAAATCAAGCACTAAAGGAAGGGTTGAGATCTTGCTCGTGTCTCTGGTTTCCTGTCCCTAGACCAGTTCCCATTCCTCACATGGCTTGCTAGCTTTTCTCTTTTGTGCATTCCCTGCTTTCCATCTCACCTCACCACAGGCTTGCAATGCCTCCCTAAGCAATGGAATTGGAACCTTCCCCTTTCCACCTAGACACTGAGGAAACCATGACCTGGCATGCCTAGTTTGCCAGAGACTGAAAGCACGTACAGCTTGTACCTGTGCATTACAGACTGCACAGAGCTGCAACTAGTGATGTCCAGGGTCTGGTTTGCCTGTGGTACACTATCCCAGATTCTTTCAGAAGAGCAAGGATGCCAACACCCTGATTTTGCTACCTTGTTAAAGCCTGCTACAGAAGGCCATGAAAAAAAAGATGGTGAGTTTAGTCCAGTTTTCCAACACCTCATCACATCACTGGTACCTGTATAAAGAGTAAAATGATACACAAAACCAGAATCTATATGGGTATAAATGAACACATGCACTGTGGGGCAGACAATTCAGCTTTTCCTGTTCAATAACCACAACTCCTATCAGCAAGCAAGCAGGTCAGTCTTAAAAGCTACTCAGAGGATGATTCACCTACCAACCATATCTCCAGACCTCTGCATGCAGTAGTGCTCAGGATGTTGAACACAAGACTCAGTACACCTCTATTGCAGTCACAGAACCACAAAGCTAAATAGTGTATCTATCTACCTCAAAAACATGTTTTTTTTAGTCCATCCATATTTTTAATGCCTAAAGATTACAAATAGCAAAGATGTCATTGACTGAAGGAAAAGTAGTAGAAAAGTAAAGGGGCTTTCCTTTGCAGGTGCAAGAACCAGGGCATGGGATTCTGCTGTAAAACCTGCAACCATCTTCTGAATGATCTTCAGATAATTAAACCTGCAAAGACATCAAAGAAGAAAATTCAAAATAGGGAGCCACAGGCATGTAAATGCCTTTGCTACTGTGATGACTTTTACAAAACCTTATAATGCCTTACTGACAAGACTCTCTCTTCTATGAGGAGAGTTGGAGGGAGTTGGGGCTGTTCCATCTGCAGAGGAGAAGGCTCTCAGGTGACCTTCTTGTGGCCTTTCACAAGGGGGGCCTACAAGAAAGCTGGGGAGGGACTCTTTAGGATATCAGGTAGTGATAGGTCTGGGGGGCATGGAACAAAGCTAGAAATGGGTAGATTCAGACTGGATGTTAGGAAGAAGTTCTTCAGCATGATGGTGAGAGCCTGGAAGGGGTTGCCCAGGGAGATGGTGGAAGCCTCATTCCTGGAGGTGTTTAAGGCCAGGCTGGATGAGGCTCTAGACAGTCTGATGTAGTGTGAGGTGTCACTGTCCATGGCAGGGGGGTTGGAACTACATGGTCCTTGGAGGCCCTTCCAACCCTGACTTATTCTATGATTCTAAGACAACATTGGCAACTCAGGATACTAAAACAACACAGAAACACTCTGAAAACCTCTGCAAAATACTTAGCACCTGAACAACAGTAGCTGATCCTTTACTGGCCCAGTAAACTCTTTTGTATACAGTCTTGCATTTGTGTTCTGTGAAACTTACCAAGGAACTTAAAGATAAGAGAGGCAATGGAAAATAATAAGATGATACAGATATCTTCATTCTTAAATGAATGTTTGAAGGTTTGCATTTCTTCTTCCATGCAAAAGAAAGCCAGGAATGTACAGACTGCACTAGATATGTTCAAGAAATTCAAATGAGGCAAAAGTAAAAGCTGGTTTAATGAATCAGAATCAAACTGGTGTGACCATTGTAATATATGTAAATGAATATCATCGCCCTTCAACATAAGCGGCAGCCTTCAACAGCAGTAGGAATTTGCGTTTGACATGACCCTTGAGACCCTGTTTTCAGTTTATAGACTTGAAATCGTTCCTCCTACAAATGGCTGTGTAATGGAAAGCCTGCCTCCTACTTTGATTACTACATTGCTGTGAGTGTTACAGGCTGGCTAAACTGGTGGAGAAGGTTTGGTTCTCGTTAGGTTTGTCATTCTCCTTACTGAAACTTGTAGCAAAGACTCTCATCCAGTATAGTTCTGTTTGTCTTTGCACTCGCAGCACCATGCAACTATCCGCCCCTGCTGCTGACATTTACAACTTCCTCCTGATGTAAATAGCAATAAGAATTGACAGGCACACCCTTTTTGTTTCAGTAGAATTGCCCACTCTGGCAGCTGTACCCTGTAGGTATTCGGTGAGCTTCGTATTACGCAATGCAATATAGAACTCAAACTGCACATGCCTCTGACCATCTCCCTGGAGTCAGGAAATCCTAAGTGAATGGTCAATGTTGGTAAAAGTTCATTAAGTAGGTGACTCATCAAAGAGTTGGCCTACCTGTAAATAAGCTCTGTTATTAACTTGTGCCAAATTGAAACAATATCACATTGCAATCGTTTTTTATGTAACCTGGAACAAATCTGGAGAGAATACAGGCAATACAATTTATTAAATATACACCAAAGTCTCAAACCATGGATTATTTTATACCTTCTGAGAGATGGCATAAGGAGAGCACCATTTCCCATTGACTCGATACAAAGCAAGGCTACATCATACACCAAATCTGACCCAAATCAGCATTCATATCCAGACATTTAGACCCATTTGCTCTTGTGAGACCCCACCTGGAGTATTGTGTACAGTTCTGGAGCCCCCAACACAAGCACATTGAGCTGTTGGAATGAGTCCAGAGGAGGCCACAAAGATGCTCAGAGGGCTGGAGCACTTCTCCTATGAGGACAGACTACAAGAGTTGGGGCTTTTCAGACTGAAGAGAAGGCTTCCAAGAGACCTTGTAGCGGCCTTACAGTATCTGAAGGGGGCTACAGAAGGGCTGGGGAGGGACTATTGACAAGGTCTTGTAATGACAGAATGAGGTGTAATGGGTTTAAACTGGAGGAGGGGACATTTAAACTGGATGTTAGGAGTAAGTTCTTTACAGTGAAGGTGGTGAAGCACTGGAATAGGTTGCCCGGGGAGGCTGTGGATGTTCCTTCCCTGGAGATGTTCAGGGCCAGGTTGGATGAGGCCTCAAGTGACCTGTTCTAGTGGGAGGTGTCCCTGCCTATGTCAGAGGGTTGTATTTAGATGATCTTTGAGGTCACTTCCAGCCTAAACCATTCAATGATTCTATGCTATTTCCTAATCACCCACTATTTGAAGATTTGGGGCAGGACAAGGGGTCTAAACAAATAAAGCCAAGAACTTGTTTGCATTACATGATTCCTTACTCTGTACATTAAAACTACCTCATTCCTTGTTGCTCCAGTCAAGAACAGTCTGTAGGGTACCTGGATATCACCTCCTAAACAAACCCATAACAACAGCATTCCAGTAAAAAAGTTAGATACATCATGTATAAATACTTATTAAATTATATAATGTGCAATAACAGGAGGAGGAAACATATATTCAACTATGTGACAGGTATTTCAAAGCACTACATAATTAGCTTTGTTTAGTTATTTTAATTTTGTTTTTATTGGCAAGATGCAGTATGAAAAAATCTACTAATTAGATAGGAAGTTCCCCTGAAGACATCTATCAACTGTTTCTATTAATACAGGCAACTGTGAGTAAGTAGGTAGGAAGGAAAAACACTCAGAGACAACTTTTAGTTAATTAAATTGAGGTCTGGATGCAAAATACTTTTCTTCCATCAACAAAGGTTCAGTCATATTTCCAAGAAAACTGTCTTAAAATGTTTTTTTTTAAGAGTGAAAAATAATTCTAAAGCTGAAGATTTTATCAGACTTTAATTTCCATTGACTTTGCTTCTCATAACTTCAACACAGTAACTCTATTATCTCTATGGATTGCTGGAGAAAGCTGCTGCTGCTACTAGTAAGTGTGTATGCACAATTATTGGCACTACGGATGTTTAGTAGCACCTGTTAATTGCACTCCTTGGCCAACTCCATCTCTCAAGTCTGACTTGCAGAATGAAAACTAGAATATTTCTTTTCCTTCCTCAACTCACAAGTTTAAAAAGACCTTTCCTGGTACTCAGGCTGTTTGTCATGTAGCCAACCAAGTTTCTATTGTGCAGGCCATGCTGTCAGTCAGTTGAGGTTGAATGTAAGAACAGATTAACAGCCTCTAAAGAAAACTCTTAGATTTGACTGGTTTCAGCAATACATAGCCATAACTTGAAGGCAGTGTCCTCCGGTCTTGATAATGCTGCAGGAAGCAAGGCAATAGCATTTGACTTAATAAATGTTTGCTCAGTATTTATAGTCTGTGCTCTGTCCTGCCTGTGTAGCCCAGATTGCTACAACTGCAAGCTGAAGATGAGCAGCCCTTTCACATGGAGCCTACATCAGCACTTGACATTGCATTAAAGTGCACACTATAACATACCTGCTAAGCTTGTCTGGCATGTTTACCTTTATGTGCTGAATGTAGAAATCTGCCTGGCCTTGGAGAGAGCAGAAGAGGTAGCATGGACAAATACCTATGCAGCAGAGGTGCTCTGGGACCACAGGATTCCATACAGCCTTGTGGCTGGCCTCTGGGAGAGCAGGCAGCCTAACATGGAACGCGGGTAAATGTGAAAATCTGAAGCAGTACCTGCTTCAAATGTGGCGTGGGCACCCCTGCAAGGCAGGTGGAATGCTGGCTGCCATGTGAAGGGAAGGATGCAGAGCCAATTACAGAGGATTGGCAAGGCAAGGTCTATTAAAGAAGAATCAAAGAGAGCCTGTTCTCTCTTCAGACACGATACTGAGTGGGGTAGGTGAATGTCCAAGATTTAATTCCTGCTGCACACACGTATAATGCAGACAGAGGTAAAGAAACAGTGAATTTGCTAAACAGACACAGCACAGATACAGTGCCCTGGGTAGCATTTCTCTTCACATTTATAAAATAACTAGATCTCAGGCTTATTTTGCTTCCCTCCTCTATATCTAAATTCATATTCTTTACCACCTGCGTGTGCAGAATGGAATAAATAATGATTACCACTGTGATAGAGAACTGCTGCTAAAATCCCAGTAAGTCATCAAATGGTTGTTGCGTACAAAGATAATGCAGTCAATAGTGGGGCTTTTTCAGCAGGGTTAGGCAGCAACACTATATGTGCATGTTTTATTAGTTACAAAAATGGGTATTTCAGTATAAGCACCACATGTAGATCAAACTGACAGACTCCTTTGGGATTAAGCCCCATCACCTTCTGAATGCAAGACAAGCATAAAACCACTGCAGCAACGGGGAAAAAAAATCAGCTTGAAAATAATTAAACAGCAAGGCAGCCACCCATAATGATATTCAGCAGAACACATTAGGGACAGTTTGCTGGGAATGCACAAGAGCACTCCAGTTGTTTAATTAACATTGAAACGGCGGTTCCACAAGAACTAAAAATCCTGTTAATTTATGTGTCTCTTAATGATGCTCATTTAAATACTGTCAACTTTTCTCCGGTTTAATATTCATGATTTCTAGTCATTAAAACACCAGGCTCAGCTCGTGGATTCACCGAGAAACACAAATTGTTTGATGATGATGTCAGTTCTTTAAAAGTTTGTTTGGTTGGGGTTTTTTTTCCCCCTTAAAGTGTAAAGCTCATCACTAGGGTCACTGTAGCCTGCTCTATAAATATCATTTTTATCATTCATGTAATACAATAAACTAAAGATGTTCTCTCTCACCTTCAAAGACAAGCCCTGCTTGCATAGGCAGGAGTTATTTATGCAAAGGTAGTTATCTTTTTATGACTGAGCATCTCACCTGGTTAATGTAATGGCTTCCTATATTGGGATACTGGGCTCAAGTCCCATTTTAGATTATAAAAACTATTTTCATCCAGGGGAGGAAACATTATATTAAATTTATATTTTTTTAAATAGTGCTGAAAATACATTTGCAACTGGGTATTAAAAAGATACTGCCAACGTAGGCAGAAGTCAAATTTCGACCTCTCCAGAATTAGTATATTCGTGGTTTGAATGAACACTTGCTTCCCTGAGACTTCTTTTTTGCCTTGTCCTTTCCCTCCGCTTCCAAGATTCCATAGTCTCTGAGGCTGTCTCTCTGGCAGAAACTATAATGTAGCCTCCTGCGGCTGGGACTTGTACAGGAAAATATATTTACCTTACACTGTCAGGGAAAACCTCTAAACTGTTTTATTAATGAATTATAGAGTTAAACTTTCACTTTTATCATGAGAATGAGACTCCAAGGAAAAGCTGAATATTTTCAGTAAGGCAGGGAGCAGGACATTTGGGACAGGACAAGTAAACGTCCCACTACAGATGGGCATTTAAATGATCTTCCTTTATTTCTTCCTAATTTTTTCTTCTAAGTAGCAGATCACAGCATCTTCTTAATTCTTTTTTGTTGATGTCTTCTTGCCTAACCAAGATCTATTACTACTTTTACTCTTCTTCTAAATACCCAAACAATAGGAGGTTGCTCTTATTATTTGACTATTTTTTCTAAGCAGATTGTAAAGATATACTAATAAAGGGCATAGGTTCAGGCTTGAAAGAGGTTATATTTAAAGGGCAACTGAAATCTGTTTAGCAGCCCAATTCCCTCTGCTTACCTTTAAGAACTAGCTGAGTTCCCTGTCTGAGGGGTTTTTTTATTATTCCTGTCAGATTTCCAGTACACATTGAAATGCAACAGTGCCACATAATTTTTCTGAAAGACAGTTTGTTTGGCATTTTAGACAGACATCCAACACAACAAAATGTACTTTATTATACAGAGAGAAAAATATTCTGTGAACCAGGCAGTGCAGAACTTATACTACCTGATTAGTAGCAAAGCCAATATTTATCACCTACTTCTGCTCATTTCATTCTTGAGGTTTTTATTCTCTCCCTGTTGTTTTGTATTTACAATCTGCACTTCAGAACTAAATAGCTTAATGAAGATTACCTCTGGAAAAAAAAAAAGAGTCATAACTAGATGGTCTAAACATAACCTTAATTACCAGGATGCTACCCCATGTCTGAAATGCAGTTACTGTTGCTATTTCCTTCCAGAAGTGTTTCAATTAGCAAGTGATCTGTATTAACTTATTGTGTAGGCATTTTAATGTAATATACCTTATTTTCAGCATCATTCATGCCTGACAAAATCTTTCTATTTATTTTAGTAGTCTAAATGATCTTTTTTTTTTTTTTTCCAGCATAAAATTCTTTTTTCATTATATCTCGTAAGGGCCTAATTATTAAATGCATTTTCTTAGGACCATAATTTCAGCACATAGGCTAATACGTGGATCTACCACGACATACACAGCCACCTCTATTCTGCTTTAACCCATAGTGGATTCTCTCCAGCAGAAATGTGCTAGAGCTCTGGAACGATCTATGAATGATCTATGCAGTTCCAATGTCTCTGTATTTTTTCCATGCTGATTTGAGGGGGGGGAACAAGCAAACAAACAAATCCACTTATTAATATCTTTGTTTTCTTGGGGTGGGGGCAGTTGGAATCACTGAAAAAGGATGCAAGTCTTGCCTGGAAAAGGCAAAATGCATTAATTCCATCTGTGGTAACATCCATGTGTTTACATCACTACAGATAAACTTGATAACATAAAGCTAACATGGTAACTTATACAGCTCTTCTGTTTTGAGATTTCTACCTACACATCCAACCTTTTTGACCTTGCTTTCAGTAGGCAGTTAGCCCCTTCTGAAACTTGGGCATTGTCTGTGAACTGGTTCCCAAATGAAAGCTTCCATTACATTAAATTGGTATTTTGTATAGCCAACACGAAGTAATCTGCATATAATGTCTATTCCCAGTACATTTATTTACTAAACTTCTTCAGTGTCCCTAATCTTTGGCACTAATGGTTCAATAATTAAACAAATTATAATGAACAGTCTTGTCTTGTTCCCTGGTTTTGAGGCACTTGAACCCCACGCAGGAGGAAAGTCATTTCACATGCTAATTCAACTCTGAAAGCATTTTTCATATTTCTCCAACATCCCAATTAAACACAGAGATTCTACCAAGAAAAACATTTTCTCTCTACCCATACATTGAGAATAAAGCTCAGGTTTAGACTCTGTAATGTGATAAATGTCACAGAGGAATTTTTTGCACTTACCTAAGGGACTTCTTTTCTAAAACATAGTTTGGTTTGCATCAGTGTAAGCTTTTTTGTCTCAAACTCCACCAGGACCCAGTGGAAAATATTGCTTTCTGTTGACTCAGGAGGAAAGTTGATTTGGTGCATCCTTATTTGGAAGGAGCTTCAAAACTATTTTAAGTGAGGTCTCTTCAGGGATGAATGATGTTGAAAATAAGGTATATTACATTAAAATGCCTACACAATAAGTTAATACAGATCACTTGCTAATTGAAACCCTTCTGGAGGAAAATAGCAACAGCAACTTCATGAAAGCATTTCAGACATAGGGTAGCATTTTGGTAATTAGGATTATGTCTAGGCCATCCAGTTATGACTCTCTTCCCTAATTTTAATGATAAAACTGTCATTTCCACACTTGTGTCACCAGACTTTGTACCTCTGTGGCACAGCCAAGTGTGTTGAAATTCTGCGATGCATCAGCAGATCTTCCACGGTTGTATATTTATGAATATGCATTTTTGCAGAAACACAACACATTTTATGAATCCATTTATTTTGCTTGACCTTGTACCTGACCACTACTTGTTCTTATGGCTATCTCAGTTTGTCTATTAAAATTAACTCTGCTGATTTGTCTAAATTCTTCCCTATTGTGAAGGTGAAAAAAATTGCCACAGACCACTTCTTTGCCAAGAGGAGATCTTTCTGGGATTTGGCTCTTGTCTTTGGCAGTAATGGCTCTATATGAGAATAGACATTTCACTTTTTCTCTCTTATGAAAGTCCATCTTATCATCAGCCCTGCAAAGTGCAAACTTACTGCTCTAAGTCTATACGCTCGTGTTTGTCTCATGCTTGTCCTAAATTCACCACGCAAACTAATACACAGCCCTTTTATTTGCTTTAAAGGCCTCCTTCCTAGGAATCTGAAGATTGATTCTGGAAGGGATTGCCCAGCATGTGATTACTGTGTGATTTTCTGGTTTATTCACACTTCCTTTCAGTGCTACTTAATCTCCATCTTTTCACAGAATCACAGAATGGTAGGGGGTGGAAGGGACCTCTGGAGATCATCTAGCCTAATCCCTCTGCTAAAGAGGTTCATCTAGAGCAAACTGCACAGGATGACATCCAGGGAGGTTTATAATATCTCCAGGGAAGCAGACTCCACAACCTCTCTGGGCAGCCTATTCCAGTGCTCCGTCATTCTCAAAGTATAGTTTTTCCTCATGTTCAGATGGAATATTCTGTGTTCCAGTTCGCATCCTTTGCCCCTTGTCCTGTTGCTGGACACTAGTGAAAAGAAGCTGGCCCCGTTCTCTTAACTCCTGCCCCATAGATACTTAAAAGCATTTATACAACCCCCTCTCAGTCTTCTATTCTCCAGGCTGAACTGCTGCTCCAGGTCTCTCAGTCTTTCCTCATATATTCTTCTGCCATGGACCTCATTTTATGAGTACCAGTGCATAGTCAGAGATATTGTTGTTCTAATTAGAAAATTAATAATTGCACATAACAGACTGATTAATATCAAAATTAAATCACCTGGAGCATGTGTTTTGAAAGATTCACAAATACACTATGTTCCCTTAAAATATGGAAAATTTCCAATGTTCCTCAAGTCTGAGTTTTATAAACTGATTCCAACATTTAAGGTTTTTGAGTGATGTTTCTGGGATACTTGTTTATGTGTCCTGCGTTGGGCTGGGGCTGATGGGTCAATCTTTATCTGTGAACCCAGGGCTGCTGGAAGCACTAACCAAAGACTAGGAGTGATAAGATCTTCCTCATTTCAGTAAAAATTAGATATGGGTAAATATCAGTGACAAAATCATCTTCTTTCTGGATCTGGTTTGATCCTTTTACAGTGCTGCACTACTTGCACAGGCATTAATAAATACACAGTGTTTAGCAGGAACAAAACACTCCTAGTGAGAGCTCCCAGTGGCCTTCTGGTGCCTTTTTTCCCCCCTTCAGGAGAGTTTCCTGATGAATCAGTAGCCCATTTCCCTATTTCAGTTTTGTTTGGGGATTGTTGTTGTTGTTTTTAATTTAGTGGTTCAGTTTCAATTTTTAATAAAGAGTATATTTTAATAACTTGGGTTTACTTCATATTTGAAATCTGGCATGCCTTTTTTTTTTTAACTCTTTACATACTTAAAATCTTACTCAGCTTCACCTTTATTTAGTAGTATCTCTCCCTTGCCCTTTTGAGGGTTTTATTTGGATCTCTGTGTCTGTTAATCAGGCTTCTGTTCAACATTGTGCTGGTTTAAGCTGGGACAGAGTTGATTTTCTTCATAACAACCAGTATGGCACAGTGGTTTGGATTTGTCCTGGAAACTGTGTTGATAACACAGGAATGTTTCCTCCTTGAAGAGTCTGGAGATGTACAAGAAATTAGGAGGAGACACAACCAGGCCTGCTGACCTCAACTGACTAAAGGTATATTCCATGACAGGGAATCATTGAATTGTTTTAGTTGGGGAAGACCTCTAAGATCACTGAGTCCAACCACTGGCCATTAAACCATGTCCTGCAGCTCAATGCCTACACATGTTCTTAACACCTGCAGGGGCAGTGACTGCACCACCTCCCTTGGGCAGCCTGTTCCAATGCCTGACCACCACTTCAGTAAAGAAATTTTCCTAATATACAACCTAAACCTCCTCTGGCACAGCTTGAGGTCATTTCCTCCCATTTTTACCACTTGATATCGGGAGACGTTACCTTCAGCACATAAAGCTAAGGAAAGAAGGAGGAATGGGGGACTTCAGAGTGCTGCCATTTGCCTTCCCAAATTTGCTGTTACAGGTGATGGAGCTCTGCTTTTTTGGTGATGGCTGAACACCTGCTGTCTGATGGGAATCAGTGAATGAATTCCTCAACTTCGCTTGCTGCTGTGTGTGACTTATGCTTTACCTATTAAACTGACTTTGTCTCAACCCACAAGTTTTTCACTTCCATTCTTCCAATTCTCTCCCCTGTCACAACCAGGCAGGTGAGAGCCAAAGGTCAGGTGAGCCTTCGTTGCCAGCTGGGGTTAAAGTACAACAAACATACCCAATGACAGCATAAGTTTAAACTACACACTGGAACTATGCTACACTTCTGCTTTGTACTACATTTTCTGGTATCCACATTAGTAATTGCAAAATTTCTTAGCATTAACTCTTGTAATTGTTACTTGTTGTTTGTTGGAAATTTGTTCCTTAAACTGTTTCTTTATAATTTTAGCACAAAACTCATTATATACATTTTTTGCCATCAAGGCAGTATTTTTTCACAGTACAAGCACTGTATTTTATTACATTCAAAAGGCATCCCAATTCCCTTTCTCTCACAGTTAATGAGCCCTCAGGTGAAATACACTTAACTTGAGCCTAATCAGTGCCTATTTGTTCTTGCTTCCAGCAATGAGGTCAGGAACTTTTGGACTTCCCCTGGCACACAGAAAGCATAGGTTTGACTTACTTGATACATATTTAGGGTTGTTGAGCACTCTGGAGCACAGCCTTCCTATGGAGATTTTCACAGATTTGTGTTAATAAAGTCCCCTTGGTTATGCTCCACTGTTGTCTCTTTTGATGTCCAGAAAACTAATCACTATAATAATATAACTCTACTATGCCTGGATGACTTAATTTATTGTATCTTTATACCCTGGTACTCATTGAATTTTATTTGACTACATAAGTGCAAAGCTCTAGTCATCTGTGTGTCAAGTGGCACATAAGTTGTATGTCTGTGGCCACCCTTTCAAACACTAATATTGTCCTTGTGCCTATGCTCTTCAGTTCTAAACATTAGGTCATAGACTTCCTCTTGCTTTTTCTCTCTCTGTCCCCATGACTCTTGCATAATTGGTTTTACATTGGCTCACTTTCAATCAGAGATGTAGAAGTTATTCCTTGCTCCCACTGTAAAATAGCCAATTTGCTGATAGGAAGAATACTCTCATTGAAGGTTGGAGGTGGATGTTTAAATCTCCTCAGCTGGAGCAAAATTTAACCTAGATTCCCTCACTCTGAGAACATTCGTATCACAAGCCTTTTGCTGCTTTGTCCTGTTCCCTCCCATGTCCCTTGCACATTTTATATGTAGGAAGTGTTACTGTCTTTGGATCCTTGATCACAGAGTTCACTGACTACAGACCTCAAAGAACTTAAATACAACAGAGCCAGGGGTTTGGATGTTTTCACTGGTACTGCATATTGCCTAGCTGAAGTTTCCTCTCGTTACTATGTTTGTTGTTTCAACTCTCTTTAGCTCACACACAGAAAACTTGAGCATGTGCCTTTTACTCTTGCACTTGGTTCTCAGTGCTAAGTATCTAATTTTAAGAAATGCAACACAGAGCACCAAAGTGTCTAGTCTCTTTTGGGATCTCTTCCATAAGTCTGGCATGTTATTGTCCTCAGCTCCTAAATCTGCTTGCAGACACCTTGAGAATCGTTTATTTTCTACTCCAGACATATTGGTAGTCCCAAAGAAGCATGTCCCTTCACATCCACATGGAGGTACATAAGCCTGTAGAAGGGCTTGTCAGATTACTGTTATAAATGTAAGTTTCTCTCACAAAATATACAGAAGACTTCTCTTTTCTTTAAAACAGTTACTAAATAACTATATCTCCTTCCTCTTCATAGCCTATCAAGGAGATATTTAAATAGAACAGGGCCTCACTAGCCTCATGAGAAAGAATTTCTTCCTAATGTCTAATCTAAATCAAGCTTCTTCCAGTTGGAAGCCATTATCCCTCATCCTATCACTGCATGTCCCTTTACAAAGTCCCTCTCCAGATGTCCTATAAACCTCTTCAAACACTGGAAGGCTGCTATAGAGTCTACCTGGAGCCTTCTCTTCTCCAGGCTGAACAATCCCAACTCTCTGTCTGGATCCATTGGAGAAATGCTTCAGCCCTCTGAACATCTTTGTAGCCCTCTTCTGGACTCATTCTAACTGTTCTTTGTCCTTGTGTTGGGGGGTCCAGAGCTGGACACAACACTCCAGGTGCTGTCTCACAAAAGAGGAGGAGGAGAACTAAATGACCTAAACTCAAGCTTCAGCAAAGTGCTTAAGCACATGTTTAAATCACACAGACTTCACAGTCAAAAAGTGTGGTGGCACACTCCCTGCATCTTCAGTTGAAAGTCTTGCAATTCTTGGCCTGTTCATTTGAATCTACCTTAGTGAGTCAGAAACATTAATAAAAGAGAAGTGAACCTAAAAGATGCAGGACACAGTAGACTGGCAGCTGGTTTTGGTTGTTGGTTTGTTTTTTTTCCTTAACTAAAAATCAAATTAAGAATCATAGGCACAAAGTTAAGCAAAGCACTTAGTCTTCAGAACCAGTAACCAACTCCACTAAGATTTCCTCGCAAGAAAGAATGGTTATTTGCAAGGCCTTAAGGAATTTCATGTACTGCCCCTTGCTTAGCTGAACTGGACCTTGGTGCTCATCCCAGTACAACACTAGGCACGATTCATCTCAAAAGACGTTTAAAATTCGCAGCTATTCGTATAAAATATCATGCAGTCTCAGCACAGTCTCCTGATCTTCGTACGAGGAACTGGACTCACATTTTCAGGAGGCATGCTGCTCCTGCTGACAAGCAGTCAATGCCAAGAAACTGCCTGTCAAGAAAAATTGCTCTGTAGATGCAGTGACGATTTGGAGACCAGGCTTTATAAAGTTTTTGCCATCTCTCTCTCGCCCTTCATGAAACAGCGATGCTCTTTTAGAAAGGAAGATTTGAGTGAGAGGTACTGCCTTGCAGCAGAGCACCTGGATAGTTGTAATCTAAAATATTCCCCTGATACAAAGGTATGGCCAGGCACAGGAGGAATCTCAAAGTGTCTGAACAACCATTCTGGACAAGAATCTGCAAATTACCTGAAAATGGTAATACTTTCTTGTTAGGAAATGGCTGAAAAAGAGGGGACACGAGCTCCTAGAAGCTTGTACAATCAAGCCTTTGACATGAGGTCTGAGTACTGAAGTGCAGTTAAGCCACAGCAGTGTATGTGAAAAAGCTCAAAAGGAATTTGCCCTTGAGCCTTCTGATAAACAGCTTCTGTGGGCCTGTGTCCAGATTAGGAGGGAAACAGGAGGAACCTGCAAATTCCAGTCTCTAGATGTACTGCATTGCATGCTGGGTGTGCTCATTTTCTCACCCTATACAAAAAACATGTGCTCTGTAACTTGAAGCCTGCTGCTCTCAATAAACCTCGCATTGCCTGCCTAGCTAACTCATATTGAGTTGTCTTCTGGCTTTCCCTTCCCATCCATGCTTTCTAGAGGAAGAGCAGCAGCATACAATGGACTAACATTTCATTCTAGTTACTTATTTAGACAAATTAAAGCAGGCTGTTTATCCTTCTAATTGACCATAGGGAACAAAATATTTTGTGAATTGTAAATTACAACTGCGATTAAAATACGAGCTGCACTTCCTTAATATTCAGAGCAATGTCTGCTACAAGTAGCATTAACATAAATTCATATATTTTCTTATCTCTCCTAAAACACATCCTTAGTAAAATGAGAAGTTTATTATTTGAGATTATCTTGGTGGGACTTGGGGTTTCTGTCTCTGTAAAGGATCTAAACTGACAAATTTTTTATCCCATATTTCCCAAATTGTCTTGTGGTTTATTTATTTGTTAAATATATTAACCTTTGGCAGCCACTAAGCACTTCATAACCAACTAATGTTCATGTGTAGGGAGTACTTTCTCGCGGTAGTGAAGTGATACAGTAAAGTTTATAGACAAAATTTTGAGTTCAGATACCTAAAAAGGTCAAGTTAAAATATGTTGCAGGAAATATTGAGTGACTGTTCATAATGCATATTGTTCCATTCTCTTAACAGGTAAAAGAACAAGAGAGCAAAGCATTACCGTTCAGATCAGTCGCTCAAGAACTACATAATCCTTTCTCTAGCTATGTGCATGCAAACAGCTTAACCCTTCCTTGAACTCCCTGCAACTCCTCAAAACAGCTTAGAACAACTTCTATTCACAAATAACACTGTCTAGCTCACTTAAAACTTGAATCCAGCTTGGATTGCTTGCCCCTGGAAGGCTGCTCAAGGCCATTCCTGATACTGAACATATCCCTGCAAACCAAAACCATAGCTAAGGCTCAAGCTCTCAGCAAGAGCAATCTATTATTAGTGGTTTTACATTAAAATGTTTTCAAGCAGCAGTTCCTAGTAGTCTTTGCCCAAGCCTGTGACTTAGACCAGCACAGACAGTGAGTTACATACTTGAATATACTGAGAGATCCAATTTACATTCATTTATGAATATCCTTCTTGCCTGGGGCCTGACAGCATCACCAGGCAGCAGGAGCTATCAGTGGTAAACAGTCTCACTTCAGGAGTACAGTGGCTGCACTTAAACCCCTGAAGTCACTTTATTTTGATCTTAACTTGTGCCCTGGTAAGTTGTTCATAAGACTGTCCAGCCTCAACCCCTCTGCTGCCAGAAGTTTTATTCTTTCTTCCGTAAAAACCAAAACCTTACAACCCCTTCAAACAGGTTAGATACAGCATCATGCGGAGTATTGTGGCAATCATCTCCCTCCCCCTGGTGCAACCATTTGAGCAAAGGTAAATGTGTTTGAGATGCCAAGATGAATCCCAGTGACTGCTTGAATCACTTCTCAGTAGCAAGCAGAGGGTTTCTATTAAAGGGCAGGTCACCCATCTTTCAGATGTGGAGTGCTGAGTTTCCTGCATGTATCCATGTTGAAGCTTGCTCTTACCAGTAGTAAGCAGAAACACAGTATAGAGTCATAAATTGCCTGTTGGCAGAGTTCAGTTTTGTTCATTGTCATTTGTGCAGCTTTTAGCTGGTTGAAATTGCTACCAAAGGCTTTTGAACAAGTATTAAGCATCAACAAGTTTCCTGGAGTATATATAAACCTTCTGGCAACAAGGAAAAATTTATATCTCTGTTGACTTCCACTTTAAAGGCAACTTCACCAAAATTTGTGAATGAATAGTTGTCTTACTTTTGTTAACATGACAGAGCATGTAGAGATACTCACTGTAATGGGTATCTCTATAGAGTTATCCAATTTATCATCATACATAAAAGCCTTACTCACAGACTTAAATTACATTGCATTTTTGCCTCAGTTTATATTCTCTGTGTTCTACAAATGGTGAACCTACAGCAGAAAAGCAAGAAAAAACCCTGCATTTCAAGTTAAAAGTGATGTGTTTATTTCTACATCATATTAGTTATGTATAAAACGCTGATCTTAAAATATTAAAGTATCAATTTTCTGCCTTTTTGGTTTTCCTTTGGCTTAAAAATGTAGCTGATTAGAGAAATACACCTTTGTTTGTACGTAGTCAACACCACTTTAAGGTTTTCACAAACCAAAATAACGTCTGGCATGTCCTTTCCTATAAAGGAATCTTTCTTCATCTGAGTGATTCCACAGAGATTTAAACAAAAGGCAACAATCAGAGTAATGTTACTTTCATTTTAGGACTGTAAGTACCTTACTAAAACTGATGTCACATCTAGAGTTTAAGCAAAGGTGAATGCTTCTGACATTCAAGAGTTTTACCTGATTTGTAGGCGCTCTTCTGAGCCTAGGACGGAGAATATATTTCATCATTTTCTTAGGCTTTCAAGAAAATCCCACAAAAATATTATTAGTCTGTGCCACAGACTGAATTAATTGAAGCAGGGATGCTTCTTCATGCCACAGGGCCTGCACTACACAAGAAGTAAGTTTAAGAGGGTTGAAACAAGCTTCAGATAGAGTTTAGACATGCCATGCATGAAGAAAAACATTGGTTTTGACCAAGATTAGGTGCTTCATTTGTAGCCAATACTAACATAGCCAGCTGATTCACAGCTGACTACAAGTTTTGCAGCTGAAATCCATTAACTGAAGGAACTATGACTTGGAGCCTCGAAAGTGCTGAGCTACCTGACTCCCACACAAATCAAGGCATCTAAATACCTACAAGGGTGATGCCTTTGTCACCTCTTAATAAAGGGAAGGTTCATAAGGCTGCTACAGTTTAAGAACAACCCAAATTTGCAGAAACCATAGTCAACTAATTTACTGCTCTTTTCTGCAGATATATTAGTACTCCTCACACCTTTGCTCCAAGACCTGCTCTGATGGGTAGTTTCAGTCACCATTGCACCCACACTAAGGGTACATTAGTAAAAGGTAGCTTGCAGGTAGGTCTCATCCAGGAGCATTAACACTCTCTAGGTATCTTCCTTACATGTATCAGAAGTGCAAGAGCCCTACTTCTTTCTAGTATATCTTTTTTGCAGTCAAAAATTGCAGAAAGGTCTGTAATACACCTCCATGTGTTCCCAGATGGGCAAGTGCAGAGACCAAGGCTACAAGCCTTTCACCAGAGGTTGTGCCTGCACTTTGCATGTCTGAGATTTGTCTTGTATGACTTTAGGAAGTCATCCATTCCTTCATTTAGGGAGAGCCTAATTTATCTTTGTACTTCTCCTGTGCCTCGAGTAAAAAGACAGACACATTCATAATGCATGGCTTTGTGATATGTGCTCCATGACAGCTACAGTCTGTGAATCAGGCACCAAAACTCCTTGAGAAAAGCACTTGCTGAGAGATGAGTCCACAGCCAGTCAGACATAACATCCCTCTCCTTCACTGTACACATTACAGTGGTGAAGGTACTCTTTTCTGCTCTCCATCCCACAGGTTTCACTGCTGACAAACTCTTCAGCATCCACATATTGAGAAATGACACAAAACACACATGTCTCTCCCAGTCCATCATTTCTTGCCCTCCAAAACATCTTTTATTATTATTATTAAATGTACATTTAAACAAAGAAGATTTGGAAAACTTCCAGTCATCTTCAGAACCAGTGAAAAAATTTAAGTGGCAACTCCATTACAACTGCCTTTAATCCATTAGTCTATCTCATGTAACTGAGATTAAAACCCACGAAGCTGAGATTTGTTCCTCCAGTATCCAGCAGTACATGTTTTCTGACGAGTCATCTTGCTTTTCTGATTGCTCTCATTACAGGCTCAGGAAAGAGTGCAAGTCACTTCTTAAAGGGTATCCACTTCCTGACACTCGTTTCAGCACAGCCAGAACAGCAGTCCTCTTGGGTGAGCGAGCTGCAGCTCCTCTGAAGGGCAGCTCAGCAGCTGGCTCAGGAATCGCATCAGAAACCCTCTTTCTGCTGCCTCAAAGGCTTTCTAGGGGAGGAACAGGTGTGTCCACCTGCCTGCCACTGGTGTGCTAATGGGAGCGTTTGGGGCAAATGATCTGTGTTTTCCACTGCCTCTGTGTCCCTTTCCAGTCTGCTTGGAAGTTATAGCTCAGACAGGGTATTTTTTTCCCAGCAGATCACAAGAGCTGAAATCAATAGGAAATGTTACAGTAATGTAGTAATGGTCCATATAATGAGGCTCAGGCTGGAAAATTTCAAGTAAAGACCTGTGCCTGAAGAATTCTGTACCTTTGGTTTAAAAAAAAAAAAAAAGAAAGAAAAAAGAAAAAAGAAAAAAGAAAAAAAGAGAGGTGGGGAGGGAAAGGTTCCATGCCTAGGGAGGAAAGGGCTTCATATTCAAGTTTGTCATGGCTGAGTGTAATGTTTCTCTTAACTTAAATATTTCCTTTACAGCAGTGGCTATGGAATTTATCCATAATGTCACTCATAGAGGCAAAGGTTGTAAATAACCAGCCTAGTGCTGTGACTTTTAGAAAAGAGGAATGTGAAGCCCTTTTGGGTAGAAGAGATGTCCTTCTGGATTATGTACATGGCACTCCAGCATTAAAACTAGGGGCTCTATTCAAAGTACATTTCTCTCAGATCTCTCTCCCTGTCTTTGGTAAGGCTTTCAGAAAGGGTTTTATTTTTTCTTTTATGATACCCTGAGGAAATACCTCTCATGTTGGGTCAGCATCTTGAGCTGTCTACAGCATTTTCAAAACTAGCTTCCAAGGTTTTTCCCTTTGAGAAAATCAGGAGAAAGGAAAGCATGATATGAACATACTTTAGCTGGCCACAATCTCCCTGAGTGACTGATCTCAATGCATAGGGTAGCTCCACATTTGCCTGGCCAGCCCCAGTGGAGCTGCCCTTCATGAGCAATAGGAAGAGTCACTATGCTGTGACTGATGCACCAGCTCTGCTGACCAAATTAATTACTGTATTAATTAAAAGTTACTACCTAAACACAGAGCCTCAGAGGCATAGTTCCTTCCCTGGTTTCCCATGAATATTTCTTTATTGCTGTCCCATATCAAGTTCAAGCTCCTGGTTGCTGTCCAATAGCACAAACTGGGAAAAGGTTTCTTCCAAGGTCCCCTCTAGTCCTTTGAGGTTGGTCTTAACAGCCCACATTATGCTCCGATGATGGTGGTGTACAAATACCTCATGTGGAAGTGTAAGACAGATTCTTGTTTGTCCCAATTCCTTTGTCATGGGGTATAGGCTGAGCTGCAACGTTGCCCTTACTAACACAGGTAAGATCTTTCTTGCTTTCTTTCACTAATTTTTCATTTGTGGACTCTCCTGAGGACTGCTTGCAATGACTCCCCCCCCAGCAGATGCACCCATGACTTCCTAGTGAGTGATCTGTGGAAGAAAATGAAAACCCAAACAGAACACACATTTCCCATGGTGTATCTCACCCAGTAAGCAACCCTGCACGGGGATAGAAGATTTCCTTCCTCATGTCCGCAAATTATTATCTCATGCCTTGGAGCGCTGGGCTGGATTCGATTACACTAATCATTATTTCAGTTCATGTAACTCCAGACTACTAGTGATACCCAATGACTTTGGCACACTGGGAATTCAGTCAAACATTTATACTAAGGGGGACTATTTACTTCAGCCCCTAGAGGTACCACTTTAAAAAAAATTCCCTGAATATCACTAAAATTAATATTAAGACTTTATACCCTCATGTATTTTTGAGGATTTATATATGTTGAGATATCATTTTTCCTACCACTTATCCTCTTACATACTCCCACAATATCTCATCTGTGGCATTTTCCCAGATGGGGCCCACAGCAACGTTCTTGTAGCTTTTGGCTCACTTCACATTCTTGCTTAACAAAATCCTTGATTTGACAAGGTCTTCTCTGCTGTAACGCCCAGCTCTACAGAGCGCCAGGCACTGCCTTTTTCTGACACGTGTCCCTCTTTGCTGCACGACATCCTCTGCAAGCAGCGCACCCCAAAAAGCAGCCGTTGGCCTCGTTTTTCTCTGTCCCACAGTCTCCTGAGCAAAGGAAGCAGTGGGTGTACCCACGCAAGGCACCGCCAGAGAAACAGCAGAAATTTGGCGTTCTGCATCTGTGTAGGCAACAAGACAAAGTGAAAGGCAGCAGATAACAGAGCTCTTTGTTGCTTCCCTACCACAATTTTCCCGTTTTCAAAGGCATTCCAAACGGAAAGTCGGGGCTGACAGTCTGTGCACTGGCTTCCATGGGTTCTGACTTAGAGTTCTATTTCTGGGTGTGAAGACCTAATTTTCAAAGACAGATAATTTTTGAAACTGAGCCTATACCCCTTTCACTGCTCTTGATTTACATGCAATTTGTCAAACAATTAAAATGTGCATAATGTCATTATGAAGCCAAAACATCTCCTCATCTCCTCTTCATATTCATTTTCCCACAGCACAAGTTTTCAACAAGTGAACTTGGCACTGAACAAAGCCTTCTTGCCACTCCTGACTGAATAGGGCTTCAGTCACCCTGCAAACGTTCACATGTGGCATTTCATCTGATTTCTTCTTTGTGTACTCAAGCACAGCTTTGCATTTTCTTCAGTTCCTTGCATCCATCATGAACCAGGTTTATTTGTTAACAACCCCTTAACTTGTACAGGCTTTTCTAGGGAAGCCATTTTCTTCTTTGTCTTTGAATTGAGCACCAGTCATGGAGTCTGCAACACAAAGGGGTTTTTTTCATAGGTATCTCACAAGCTCTCCATATTTCTTACGTTGCTCAAGTCAACAAACAGGGCAAAACACATGCCAATTACTTCCCTCAGCTAAGCCAGCTTTCTGAAGTCAATCAGTGTGTTCCCATCCAGATATGTAATCATCCTCTCCTTATCTCAACCTGCCAATTCATGCTGCACTTCTGGCAGACCAAATTGGTATTTAGATACTATTGAAAGTCTCTTCTCACAGTTGTTCACACACAGGTGTGCCATGAGGTTCTCTGCACAAACGCATCAGGAACCTCAGCCACACATCTTATCCAGAACCTCTGGATAGCAGCAATAATGAATTATCTGCCACTCTCCCAAGAGTAAACTTGTGAGTAACCTTTTATTTTATGCAGTCATACACTCTATAAACTCTGTATCATAAGAGTATTTCAAATAGTGGTTTAAAAAGAGGGGGGAGGAAGAAACAGGAAGAAAACTGGGCAGTAGGAGAATACATTAAAATCTTAGAGACTCACAAGTAGCTTTCTGCATATTAGACAGTGTTCCTTTTTACACTGATTTTTCTAGGAAATGTCAACATACAAGTGATTGCCATGTGTTCCCTGGAAATTGATACTATACTTAGGAACATAAGAATTCAGGAAAAAAAAAATCTGCTAATTAATGAAGAGCTTCCACTGCCAATTACTACAGCTGAGTTCATTACCTACAAAAATCTTCCAGGATTTTTAATGTTAAAAAAAAAAAAATCATAATGACCCTATATAATATTAGAATTTTATAGTGTAACTAAACTAGGAGTTCTCAGATGTGCAAAGTAGCCATTTGGTCCCAGACTTTATCTCAAAGGAAACTGCATTTCATGCAGATTATACAAGACAAAGCTGGCTTCTCCATCCTGAAAATTTTTCTGCAAGTCTATCTTCCATCTGTGCTTTGGCTTTGTCTACAAATCAGAGGCAATACAAGGCATTGAACTTCAAAACTGCATTTTTTTCTTACTTAGATGCTACATGTCTAATAAATAGCCCTTTCCTGTCCTTGAGTGATACTATGTGTGCCATTTTGGTATAGAAATGGATCACAGAGGACACTATCTAGACAGTGGCCTGTCAATGCACCCACTTTACTGACATGTATTTAAAGAGTTTACAGAATACTTCACTAAACATCTAGTTCAGGCTTCTTTCCTTATGAGGTGAATACACTGCCTGGGAGAGTTACAGCCAAGTCTCCTAAAACCAAGTGCAAGTGACTGTCCTGCTCAGATGATGTCCCAGAAGATTTATAATACAGCCCATACAGCTCACATTGTCAAAATGTAAACTTCTCCTACCTTTTTTACTTTGTTATAAATGACTGAGAAAAACACTTGCCCAGACATTGTTTTCCAAATGTGGTTATTCTTCGTTACTGGCAAAGGTGTATAACCTTCATCTATCTCTGATTAGGGTGGGATTTGCTTACCCCCTGAAAGATGTTTTGAATTCTTTTGCATTTCCACTCTGAAGTGAGCTATTCCAGGGGAGGCTGCCATACAGTCTTCTGGAGGTGCTTATGCTTCAGTGGTGACTGATGCAGAAAGGTCAAATCCCTGGAGTATGCAACGAGATCACAAGCAAACAGGCTCCCAGTGATTTCAATGGGTATTTGGACAAAGGAAAAAAAATCTAATGGACAAGCAAAGCAATTTGAAATATGTATCACAAGAGAGATGTTGAGGTACTGGAACATGTCTAGAGAAGGGCAACGAAGTTGGTGAGGGGCCTGGAGCACAGCTCTGTGAGGAGAGGCTGAGGAAACTGGGGTTGTGCAGCTTGGAGAAGAGGAGGCTCAATGGCAGCCTCATTGCTGTCTACAACTACCTGAAAGGAAATTGTATCCAGGTGGGGGTCAACTAGCAACAGAACAAGGGGACACTCTCAAGTTGTGCCAGGGGAGGTATAGGCTGGATATTATGAGGAAGTCCTGCACAGGGCAAGTGATTTACCATTGGAATGGGCTGCCCAGGGAGGTGGTGGAGGCATCGTCCCTGGAGGTCTTCAAGAAAAGGCTGGATGAGGCACTTAGTGCCATGGTCTAGTTGACTGGATAGGGCTGGGTGATAGGTTGGGATGGATATTCTTGGAGGTCTCTTCCTTCCTGGCTGATTCTATGGTTCTATGAATATTTGTGTTTCACTTCTACATAACCACAGAGCATCATCGTTGGCCTCATGTCATACCATTCTGTTTCAAAGATCTCTACTAAAACCTGAGATTATGCCTACTGTATTCCTTACAGTAATTCTGATGACAGATGTTAACCTTTTGGGATGCCCAGTGACATGTAGTGAGAAAACATCAACAATCTTATGCACTGATTACTGCCTAACATGTCTTTGACAAACACTTAATGAAGCACATATTTGGTCTGCTGACCAGATTGCCAGTTTATTCTAAATGAATCTACATGTGAAAGGGTTTAGGTGCCAAAAGCTGGAAGAGCTTTGAAACTGACTTTTTTTTCACTCCAGACCATGATAGCTGCACAGCAATGTGCCATCTGAAGCAATAACTGCTTGAAAACTCAGAATACCAGATAGTTCAAGATCATAGATTTCAGTGACTTCCCCTGAAAACACTCTGCTCAACCACAGCATGCAGAAAGGACAAGCCTACTAGATCCTTTTTTGCTACAGAACAGAGGTATTAATGTTGTGTTGTAAGCATAACCTGTGACCAGTATCAGAGAATGGTAATTACATTATTTGTCTAGTTTTGTTTCGCTTCTGTCCCTCTTTTGCACAGCCCATCTATAGCTGAACTAGCAAAGCTTAGAAGGGAGTAAGGGCCCCAAAACAAAGGAAAAAGTGTTCTGTTTCACTGGTGGCAGGTCTGTTTGAGGATCTTCCCATTCCACTCCTGATCTTACACTCTTCTAGCTACTCAGTTATGTGGCACACCAAACTTGCCTCCCTGACCTCACTCTAACTGGAGGACAGTAATGGGGGTGAGGTCAGGGAAGAGCAGGACTGAGCAAAGGCTGCCAGTAATGTGGGAGGCCAGGTTTTCTTAAGACAGAAATGGAAAGATAAGCTAATTATCAAGAGTGAAATTGATAAATGATAAAGCAGACATCATTTAACAGCCCTAGTGTTGAGCACAGACAATCTGTGTGCACGAATGAAGTGCCACTGCTGGGCTTTCTACTGCTGCTCCTGGCTTCTCTCGGATTATTTCTGCTGTAAGCAAGGATAAGGCATTTATCCCAGTCACTGTTTTTTACTTTCTCATCGATTAAGGGAAACAAGGTCAGCCACCCCAATTTGGCCTTTAAAGCAGAACTGCCCATCACTCAAAGCCTCCAGAATCATAGGACAAAGGTTCTCTAAAGTCGTCTTTGATACAATCAGGAAGGAATTTGTACCTCTCAGTGTGAATATATGGAGTGGAACCAGAATCTCCAAGCACCTTAACTGATCCCAGCAACTCCACTCTTAAGAATGCTGTCAGAGGGCCTTGGCCCACCCAGACATTAAGCAGTTGTGCATGAAAGAAGATCTCCCTATGGACTATATCATGCTCATCTTTGCAGCCACTAAATGGAGTGAACGGCAAGGAGCTTTCACAGACTGAACACTGGAGAAGCTAACACTGAATAGGTCAAACCCAGCACGGTAAAGGAATCCTTCTAAAAACGTAATAAATACCTGGCAGTGAAACCTCAGCTGCATTTTTAACACTAGCCCATGTTTATTTGACATCAGGGAAAGAATGGCCCCTCTGTAGCACTTAGGGCAGCTCGTCAGAATGACTCTGACGATTCAAATTCATAAACACAAGGATATAATAAGCATGTAAAATAAAAAGCTTGCAAACTCATGGGAAAAAAAAAGAGAGAGAGAACTGGCTATAGGGTAAACCTGCCAAAGGCACACTAAAAGACTTGTTTAAACTGAGTGAAATCAGGAAAACTCCAAAGTTGGGCCAAAATATCATCTTTCACTTCTCCTCTTGTACCTGTGCCGTGCAGATAATAGTGCCTCCTCTTAGACGAGACTCTGAACAGTGGGTGACCTTATGTACCAAGTGTGCTGCAATAACTAAGTACAGCAGGGGTGAATTGAAGATGACATTTCAGCCTTTAACTGAATGTCCCACATTTCTCCAATTTACACCATTCCCCCATGTTATTCCAACTTACCTTTTCTCTGACAGCATACAAAGCTAGAGGTTCAGACACTGTTACTCATAAAGACAGACATAAACACTCACACACATCAGCCAGTTACTGTATTACAGAATTATCTGCACATTTCCTCATTAAATAGCTGCATTCAGAAAGACCTGCAAGAACTGCTCTTTTCCATGCAGGACCCTTTGCAGCCATTGACCAAGGAATCTTGGCAGCAAACGTGAAGTCAAAAGCCCTGAGCTGGACTGAGGCCGCACCATTAAGAAGAGTCAATAATTTTGCAAATCCAGAGAGCCAACTGCGAGACATTTAATTTATAAATAGCTTTTCGAATTTGGGGGGTTTGGGGTTTTTTAAATTTTTAATACACTGTTTTCCAAGTAGCTTTGTTCAACAAACGTACAGAAAATATTGGCTGAATTGTATATGAACCTTTGCTGTACTTATGAGACTAACTCTCTCTCTCTCTCTAAGCACAGAAAAAATAATAAAAGGGTAAAAAAATAGAAATACTTGCTTTACAGAAAACTGCTGGGGGAAAAAAGCTAATTTTTACAGAAATGGGTCAGCACCGTTAGCATGTTTGTACAGTGTACACCTTGGCTGCACATCAGCTGTAACTGGAGAGCAGAAGCTGTATCCATCTGTAACTTTCATTAAAATAGAATACCACTGCATAATTGCATTTGGATCTTTCTAATCTAATTTTTCTTTTCTTTTCTTTTTTTTTCCATGGGATACCAATAAATCTTCCTTGCTCTGTCAGAGTACAGTCTATATGTGGAAATCTGCACTTGCAGCTAAAAAATAGGTGCACAGCATCAAAGCCTAGCATGGAAATTAAGCATGATAAAAACAGAACAGGAAGAAACTGAAACATCAAATGGCTCTTACTTGATATGTCTGCCACTCACAGCATCTCCAAGTTAAAAAAAAAGAAGACTGCAAGAGCCATGCCTGTTTAAAAAAAAAAAAACTCATACAAGTCAGGTATTTCTATATTCAAACTACATACACATCTAACTCCAAAGGAAATGTGGATAATTCTGCCTTCCTCTTGTCACAAGGAACACAGACTTCTCTAGAAAGGCTGTAAGTGAGCAATTCAGAATAAAGCTCTCTACATCAGGTAGTGCCTAGTTACTAAAAGAATTGCCTTGAGGTCTTAGCCTTGATGACCGAGGAGTAGCAGGCAGACAATACTTCACATTTTGAGCTTCAGTCACTCTTGGAGCTGGCTCAGTTACAAGGAATAATTCTGATTCTCAGCAAGTTTAACACATTTTCATGCAAGAAATAATTTACTCTGTTGCACCCCCTAGTGGCATTACTTCATGGTACTCAGAGGCTCCCTACTTTGTTACTTTTCTATTCAGAGTGCATACGTTAGCCAAGGAAAGTCACAAAACGATGTACCTCTGTTCCCAAATTAATTTATTTCAAGGTTAACTGACACTTCCCCTTTCCATCGGTGGGTTCCAATAAGGAATAGTAAAGCTTGTGATACGTAGACATTCGAAACAACCTTCAATTTCAGTTTCTGCTTTTTGAGCTAGGTTCTATTCTCAGTTTAAACTCAGAATAGAAAGATTTTCCATTCCAAGAAAAAATTACTCATTCTTTTTTTTAAGGTCAAGCCTTATGTGTAATAAGGAGAGATCCAAACCGAGGAGGAGAAAATATGGGGTTTGTGCATTATTAATGCTAGCTATCTTAGACATGTTCAGTAAGTTTTGCAAATTGGCAAATGGCAAAAAGTCACTGTATTATTAACAGCATTATTTGACTTTGTGTCCATGTTGTTCCTACCTCATACAACTTACCCTAGATAAAACCAGACCCATAATAAATGGAGCAAAGGGTGAAGGAACAGAATTACCAGGACTCAAATCCTGGAAAGATTTAACTTGCTCTCCTTTGGCTGTTGGGCTGATCATGTCCCCATCGCAAAGAGGCAGTTGTCAGTCACATTGTCAGGAGCCAGACACAGCTCACAGATTCACTGTGACCACTGCTAACGCTTCTCACGAGCCATGTACATAAAGCATTTAGGGAAATAAGCCCAAGTGTTACTTTCAGGGCAGCCACACTTTGATAGAATATAGGTCTGGTAACAACAGCTGAGCACTTTGTCCTTGTTCCAGCTTCCTCGTAGCAGATACAGAAGCCATGGGGCACAAACAGTTTCTCAAAACTCCAAATCTGAGTGCTATTTCAGCACTGGAGTAGAGAGACACAGACAACATTCCCTTCATTGGAAGCACCTTCCCTGGCCTAGACAACATGTATAGGGCAGACTAGACAGCTGGTATAGGTGTGTGACTAGAGACAGGTACCAAGGGCTTCTGGAAGGCAGGCTGCCCTTCCCTTAGGCTGGAAGCTCAGTCCACTCTAGCTACATCTCTCACCCTCTGAGGTTTTTCAATACACTTATAAAGATGTATAGATGATCCCAAATAGCTTTCCTCACTGCATTATGATTTAAACGATCAAGACACTTCCAGCAAGTCTTGACATCAGATGGCAAGAAGGAGCAAACAAAGAGGTCTAGCTTATCTTTTGTGCCTAGATGTATTTTATAACAGAGTATAAAGGAAATCAATATTCCCATCATAAATCTTGCTTACTCTCCTTATAGGGGTGATGGCTGACTTCCACGTGAAAATGTCAAAATATAAGCACTTTGCTCTCCAAGAGACTTTGGTTCAATCAGGCATAATACAGCACAAGCAACCCTAATGTAAATAAATGCACTGAGAATGCAAACGTCTGCAGGAGACAGGGCTGGTAGAGCCCTCTTACTTCCACCGAGAATATATATCTGCTGCCTGAGCAGACACAGGAACATCTTCTGGTTGCTGCTCACCAGAGTGAGCGCTAGCTTTGTAATCTGATAAGTGGTGATTTTCTCTCATTCAATAACATTCAAAATGGTTTCTTTCTACTTCCTTGCTTCCCCTTAGATGGTTCCCCAAAACGTAAACAAGAAAGGCCATTTGTATTAGCCAGGAAAAGCTGACTCTGGCTCACCGCCCGTGTAACTATGATAATAAGCTGTTCTTAAAGCATTATCAGTGTAAGCCACCTTGGGATCCTCACGCACCTTGGAAGACATGAATCTGTTCCGGCAAACCCTCATGACGCAGCTGTTGCCGTTCTGCTTCTCTGTAGCTGACACAGATCACATCGAATCTGCTGTAACCAAAGAGAACACAAAAAACTTTTGTGATTTACCTATAAATGTGCTAATGAAACTACATTTATATGCTTGAGATTAAGAAAGAGACATCACTTGCAAATAAGCCGAGAAGGTCGTTACCATTTCACATTAATGAATTACCAATAAATTATATTGAGGAAATTGCTTCATTGTGGAACCAGGACACTGGAAAGAACAATATTGTGTATATAAAATTAAAGTCCAGCAGACCTATCTGAGAGACAATGAAGCTGGAAAGTATATATTTCCAATCATGGGCATTTGCAATGCACAATAATTTTATCTGGGTATATATCTGAAATAAGAAGAGAGCACAAGTGAAGATTTTGTAGGGAAGTGTTGATAACAGAGGTAACAGGATGAAAGGAATAAAAATAAAATTGCTTCCAGTAACCCAGCAGCAAAAACTACACCACAATGTCATCAATATCTATGACATCTCTGAACAGAGTCATCACAATGCTGGGAAAAAAATCATATTTCATTTCCTCTGTTGAGGTAAGCCCTATGATCTGACACCTCTGTTTCTTGTTATGATGTTGTCAGTAGGTGAAATTCACAGGACAAGGACTGGGTGTTATTTATGTCCTACTTAAGCCCACATTTACTTGGGATGTGCACTATAATCCGTTAAACATAAACAATTCTTTAGATAACCGGGGCTTTGTTAACCATTATTTCAGTCCAGCTCTTAGAGGCATTTTGCAGTGGTGCACATGTGAAAGTGAAACCTCACAAGACCATAAATTTGAATTTCGTTCACAACACAGAGGGATTTCTTTTAGTGTTCCCCATTTCCTTACACTCGTGCTGGTGTTAGCACCTGTACAAACTGAGCACATAACGCGATCAAATCGCAATTCCCCAATCACATCAGCGGTGGTATTTTGCACCCGCTTGGCACAGATGCAATTTATTATATGACATTAAACACAGTGGTGAATCAGGCCTGCTGCATTTAAAACAATAGCACACACAATTCACCTGCAGATACCATCACCAGATCTAGGCCTGGATGGAAATAACATTTTGAGCTCATCTGAAATTCTCTTGGGTTCCTGTAACTATCATGAAGTAATCATGTGGCTGGAAGGCACTGCTTAGGAGCAACCCAAGAATAACGAAGTTGTTGTAAATCAGGCTAGAAATGCACAGGCATGGCTGCGTCAGGAAGATGCCACAGTGCACAGCTATTAAAGGTCTCCTGGTTTTGAAAATATTAAAGATAGGCAAAATGTAATGGAAAAAATATCAAAGTCATGATGCCGTAATCACATAACCCTGTAAGCAAATACTGTAGCCCCAAGTTTTGCTGGCTTTTAAAGACTGCTAATTCAAAGAGGAAACAAGGTGGGTTTCCAACTCTGACAAAGGCACTTCACGTAAAGGTTCCCTGCATAATGTGAACCTTGTGTGTAACGTGGAAACTGTACAATGGAAGACTAAATTATCAGCAAATTAATTGGACATAAATAGAACATTCTTATGTGTTTGGTTTTAGCTGTCAGCAGCTCAGCAGTCAGAGCTGATCACGGATGTTGTTTTATTCAATCAAATAAGACCCTTTATATTATATAGTGTTCTATATTCTGTAACTAGAACTATTATAATTTGAGCTGAAGCAGTTATCTTTACTACCTTGTGAATACAATCTGAAAGAGTTACAGAAAATGCTGATATACTTAAGATGACCTTCTTTGGTTCAGTGGTGTTACAGGCATACATCTTTTTTTCTTTTTTTGTTACTAGGAAGGAGAAAATTACATTGGATTAAAATGAATACTAATGAAACTCCTTAGTTAGCTTTCTTTGTGAAAAGAATAAAAAATTGGAGCTATGTTCCTCCAGAATCTCAAGTAATTTTTGTCCTTTATTCTGATAGAAAGATTACTGACAGTGGAGAAGGAGAACAAAGTAATTTCATAAAATATCTGCATTTTTAAGAATGCTTTTGTTGCAAAAATGTTGGTGTGCAATTTCTTCAATCTACTTTTAAGGCTGTAAAGAAAAAGTACCTATTTGTTCTGCACTGCAACAATGCCAGCTGCATTCAATCAACTAAAAAGCTGCAAGCCATAAACCTTCCTCCACAGCTATAGAAGAAAAAAAGGCAGGGCCATAAAAATTCATCAGGATAATGTAGAGATGAGGCGCGTTTGAATCACCATCCCTGCAATCAACCAATCACTCATCCTGTGGCATTTACAGCACATCTCATTCCCCTGTTCCTTAAGGACAATTGATTTTCCTGATTCCATTAGCATAACGGCAAGGAAAATGACTGCAGTGCAATATTTCTGGAAACTTCCAACAAGTATGCTGTGTGCTGGAGTGTGACCATAATAATAAGCTACCTAGCTAGCAACTATGTGTGCTTCTGCTGCTGCTGCTATGGTATCGCATCCGAGGGAAAAGGACACAGACTAAGCAATTTTGGGCTTGCACACAGGAGGGAAAAAAAAATAATGTTTTCACAGAATATAAACCAAAAACTCACTTAAGCAAATAAACATAATTTCAAGGCGGGCTGATCAGTAGGCAACATCTAGCGGGCCTTGAGCATTATTGTGTTATGGTTAATAACTCCATTTTCTGTAACATTAGTAATACTTCTGCATTCCTCAATGGCTTTTATTCTCCTGGTTTTGCTTAGGTTTAAAACAGAAGAAAATGAAACTTTAATACCACAGTTTTCTTATAAATATCCAAGAAGAATGCATCAGTGGATTCCCCAAAGAATTTACAACCATTCACAGCATTACACAGTCATCAGCTCTAAGCAGGGGTCTCCACATTTTTCAGTTTTCTCTTTAGGTTCAATGATAATATCCACACTAGCTTAAATTATTCAAGATGATGAAACTTTATTGGTGAACATGCGCTGCCTAAATTTAAAACTGTACATTATTATCTTCCCTTGTAAATGTATTTTAAGGATGTGTTCAGCTTTTTGAAGTGTAATTCAGAGACTACTGTATCTCAAACAACATAAAATACTTTTCATCTTGTGAAGGATCCTTTAGACTTCTAAGGTCCTATCTGTTGTACATTTTTAAGTCCCTTTATAGTTTCAAACCCAGTAGGCTACGCATGTTAAATTCAATCCCTAAATTGAATTCAAAGTTGATACGAGCCTGCCTGCAGAACTAAGAAAAGCCTTCCTGTTATAAGTACTAGGAGTCAATACTTTTAACCCCTCACTGACATGTGGGATTTTTTTTTCTTATACTCTATTCCTAGAAATATTCCAGTACTACACACAACAATGAAAAAAAAAAAACAAACCCAAAACTTAATCTCAGTTGCATCCTCTGACATAACTAGCAGTCCAGATTCTTACAAAATTTACTGCTGCAGTTTCAAGCACTATTATTTTACATCCTTGTAGTCCCTATTCATAACTATGGATCCTTTCTTCCTAAGCGTGGTAGGAACACAGAATTGTTATAGAGAGCATAAAACTTATAAACAAAAAGGGATTGTAATAGACATAAACAGAAGATGGAGAGCTGTTGGCTCACAAGACTGAAAGTGCCCCAATAAAGTAGCTGATAGGGATGACCTCTAGCATGAAATCACCTTGGATATTATAGTGGCATACACCTTGGATATTATAGTGGCTCGCACCACACACAGCCTGCAGAGTTGACTGGATGCAACAGAAGACAGCGCACAGAAGTCTCCTGACACACAGCAATATATCAGAACCAGGAACACAAAAAGGAAATGCAGCAAGTAAAAACAAAATTACACAGTAAATTCAAACCTCGCTGGCAAGCCACATGGTTCACCAGAATCAGACAACGAGCACCTGATAGCCCCACCTTGTCCCTTGGTAGGTTTGAACCCATAACAATGAGAAATGTCCAGTAGTGATTCCATTCTCAGGATAAAGTGAGCAACAGAAATTCTGGCTTCTGCGCAAGAGCACCCGTTATCCAAGTGCCAGGTGGGGTATCCCTACCCAGATGCCCTATGGCATATGTCATGGGCCCTCAGAAAACAAGTCTGGGACAAACAGGAAAGTGATTTGGTAAAGTACATGCCTCAGGACTGGACCCTATGGGACTGATTGGTGACAGCTGCTCCTGAACATAGTGAAATCTTATGTGCTACTTCAGTTCCCACCCAAAAGTTCAGCAAAAACTATTGTGGGCTAACAAATGCACCCCTGAAGCATTCTATACCCAGTGTTTCCTACTGGACTGACTTCCACCCTCTGATTAATAGCATAGGCAAGGCAAGCACAAATGTGGATATGCTTGAAACAATTAGTTTTCCAAAAAGACTCTTGTCATCAATTCTGTCCATCTTACAAAGTCAGAAATTCCCATGGTATGCTGTCCATGTCACTATGCTAAATAACAGCAACTACCCATATTAAAAATGATCACTGGCTGTAGCTTTCCATCTTCACAGCAGCCTACAAAGAACCACACTATGAGGATCACAATGAGAGGAAGAAGCAAGCCCAAATCTTTCCAAGTGTCTGGCCTCCTACAGACCCTTGGAAATGTATTATATATACATTATAAAAAGTCAGTGTTTCCCAAAACCAAGGGTTTGTTTTCGCTGCTTTCAGAGTGTTATTTTGCCCACCTAGATTTGCCCTTTTTGGCCCAGGGGTGTAGGGGTTGCTGGCATCTCAGCCTAATGTTTTACACATCGCTTTAAATCTGCCAGGAACCAAAGCATTTTACAAGCTGAATGCAAATGTCATATAACCTTTTCAACAGAAATTAAATGGTCTGAGGCAGGTCATGGGCTCCTACTCTCAGCAGCTCTGAGTTCACACTCCTAGCTGATATTCTCTTAAAGTACAGATTTAGGCAAATGACCTATCTTCTCTCTGTCTCAATTTTCCCATGTCTATAATGAGGATAATGATATACTGTTGCTTTTCAGAAGCTCAAAAGTGTGACACCATGGTCAGTCTCTGTAAGAGATTGTCTGGAGCAGGAAGCAAAAGTCCATCTGCTCAGTTTCTTTGACGTTCACTTCTGAAAAGGAAGGTACTAAATAACTGCTGAGCACATATTTGTCACCACTGAAACAACCACTCCACAGTCTGCTTAACAGAAACCAGCAAAATACCTACCGGATATAAAAAGAAAATTAAAAGCAGAGGATCTGAATCTCTGTCACTCATTATAAATTTACTCCACAAAAATGTCCCAAGATTACTGGTATTAGAGACAGGCAATGCTCTCAGTGATCATCTGCACAAGCATTTCTTGGGCATGCTCGGCAACTACAGCAGCGGGGGCAGACCCACAGGACAATCAGGAGTCCTCCACTTCCACTCCAGGAGAGTTGTTGGGGGCTGTAGAATTGGCACAGAACCTTTACATATGCTCCTCCCCTCAAGTCCGTTCAGCACGCTAAGAGGATGCATAATTTACAGTCTGCATAATTTAGAGTTGCCAGGATGGATGTTACACCAGAGTCAACACCACGCTATCCCTAGAGCAGGTGAGAGCACCACGAAAGCAACTTAAAGCCATCCTTGCCACATCCTCTTGGTCTGTGGTGTGCACTTGTTGATCAGCACCCAGGATCAGGGCCGCAAGCACAAAGCAGATTGACTGGTTTAAAATGTAGACATCCCAAACACAAATTTCATTCCAAATAGGAGCAGACCGAGATACAGAGGAAGAGGTATTTTGTGGGGTTTTACAGTTGGTCAGGAACTCAGTTTTATAGCTCCTCTGAAAAACAGCACTATCAGCAAATGCACCCTGCAGTGTGAGGGCATCAGCTCTAAACTAACTCAGAGGGAAATGCAAATCTATTAAGTCAATACCAGTTGTCTCTGACCTATTTAGTCTTTATCTGCCCACAAGCTTATTCTGATTTACTTACAGCAGTTTATCTCAGATGAGCTAAGCCCCTGTTACTAATTGGCAAGCACCTTGTTTCACATTGGCCTAAATGTCTAAAACTCAGCTAAAAAAGTATAGTTTAGAAAGATCAAAGTGTCTACACAGCTATTCACATTGCTTTAACTAAGGTCTTTTTAAATTGAACCTTAAATTAATCTACATTAATTGAACCCTTTTAATTAGGGCCCATGCTTGAGCCAAAGACATTGTCTATTTGTGTGTTGACCAAAGACCTGTTTAACTAGCACGATCCAAAGAAAATCCATTGAGCAAAAGATGCCTCACATCCCAAATGTGATTTTTTCTTTCTTTTTTTTTCCCTCTCTCCTTTTTGCTTCCAGGCATCAGAACCATAAAGCTTCCAGGTCCACTGAAGTGTGCTGAACCTTGATCCATAAGTGCTGTCACACAGAGTGAAAATGAAGTACATGAGAGCATGAATAATATATATCACATTGCACTACATAGCTTCATGGCATGCAAATGTCAAGAACTGGATCGTCAGCACAATATTCAGTCCAGTTCACAGACTGAATATAGTATTAGGGGCTGCTGTTTAGTTTTTTAACTCAATATCCAAAAATGTTCTCCAGGCAAGTTAACAGTTATGGTCAAAACAGTAAGAAATACCTACTACCTGCAGAAACAAAGCCAGGGACAATCCCAGCTAGGCCAAGGAATTCTGGCTGATGTATAAAGCCTTCTGTCTGACCAAGACTGGTCTTGACACAAGCACGTAGATGTATGTCTTTCTGACTCCTAGCTCATGTTTCCCTAAGCTGCTGCCAAAAGCTCCACAAACTTCTGCCTTGGCTTTTCTGTTACATGCCACCCATTCCTAGATCCTCCCAAATCTCCCTGTAACAGCACTCCTGCCCACATGAGGGCTCAGGGAGGAAAGTAAGCATCAGAGCAGAAATTTTCAGGGGAAAAATGTGAGAGAAGGGGCAGAAGAGGTTCTGCATTTTTTTGCCGTTGCTTGTTTCTCTGATCTGATTCCTTCTGACTGGCAGCATGTTCTGCTCCTCGTCTCAGCTCTCCTCCCTGTAACTCTTCCTTATGCCTTTCTCACGTGAGTACTCCCAGCTTGCAGGAAAAGCTGACTTTGGGGCCAAACAATATTAAGCCCCACACCATGAGAGGGTCCAAATGATATATCTACACAAGCCACAACACAACAGGAGAAGGAAAAAGGACCCACACCCTTGACCCATAGTAGTTTAATGATAGCTCTGCTCACAAGAAAAGACCTTTTCTCTTTCTCTTCCATCTCAGTCACTGTGAACAGAGTCTTGTCAGGAATGCTCCCAAAAAAAATAGGTCCATATGCACAATGTTGATCAGCAATTCCAGATTCTAACACCTCCCTTTCAGCTGTAGGACCAGACTCCATATTCAGGAACAAATTCTGCCTGCTCCCCTGTGAACACCAAGAGACTACAGGAAAAAAAGCCAGTGGGACATGATTAGTAAAGAAGCACGGCAAACTCAGCAGTTTCCAACCCTCTAGTACGTGCCATATATGACAGCAGGGCTTGTAAAGTAGGTGTAGAAAGAGCAGACCAAAAGACATTGCTGAGGTAGCCAAAATCACAAGATTACAGGCTCGCAGGATGTCAGGCTGGAAGGGACCCAAAGAGATCATTGAGTTCAACCCTTCTGCTAGAGCAGGACCATACAATCTAGCTCAGGTCACAGAGGAACTCATCCAGACAGGCCTTGAAAGTCTCCACAGAAGGAGACTCCACAACCCTTCTGGGGAGCCTCTTTCAGTGCTCTGGAACCCTTACAGTAAAGAAGTTCGCCCTTGCGTTGAAGTGGAGCCTCCTGTGCTGCAGCTTCCATCCATTGCTCCTTCTCCAAAATACAAATTAAAAATTATTTTGAAAAAAATCAGTTCTTGAGGTGGTGAGGAGCAGTGGCTGGACCGAATGAGCCACATTCCCCACTGCAGATGCTTTGTTCCACTGTTCCACTTCCCCACTCCATTTCTCTTGCTTAATAATAATCCAGGACTTTTAACTTTGGAGGGTGGGGGGAGGACACACAAAAAAAGCACTGAGGCTCCCATTTTCATCCCATTTCCTCTTGCAGCACAACGTGCATCTTGAAACTGATGCATAAGGGCCCTCAGACACATCGTGTCTGCTGCACTTTCTTTGTCTGGGGGAAGCCGGCACTGGCCACCAGCTTCAGTGAGAATGGCCAGCGTGGCACCTGAGCCGCACGCCCGGCGGCACGGAGGGGAGCCTGCTCTCACTGTAGGTATGGAGCCCACATACATACACTGACTTTGCTCCTCCCGCTCTTTCCAGGCAGCAAGTGAGCAGAGCCTGTCCCCCCACTCCTGACCCCCAGCCCTCAGATATTTATAAACATTTATTAGATTCTCTCCCAGTCTTCTCGTCTCCAGACTAAACAGCCCCGGGTCCCTCAGTCTCTCCTCATCAGGCAGTGCTCCAGTTCCCTGGTCATCCTCCTAGCCCTCCAATGGACCTTCTCCAGCAGATCCCTGTCTCTCTTAAATGAGGGAGCCCAAATCTGAAGGCAGTACTCAAGATGAAATCTCACCAGGGCAGAGTAGAGGCAGAGGAGAACCTCCCTTGATCTGCTAAGCACACTCTTCTTAATGCACCCCGGGATCCCTCTGGCCTTCTTGGCCACAAGGGCACATTGCTACCTCATGGATGTTATTCAGCAGCACTCCCAGGTCCCACTCCACAGAGCTGCTCTCCAGCAGATCACCTCCCAACATGTACTGGTGCAGTTTATTGTTCCTCCTCAGATGCAGGACTCTGCACTTGTCCTTGCTGAACCTCATTTGGCTCCTCTGTGCCCAGCTCTCCAGCCCATCACCTCCTGCCTTGACTTAGACAAAACTGTTTAGAAGAAGGTGGCTATCCCTGGAGAATAGACACATTCTTCAAGAGAAAGCCTCTTGTTTTCCATTTGTAATGTGCATTTTAACAGCTTTAAATTGCTCTGCACATTAGTCAGGTGCATAATTAATAAATAATAATAATAATAACTTGATGCTGGTTCCATCTGGCATCCGCTAGAGAGCTCAGCCTTCAGTGTGGTTTGGTAATGCTCTCAGCACTTACTAGTCAGACATCATCAGGCCACTCTAGGGCTGGTGGTAAGAGACAGTCTGGGAAGCACAGGGGAGGGGTTTGTTGTTCAGAACTCTGCTAGATTTATTTAGTATCATATAAAAGCCCTTTAGAAAAAAAAACCTCTTCCTTTCTCTTAACTGCCTGCCAAGAAATTACTTGGGGGAATGGGGAAAATGCTCTTTAAAAGGCTATTAAATGTTATTGTTAAAAGAAAAAGGTGCCCATAATGTAATGCCTTCCCCAGAGCAGTTCTTTCCTCTCCCCAGAACGGCATCTCAGCTTTCCTTTTGTTTTGCACTACCAAACTGAAGTTGACACTGTGGCTCTTGATGAATTGGTGCTTGATGTCATTGCCAAAGCTAATAGTTCTCCAAAAGGAGACTATTTGGGTTTATAATTGCGGCAGCAGCTACATCAGGCACTCAAAAAAAAAAAAAATTAACCCTTTCATGATGCCAGAGAAAGAGAACTCCACTTCTCCTTCAAGTATTTGGGTGAGAAACTCTGTTAAATAACACCAAACTCCTGTTCATTTACCACTGCACGTACACAGAGAGTGGCCACACTGCTTCTAGGCAAGGGCTGACCTGTGAAGGTGGAAGTTTGCAAGAATGGTTCTTTATGCTGTCCAGGGCTGACAAGGTCATGAGTGTTACAGGCTACCACAAACCAAATCTTCAAAGCCAGCTTCCAGTAACTTTTAATCACTGCCTCCCTCAGTCATCACATCTGGGGAATCAGAGTCTGATCTGAGGGTTATATTCCTGGCCAAAGCTACTGAGCAACCTATACACCAAAGAGATTATTCAAAACACTACTAGCACAGTTAAATTCACTGGGAACTACAACTAGTAACATTTGGACATTGTTGGCCTCTGATACATTTGGATATAAGCATGTAAACAATACAGATATACCTAAAGTGTAAGGTTTCTTTCCTCCTAACTCTCAGAGTCCCAGGATCATAGAAGGACAGATTGGAAGGTACCTCAAGCATTATCTGGTCCACCCTTTCTAGGTAACAGTGTTTAAATAGTTTAAATGGCATGGCTCAGAACCCTGTCAAGCTGAGTCTTAGAACTGTCCAAGCATAGGGGAATCCACTACTGCAGAACCCAGTGCCCATCCTACAGCAACTGGTCAGCTAGCACCAGCTCCGACATCTGACACAGAGTGGCTCTGAATTCATTGCACAGGTTTTAAGGCTACTGGAAATGATAGTTTAAAAAAAAAAACAAATTAGAAGGCCCTAATTTCATATCCTTGGCACTGATTTGACATCAGGCAGGTCTTTTACAGGATTGGTGTTGCTGTTTTACTGACAGAAAAGTAAGAAGGATCTGATTTTTCAATTATTGGGTTTCAAAAGCCTAGTAATGTTTAAGTCAGTGCTTGCTGTACATACAGCCCCCAGGTGACATCACAGCTTTGAGGCTCAGTGTTGAATGTGAAGTTATTACAGTGGGTGGGGAAGAGGGAAGCAGTCATTTTAAAAAACAGACTGACAGCCAGCACTGAGTGGCAGTTACCAGGGGCTGTCCTGGCTTTGAACTGTAACAGTTTTATTTAAAGTTAGATCAGGAGTATAAACTCCTCATCCCACTTTCAGCTTTTTTAATAAAAATTCAAAGTGAAGAGTTGTCATAGCCTTGAGTAAAAGCAATCTAAAGAGCTACAGTTGACTACAACTCCAAGGAAAGGAAATTTTCTTGTTAAATTTCCAGCAGCAGTGGGAAGAAAATGAGAAAAAGGGAAAAGGAAAAAAGAAACAAAAACAAACACTGAAAAACCACACACCAGAGTGGGCAAAGGGTCAAGAACAAAAAGAGAAGGACAGTGCAATTTGTTGTTGCTAGAGGACAGACATAGTTACCAGCAGCACTGCTAACATCATCAGTATGCTCAAGTGAGCAAATTCTGGCAACCCTTCTACCTTCTGAGGGTGTAAATGCATTGCCCCAGTTCCAGTGCCACAAGAAAGCCACAGAGATACCCTCTGGGAAGTCAACTAAAGGGAAAAATTCCAGCCTGATTCCAGAAATCAGTCTTGCTTTTTCCTTCCTCACCCCCCACAGGCCCTCATTCAATGCAGAGCAGCGCAAGTTACCTGTTCTGTGCACTGCAGATGCCTGTAGAACTAGATGGAATTACCTGTTCTGGGAGTGGGGATGTAGACTCTGAATGGGTATAACGTCTTCACTTTGAAATCCTGTGTGTTAAAAAAAGATAAATAACTAAACCCTAGGGTTATCCCTTTAACAACTCTTATTTTTTGTTTGAAAAACTTAATCAGGAAATTTTATTACTCCCAAATAGTGTTTTAAAATAAAAACCAACCCCTCCAAACTGCCTTGGGCGTACACTGCTGAAACTTGCAGATGGAAGGCATTCTTGCAGACAGTGCTTCCTAATCCTGCCAGGAGTTGGAGTGGGGGGCAAGGAAACCTCCAGGGTAAAATAACGGGAGCAGAGGTCCTGTAGGACATGAAGATGATGAATTCCAAGGGACCGAGAAGAGCAAAACATCAGAGGAAGAGATTCTGGGTTAAGGAAGCAGAACGGCAGCAGAGAGGAAAGTCTTATGGGAAAACAGAACAGCAAGAGAGGTGAGGCATAGCAAAGCATAGAGTGGCAGAGCCATAGGGCCAAATCTATAGAAGGCTCTTGAACTGCTAGAACAAAAACTGCAGTTCACAGAGAACCACATAAGTGCAGCAATTCTGAGGGAAGGGTACCTCTAATAAATTACAGTATGAAGTTTGCAATCAGGAGAATTTTCTAAGGAAGAAATTTTCTAAGGAAGAAATTTTCTAAGAGTTTTCCATATCTCAGAGCTGCACTACCATTACTCACTACTTGGGATTCATTCTTGGTATTGAGAGTCACAGTTTACTGTGTCTAGATATCCTTCAGTGTCTATGTATAGGTTCTGGTACTTTGCCCGCCACTGGTATCTGGACCACCACAAGTTAGAATTAAAATGAGCAGCAACCCCTTGATCAGAGCAGCAGAAGTTCCTATTTCACTCCCCATTTTCACCTACCCAGTTTTCTCAAACTTTTCTCTTTCCAGCTATTTGCTAAGGTTTGTCTCTACGTAAAGGTCACCGGTTTTAGAAGTTTCAGCAGAAATGATTCTTCTGAGAAAAGGCAGGGAGAAATGTATATATATAAGAAAAAAACAATCCAAAACTCTAGCCTTTAGGTTTTTTAAAACAGATGTGGAACCAAACTAATCACTAAAGAAAGATTAATTCTGACCTGAAAATTAACTTTGCTAGGGAAAAGTGTCTTTATGTATTCAGGCCAGCAGTGGCTTTGATTTGACCAAGTCATAATAAGCCTATTATACTATAAAGCACGTATAGTCTGATTTTCTTCACTAACCCTTTAAAACTAGGTGTTCAGACAGAATCCATTTTACCACAATTGGCTACCCGAGGATAGCAGCCAAGGAGTGACATATGTCATCATCCTGAAACAGACCTAAATTAGCTGACATGAGTATTACTGACAGTGAAGTGTCAGCAACAAAGAGTGCAGCATAGGGTGCAGCAATCCACTGCACTGCCAGGCCTGACAATCCACTTGACTCCTTGGACAGGTCTCGGGCTAAGGTCCACACTGCCACTGATAAATCTTGTTGTATATCTAACACCTGGCTGAAGATCTGGAGTGACAGCACAGATGTGAAGCTTGCAATTGCACAAAGACTACGCTTGGACCCACTAGCAGGTTCACTCAAGGGCAGAGCTAGGGTTACCTGAGCAGCTTGGCTCTTAAGCTCTGAGACTTATGGATCTGGCCCTAACTTGACTTTGAGTTCAAGTCAAAGATTGCTTGTGTGGTGATCATTTGACCTTGTCTTTTTGTCCAGTGTTAAACAACGGGTTCAAATGATAAATTCTCTGTCCCATGTGTGTGAATTATCTGTGTAGACACAAACCAAGACACAAGGCTAAGGAAGACACTAGCACGTGTACGGCAGATTATAGATAATTGCTGTTCATTTACTGATCCTTACCCCCCACAGAACTGTGTAAGTTAATGAGCTCTGAAATACGAGTTTCAAAAAAACTTTCATTTCAATAATATCATACACCCTCGGGCTCCTATTAAACTTTTTTTGCAACAATAACACCATTCAAACTAACATTCATATGTGAATTACAGTCATATTGCACCACAGGAAAATGCTGGGAGAATTAAATAGAAAAGAAAGCACAGTTTTTAGTCCTTTAGTTATCTTAGTCACATTCAGATTAATAGGCAACAGTTCCGAGGCATAGGTGAAATGTTTCCAATAAAAGCAGAACCTGCCTGACCTTCTACCATATACTTGAAAGCAGCAACAGAAAAAGAGGAACATCCCAGGATTTTTTTCTCCCCTTCTCCAAATCCAGCAATCACTAGCCTTCTTGAGCACCTTTCTATCAGGCCTTAGATCTCATCACACTCCTAAAGGGACACACATGCACTTACGCTCACATACACACTGCTCATCATCAGTATTCACACCAGTGATCCCAAGATCCCAGTGTTGGCCTTAACCCAAGCTCATATTAGACCCAAAGAGTAGAGACTCATTCACTAAACTGTGCTGTTTCCATCTTCACTCTCACTTGCATTGAAGCCAGCTCCAGTGTTGCTACAAACGCTGTGCAGATATCTCTCTTGGGAAATCCCACGCATAAGATTTTCAGACAAGATCTGACTTACAAATGTACACCCAATGCAGATGGATGCAACTTGTCCTCCCAGCTCAAGCAGGGTTTGTTTTTTTAACATCTAGTAACTTGTTCAAGTTAGCTAATGCTTAATGAAATTCAAAATGCTCAGTGGGGATCAGGCAGAAGAGGGTAGTCAGGTACTTTTGCAGCTCTGGTGAGGCAGCTACTGCTATATTGACACCTTTCAAAACTTGGCAGTAGAGCATACTAGAAAACATCCCTTTCATATTTTCTATATCATTAATGTACAGACTGATTTCAATGCTTATCCAGAAAACCCACAATTCAAGATTAGCTTTGTAAGCAAAGACTGAAAACTGCAACACGTGAGCCTGACAAACTTCAGCTTCATGAAGTTTGAATTCTGTTCCCCATCCACATGTAATCTGAATTCACCTCTATACTTCAACATCTGTGCTGGAGCTTTTGCTGAAGCCTTATACCACAATACTGTAAATAAAAACCAAGACTTCCAAAGGCAACAATGGTAAGCCAAGATCACATAAAGGAATTGAGAACTGGTCTCTAATTAGTGTCTCGGATTTTAAGCCTTCAGATTACATGTCTGTGTTTTGTCTCTGAGCTTGCAAGGAAGTCTGCGTGGTGACAGGAATTCGAGCTGTCTGGTACTCATCACAGGTCCTAGGTACTTCCTCCCCATTCTGATTATTTGGCCTTGGATCTCTGATTCATAGAATGAAGTAAATGAGATTGAAGTGAATTTGTAAAAGGCTCTGTTATTTCTGTCTAGGCTAATTGTGCAATCCAGTTCTGTGCGATAACAATCACATACGTTTTCTGTACTAGGTTCAGCCTTATACACAAAACCTTTTCAACATAGTGCTTTTAATATCCCTGTGCCTACACAATTCCAGTGCAATCCAACAGAGTGGGCTGGCCAACTCACAACTGGTGGCTGTTGATTTTTTTGTTTGTTTATTTGCAGATCATCAAGAGCATGTGAAGAGTGGGTATGTGTGAAAAGAACTGCAGACTGAGCAGCTTAAAATTGGATTGCTTGAGTAAAAAAATACTCTTTTCCTGTTCAAAATTATTCAGGCCTGAATCCTGACCTCCACGGAAAACAGAGAAAACTGAATTTGAAGAGGAGGAGATCTTGAGCTGATTACAGGAGCATGTTCTCCTTTTCCAAGTCAAAGGCCACCAGAAACATAGTTCTGCATTACAGCCCTATAACTGTTGGGGTATCCTTTGTATCTGCATTATTTGTAGTCTGTCTAATATCCACCTGCTGAATTTCTTGCCCACCCTCTATTTCACCAAATGCAGTAGAGACTGTACTGAAGCACAACTCTGCAGGAAGCACTGCAAGCCTCCTATCAGGGGAACATTTCTGAAGCAGACAGCCCAGTGCAGCTGATCTGATCTACTTCAGCTGGCTTCTTCAAGCCTGTGACTTTGAAAGCTTCTCATTTAATGCTTACCTGGAATAATGGATGGTCAGAGAAGTACTGTGGCTTGGAAAGAAATATCTAAAGAGTTTAAATGTCATTTCTTCCCAACAAAGACCTGTATTATCTTCAGAGTGAATAATAATCATGATATCTCAGAGAACAATTACAAGCAAAGAATCTCAAAACTGAAATGAGAGGAGAGCATTTTTAGTTTAGAAGTCCTGATCAGCATCAGTGGCCTTCACCTCCACTGACAAGCGAGACATCGCATGGGGAGCCCACATGGTGAAAACTTTTACCTATCCATGCAACAGGCAACAGAGCAAGCCACAAGATGCAATGGAGGAAGAGCTAAAGAACATGTGCCAGAAGACTGGCAACTTCAGCCTAGCACTTTAGCTCATCTGTCTCAGGCCAGCCACTTTGGTGACATGGCAAAGACCTTAGTCCTGCAGTACCACACCAAAACAAGGTCAAGTTGTTCCCCACCTCGCCTCCAAGGAGTCCTGGAGCTAAGGCAGCTTTCTTTGGTGCAGCTGTGGAGATTTAGTGTGGAGAGTGGGTGAGGCTGGAAAGTGGGCACAGACTACAAGTAACCGAGGGCCTGAGGTACTCTGTCTCAGTGAGAGCATGTTAATAGAGTTCTAAAGTGCAGGAGTGCTCTAACAGTGCTCTTTAATCAATTTGAGATGACCTATCAGAAAATGTGAGATGACTGTGGATGGATGGTTGATATGCTGAATACCAAGGCATTTAATGCTAATTTTCCCTTAATAGAAAAATTTTCCATGCTCAATACTTTTCATTGACTAATTTTTTTACAATTGTACCCACTTACTAGCAATTGTCATTGTGCTATTTTCTATGTAACACTATCTGAAAATCATTTATTTCCTGTTCCAAACAGCAATTAATGCCAATTATTTTACACAACACCATGAACTGCTACAGATTTTTTCAATTTTCCACTCAGCTTTGTTATATAATTTTCAGGTATTTGAAACAAGAGACTGAAGTGGTGATTTCCTCTTTTCTGGCAAATGATAACTGAAAAGGCCCAACTCTTAGAGCAGCAGGAACCACATAAACACAAGAAGAAGAGGGTACACCATTGTCTCTTTGATTTTGATTTTAACTTATATCAATATCTGTAAGAGGAAATGCAAGACAGGGCTGTATTATAGCAAAATGGACTTAGGAGGGTTTATGCTACAAATACAAACCTCTTACATTGTGCTCTTCCTGTAACACATGGCAAATCTGACACCCCAGGACTGCCTTCTCTCTTGATGGCAGTAAAATGCTGCAACTTGAAGACTGCTTGATTGCAGAATCAAGGTCAGAACTCTGATGTGCATTGAAGACTGGATCCAAGAAGTGGATTAACACTTCAGGAAGAGTTAATCTTTTGCCTTGACCCAGCTCTGGTTTAACCTGACTAAGGCTGAAAACATTCTGAATGTTTAGATTTTTTTAATAAAATGGATTTCTTTGTTACAGTTAATGGAAAGAAACTTCTGGGGTGCTGATCAGCAAATTGCTGATGAAAATGAAGACATCATTTTTTAATCAACTTTTTAGAGGAAAAAAAATATTTCCCTATTTGGCTACAGATGGATGTTGTGAATTCCTTTTCACAGCAGGGATTGGTTTCTGGCATTTTACAACCATTAGCTCTACCTTTATCTACTTTTGCCTCTATAATTCTACCAGACTTACACAAGGACCAGAAAAAAAATACTCCAGACAATGTCTTTTGGAGCAGGGCCTTTGAACTAAACACTTTTTCCTTAATCCTCATATTGCTTGCAGAATTTCACCCTCAGTCACTCAGATAACAGAAACTCTTTCTTCAGAAAGTTTTTTTTTTACTCAAAATTACAGACCCATTTTTCATTCGTGTGACTAAAGTCCAAAAACACATACTCTGTCAATGGTGTTGAATTTAGCATTTTTGTGATAAAGCTCTTTGAGCTTCTTTTCAAATAAACATGTACAGCTTTAAATGAATAAATCATGCAAATACATGTTAATGTATACATAAATTAACACAACATAATAAGGAAAAGGAAGAAAACAAGATTACAAATTTTTTGCACCTCCAAAATATGAGAGTGATATTTGCTTTAGGAAGAACAAACTCATTTAGAGGAAAAGCTTATATAGATCCAAACAAACCCAAATCACCAATGAAAGCTAATTTTATGTTCAAGCAAAGAAGGAAGATGTGCTTCTTTGCTTGAACAAAGCAAAGGCAATAGGCAAAATCCAATTAAATTAGGCAAACTTAAAAACACAGAAACAAAATTTAATTTAGGAAATAAAATCTCAGGGTCGAATTCTGTTGTCCATCCCATATTCATAATCCTTATGATTTAAATGAGTTAGAAATTCCAAGGAACAGTGTGCTAGTTTGAAGCTAGCTAGAATGTTTTGGTAAGAACTAGATTACAGGCTGTGAAAGGAAAACAGTGGTGATGTCCACTTCCCTCAGAAGTCTCGCTAAGGAGTTTGGGAAGAAGAAATGAAAACATCAGATAACACTCTCGCCATTTTTCACTCACTCTCTGCCTTGGGCTGCTGACTGAGCTGCATCTCCCTAACCTCACCTTCCATTTGGCCTAACCCACCTTTGCTTCTTAACCTCTTGGCTGAACCTCTATTCTTCCTTAGGACTGGGGTAATGTTTTGGTTTCCACTGGTACATTCGAATTTTTCACACAGAATCTCCATCACAAACAGTACTCAGTGTGTACGAAGAATGGGAGCAGTCAACAGGACGATCTGCCTCAAAGATTCAAGTTTTCAGATAACTTTCCGCATAAAGTATGCATTTTCTTCTTCCTTTCTCAGTGTTTCCATTTCTCTTTTTCCAATATGAATGTTTTTTAAATGAAGACCAAAAAACAGCTTTTTATGGGAATACTGCTCAATACTGTCATCTCGACATATGTTCTTTGTACATATGCCCTATGCAGTGGGATGACTTTTTCAGGGCACTCCCCCTTTTTTAAACTCTCTTCCCACTAGAGTAAAGAGTACATTTCATTGGAAACAGAACTATTCATTGATAAGTTCTTTGGAAAATCCTGCCCCATAAGTCCTTGTGAGGTTACAAAGAACTTCTCACTGTCCAACAGCCACCGACGGTAGTTTTTTAGGGTAAACCCAAACTCTAGTGTAATACAGCCAGGCTTATAATGCTGCTTACTGCTATTCTCAGGGGCTAGTTTACTAAGATCAAGCATATTTTGACAAATGATATTCAGTTAGCAAAGACCAGGCTTCTGCTGAATTCTGCTCTCTGTTCACAAGACTCAAACGGTATAATAAAGGCACCTCACACCTCAGAACTATTTAAGAGAAACATTTGCTTCAATCAGCTGTCTTTCACCCTGAACAACCTTCCTGAGATGAGCAGAAAATTCAGCCTAAGACTGCTAAGCCTAAGTCATTTGAAGATGGAAGGTTTTATCATAGGCAAGCAGAGTATAAAGTAAGGACATATTCTGTGATTCTGTGACACCTATTTGATGCATCTTGTCTGTCTAATGCATTTGCTGGACCCTTATCACTGCACCTAGATGCCACAACTGACTCAATTTACTAGTTGGTTTTGATACATGGACTCATAGCATGATTCTCCACATTACCACTTTAAATATCTGATTGCTTATCTGGAATGACAGCACTGTTAGAACCAATTCATTCTTTATAGTGTCCTGGATCTTGGTCCTGTACTTAAGCTAGAGTGAAGCAGAGCAGATTTTGGTATGCAGAAATCTTTTGCCCACTGGTTCACCACCCTTGCAGATCCATCAGCCTTTACATAGATGCATATCATTAGCTCACAATTCAATTCAGCACCCAAATACAGTAAGTGGCAAAACACTTACTACATGAATTGCTGGCTGTTCAGCTTCCAGTGTCTTCTTTTCACACAGTGGTTCAAAACAAGCACAGACAAGAGCATCCTACTGCTCTGTCCTCCAAATCACCCAGCTTCCAACCATTTCTTCTAACATCCAATGCTAATACTGACATGTCAGAAATGTTAAGATATATTTCTCCTTCAGTATAAGGAATGTGTGATTTCCTGACAGACTTCAGTACTGAACTGTCAACAAAAGTATCAGTACAATAAAGCTGCAAAGTTACCAACCCATTCTGTGATTTCTGGAGATGTCAGTAGTTATTATAAATGACTTTCCAGTTAATTACCTGTTTTGAAAATTAAGGAGATTGGGGGTTCACAGCTGCTCCAATAAGCAGCTTCAGTGCCTGCCTCATCCCATTGAGTATGATAAATAATATATTCTCTACCACCCAGACTGCCAGACAGTGGCTGTGTCAAACTCCTCAGAGAGCACACTTTGTCTGCCATGTGTTACAGGCAACATTTATGACAAAAGTAGAAATTAGATGGTGGTTAATCTTGCTTCCCTGTGTCCCATGTGGGGCACATGCACAGTTGTAGTGTGGCTTGCTGGATGACAGTCAGAAAAAATTATCTCAGCAAATTGTGCGTACATCAGGATAGAGCACAAAGAATGGGCTTAGGAAATTATTTTTGGTGAATTGGGCAATGAGATAGTCTCTTAAAAGAGAAACAAGGTGACAGAAGAGCAAATTTTATTTCCCCTTGGAAAAAAAAAAAAAAAAGGCAAGCTTTACATTAAAGCTAGATCACAGTGAGGGAGAACGAAATCATACCGCTCTGGGGTTTTTAATTTGCTTCTTATTGCTGCTTAGACTATTTAGCTTGCAGATCATAATAAACTCTGTTATAATGACAGCACCAAAAGATGGATCCAGCTTATAAAAATACTACTAAAGTAATAGCAGTAAGTTCTGCATCTTAGTTCCTGTGAAGAGCAAGAGGAATGATTCTCATTTCACTTACTTGGGTATAAACAAGATAAATTCAGTAGTATAGTCACAGAAGATTGGCAAATTAAGGCAAGTGAGACTGAGGCTGGACTTAGATGTAGGCTGTCATCACCCTGTAACAACACAGGACACAAATCAAAGTTTTGCCTGAAGAGAAACTCCAAGGTAGTCCCCAGTAAGTCTTACCTACTTCTAAATGAGATTTGATTCAGCTTGCAAAGTAACTTAGAGTCAACCCCCAGCTGTGATTTCTCTCTGAACATCTTTTTTTTTTTTTTTTAATTTAATTATAGCACAAAGATGATAAGAGGTAGCATGAGTTAAGGGAATCATAATTTTCTAAAGGAACTTGCTGGCTAAATGTACAGGTTCCTCATATCAAAGCACAAGGAGTGGCAATATTGGTACCACTTCACTCCTCTGCATCTCCTGTCCAACATATCTCATGCCAAAAAGCAGTACCATTCATGGCATTCTATTTGTTGTTTAGACTTGGGCTTTCAAAATAATCCACTCTTTCTATCAAGGAACTGGGAGCTGTGAGTGCACTTCATGTTAGAACCGTCCAATCTTCTCTATTTCTGTCCATGGTTGCTGCATTTTACTCAAGCAGATAAACACGTTGATGGATCTGAGCACCACATGGAGCATTCTGTGTATAACATGTTCTTTGTAAGACTGAAATAATGAATGGGCCAAGAAGCATTAACTCCTCCTGGGAGTTTCTGAAAACTCCTAGGAATTCTTTCAGGAGCAGGAGAATTTTCACTTTACTTTGATGAATCTTTTACTTTCTCTCTGATTTTTAATGAAATGCAGGAACTTTAGCTCCTAAAAGTTGATAACAGCTGGCATCCTTTCGCTTTCACGCTTCACATCTTTTCATTCTTAAGAGCCTTGCCAATCTTGTTTTGACCCTTCAGCTCTCTATTTCCTTGTCTGTTGATGCAGTGACTGGTTTACCACCACAGAAGAACAGTCATATAAAAAAATCACTTTTCATACAATGAACTTTAAACCTTAACATTTCTTTCCATTTCTGGATAGAACGCAGTTATTCCCCAAATAACTTCATATTGGCTAGGCTGGAATAAACAAACCAGCCCCTGCATTCTCCTCTGAAGATTTTCAAAGGTTCTACAGCACTCAAATCAGGAATCACATTGATTTTCAGTAACTCTTTTCTCCTAATTCCTCTAAAGCATTTCCGCAAGCCTCCTGCCACAAGCCTCAGAGAACGTAAGTAGTGCAGTCTGAGGGACATGAAATTGGAGATGATGTTAAAAAATGTTAGCTATTTGCTATACCAACAGCGTGCTGACATAAACACTCATATAATATTTTCTGCAGAAAGACATGGGGTTACAGAGCTATAGCTTAACTAGTATGGCCTGCTCGTTAGCATGAACTCTACTGATACGTTTTCATTAAGTAGAGCTATCTTTGCCTTCATTGGAAAGATCCAGAAATCATATTTTTTTCCCCTTTCATTTTGCAATACAAGGGCTTTAGCTAGGATGACAATTTTGGTCTGTAAGACCGTAAATATTTGTCTATTCAAAGGCAGCATTTATCTTACAAAGGCACACATACCGGTTTTGCCTCTGACAAGTTCCTTGTTTATTTATTACTCTAATAACAAATAGACTGTCATCCCTGCTGGGCCTCAAAGATGAACTAAATCTGCTGACACAACTGATTGGGAGAGGCTGCAAATTATTTTATTAAAAACTGTGCAATAGCAGATTCATAGTGGGGAGAATGTTTAAATCATAATTCTGTTAGTGGCCTATATAGTCCATAGTAACAATATTCAAAGAAACTAGAAAGAGTTTTGCAAACCTCATGTTTATACTGCAGCATTTGATTTTCATTTTGTCCAAACAGGAGAGAAGCAGTGAAGGGGAGACAGATTTCTTTTGTGTTGAGTGCTCTGTGTGCACACACACCAAGAGCAAAGCACAGCATCTTAATTAGATGAGTCCAGAGGCTCCAGCAGACACAGGAGAGTGACAGTCACTGGACATGCTTGATAGCTCTCTCTAAAGCAGTGCAGAGACTTTCTGGGAAAAGCAAGACAGATCCATACATCTCCAATTTTGGAGAGCTGAGCCAACCAGAACGTGATAGGAAAAGACTAGAAGTAGGTGAGTAAAAAATCCTTTGTGCAGCAAGCGATAACAAGTCCAAAGACACACTGTGTCTTGCCAGGTCACCAGCAGTGCTGACCTTAAGGCTTTTCAGCCTCCTGGACAGAGTGGACTATGGGGAGGAATCATATCCTGCCTAGCTCTGGAAATACAAGTCTGAGACAGGGCACTCCAGCAGAGACCCATCCCACTACTTACTGAGTACAAAGGCTCTGGCAATTACATACCAGCAACCCTGAGAACAAAAACTGCCAAAGAATCACCTCATGGTAGTTCTACTTAGCAGTGTCCTTCAGAGACACTTCAAAGGGTGGGCAAGGATGTTTTGAATATATGAATAGTTAGGCTGTAAGAAACAGTATGTGGCACTCATTGTCTTGAATCCAAGTCTTATTGCCTTCTGGGCTGTTACAGAGGTCTTACCCAGAATATTTTGGAGCAATGGAGATTCAGGAGAGGCACAAGAGAAAGAGGACATTAAGAGCACATAACGTTAACTCAGCCCTTCCATAAATCACCTTCTTATCCTGCAGTTGTCACTGCAGTTCACAAAGCTATGTGCTAGAATGAAACTCCTCTCCTTCCACATTAGTGACTCAGGAGCTACACAACATTCCACCTCTGTCCCTAGCTGGACTGCACACCTTTTCTAATGGGCTTAGCTCACAGCTGCTGCATATCAACCCCTACCAGACGTTACTGCCTTCTCTAGTTTGTCAGCCTTGGTATGCTCAGTACTGCTTCAGCTCAAAAAAGCCAGACCTAGCAAAGATGTACTATTTATGTACCCTATTATGCCAAGCTGGGCTGTAGGGTAGAGAGGAACTTTTGAAACTGGCACATGCCCAACAAGAGCACATGTGTAAACAGCAAGGGTTTTGTACACCTGAATGGGCAATCCAGAAGCTGGACTGGAGGAACAAAATGCCATATAAAGACTGCTATGGTGCTTAGTCCCAGCTTGGTGGAGAGGGGAGAGAGACTGTGTGCACCACCACACTGAGCCAAGGATGGCTGACAGAAACCTGACAACATTACCAGCAAATATCTGTGCAGAACAAGGGAGGATGGCACATCACAAGGCTATCTCTGACCAGATAGCCTTCCTAGGATAAACCATCCACAATCAAGGAGGTGCTGAAAGGCACAAACAGTCATTAACTTCACTGAAAATACTTTATATATCCATGCCATTGATGTACTTGCAGAGAACTCAGCTGGAAATCTCTGTGTCGCTTAGTCTTCCTAAAATTTATAGTGACACCAGTGGTACCTAAACCTTATGGTGTCCTATGCACAGAGGAGAATCACATGATACCAAGCTCCTGGTCACCTTCTCTTTCTCCATATTTATTGCCTCCTATGCCAGACAGATTCTTACCCTGCACTCTTTACTGTAATAGCTGTTAGAGTCACTCAGTCATGTGGTTTGAGGCATTTCCAAGGAAACCTCTCACAATTATTTCTGGAGATGGAAAGCAGTCTTTTAGCATGTCTTCTATCTATTCTACATACTTTATATTATAACAATTTATTCTGCAATGTGATTACATGTTGGCATAGACTCTGATTAGGGCTTTAAACAGGAACTAACAGCAGTTAGGTTGAATATGTTTTTCATCTGATGATGCACAATACCATTGATTAGATGTAGATTATATTCAGCATTAACTCCAACTATACAAAAATATCACAAAGGGAAGTCTATCTCATGGCAGAGAATACTCTTTAATTGCATGGATGATCAGTACATGTTGTGACTTCTGCTTTTTTTAAATATCCTGTACACAGGAAAAGTCATGCCTGTAAGAGAAACATTAATCCAAGTCATTACCAAGCATTGTTTAGTTTTTATCATAAATTCTGCAGCTTCTTGATTTTTACCCAGGCTGTATCATAAAACTAAAATGACAGGGGGAAAGAAAAAGCTGGATGTGTCATTGTCCAAAGATAAGTTTAAAGTTCAGCATGTCAGGATTCAGGAAATTAATTCACTGTTTCTTGCTGACTGCAGATGCATTGCAAAGCTGTGATAATTTTTTTTTCTCATAATCTCCCTTGAACCTCATATCTTTGCTGCACCTTATACATTTGCCATCCTACAGTCTCGAAGCATCTTCCACACTTCTGTACCTCTTGTCACTAATTGTCCAATTTATTCGCTCCTGATCATGGAGCTTGCAGCAGAACAGAACTGAATGAGGACAGCTCTCTAAGCTCCTTTCTTAATCTGTGGAAACCTAACTGCTGTTGGCTTTCTAAAGCTGAGAAAGGAGGCTGAGAAGATAGATATTTCAGACTCTTAGTCCAGATTTGATAGAATGTACATGACACAAAAGGTGAAGAAACTAGCAGTGATATCACTATAAATTAAAAAAAAAAAAGACTTGGAGATGCAGAGATTTCAGCTGAGTTCTTCACATAACCCAAGAGAAAGAAAATGCTGAAAAGGTAAGAACTTAAAAGTGGGGCCAAAATCAGTCCTCCTTCATCATCAAAGACAGTAAGGATCTGCAGCTGCGGAATGAAAGGAGTAGAACCATGTCTTTGGAAAATTTTTGGACCAACTTCTGCTCCCTTAATTCATCTACTAGAGAATTTATGAAGGAGACAAAAAGTTAGAGGAGGTCAGGAAGAGCTGATCCGGTAGAGACAGGACTAAGGGAGAAGACACAGGGAGGGCTTGAGTCAGCTTTCTGAGAAATAAAAATGAGAATTTCAGTTTCCACTGCAGTGGTGCACAGTGACAGGACAAGGGACAATGGGCACAAACTGGGACCCAGGAGGTTCCACCTGAAGAGGAGAATTTTGTTTGGTGTGAGGGTAATGGAGCAGGCTGCCCAGACAGGTTGTGGAGTCTCCTTCTCTGGAGAGATTCCAAACCCACCTGTCCACTGTGATGCTGGGCAAGCTGCTGTAGGTGCCTCTAGCAGGAGGGTTAGAATCATAGAATCAGCCAGGTTGGAAGAGGCCTCCAAGGTCATCCAGGCCAAGCTAGCACCCAGCCCTATCCAGTCATCTAGACCTAGGACAGAAACTTGTTCTGTGTCACAGGCAGTGTCAGTTAAGGCCATGAGGCTTTTTTATTTATTTTTTACACTTTTTAGCAAGTTAAAGCTCTAATATACTCTTGACTTATACTGGCACACCTGTGATTCTGCAAATTATATTATGGGCCATGTGCCCAGCGGGAAGGTTTGGTACTACAGCTATATCAGCACATGTTTTAATTTTAATTTAGGCCTTACAAAACACAGATTGGGAAGCACCTCCTCAGTAGATAGAATCAACTGCAGACAATTGTTGGAATCAAAACTAAAATAATTTTCATTGCATTTAAATAGCTACTATCCCACCTAAAATAAACATGTTCATGCATAGCTACAATGACGAATAGTATAGTCATTACACATGCAGCAATCAGTTAACTGTGAGGTAATATCTGTACACTTCATCAACAAGGCTCACTGTCCTCTGGTGATGCCTTCTGGTTTGCTAACTGTAGCTTCCTTTGCTAAGAAACGTGGGTCCATCTCATACGTGGCTTCGGGTGGCAAATTTCCACTTTGCCTCCACTTACTTTATTCCCATTTATCATCCTGTTCACATTACTTTAGTTATCAATTACATAAACGTTCCCCTGAGAATTTGCACACCAACAAAAGGCAACTCAAGCACACTAGCACGAATGAGATCAGATATGAGGCTGTTGTACTTACCATTTCAGAGCCAAGGAGAGTCTTGCAGTCCACTAAGATGACATTTGGTTCTTCAGCTCTGTTTTTGCCTGCTTGCTAGGATCATTAACTTAATTTTACATAAAACCAACTGTCAGGTAATTTTGATAATAATATCAATATTGCACTGATCCAGTACCAGAGCAACAAAAAAATCCCATACATTAAAAGCATAGGTTAGCTTAAAACAGGTACTCCTTAAATAAAATGTCTTTCTTCACTTTGGGTTGAGAAGGATTTTCATCCTCATCTCCTGTAAAACTCTGGTGATGTTATTTTCACATTTATAAGTGAATGTTCTCTCTCAAAAATCACACACAGTGCAAAGATGGCAAAATCAAACAAATAAATGGGTGGAGAAAAAGAATAAGAAGATACAGTTATAATAGTAGAAAAGAATTCTACTCGTATACAGGAGGTTACACGTAAGTCAGGTTTTAAGTTGATTTAGGTCATGGTTTCTACAGAGAAAATGACCAAATGAATATACAGCAACAGAAGAAGAGGAAAAGGGAGTCCAAGCCTTCCCAAAATTATGCCTAATGTATCAGAAAAAACTAATAGGTGTGGAACAGTTAGCTGAAAGGAAGACAACACCTTTCAGACTGAGGAAGTTTAATGCTGAAGCATTAAAGGTTTCAATTTTCATTGGTGGCATTGTGTCCACTCATAGTAGCATGGTCAATGGACCAGGAGGGAACTATTTCAGTGAGCTTTAATGCAAGGCAAAAAACATCTTTGAAATTTTTATATGCATCTCATTCAAGGTAATAAAAAAAGCAAAAAAGTGGTAGAAGAATGGAAGGCCTTGATGTACCTTATCAAGAATAGCTCAAGTGGGTTATTATGAATAAGGTTCTGCAAGGATTTTAACCATCATAAAGACAGTATGCATGGATAGGCAATTGCAGAAATGTGCAGACACTACTAGGATACTATTAGAAAGAAAGGAGAAAAGAGCCTGATATAATACCACAGAAGAAATCAAAGTACCATCAAAATAACATGAGAATGTGCACTTACTCTGTTGATACAAACCCTTGTTTAGATGCTGAAAGCTGCCAGTTAGCTGACAGCAGAATGAGTTCCTAATCACGGAGCAGGCGACACTGGCGGTTTTTCAAGTGACAACTGAGAGTAGTCATCTACAGAAGTAAAAAGGTCAAAAGTCAGTGAATTCTTTGCATACTTCAGCTCTTCAGCTGTATGTCTGCTTTGCTTTTTTCCTGTTTGAACTGCAATGAGCATTGCACTATGCAGACCACCTTCAAAAGCCATCCTCAGCATCACACTAACCCAAAATTTTTATAAAACTGTGTCTTTAGATGAACAATATTCAAAGCAGAACAGATCACCAAAGACAAGTTGATCTCTCTACTTCTTACGGTCACATTACTTAAAGGAAGCAATTTTTCCCCCTAATAAAAACTTCGCTATGAATTCTGGCTACAATATATCACCTTATTATTTATACATCATGCCTAATACCATAGTGCTTTGGGGCTATGTTCACAATGGTCCTAATCATCCACCGTGACAAGCAGACTTCTGTTTGGACTTGGGTTTATTGCTGCAGTTTTTTGGTTACCTGCACATTAAATTTCCCTCCTGTTGAAGTAAAGGGCCGCAAATAGATGATGCATATTGCAACAGAGAGCTAGCTGCTGGATCCCTTGTTCTTTGACATGTTCTCTTCATTTATAGCCACAGACTTTTTTGAATTTGTGTCAGTTTTCTACTTCTTTCTGAGTTTTAGGAGACTGCATGACTTCAACTGACTGCATGACCAAAACTTTAACAGACTCTGGATAATTTATATGCCAACTTTCAATAGCTGTCACATGTACACTGGTTTAAACACGTATATCATGAAGAAGAACCAGTCCATAGACTATGAAGGCAGGCACCCATGCCTGATACATGTACTGAATGTTGCACACTATCTGGAAAATAATCTGTATGACAGGCTACAAAAAAATCAGACCTAATAAATAGTCTAGTGGTGAGTGTCCCTGACCATGGCAGGGGGGTTGGATCGAGATGATCTTTAAGGTCCCTTCCAATTCAAACCACTCTATGAGTCTATGAATACCATTTCACAAATGTACAATTACATTTCATTTGAAAGGCATCCCAAACTCTGAATATTTTTAGAAAGCTGCAAGAGAAAACAGTCTGATGTATGAATTAATTACCTGACCTCTGCATTGAATGTGTCATATCTCAGTCATTTCATTTTATTAAAACACTGTATAATCATGAACATAATCACTAACTCAATATTTAAGAAAAATCTGATGTGAACTTTTGTACTTGGGTCACACATAATGTAATTCAGTTTTACTCCCTTCTTGATGTGATTCATGTACAAAATTATTACACAAAAAAATGTAAACCATGGGGAAACAAACTGTTCCAGTGGGACAGCAGCTTTTCAGCCAAAGCATTTAAACCAAATTGGGCAAGATCAGTGCTCACAACGCAGCACCACATTACCTGATTGGACATAGAAATACTCATATTTGCTAGGACTAGGTTACAGTATTAGATTACAGCACGTGTGATGATATCATATCACTCTGGTGGCAATACTGAAGGCATTAAGCCTTTAATGTAACAGTTCATTATGTGTACTGAGATGTCTTTGAAAGCACATGCTTGGCCCACTCCAGCAGACACATAAGACAATCCTCAGAAGCTGCAGTAACTCTGACTTGATTGCTGGCCTTTGCTGTAATTTGCAATGAGCTAAGTAACTTTCCCATATATGTACTCAGATATCATTCATGTTTATTTGTGATTGCTTTAAGTATCTTGGGGTCAGACTAGATGACATTTAGAGGCCACTCCCAACCCAAACCATTCTATGATTCTGTGATCTTCACCATTTTGAAGCAATAAATATCAGCCCGTGTTGTGCAAGAGAGAAAGCACTGCTAGGAATGTATTACACTGGATGAACAGGACTAATATTCATACTGGACTTCAGTGCTAATCTTTGTCCTCCTCTTCCTTGCATGACTGCTTCTCTAAATCCTTTTGTTTAGAGGCCTTGCTTATGTAAAGTTTGCCTGCATCTTTCAAAGGTTTGCGTTGCACACTGAAAATAGCTCTTCTCTCTACTCAGCATTTTGTATTTATAACCACACTTCACAAAGCTTTTGTTGAAGATTGCCTACACACCTCTTACAAGTCTGTAGGAACACACTGTTTATGAACTTGAAACAACAGAGACACACCAGGGTGGTTTACATTCAGACAGCATATGGTAGCTACCTGGATACACTGCAGTGCTATGGATCATTTTCTACACAACTAAAAGAGCTCGCCGAAGCAAAGGATCACAGTATCACAGTATCACAGTATTATCAGGATTGGAAGAGACCTCACAGATCATCAAGTCCAACCCTTTACCACAGAGCTCAAGGCTAGACCATGGCACCAAGTGCCACGTCCAATCCTGCCTTGAACAGCTCCAGGGACGGCGACTCCACCACCTCCCCGGGCAGCCCATTCCAGTGTCCAATGACTCTCTCAGTGAAGAACTTTCTCCTCACCTCGAGCCTAAATCTCCCCTGGCGCAGCCTGAGGCTGTGTCCTCTCGTTCTGGTGCTGGCCACCTGAGAGAAGAGAGCAACCTCCTCCTGGCCACAACCTCCCCTCAGGTAGTTGTAGACAGCAATAAGGTCACCCCTGAGCCTCCTCTTCTCCAGGCTGAACAATCCCAGCTCCCTCAGCCTCTCCTCGTAGGGCTGTGCTCAAGGCCTCTCTCCAGCCTCGTCGCCCTTCTCTGGACACGCTCAAGCATCTCAATGTCCCTCCTAAACTGGGGGGTCCAGAACTGAACACAGTACTCAAGGTGTGGTCTAACCAGTGCAGAGTACAGGGGCAGAATGACTTCCCTGCTCCTGCTGACCACACCATTCCTGATGCAGGCCAGGATGCCACTGGCTCTCGTGGCCACCTGGGCACACTGCTGGCTCATGTTCAGGTGGGTATCAATCAGCACCCCCAGATCCTTCTCTGTCTGGCTGCTCTCCAGCCACTCCGACCCCAGCCTGTATCTCTACATGGGGTTGTTGTGGCCAAAGTGCAGCACCCTGCACTTTGAGCTATTGAACCCCATCCCATTGGACTCTGCCCATCTGTCCAGGTGGTCAAGGTCCCACTGCAGAGCCCTTCTGCCCTCCAACCCAGTCACATCTGCCGCCACCTTGGTGTCATCTGCAAACTTGATGATGACTGACTCCATGCCCTCATCCAGATCATCTATGAAGATGTTAAAGAGGATGGGGCCCAGCACTGATCCCTGAGGGACACCACTAGTGACAGCCGCCAGCTGGATGTGGCACCATTCACCACCACCCTCTGGGTCCGGCCCTCCAGCCAGTTCCTAACCCAGCACAGAGTGTTGCCATCCAAGCCATGGGCTGACAGCTTAGCCTGCAGTTTGCTGGCAAAAATATGTCTTTTAAGGCTTTGCTCCAAATCAAATTAAAATTAAGATCTGAGACATTTTTAAAAATGTATTTTAAAAGAACTGACACATGACATTTCCCATCTTAACTGAGCAACATTCCTAGGAATCAGCAACATGAAAGGGATAGGAATGGCCCTTGATCCTGATCAGGGTCATTCTGCTTAGTGCTTTCATAGCCTTCTGCTTTGGGATAGGTTGCCTGGGCTCCTAGAAAGCCCTGAGCTATTTCTTTGTTTGGCTCCAAAGTAGAATTCAAGGTGAAATGATCTACAAGAAAAAGCCGTTCTGAAACTGCAAAGTGAGAGTACCTCAGAGGACTCCAGCCCCACAATTGTAGGTCATATCTCCAGTAGATTGCTCTCCTAAGTACAACTTCCATACTCTGTTGCAGGGCTCAGCTCAGGGTTAAGTAGGGGTCCCCATGACTTCCACATGTCTAACATTTCAGGAAGGAAACAAGAAGCCCTGCAAGGCTACACCAGAACTGCAATCTCCTCTGGAAACAATACCATCTCTAGCCCTGCAATAGCCTCACTCCTCTGCGACTAAACATTTTGGAAACAGGGACCTAAACACCTACCTCAAACGTCATGACAAAAAAAAGAAGCACTGTTACCTCCTGCAGAGATGAGACAGAAATATATCAGGAGAATTACTTACCTCAAAAGTCTCTATGATTACCTCTCCCTGTCTCCTAACTGAGATATCGTTCCCACTGAATGAAACCAAGAAGGTAGTCAAGGGAAAAACATCCACAGAGTGCTTAAAATAGCCCAAATGAATGTGGAGTCTGGTGGGTTTAGAACTGGTTCTGACAGTTTTGTATTACATGACAGTTTGAGGTGTTAATTTTCATTTTTGTTTGCATTTCTTGTCAGTTTAGACCAGATTCTCCCTAAACTAGAGCATTATTGGCACTTGCCTCTGATCTGTTGGAAATCAATGACAATTGGTGCTGGACAAGATGTTTCCCTTTTTCATGAAAAGGCACAACTCAGAGCACAGCACTTGCCACAGAACCAGATGGCACATTTCAAGCCAAAATCTCTACATAATCTGTACTGGGAAAGAAAACAATCATGATACACTGTGTGGATCTGCGAGCTGCCTTTGGGTAATGGACTGTACTTGTTCTGCCACTTCCCCTTTCTAAGTCCTACAGTCATTCATGCAAACTGCTGTATTTTGCCATGCCCAAAAAGCAACAGGCTATTTTAAGTTGTTATATTTATTTCAGATTAAGAAAGCAGTACATCAAGAGAGTGGCAAGGGTTTTGTAAGTGAACACTCAATTGCCATGTAAGAGGAAAAGCCAGACAACTCTCAAATGCAATAAAAAGGACATAGAGAGGAGATTGCCTGTTGCTTGTTAAGTACAGCAAATAGTAGCTGTTTGCTTTTATCAAAATACACAATTTTTGAACCATGAAGTCTGACAGAACCATCCAAAAACATCCAGAAGTGTTATGCCCATACTCCCTGTTTCTGTTCACTGTAACAATTATTGTCTGTCTCTGCAAGACAGAATGTTTAAAGATTAAGAAGTGCAGTGCACAGAAAAATGAGACTTAAGAATTACATCATCAAACACACCACAAAACAAGGCAGAAATGCTAAAGGATTCCCTGGAGCAACCACAAGTCCTGCTGAGAGTGTTCCTGCTGGGGCTCCCTAATTAATGTACCCATTTTCCACCTGTCACACAACAGAATTAAACTCACTGCATCTCTGCTTTAATTCGCCACTCAATCAATAATTCGGATAACGGATCCAAAGTCCTGTAGATTCTGTGTATTGATCTTCTCCCACCTTCAATTTGCCAGTTGTCTCCACTAACTTTGAGCAGTACATCACTGAAAGTCCATTTCATTTAAAATGTAATCACTTTGCCAATGCTGAGCTGCTTGCCAGTTTCATTAGTCTTCAGAAAACTTTCCAAAATATGGAGCTGTGTGTAAACGCATGGAGTATTGCATAGAAGCAGAACGCAGTGCTGTGACTTCTGCTCTGGCATGAAAAATTGGTCTACACCCACACACACACACACACACACACAAATATATATATATATATAAAATTAGGTTTAAATTCCAAATAGATTTCTCTTTCTTTTTGTCCCCTATTGCAACTTACTACCATTTTGGGGAAAAAAAATTAATATTTTAATAAAAAATATTTGCAACCAATAGGGGAAAAAAAATCTACCCTTATTCTGCTGAAACAGCCTCTAGCTTTTGCAACCCTGTGAAGATAGATCTCCAAGTCTCATGAGGTTCCACAGTAATTAATGCGAACCATTTAAATCTGATTCTGAAAGCTGAATGGACTAAACAATGGAAGGTAAATTACTTTTTGCTGTTTTACATCTTTTCAATTCCTCTGCAAGGGTCAGAGCTGACACTGGGAAGATTAAATAGCATACATCACAAAACGACCCTTATCACTGCCTTTCTGGAAAATTTGTTTTCTCTGTATGTAAAAGGTATATAATGCTCTTGACTAAGAAGATACATGGGCATCATTACTATGTTTATACCAAGTGAATAGAAATAGATCAGGAGATGCTCGATTATTGGCAGAGAGATAGCAGACAAAAGTTATTAAAATACAGAGAAAGTACTGGTAGGAGCATCCAATGCAAGGCAGATCCCTGCATTGTCTTTCTGAAGATAAAATTCACTGGAAAAAAAAGAGTAGTTAGAAAAGTTTCTGATAGCAGTAAAGTCAGGCATGAGTTAGAACACCAAGCCATCTGTATTTAGTTCCTAAGGCTCAAAGTCTGACTCCAGCAGTGCCATAGGGATGCATTTTCCAGGAGGGAAAAAGAAAAACCCACCACACAAACACAAAACACCACAGTGTTCAGCACTGTTCCCTTTCTGCATGTAGTGGAGAAAACATTAATATGATAAAGCTGACACTATTGTGTCACTCCTTTCGTTCCTCAAGCAAAGGCAAAGATAGTTTTGATCTGTGTACTAGATTTGAAGATATATTAAAGTAGGTAATACCTTTTTGCTTTGGTCTACCAAGTACACCAGCAGCTACCTACTAGCTTAGAAAAAAACATGGGAGTAAATTTGGGCACTTCTGTATTGGAAGTAGAAGACCACACCTTGAGTACTGTGTTCAGTTCTGGGCCCCCCAGTTTAGGAGGGACATTGAGATGCTTGAGCGTGTCCAGAGAAGGGCAACGAGGCTGGTGAGAGGCCTTGAGCACAGCCCTACGAGGAGAGGCTGAGGGAGCTGGGATTGTTCAGCCTGGAGAAGAGGAGGCTCAGGGGTGACCTTATTGCTGTCCACAACTACCTGAGGGGTGGTTGTGGCCAGGAGGAGGTTGCTCTCTTCTCTCAGGTGGCCAGCACCAGAACGAGAGGACACAGCCTCAGGCTGTGCCAGGGGAGATTTAGGCTCGAGGTGAGGAGAAAGTTCTTCACTGAGAGAGTCATTGGACACTGGAATGGGCTGCCCGGGGAGGTGGTGGAGTCGCCGTCCCTGGGGCTGTTCAAGGCAGGATTGGATGTGGCACTTGGTGCCATGGTCTAGCCTTGAGCTCTGTGGTAAAGGGTTGGACTTGATGATCTGTGAGGTCTCTTCCAACCCTGATGATACTGTGATACTGTGATATTTAGAGAGGCTTAGGAGCCTTACGAGTCAAAGTTCATCCAGATAGCCTGGCTGCCAGTTGTAACCAAGGTCTCAGGAGTATTTTTTTAATGATAACTAAAAAAAAAAAAAAAAAGAAAGAAAAAGAAGAAGATAGCCATATGGGAATCACAACAAACATTGATTTGGTTTCTGCTTGCAAAATATTTAGGTAAGTTAAAAGTTTTCAAATTCATGTCTCCTGATCTCTTAGGCTGATTCTTAGGCTGATTAAACCTGTATGATAAGTGATCTTAGAGCCATTAATGATTGGTTGTGGAAATGAATGCTAGGGCTGCAGAAGAAGAAAGGACTAGATTTTTACTGGTTTTTTCCATTCTTTGAAAAGGAGTTGGAAAGTTAATAATTATCTTCATTTCCTGTAAAAAAATCTGGAATTAAATAATCAAACATATTGTTTGCAAGATAATAAGGAAATGGGTTACACCCACAAAGATTTTGTTAGGAAGCAATCTTGCCAAGAAAACATCATTTCTTTGTTAATTCAGGCAACAGGCTTTGTGGATAAGGGAGGGACAGTTAACACTGAACTTTGAACCTAATAATGTTTGCCATATGATCATATAATAAGGGCTAGGAAAATATGGCACAAATGAAAAGGGTGCAGGTTAGACACACAACTGTTTGGATCATCACATGCAAAGAAAGCTTACCATACTCAAGCAAACTCTGCATAGCCTCTGCAAAAGACTCATCCTGAGCATTGCTGCACTCAATACTTGCCCTAACAGCATTATCGTAGGATTTGTAGCTATCACCCTCAGAGATTCTGTGTTTCATTGAGTAGTTTTGGTTGGAAGGGACCTTAAAGATCATACTTCCAAACCTCTGCTATTGAAAGGGTGACCCTTCACTTGACCAAGTGGTTCAAGGCCTCATCCAGTCTGGCCTTCAGCACCTCCAGGGAGAGACCATCTACAACCTCCCTGAGCAACCTGTTCCAGTACCTCACCACCCTCACTGTAAAGAATTTCTTCCTAATATTTAATCTAAATCTACCCTCCTCAAGCTTAAAGCCATTCCCTCTCATCCTGTCACTACAAGCACCTGTAAAAAGTCCCTGCCCAGTTTTCTTGTGGGCCACCTTCAGCTACTAGAAGGCTGCAATAAGATCTTCCCAGAGCCTTCTTTTCTCTAGGGTGAACAGCCACAACTCTCATAGCCTGTCCCCATAGGGGAGGTGCTCCAGCCCTCTGATAATCTTCATTACCCTCCTCTGGACCCACTCCAGCAGTTCCATGCTCTTCTTGTGGTAGGGGCACCAAGACTGGACTCAGTACTTCAGATTGGATGTCACAAGAGCAGAGATGACAAGATGACAAGAAACTTGGAAGAGCAGAAAGAGATTTCTAAACTATTGTGACAAACTAGAACAAGACTCAGAAAAAATTGATTAATAATGTGATACTAAAGAATAACCAACTGTAGATGTATATGGTGAAAAATCATAGAATCAGAGTTACAGAATCACAGAATGTCAGGGGCTGGAAGAGACCTCCAAAGCTCACTCAGTCCACCCTCACTGCCAGAGTAGGATCACCCAGGAGTGTGCCTAGGTATCTCCAGAGAGAAAGACTCCACAACCCTCCTGGGCAGCCTATCACCCTCACAGGGAAAAAAATTCCTCCTCATGTTTAAATAAAACTTCCTATGCCTCAGCTGCCATCCATTGCCCCTTGTCCTGGCACCGGGCATCACCCAGCAGAGCCTGGCTCCAGCCTCCTGGCACTCATCTTTACATCTTTATAACCACTGATGAGGTCACCTCTCAGTCTCCTCTTCTCCAAGCAGCACAGCCCCAGCTCCCTCAGGCTCTCCTCCTAACAGAGATGTTCCATTCTCTTCAGCATCTTTGTGGCTCTGCATTGGACTCTCTCACGCAGTTCCATGTCCCCCTTGACCTGGGGCGCCCAGAACTGAACAAAAATCCCTGGTTAGGTGAGAGAAGTTGAGCCCTATTTCAGAAGACAGTTAGAAGCAAAAATTACTTTTTTTTTTCTGAAGCTGAAGCTGAATTAGCAGCATCATGCTGCTCCAAAAAAAGCAGTCACAGTATTAACACATACAAAGTCATGCCACAATAGCTCTGCTCTCTCAGATGGTATTTGTCACTACCCTCTGCAGAAAGATGCACACAAACAGGAATCCACAGCAGAGCTCACTGGATCTCAAGGTCAAAGAGCAACTCAAAAATGTGACCACTTTAAAAAAGACAGAAAGAGTTTTGATTTTATTTTTTTTTTAGCATTAATACTAAAGATACCTGAGTTGCAAGTGCTTAAAAGCCATTTTTGGGGGGAAAGAGAGGGGAACCACACAAATGAAAACCATGCAAGCAGGAAAGAAACAATTTATGCCCCATGACCTTGAGAACAGAACAAAACATATTCAGCTAATGTAGCAGGAAATACTCAAGTTAGACCAAGAAAAAGAACACTATCAAAAAGGTCATCCGAAAGGGCAACGCAGGTTTGGACTACAGTTTTTAGGACAGACTGCAACTTTCCCTTAGAAGAGGTTTTTAAGAACAAGCTTACCAAAAGCCTGCCAGGAATGACAAGATGGGGTGGGCTGAAGCCCATTTCAGCCCCAACCTTGCTGTACTGGTAGAGAAGCACAGGGGCTCCTAGAGGCACAGTTGCATCTCAGCTAGATGCTCTGCAGTAAAGAGAAATGGACATGCATACAAGATTCCTGTTGCTTATACAAGATTTGGTTAAGATGTCACTGACCAGTAACAGAAAGAGACTATGCAGGCTCTTATAAAATATATGAATGGTCTTTCTCTGCCTTGAATGGATGCTTTCAGATTTCTGCCTTCCTGAATTTGGAACACATGTATTCACACTGGAGTTTGAGTGAGTGAGTGATTCCAGCTCAGCTATCACTGAGATGACAGAAATACATGGGATGATTGCTTGTAGATACACAGATATGAACAAATTGCAAGACCTGGGGGCACCCTCCCAGTTCCTCAGTCCAACTTGGTGTTTCATTCACCTCCTGAATCAAAGCAAATCAGGTGGCATTTTTTTTTTTCAGCTTAGGTTTGTGGAGGTCTCTGTGGGGAAGGTGTTCAAGTCACAGAGAAACTGGGTCTCCAACCTAGCAACAGGCTAAGCATGTAGCTAGCCGACATGAAACAAATAGTGCCCAACTTCTCAAACTGGGCTTGCTCTCCAGGATCAGCCTATAATGTTTTTGCAGAAGGCTTTGAAAATGTGGGTTTTTTTCTCATCTACCATTTATTTGCATTAACCATCTTATACCTTGCTCAGATGGTCTCCACACCTGAGGTCTCAGTGATTAGCTTCACTTAATCTAAATCAATCAGCAGTTTGATTCCATTCAGTTGCCACTACAGGAGAAAAAAAAGAAGAAAGGAAAACAGAAAAGAAGAAATAACAGACAGCTGACTCAATAACCATGCTGTCCCACTAACTTTCTATAGGTCCAGTGCTAAATGACTTGACCTTGAGGAGAACTTCTTACACTGAGTGAAATATACCCTCCTCTGTATTGTAGTCTTGGAGACAGTATAAAAAAACCACAACCTTGACAGTATTTATTAGTAATGAGACCAGTAACACTAGCAGGGAAGCAGCCCTGCAGAAGTTATGTCTGTTCCACAGCTGGACTGAAGAAAAGAACATTTCACTCACAGAAATTGTCAGTCATTTACTATTCAAACAGAAAAATCTCATAATATATTAACTATATTTGTAAAGCCTGCAAAGTCTCAGTTGCACTGATTTATACCAACAAATGCACTGGTAAAGTCATTTATTCAAACGTGAGAACATTTCATTCCTGGAATTAATGCACAGGATGTGACAAATATTTAAAATCCTTCAGTTCCTGTCAAACAGCAGACTTAGCTTTTGGGATGAAAACGCTACAATAAAATTCATGCAATCTATTTAGTGATATTCATTTAATAAAGCATTTAGAGAGGTGAACAGGGGACTCCATGGGAGGTGTTGGCTCAACAGTCCTTGACAATGCAATGATGTTACTTTGGATGTGGCACTCTAAAAACTTCAGTAGCACAGACTTCCCTCAAGCTCCTGCTGCTATGTGCTAAATAGCTATCGGTGCAAGAGCAGCGCACTCAACAGCCTCTGTATTAAGCTTGGTTTGTCTTGATGAGGAGACTTTTGCCATATAACCATTTCTTATTGAATATGAGGATGAAAAAAAAATCACAGTACAAGGATTTTAGACTGTAGTCTACCCTGCAATAACACAAGACTCCCCAGTAAGACATTCTAGTTGCAGACTATATCAAAACAAACCTTGAAAACAATACCTTCAAGCAGTACTAGCAGTAAGTTCTTTCCATTTCAATAAAAGCTTTCCATCTCTAGATCCTAAAGAGCTTTTTAAATATTAATCACGCCTCTAAGCAGCCCTGGAGATGTTAAAATACTGCAGTCAGTGATCAATTAAGCCATACACAGTTTATCCGGTTTATAGATAAGGCATGGCACAAGAGCAGAAATACCCAAATTTGCTCTGCACAGAGTCAGATCAGGTTCTCCTAAGTGGATAGGAGGCACTTTAGCATCTGAAACATCCTCTTTAGTGTGTCCCATGATAACTGCACTATCCAGGTTTGTCCATTTATCCTAGGCATCCAAAGCCCTATTAGGGGAAATGTGACTCCTATTTTATCATAGATGAATGACTGAGATACAGAGAGATAAATGATTTGCCCAAGGTCACACAAGAAGCCTGTGGCAGAGAACAGGCTATGGCTCAGTATTCCTGTTTCTTCTCAATATTTCTACTCATCCTCATTTTTCCTTTTTCTTTTTTTAAACCTTTTTAGCATAGCCCAGAGGCTCAGGTCAGTCAGAACGATGGGTTAACCTGTCGGCATGGGGATTTTGGGTTGGGTTGATTTTGGAGGGTTGTTTGGTTGTTCATTCGTTTGAGGGGGGTGGGTGGGGAGTTGGGGGTTTGTTTCGTAGTTTTGACATGCACGATGAGTAAAACATTCTGTGCTTGTAGGATTATTTATCTTCTAACCTTAACTGCAGTGCTCAGAAAGTACCAGTGACTGCCCCTTTCAGAGCACACGCAAGGGTAGCGTGTTATTTGTCAAAGCTCACAAAGGCATTGCTGAGAGTGCAAGCTTTGTTCGCCAGACAGAAGCGCTCTTCCCCCCTTTTACACCGCGAATTTCTGGGCAATGTCAATACCAGTTTAAGAGGTCTCCCACTCTCTAGGCTCTTTCTGTCATGTTGACATCTTCTAGGAATCAGCAGATTTTATGCCTCTATTCAATTCACTTGACCTGCCTCTAAATATGTTCCTGGCATCTGAAAAAGCCATTCTGCACACAAACATATCATGAAGTCCAGATCAATAACACAGGATAAAAACAAACAAGCTAACTAAGGCAAGTCTGAAGTCTTAAGAGCTATCCACAGATGCTGCTATCTGGACTGTTCAATATGATGTTCTGAATTGCACACAGCAGGATTTCATTTGCTACAAATAGCTTTGCACCAGCAGCATCTTCAATAATTTTATCATGCAGTGTTCCCCAGATAAAGCAATTTTTCATTTAATAAACAGCAAATTAAAATAGCAAATACAGTGAAAGACAAAGCACAAATAGATTTGTTTCAGAGTTTTAAAGAGAGCATTGATTTTTTTTATTTTATTTTTCATATTTCTGTAGTCACTCTCATAAGGTCACCTTCATGACAATTCCAACAGGGGTTTATCTTGTAGTGCTCACTCTGACATACAGCCTGATGATTTATTATTGCTTAGTTCTTGATACTGTTCACTGCACAATCCAATCTAAGAGAGACACATATTTCTCAATTCAGGGACTTCTTTTATTTTATGAAAAATCAGCTTGGTGCTTTGCGGTAAAAACTGGACTTGGCATTTGATCTTAATTTTTTCAAGTATTTCTCTCTATTTTGTGTTTCTCTGCTAAATCTTTGATGTATGCCAGGATCATTTTTGTTTTCTTTTCCCTTACTTTTCTTCTCTCATGCAATTTTAGTGTGGCTACACCCAAAAGGGAAAATTGCCACAGTGGCAGTTTCCTCCAGCCACTCTTATCTAGATTTCTGTTTCATACTAGTAGGTGACACAGTGATAGATTTCATAGGTTTTTTCTCCTCATTTGGGAGAGGGAATATAATTATGCAAAGGAGGGTTAGATGGACAGTAGAAATACATCACTATTAACCCACCAGCACACATGCAGATTCACTGCAGTTATGTGCTTAGAGGGGAAAAAACACCCTTCGTATACAAGATGAGTTGGGGGTTTTTCTCCTCTTGCATTAATATCAATTCAAGGGTAAGTCAACAATTCTCATCATGTCTTTCCTGTGTCTATGGCCTTAATACAGTACTGTTTAAACTCGGCTCTACTGCAAGGCTGTCTCCCACTATTGCCATAGACTGTCTGAGCCATTTGGTATCATCAGCCCTCATGGACCAGGCTGCCCGCTATCCGGCTACATTCCTTTAAGTCTGCCAGTCATTAGCTGGTACGTTAAGTAGCTAATGGTGCTCTGACAATATCTGCCACATCATGCAGGTGCAACAGAATAAACATTTCTTTTTTTCCCATTGGCACTTTGTCCTAAATCATTAAGGATTTCAATCCTGGAAAGATTTATGTATGTGAATAAGTTTACTCACATGAGCAGGCCTGTTTCAACCCTCTTAAACACATGATTGTAGGGTCAGAATCTTGAGGATCAAACTGATTCTCAGGTGTTTTGCCTGAAAGCCTTTTAAAGGAAATGCGAAACAGCCCCAGCAAACACCAAAAACTACTTTTGGTTCTAAATTTCTTCTTACTGACATATATTTACAGAAGTATATTTCTCAAAAAGAAAAAAGATTCATAATCCCACCTGCTCTCCTATGACCTCATTACTTTCCCACTAATTGATCCGTACGTATAAAATATATATCAAGGCAATATGAATATTCCCCAACTAATTGGCTGATGGTAAGGGAGATTAACTGAGGATATGTAAATTATTAAAGCTATAAACTGCTTCTGGAGCCTCCCCAATCTCCTGGGTCATGTTGGGGGGATCAGCTGGCTGTCCCTAGCGGGGCTATGCTAGAGCAAGGTTAAGTAAGCAACCCACATCTCCGTGTCTGCATCTATTAGACACCTTTGCTGACGCACTGGCGCCAAGAAGTTAGGCACCACCCTCTACTCTCAGAGAAGCACAGGAGGTTGCAAATGGTAAATTTAATACCGCAGCAGGAGGTGCCATTTGCAGTCCCAAAGGATAAGTCTCCCTCTCTTCTCTTTCATGCTCGTATAAACAAATTGAAGCTGATGCAATTTTGAATCCTGTTGTCCTGTTTTATTTTTAAATATGTAATTTGCTCTTTATTTCAGCATCTAGAAGGGGTAAGATTAAAGGATTTTTGTACACATGACTGATGGTTAAACTGCAGTGAGGATTTATACTTTATGAAACCATTACAGCATTGAAGAGTAAAAGCATAGAAACAAACAGCAAAAAATTGAGACTTATTAGTGATAGTCAGTGTAAATGGGAGACAGATTAAGTTGCCTGCAGAAGCAATATAGTCCTTACCTTAGTTTAAAACAAAAGCAAATTTCACCTCAGAAAAGATTATCAAATATTTGTCTGATGCCTGCCTGCTTTGCTATACTTATTGTGACACACCCTGGTTTGGTTCATTCTTAGAACAATGTGCTAAAAAGGCAAAAAGCATGTCATGTTTTGATTTTTTTTTTAAGTGACATTACTAGAAACTGTTTGGAAGAGTAAAATAAAAATCTAGTGCAAACTGCTGCCTTATGTATTCTATCTCTGTGTTGCCAGATTGACACAAGAAAGCACCTCCTGTACAATTACAAATGAAAAAAAAAATATTTACAGCCTGTATTGGAAAGAAATTGCAAATCAATATTTTTACAGAGGCTGTTTGAGATTAAAGCAAATCAGAAAAACGCAAGGTGAGGGAAAGACACAGCTTCTAATACCAGGTACAAAGAACAAAAATTATCTCATCTGAGGACAAAACTGACTTTTTTTTGTAGTTTTTTGGGTATTCATGGACCATACCAATTCCTCAGTCCAGTTCCCAACATAATGTCAGAGATTCACTCCATGACTTCTGAACCATGCACAGTCATAGGAGGTTGGACCATACAGTATAGTCTCTTTAAGAAAGACACCAGTGCTAGCTTTAATCAATTAGAGAATCTGTCTTATTTCCAGGCAAACTCTTGCAGTCATTCAGTTACTCTCACTGTTAAAATAAAAAGGGCAGCAGAGTCAAAAGAAGAGCCCTGGCAGCTGAGTGACAAGGTAGATGGCAGGAATGGGAAAGGAGAGAGATGGAAGAAAATAGGCCAAAAATGCATCTAGAATTAGTCCAACCAGAGGAGCGGGCCAGCACATTAGCAGGAAACATCAAGTATTTCTCTTGTCAGCATAAATATCTGAGACATTTCAGTCATAAATTACACGGTCCATGACAGGCCACAGAGTCCTAGCTTCTGTTCCATATTGTATTACAGCACATCCATTAGCATCGAGTTAGATTTATCAGTGAAACTGTTAAGCCTACAAGATGCGACAGACCGTCTGACCACTGCTGCTGCGGAAGGCAGAAAATGGGATCCGGTGCGGTTTCAGCGCAGTCGCTTACAAAAAGCAGACTCAGGGCTGTGCACTTCAAATGGAGGCATTCAAACACTAAATAATTAAATACAACATTGATTCAAATAAGGAAGAAGGGAGAATCTAAGGACACAAGAAATGTTTAGCTCTCATATCTGGCACTCCAGCTTCTCAGCAGATGGGAATTGAATGGTAAAGGCATGCAGCTTGGTATTGCAGAGCGTACACACCCTGGGCACAGGCTATAACAGCAGTTGTACAGCCTTCCTACCTTTACCTGCTTCCATCTATAGTTTAGGCATGTCAAGCCCTATCTTTATGTGTGAATGGCAAATTTAACACCCCCTCTTTTTTTTCCCCCCTTTTTTTTTTCTTTTCATTTTGGTCCACAGTTAAAATGCAAGATGTGTCTCTGCTTCCCTTTTAGTGTACAGGAAGAAGATCTGCATTTGACTGTATTTGACACATCACAAAAACATGGAATGTTCATTAAAGATTTATGGCAACATCAAACATTCTGTTTTACTTTCAATTTTGTCACATAATCCAAATAAAAAAGTGATTTAGCTATATCTTTTAAAGTTATTTGTCACTGCTTACTCCTTCCTGTATCGCGACTGATGTGCAAATACATAAGCCAGTGAAGTCAGTCTCGATGGGCCTGTCTCTTCTGGGAGAGTTTTAAGCTTGCCTCTGCAGGAATCCATAGCTGCTCCTCAGACTGGGTTCTATATTATTTAAGCTTTCCAGTGGAAGAAAAAAAAATAAATTAAAAAGGACTCTTAAGTAATGCATAAGTGTAATTCTTATCTGGAGAAGACTTGCGGGACTAAGTGAGAAGATAAAGGAAATAACAGAGATGTGTGGCAGCACTAATGTTAATATTTGATTAGAAATACTCCAAACAAGATGTCAAGACAAATTCAGTTCTTGTTATCAGCACACATCCAGCTCGTCGAGGCTGACGTGGTGTATTCAGAAACACAGTTTAGAAGGCAAGAAATGTAAAAAGAGTTTGTGTTCATAAAAAGCAGCCTTGGAAAAAAAAATGGACAAAACAACACAGTAACCCTTCTAATGTAATGCTCAGAATTAATTCACAAGGACAAGAACTACTGGAATCAAATTTGTACCTGTTCTTCCATTATTACATGCTGCTTAATTTAGAACAACACCGTGTTCAGCATCAAACGATTCAACTTCACCTTCCCAAAGTCTTAAATAATTCAAGTGTCTGAAGTCCTCATACTTAACACATTTGCAGTTCTCTCTTTGACCACAGTTGCCACAGGCATAATCTCCTGAAATTTAAGTGGTATGACACCACCATTCTCTGCTAGACCACATCAACTTGCTCCCCTTTCTGTAGAGGTTTTTTTTTCAGTATTCATTTGTTAATTATAATTCTTTCTATATAGGACTTGCTTATTGCAGCACAGAAGAAAACAGAAGCTAAAAAAAAACAACCTGCCTCAGGTTGTAAGTAACCAGGATGGTGTCAATATTGTCATTGTCGACAATGACATGCAAGGAGAAGATGGAGAAAGAAAGGCACACAATTAAGTTTAAGCTGATGGCATGATACCCAGGAGCAATTGTCAGGGAGAGAAACAAGAAGATGGAATTGGATGCAGACCAGTCAGAAGCAGAGAAATAGAATTGCATCTCACTTCTATAGAGACAGCAGGTGAAATTATACGACTAGACAAGATCATCCAGAGAGAAAGTAAACAAAATAAAAGAAGTGGAAAAATAATTCCAAAAGTAAAACAAGAAGAAGGAAGTAACTCTTTCCTTCTTTATTTCTAAGTTGGGTGAGGAAAACCATACATTAATGAAGTGCCAAGGGAAGCTACACTGTTGAGAAAACTCAAAAACTGATCAAAAAGACCATGAAGACTTGGATATGGAAGTCTGGCCAAGAATTTCTTGCTTCAGACCTTGATTAAATCCACCAGAACTCAACCCTGAGATAGGATATAGCTGCAGAAAAGGAATGCAGAACAAGTGTCCCTGGATCTGCCATGACCTTCTCAAAAGATACCTCTGTGGGAGTTAGCTTGCTGGATGTATTGGTGATTCACCTCTTCTCTCTGAACTCTCCAGTTACATGACTGAAATAATGATTTCCTTCATGGTAGTTCTGGACAAATGAGGAGGGAAGGTGACTGATAATGGAGCCATGTAAAGATATAAGACCTGTGAAAGCATTTCTGAAGATGGAAGGGTCAAGGATATGTTTCTTGATGATGGGCACAGAAGTCAGCAGCATTCCAAGACTGGGTAGAAGGGGAAGGAAAGCCAAACCCAAAGCAGTAAGCACAAAGGCTGGAGAGAGTTGTCAGGAGAATCTAGAATAAACAAGGTGTGTTGGTGGTTGAAACAAGCCATGCTACTATGCATCTGTGAAGATTATCTATGTAGCCCTTTTTCATTTGTATTTCCTGTGCTCCTTAAGATATCTTCCACTGAAATTACTCTTACTGACATTTCAAGTATCTGTCCTTATTTCAGGATGTCTGCATGCTGCCTTTAACTTCTCTATCAAAGGTGTTTCACAGCAGAGTCTTAAGGCAAAAAAAAGAGGGATCAGAAGAGGGAATCAAAAGCCACTGTGACTGATAAAGCTTAATTAGACAGTATCCAATTATTTTATGATCCATGAAGTTGCCTGTAAGAATTTGTTCAGTGAAACAAAGTGCATGTTAGAGTATTTCTCCCCATGAGAAAGCAATTCTCCTATAATATTTAAACAGCATTATGGCACAACAGTAATAAAGAATTGAACACAAGACTTTCAAATACAGCCATAGAGGAATCCAACATGTAAAACACAGAATGGCTTGTGATCTATCTGCTTCAGCTTGCCTCAAAGCAAGAGCTTTGAGAAAAAGAAAGGGGGAGGGGATAAAAAGAAAAAACAACAACAAAAAACTGACCTCGGTTCTGCTGAGGGAAATCATTGACAGGATTTTTTGGGGAAAAGATAGGCTGGTGAAATACAAATTCTTTTTATATTAGGACATGTCAAGTTACATCAGGCATAGTTTTGGACTATGCAACCGCATTTTGTCTCAGGCACTTGCTAAGCTTAACAGCCTGAAATAGACAACAGTACAGTTGTTAAGATTTATTTATTATTTTATTCCAAATGTGTGCATTTGAGCAAGGGGATGATTTTGCCATCCTGAGAAGCAGTGAAAAAGACAGCATTTTCTCAATGCAAGCTAAGAGACAGAAATTAATGAAAGATACTTGTAAATCATTCATCAGCCTTGGCAGTGCCAGACATTTTGCATTTCAATGCCTCCACGGTTATAAGAGCAGCGTAAGGTAAGTTTATAGAAACCAGACTATTTCCTCATCAAATGTATCCTGGGTTTACCAAGAGAAGGATATTCATCCCTTCCCTCTCCTGATTAGCAAAGAACCAACCATTGTAGCAGTTCTCTGAAATGTTTCTGGCATGCTGACAGGTTTTTTTTTTCCATCCCTATTGCATCCTAACGAGCAAGACTCCAGCCTGCTGTAAGAGCTGTTTCTCTTGCTTACCAGACAAGGGCTTGTGCACATGTATGTGACTCTTCTGAGAATAAATTGTGAATGCTGTGTTTTCCATGTAAAAGTACTTCTTTTTTGAGGCACTGCCTCTTCTCAGCAGAGACATTCAGCTCCTTCCTAAGGCGGCAGGCCACTGGTTGTCACATTATGTTTCAATCTTAGATGACAGCATATTGTTCAAGTGTCCCTGCATTTACCTTAAAGTTTTCTGTCTTGACAAAGTTGCTCCTAAACAAGCATGAAAATGTCAACTAGGGGATGATACCTTCTTTCAAAAGCCCTTTGCTGAGTCTTTGCTCGCTCGCTCTCATCCTTTTTTTCCCTTTTTCCTCTTCTATGGGGAAGGAGGAGGGGTGAGGGGGCGGTGTGTGTTAATCTGATCCCACTAGCCCATGATATGTGCTCTGCTTCACATCTTGATGGAGTGGGCTCCTTCTCCCTACTTGCTTTTCTTCATACTTCTCTGCTTATTTAATAAAGAAACTGTCCTAACTCTGCAGATCTTATTTATGTTTAAACACAGAAAACTGAAAAGAAAAGGGATAGTGGACAAAGTGAATAGAAGGCATCATCATGTCTTTAAACAAGATGGATTTGAGACCGGCAAAGAGAACAAGAACTCTACTTCAAAGCAGAAACCCTCAACTAACAAAATTCTACTCAGTTTGTGGCAGCTTCATCTAACTGACTGATAGATCTTTGTTCTTACAGCAGGAAGATGATAAGAAGCAGTGGCAAAACAGACCTAATTGATAACTACAGCTGTGTCCAGGTCTAAACCAGAAGTTACTACACTTTCTGATGTACAACAGTGCATATTTCTAAACCAAGACACCTCTTACAGTTCAGCTGCTATGTGGTTTATTTACTTGGAGCCTAAGCAAGATCTCACTTTAAAGTCCCTCTTCAACTCAGGTCTTTTCATTTCACTGCCACTGTTTTGTATTTTTTCTGGGCCATCAGAAGTGTCACTTGTTCAAGAACTGTTTCTGAAGTGCAATGCTACTGCATTTCATATTTTTAACTACTCCACTGTAAACATCAATCCATACCTGTTGGAACATCAAAACAAGGGAAGGTGCTCCTCAGCATCATTTCTCTGACTTTTCCAAATAGGAAAGAGACTCATGAGAAACACCTACAGATGACTTCAAGACCTACTCTTCATGTCTTCTTCAAACTTGGGTAAACCTGCAAACTCTAGAATTTGGACCTCAAACTTGGCAAACCAAAGTATTTTGGAGGGCAGTTTTTGTGTGTTTGCCCCATTATTTTTCTGTTAATTTCCCTCCAACCATATTAAATAATTGGAGTATCACTTTCCTATTGATTACCATAACTACTATCAATACCTCCTGTAACAGAAGTCACACAGTGAGGTGTAGGCATTGTTTCGATATGGTAGCCTTCAAAGTTTTCTTTTGAGAGTGCTGAGAAAGGCATTCTATGAAGAGAGACTGAAATGTCATATGGAAAAGGAATGTGAATCACTATTTCAGAACCCCCTCATGCTGCTTGCCAATATCAACATTTAGAAAGTGTAAATTATTTTTTTCCCCAAAAAATCCCAGATCTATTTTGATAGAACTGTAACCAAAAAATGTGAAGCAGCAGAAATACTCCTCGTTCAGCTATAAGCTCTGTGGTAGAAGGCTGAGGACTCACTTATCTTAGTTGCAGCATATTCCATAAACATGATTGTGCCCTAATGATAGCACTGTCCTTTAGCAAAGCCCTGGGGCCACACAAAGTATTCGGTGCCGTGGACAGCAGCTAATGTTTTGCACACTGCCTAAGGCCTAAATAGGCCTTTCATATACAGGCCAGATGTTCACTCTTTTTTAGGCCAGCTTAAGGCTAGAACAAACCTTTTCAACCAGGGTTTATCAGAGTTCCTAAATTACATACTGGGAAGAAATTTAATTGGTTTAATTAAGAAAGTTTATTTCATGGTAATTCAGTTTTGTTATGCTGCAAGACTTAATGTGTCCTCTGGTAGGAGTGATTTGTTATAAATATTCATAGCAACCCTCTTCCCACCCAAGCCAAAAAAAAATAATGATGTTAAAGTATAGAGTATAAACTTGCAGATAAAAAAATAACCTGCAACACGACTGAACAAATCTCCTCACAGTAGCATCCATGCTTGTCTAAGTCAGGATAATTGTCACCTCTCCGTTTAGTTCACCCAGTACTCAGATTCTCTCTGTTTCCAAGAGAAATGTCAAAGGCAACAAGGTGCCACCTTGACTGCTTTCTCGCCCTGACATTTTAGTCAATGGTTTTCTTGGCCAGTTTCAATAAGTTGCCGTGGTTTTGAGTTGGGATGTTCTTCTTTGGGGGTCTGGATTGGTTTGGTTTGGGTTTTTTCTAAGAGGATCATAAGAAACTATTTTATTTAATATTACTCATAACAAATATCTTAAAGCTGATTTAATGTGTTTTGAAGAGGACCCTGCTCGATTGAGGTACCTAACAACATGCATTACTGTACCACACATCCAGGATTAGCTGTAAACTAGAGGCCATTCTACCTGATGAGGTCATGATTTAATACTGTACACTTGAAAGGCACCATGACTTTGTTAATATCCAAGTTCACAGCCATCAGTTACTACCACAATAGGACTACAGGTCAGGCGAGACAACAAAAGAACTAACGTTGGTTCAGTTAGGTTCTTTTAGACACAGACATCCTTCACACTGTTCTTTTTTTATTCCTCATCACTACTCATTACCAAAGTGAGGAAACTGTGAGGAAAGTTCCTATGTTGAATGTATAGCTCTCCAGTTGCAGCACAGATCTATACAAATCAATAGTGGGTTCATTCTTACAGAGCAGCAAAATCAGCACAAGCAAAATGGTGCCCACTAACAGCACTGCTGTCCTCTGCCTAACAGGTGCTACACTGGGAGACCAGAACAATTCCTGCCTATCTTGTCTGATTATCCCCAAGCCTACCCCAAACTGTTTACATTGGCCCATAGTTTAGCCCTGTAAATCAGAATTAGAGGGAAGTCTGCAGGAATGCAGGTCACAGGACAGGTCCTTCAACCTTTGTTATCATCTAAAATGATTAAGGAGGGTGAATACCTTCCTTATGAGACTGAGGGAGCTGGGGCTTTTTAGCTTGGAGAGGAGGAGAATGAGGGGTGACCTCATTCATGTTTACAAATATGTAAGGGGCAAGTGGCAGGAGGATGGAGCCAGGCTCTGCTGGGTGATGCCCAGTGACAGGACAGTGGATGGAAGTTAAGAAATAGGAGGTTCCATGTGAATCTGAGTGTGGTGGTTTGGGTGTTACCCACCTCCCCACACTTTGGAAATCACCCAGACTAGACTAAGCTGGCTCTGGAAATTTGAATGAAGCTTATATTTACAGCTTAGCTCAATATACAAGCAGATATTTATAGTATATACATTTATATACAGAAATACACACAGTAGAAGGTAATACAGAAACACAACTCCCCTCCCAGAAACCTGAGTCCCCAGGAGGGGCTCCCAACTGCCCTTACACCTTCTTCCACCGCTCTCAACCTTACCCCAGTCCCAAGGAAGAATGAAGGTTCAGCCAGGGGGTTAGAAAGCAAAGTGGATTAAGCAGAGAGACAGCAGAGATGCTAGAGAGAGGTGCAGCTCAGACAATGCCCCAAGAAGAAGTACTGCCTTATCTATGTTTGGATTCTTGTTCTTACACACCTCAGCAACCCTATGAGTGAAGTAGACATCACCCTTGCTTGTCTTTCACAGCCTGTACTCTAGTTCTTCTCACCAAAACATTCTAGCTAGCTTCAAACTAGCACACTGAGGAAGACTTTTTTCCCTGTGAGGGTGACAGAGCACTGGAGCAGACTGCCCAGGGGAGTTGTGGAGTCTCCCTCTCTGGAGACATTCAAGAACCCTCTCGATGTGTTCCAGTGTGATCTGCTCTAGGTGATCCTACTCTGCCATGGGGGCTGGGCCACATGAGCTTTTGAGGTCACTTCCAGCCCCTGACATTCTATGATTCTATGATCTGAGTCAGTTTCCCTGTTAGACTAATCCACCGACACCACATTCAGGAATCTGACTCCATTTGACTTGCCCCTGATGAAGCAGAGATAGAAGCAGCATTTCACAAAGGAACTGGTACTTTAAAATACACAAGAAAAAGTAGGGAGAGAGGCACATCAGTGTTATACACTAAAGTGACAGGATAAATATTTTCAGTTGGAACAATCCAAAATACTCAGTTCTTCTTATTATGTTTAATTCTATTTACTACGGCATTTTCATAAGAAACAACTGAGTAGTACTCAAGGTTTCCCAAAAATCTGATGCACCAGTCAAAGAACAACTTTGAAAGCCATTTACTCTGTGAGTCTCAGTGTGGCCCTGAGAGGGAGAGATTCCTTTTTTTGGGGTTTTTTTTTTGTTGTTTTTTTTTAAAACACATACTACACAGATTTGCATGATTTCCTCCAGACTTACAAAAAACAGGCGAAACACACAGGTATCTTTTCAAATATTTCATTTCAAATACTTCCACTTTTCAGGGAGTCAGGCAACAAAAGTAATCAGGATTATTCACTAGGATCCAAATAGCTAACTGAATTTAGAAGTTACAGTGAACAGATAAAACCAGAATCACAGAATCAACCAGGTTGGAAGAGACCTCCAAGATCATCCAGTCCAACCTAGCACCCAGCCCTATCCAAATGTGTTTTGAGTTTATGAATTGCAGGAGCCCAAGCACGCTCTTGACTCTGTATCTGAGGTGAGGGATGATGTAGCATCTGACAACACAAAGAGACACTTTCAAACTATTTTTTTTAATTCATTTTCTTCTGCTTTCTCTTGTTAAACAAACAAACAACCAACCCCAAACAACAACACTGTAAGAATTAAAGCACCAGTATCTATTACCACCTTTACAGGGAAAGCCTTGGGCTAGCCTCACTCATACATATGGCCAAGAGACAATAAAACCAAGGAACAATTGCATTTTGAAAGATGTGTGCATTTCTTTGCTTCTCTGTTAATACTATGCTGTGCAGAACAGTTTATCACCTAGTCCCTAGAAAAGCTGCAATGCTTTCAGGAATCCATGAAAAAAAAAAGAAAAAGCACAAACCCCACAAACAAACAGCCACCACTCTTTAGCAAGCAGATCAACTTTTTCTCAGTTGGTTAAATTAGGAAAAGTGCTAAGTCTTCTCTAGGTTACTAAAATCCATAAGCCAGGTACCTCTGCCAAATCATAGCAAGAAAAGCAAATCCGCTTACAGAAAGATCAGATTGATACAAACCATATTTACTTTTCAGGTCCCATGGCTTTACAGGTATTTAAGGCAATGAGAAGTCAGAATTAATACCATTTAATACTGCAAGGGACACATTCTGGAATAAACAGTATTATCCATCCATTCCTTTTATAGCAAAACAAAAAGCAACGAAGCTGAGTCTTATTGTCACAGACTGGAGGAATCAAAAATACACATCTGACGCTACTGCTGGGGAAGAAATAATCTGCCCTCTTAGCTGGCCTGCCAGCATCTTGAGGTCAGGTAAGCACAGCAAAGTTTAGAACAGCATAGTTTCCTTCCACAAACAAAATGTGCCAGCCTGTCATAGCATTGCAGACAATAGATGGCTGTGTGACTACTTACTCTCCATCTGATCTTTTCCAGTTCATGATGACTGCTCTTTCTCTCAAGTTTACCATATCCATATTGCCATAATGGCTTATGACAATGCAGTAATCCACAGCTATCTGCAGAGACTCACATTTGTGCCTTCTGTTGACAGAAACTGAATTCATTTTTCAGAATCCACAGTGTAGCTCACTATAACCTGAGCTAGTGGAGAGCTGTCAAACTACAGTGAATTGAGTAGTTTCAAGAACAAATCACTAGAATAAGACACTGTGTAACAAATGCATCTCAAATCCAAATATCCTCTCTCAAAAGAAAAAAAAAAACAGGTCAGTGTGGTCTGACATACGGACACCAAAAAATGTTTGCCTACCGAGTTCCCATTTTGCGTTTGGAGTAGAATCTATTTTTCTGCTCATTTGTTTGCATTTGTAAGACTACAATATGGAACTACAACGAGAACCTGGTTGTTAAAATTATCACAGTATCACAGTATTATCAGGGTTGGAAGAGACCTCACAGATCATCAAGTCCAACCCTTTACCACAGACCTCAAGGCTAGACCATGGCACCAAGTGCCACGTCCAATCCTGCCTTGAACAGCTCCAGGGACGGTGACTCCACCACCTCCCCGGGCAGCCCATTCCAGTGCCCAATGACTCTCTCAGTGAAGAACTTTCTCCTCACCTCCAGCCTAAATCTCCCCTGGCGCAACCTGAGGCTGTGTCCTCTTGTTCTGGTGCTGGCCACCTGAGAGAAGAGAGCAACCTCCTCCTGGCCACAACCTCCCCTCAGGTAGTTGTAGACAGCAATAAGGTCACCCCTGAGCCTCCTCTTCTCCAGCCTAAACAATCCCAGCTCCCTCAGCCTCTCCTCGTAGGGCTGTGCTCAAGGCCTCTCACCAGCCTCGTCACCCTTCTCTGGACACGCTCAAGCATCTCAATGTCCCTCCTAAACTGGGGGGCCCAGAACTGAACACAGTACTCAAGGTGTGGTCTAACCAGTGCAGAGTACAGGGGCAGAATGACTTCCCTGCTCCTGCTGACCACACCATTCCTCATGCAGGCCAGGATGCCACTGGCTCTCTTGGCCACCTGGGCACACTGCTGGCTCATGTTCAGGTGGGTATCAATCAGCACCCCCAGATCCCTCTCTGTCTGGCTGCTCTCCAGCCACTCCAACCCCAGCCTGTAGCTCTGCATAGGGTTGTGTTGTGGCCAAAGTGCAGCACCCTGCATTGTCATGGACTGAGTTGAATCTGCTGCTGATATTCCATACCACGTAGAGTCATAGAATGGTCTAGGTTGGAAGGGACCTCAAGGATCATCCAGCTCCAATCCCCCACTGTAGGCAGGGACACCTGCCACTAGAGCAGCTTGCTCAAGGCCTCATGATGCCTTCATGCCAGCCTCAAAATGAAACTGTTGACTGGAGCAAACAATTATGGGGCTTGAAGTTCAGATTGTATCATGAGAGGCTTCTTGCTGTGGTTGCTGCTTTTGGTGTCAGGGTCTGGGGTGGTGGTGGTCTTTTCCACTGGGCTGCATGCCTGGGGGAAAGTTCTATTGCTGCCTTCTTCTGCTGATTCTGCATTTTGCTGCACTTTTCTGCAAATAGGCTGAGGTAATTGTGCATTGTATAATTTCCAGTAAAATACTTTCTCCCAATCCAGATCTTGGCGGGTATTTTATGTCCTTTCCCTCCCATCTCTGTGGTGGGAGAGTGACTTGTGAGAGCAGGCTCTCTTAACACAAGCCACCAATATTTTTGGATGAAATAAGAAATCCATTGAAAGGCAATGTAATAATGGAAGTGTAGGGATGGGGGGGGAAGAGGAAAATAGGAACACAAAGCTGTGGGACCGTTATATAAATTTTAAAAACAGCATGATAGAGGCAGAGCTAGCAGAAGTGACAGGAGAAGTAAGAGGTTTAAACTTTAGTATCATGTGCAAAGAGGAAAAGTCCATCAGGAGCAAAGTATTCCAGATGATGGAGAACATCATTTCTGCTATAAATTTTTTAATACATCAGAGATAAATGAGCTACGTGCCAAAACAGCCAGAAATAAAAAACTCACCGAAGTCTAGGCAAAGACGCCAATATATGTCGCACTAAGATGAATGGCTGGGCTGCAAAAAGCTTAGTTTTTATTTTAGACAAGCTTAGTTGTTCCTCAGTAATTTCTACAATTTCATTCACTTAATTCACCTCTCTCACCATTACTTAAGACACTATATTAAAAAATTTACTGATAATACTTTCTGTTCTTCCAGATTGTGCAACTTCCTTATGAATCACTGCAAGTGTGCTACATGTTACCTCTAATTCACCTGCAGATTCATCTGGGAACAAAGAGATTACTTAAACCAAGTTATTTTAACATTTTCCCCACACTACTTCATTTCTTTCAGGGGAATTTGGTATAATACATAGTTTTGGCTATGTGTTCTGTCACTCTGAATACAGACACACTGTTCAAACACAAATTATCTCTGCTTCTCATTACTAATATTCATTCACCACATGCACTCCATGCAGGAACTACACCTTAAAGCAACATCAGTTCTCTGTGAAATTAGAAACTGAGGACTGTTTCATTAGCCACTTTTTTAGTTGATGCCAATAGTGTGCATGGGTTTTAGACTTAAGTTCATAACCTGTTCATAAGCAGTATTTTTTCAGTCCGCTTGCTCCCATGGAAAAAGAACCAAACCAATTAAGAATGCTAAAATTGCCATTTCATTTTCACTAAACTGACAATAAAGAAAAACTATCTCACTACAGGAATTATCCAATTTCACTAGATAGGTCATTTCATTAACTAAAAAGTAACAACATCTCTGATCAGTCTTTCTCACCTATAAATTACCATTTTTATCTCTTCAAATCTTTAATTCACTGTTGCTTTTCTCCCCATTTGCTACCAGCTGCTGCTTTTGAAACACTACCATCAACCACATCAGAAGCAATTTCATACAGGTGAGAGTTCATTTTGAAATTAGCTGTACTTGGACCATTTTCTTCCCTTTTCCTCCACAGTTATATTTTACTACAAATCCGCTTAAACCAGACTGACAATACGTCATTCATAACGTCCACTAGGTGTCATGGAAAACTGTCTCGAGGTCAAGTAAATCTACTCCAGTGGACTCCAAGCAAAAGGAACAACATGAGAAGATTTTCACTGTGCAGAGAGCAAGGTGAATGCAGCCCCAGAAGGAGCTTGCCACAAGAAATGGTGAAAATGGTGTGGGGAAAAAGGCCAGACACATCACCAAGGAAAGCACGATGCCCAGAAAGAGACACTAGGAACAAATCTACATCTCTCTGTAGACATATATGCATATTTAGGTGAATGAATATGCATATGTACTTAGATACAGTTATACATATGGATAAAAGGCAAACAGGCAAGATAAAGCAGCTTCCAGAAAATCTGAACTTATAGAACTGATAACTCATGCAGACAGTGACCTTGATAGCACTGGGATCCCAGTACCAGATACCAGACATAGGTCACCACTGTCATCTCTTCTGTTTTTATCCTGTTCATTTTCTCAAAGGAAATTAAGATTGGTTAAGTTAAAGCTGAGAGCAGGGACTTGCCACCTGAGGTCCCTGTCTATGAAATTCCATGTGCTCAGCAGAGCTCCTTCTTTGATTGGCTTCAAAGTTCAGACTGAGACCTTTCTATTGAAAGGTTTCATATTTGACTATTTTGCCTGCCCTCTCTTTTCTATGTCTCTTTTTGGCTATTTCCCCCTTATTCTCTTTGCTAAGAAAGGCTGGTCTCACTGAAGAATTGAGTCCTCCTCTTTCCTGAGGTATTGCTTTTAAATCTGTGCAGTGTCCCAGATACAACCAGCACTCTAGACATCAGCAGAACAGCTAAGGAACTTCAAACTTTCACCAAGAAAAGTATCTCACAGAAGCATCCAACAGAACACAGACACAGTAAGATACCCCAGTTACCCTTTAACAACATTTAGAAAATAATCCAGAAACAAGTCAGAGTCAATTACAACCTTGTAAGTCCAGCCTCATACCATCAACAGAGATATTAACCATTGCTTTCATATTACTGTCAAGGTTTTGCTTCTGTTTATACTCACTGTAGAAAGCAAGTCCACCAGTACTCTGTCCTCCAATTCTTAACAACTTAGTTCAGCAAAACTTCCCCACCAGAGGCCTCAGTATCTGCTTCTTTGGCACAAGAAGCACAATCAAACAATTAAAAAAAAAAAAAAAACAAACAAAAACCCACAACAAAAAAACCCACACCACAAATTTCTCTGGAAAGGTGAGAAAAGTCTTTTTTTCCACCCAGAAACTACTTAAGCAGAGGATCACTACAAATTTACCTCTCTATTACAACAAATTGATTCCTGTACATCAATTAATATCATTTTCAACTTTTCAAAGTACTATAGAAAGAACATGTCATGTGATTGATGCAGTACCTTTAAAAGACCAAGAGTAGACCTATGTACCAGTGAGCTACATTCAAAGCAAAGAAGATTTAGGCATGCAGATTTCCCTGAGTTAACTAATTTGTGCACATTTGTGTTTGGAGATTATTTTGTTGTTGTTGGGGTTTGGGGTTTTTTGATTGATTGGTTTTGTTTGCTTGTTCAGGGTTTTTTTTTGGTTGGTTGGTTTGGTTTTTGTGCAATGTGATCATTATATGCCCCAGAAGAGTCAGGGACCTAAAGAGCACCCTTATTGTGTAGATCCTATCACGACACTGAACTGACCTGAATATGCCAGTCCCATTCCCAGGTCCTGATCTCCTGTATCTTCCAGAAGTACCAGTATGCTGATTGGTTTGATCACTAGTGCAATAGATTGTGCATGGGGCACAGTCCATCAATGGGGAATGAGTTTTAAAAAAAAAAAAAAAAAGACAGAAAAATTCTTTCACCTATCAGGGATCATTTCCTAAGGCTAGAAAGCTGCACAAGTACTTTCTTGGCAGATCAAAAGTCTATTTACCCTTCAGCAAAGAATCATTTTTCTCTGATCTCTTCAATATTATATGACATAACTGGTACTGTGCAACAGTTTCTGTAGCTCTTACTGTTGGCTCCATGTTCATATAAGGAAATCTAGGAAATGTGTGTTTTTTCCTGCTCTTGTCTCATTGTCATTTGAATGGAAGATCACATGTAAATGATATACAATCAAATGCTTCTGTAATGTTGTCTCACATATTGTCCTTTCCAAACAGTACTAGTATGCTGTCTTCAAGTAGGCTACTAGGCTCTGTTAGCAATGCACCTTTTAACCTGTCATATCTTCCATTTTCCTTTATTCTGTTAAAGGAAGGGTTCCTTCACTCAGCTTACAGTACTTGCTACCAATATCCAAGGAATTTAAATAGAAGTTAAACCATAATACCTGGCATTGGTTTCAGATTTTTTTTCCATGTAATTTAAACACATCAAGACACTGGATAACTACTATTATTAACTGCAAGTTTTAGCAAAGACAAAAAAAAATTACTTCTACAGAACTGAACTGCTCTGTCACATGCCACAGGGCCTGCCAACGGCATTATGAAGAGTAAAACACTGGATTCCAGCCTCCAAAATCATTTAATCCATGGTGAGACCATAAATGGTTATTTGCCTATGTGATGGTTTGGGTGTTCCCTGCCCCCCCACACTTTGGAAATCACCCAGACTAGACTCAGCTGGCTCTGGAAATTTGAATGAAGCTTATATTTACAGCTTAGCTCAATATACAAGCAGATATTTACAGTATATACAGAAATATACAAGGTAAAAGGTAATACAGAAACACAACTCCCCTCCCAGAAACCTGAGTCCCCAGGAGGGGCTCCCAACTACCCTTCCACCCTCTCCCACCCCTCTCAACCTTACCCCAGTGCCAAGGAAGAATGGAGGTTCAGCCAGGGGGTTCAGAAGCAAAGTGGATTAATCAGAGAGACAGCAGAGAGGCTAGAGAGAAATGCAGTTCAGGCAATGCCCCAAGAAGATGTAGTGCCATATCTATGTTTGGATTCTTGTTCGTATACATCTCAGCAAGCCTATGAGTAAAGTAGACATCACCACTGTTTCCCTTTCACAGCCTCTAATCTAGTTCTTCTCAGCTAGCTTCAAACTAGCACAGCCTACCATAACTATTACAAAAAGCTACATGTATCCATTTGCTGAGGAAACATTAGGAGATTTGAGTTCTTGGCCTTTGGGGCTAACTGACTATGATCTTCAGCAAATAATCACTATATGCCTTGGTTTCTCAGACTATAAAATATGGATATCCTCTGCATTCACATTCTCACCACAGGACTGAAACTGGTGTTTTCTCTTGGGTACATCGTGTTAGTTTTACATTTCTTCTGACTGCAGTGTGAAACTGTTTAATTCACATGGGATCTAGCAGGATTTGAGTTATTGAGCTGAATTATCTTTCAAATATCATTCAGTATTACAAACAACAGCACCAGACTGCTGAAAATCATTGCATTTAAACAATGTCAATGAAAATAAGGAGCCAGAGTTTGTCTTCTTGCTTAGACACAGTACATGACTCAGTGCAATCATACCTGACCTTGCAGGTCAAGCTGGAAACAAATTTGCTGATAGAGCCATAATTTGCAGGAGATATAAAACAAATTTTAGAACTTCAATTGCATAAACATTTTAAATCAGATGAAGGAAGAAGCAAATGTTAAAGTCACTAATAAATATCAGCCGACATCTCTGAAATCTGGTGGAAATGTATCTTAGAATCATAGAATCAACCAGGCTGGAAGAGACCTCCAAGATCATCCAGTCCAACCCACCAACCAGCCCTATCCAGTCACCTAGACCATGGCATTAAATGCCTCATCCAGTCCTTTCTTGAACACCTCCAGGGATGGTGACTCCACCACCTCCCTGGGCAGCCCATTCCAATGGCAAACCACTCTCTCTGTGAGGAATTTCCCCCTAACATCCAGCCTATACTTCCCCCTGGCACATCTTCTCTACTTCTGTGCTTCAACAGGACTTTCACAAGATACCTGGTCCTTTGAATAAATGAATTTTATTTTGCAGTCATGGCATCCATCAGACATATCATTATATCATTTACCATTTTTACTTCCTGTCATAGCAGTGAAACATAAATCAGAGACTGTTGCCTCAATAAAACCTCTATGCACAGGTAACAGGTAAAGCATCAACTTTTTCTGAAGTTACCAGACTAGCACTAGGAACCTATAACCCATCTAGTGAGCAATTTAAATGGCATATTCCTCCCCTGGTTTGTTCCAAGTGTGAAAGGACTAAGCACGCAGTTCCACTTGTTCTATTCCCAGTTCTGTCACTGCTTGCATGAGTTATGTGACTTTGTCCATAATATTCAGTCTTCTGTGCCCTTGTTTACAGATCCATGTTAACAACCTATAGAAAGCCTACACACCTGATTTCCAGACAAAATATAAATTGTCTTTCATATGTAGATCATTGTTAAACGATTTTAAATACAAAAGAAATTCAATATGTTATTTAACAACAAAATCCAGAGATTTTAGTGTTCCCTCCTGTGATCAAATGCATAAAAGTAATACAGGTGAAAATGTCAATTTGTAGGTGTTTGATCCTGCTCTGGAGGCAGAATCAACCAAAAAAAAAAACCAAAATTCAGGAATCCAAGTTGGTTTCTCATAAGCTCATGTCAGGTTTCTATTTTAAAATCATAATTATTATTAATAACAATAAATGCTAATGATTAATAATAAATAATGATGTCTTGTGTGTGATATCAGAAGTCAGTGTCAGACTGTAATTTGCTTTCTGTTTGCTTCCTTTACGTAGGAATATTCAGAGATAACTTGTTTAATTTCCTGTTTGTTGTCAAATTCTGTTTGGAACGTTCATAAAAAGCAGTGACACTTTGGGGGAAGAGTCAAAAAAACACCTCATACACACTGAACCCACAGGCATCTCACCCTGGGTTTTTGTTTTGCTCAGATCTTGGTGTCTTTGCTTAGGATTCTGGACTGACCCCATGTCATCAATCATGTAATTAGAAACAGTTTTCTATAAAAAGATGTGAAATGTTATGCCTTTGTTTTATAGATCTCTAGTCTTTTGATTCAGTAACACCACAGCCAAGAAGAAATCTTAATGTAGAATGTTTTAGCCTTTATTGCTATGGTTTTGATTCATTCTGTTTGTGAAAATCTAGTCTGCTCTGTGATTTAGCACCCACAATGACACCTTCTGTACTTCTCATACGCTGAAGGCTACTATGATGTTTCGTTTGTGGTAGAATCACTCTTCCTTTCAAGTCCTCTCGTGCTTTCTGAATTTTCTTAAGCATCATGGAATAAACAAAAATGAAGCTCTAACGTCCATCCTACCAAAAAATGTACCTAAGTTCCTTTTCAGTAGAACCATGGAGAGATTGCCAGTCAAGCAGCAAAAGTATATCATTCGAAGTGCATTCGTATCCATTTCCAACAAGCAGATTGCAAATATGCCCAAGTGCAACACATTTCTTGTGCCTTGGTGTATTTATGGGAGTGGGTAATCAGCATGCAATTTGAAACGAGCTCTTTTTAATTTCATGTCTTCCCCAATTTCAGTCTAGCCTTTGCCAAAGAGGGAGCCACCCTAAACAGCAGCATCTTGTCACACTGCAGCCGCCAGCTACTCATCTGTTTGAAATCTTGCTGATGGAGAGACAGGTGAGGAATAGTACATAAATACAAATTTTTTTAGGCTGTATTTTAAAATACCACAGGGAAGTTATTAAAATTACAGTAGCAAAAAAAAAAAAAAGACTAGAAGATATGTCTAGACAAGCTACAGTAGCTCCTTGTCCCATCATAGTCTGTTTCTCTCAATGCTCTACAATCATGAAATAAAGCTTTGCCTTTCTCACACAGGCAGAGCTGAGTTTGCTGGAAGCCACCGGGGATTCACAGCAACCAGACCCAGTTACACACTTGAAACCCTCTTCCTCTACATTCCATGGTCTTGACCAACCATACAGTAGAAAAACCTTGCCCCCTACAAGTGGAGAGCTCTTGAGGCACAGCAAAACACAAGTCTGCTACACGCAATAACCAGCAAACATACAGAAGAGAGCTCTGTATCAATGAAACAAAGGGGAAGGATGTATAGAAAGACAACGGCAAGTGTCTTTGGAAAGTGGAGGAAAAGGAAAGGGGCTGGGGGGAAGAAGGTTGAAGCTTCTTCAGGAAATTACAAACTATGATACAGAAATGCCCTGGAACAAGCACTCTTTCCTTCTCCACCCACATACTCAAGGTCTGCATGAATCCAGCTCACTAATCCATATGGCCAACAAGGGCTTTCTTCCTTAGCCTCAGGTTTCAAATTCATTGGAAACAACATGAATATTGCCACGGAGTTCTGTGTACTTTGGCTCAGACCCATCATGCACAGGGAATGACTTTCAGAGGGACATGACTAGGTCTGTAAAGGAAAACATGCATCAAATATAGATTACTGTGAAGTAATAGGACCAGAAGCAATTGACCAAAACGAGAAATCCGCATTAAATGGAAAAATTATGCAGCATGCAGCCAAAGGAAAGGACTTAAGGACAATTCCTAAAAGCCATAATCTGAGCTTGTGGCTGCAATTAAAGAAGGAAGGAAAATAAAAATAAAGTGGTGGGAGATGGGAGACAGAAGTTAATTCAGAGTTTAGAAGAACACAAATCCTGTAAGGATGTCATTGCCTTACAAAGTGGCAGCTGGACCCTCAGTGGGACAGTCACTGTTTGTCACTAATTCAGATAGTAGCTTCTCACAGCAACTGCCCTAGAAGTGGTGCAGAGTACCCAGACAAGACAATGCAAATGTGGGGAGGCTGAACTTAAGTGTGATGTTCTCTCATGTTACTAGCACAAGCAGAGACAGCTACATGTCTGCTTATACAGCAGATGAGCTTTACTTTTTCCTCCCAATTCTTTCACCATCTAAAGTAATCAGGATTCTATCTAGGATAGAGAAAACAGGGCTAGGACCTCTCAGGCTCTTTCAATGCCTGACTGAGATAAAAATAAAAGGAGCAACTGCGTTGAGCTAAGTGGCTTTTCCATTCTAACAATCTTCATGCCCTTGAAATTTAGTATGAAATGGAATAGCCTGCTATTTCCACATCAAAAATCAATACAATCAACAGGTTAAAACATTCTCAGTTACAGTGAAAAAGTATCTGGGGAAATAATACATGATACGTTAACAAACATCTGAGAACTTAAAGGCCATCAGAAAATAGAAAATCTCTTTGTTTGCCCAAGGCAATGACATGGCACTATTGATGAGCACCACACAGAAACTTGAGGAGACAGGGTGTCTATTCCAAGCACTGCCAAATATCTCTTCTGTGACCTTGGGAAAGTCACTTAACTGCCCCCTGCCAGAATGATTTTAAAAGGGTTCCTTACCTAAAGTGGCTCAAGATTTGTATGCAGAAATTTTATTGCCCTTACATGCAGTAATTATAACCTAGTTAAGAATCCTCTAAACATCAGATGCACACACACAGTATAACAAAGAACACCTTTTAGCACAGAGCTGTTGCAAAGCAGCTGATGTTCCACAGGCTCTGACTTGCCCTACCTCATCCAATCTATAGTCCAGAAAATATTGCAAAAACATGGTAAAATCTAATTTTCATTCACATGAAGCAAAAAGGAAGCAGCTTAGTATGAATACAATTAGACGAATCAGAATGTACCCATCCCCAGTCAATTTAAGAAGAAATAAAAAAGGAAAAAGAAAAGAAGGGAGGCAGAGCTGATTTTATAGCTCCTGTTAAAATATTGACAGTAGCCTGGTTTTAACTTCTTAATGACTATACTCCCAAATCTTCCAGCTTCCTTAGAGGCTAGAAGTTGGATCTAACACACAGCTCGCTGCATTCCTTCAGCTGAGTATCAACTCCTGACTGCAGGATGGAGGGATATATTCTTTTCCCTCCCCTTGCCTTGTGATAATAAGTACAAGAGAATCCATTTTCAGGACTGTTTTTGAACATTCATTCTTCTGACCCCTCTTTTCATGAAACGTCTGTCACAAAGATATGAGAATGAGCCTTTTTAAACAGTCTGCTACAGTATAGATTATAAGGTCTAGGAATCACATATACACCTCTAAGAGGCTGAGTGGGTGTATACGTGTGCATAAATAAAGTGGCCTAGTTTCAAATGTCTTTAATAACCAATATTTGGCCAGTTGAAGCAAGTGGATGTGAGCTCCCCCTGCTGACTGTCGAGCTAAGTGAATCTTCTTCAGATGCTGTTGCAAACAGTTTTGATATTGGCTCAAGGTCAAACGAGTGGACCAGTACAAGGATGTTGGTTTGACCAGCGTTGGCAACATGGACCAAAAGCTAGTAATAAGAGCATCCCCGGTTTATTTTCATCCCACTGGGGTACTTCTGCAGTGGATCGAATTTCTGTGATTCTACTCTTGATGTACAGACTAATAGAATAAAACCATTTTGTACAATCATGCTTCTGAAAAATATATACCAAAGAAGAGGTTTAAAATTACAAGGATATGTGATGTTGTCTTTTATGTTTCTTCACGTTACTCTCACCAATAACTAGGAGGCAACTGTCCATCCTCTGTTGGCTGTATTTTAATGCAGTTCTGATTTGGGGGGGGGGAGACGTTTTTATATCACAGATGTTTGGCTGCAAAGTCACTTCATTTACTGCTGCATTTCCAGGGCCATTTCCAATGGAACTGCTGACATCTACTGGCTCGAATTATAAAATACTCAACCGGCAGATTTTCTCATAAATTCTAATGGCTCTGCCTTCATTCCCTAATGGTGGCAGAAGAGGCAATTCTATTCAAATTAGCAGAAATAAACCTATTCTTTCTTATTTAGCAGTTCATCTCCTCTCTATTTGTTCTTGCAGGCACAGAAGTCTAAAATTATACCTGCTAGGCACCAACAATTTTTTTCAACATGCAAAACACAGGGAGCATTTGGCTATCATGAGGCCACTCCACCCAGCACAACACAAAACCCATACACCTTCCACCAAAGATTATCCAACAACCCTGCAAATCTCACATAGTGCAAGATTAGCATCTTCATCCTCTCCTGTCTCAGAGTGCTGAGTGGCAACTGTCTCTCTTCTATTTCTGAATCTCAGTGCTGCTCCTTAGAAGCTCCAGTGCCAAAATGGGCACTTGGGCTGCTCTCCATGCAATGCATGTGATTCCAAGGGCTCAAGGAAAGGTGCAGAAGAGAGGACTGGGGCTGAAGTACTCAGTGAGTGATTTGATATTCCAGACTGATGGGCTATAAACAGACCCATCTTGCCTGCCCCTTGCACCAAGCACCCACTCTTCCACAGTCCAATACTCGAGCCAGGTCAGCAGCTCCGGGTGACTGTGTCCTTGCACACACAGTACACATCCTTATCCCAACTCTGTATTTACACATCTCCTCATTTCTGTCCTTTCATTTCACGCTCTGCCCTTCCTCTTTCCAATGCAGAGATCAGTAGGCTCCAGGTGTGCTCTGAACACACTTATGAAGTTAAAAACATATTCACAAGACAGGCACTGCCATGTGGTGTTCCAGAGACCTACTTTAGGAGCTCTGGGGCTTTGGCTTGAATGGGAACAGCAGATAGCTTGACTACACAAGCAGCTTTGCAAATGCCATCCCAGGAAACTGCAGGCACCCACAAGGCCAGGAAACAACTCTGACTACTTTGAAAAAGTTTCTTAAATGGAAGACTGTGGTAATTAGAGAGACAGGTACACGAGGGTGTTTGGAGACAGAGGTCAAAACCAGTTCATTTGTCTTGCAGTAAAGGTAGAAGACAACTTCCTACACCAAGTCCTAAAGTTTTATCTCAAAATAAGCCTTCTCTTTTTATACTCTTACAGGCAGCAAGCCCATTTTTATATTTCTTCTCCAGACATACAGAATTCTACTGTTGTCAGCTGCATCACAACTGGCAAATCAGTACCTTTCACTCTCCTTGCCAATACCTGGCCAAAGCATCAGACAAGAAGGAGAGCAATTAAAATATCACTCTGCTCCAAGAAACGTTATCAGAGGCACACAGGCTTCAGTGATAACATTTAACTAGGCTAACATCAAAATACTGGAGCAGATCTAGCTAACAAAAAAGTATCAGGCAGCTAAATTTTACTTCCCTTCCTGTGTTTCTTCTTCACAAATAAAAACACAGATCTACTCTGCATAATGCAATTATTGTTTCAGATTTATAAGATCTGCATTTCTGTGTAGTCTTTTAAAAATGCATTCAAGACACAGAAAAAATAGTTTCCACTACTTTAGTTTTCAACACTTGGAACTGACTCTTGAAACAGTACATTAATATATCAGAATAGGAAAGCATCTGACAACACTAGGAGTGCAGCAGGGTTTGAGATGACTGCATAACACAAACAGAATAACCAAAACCCCACACAGAGAAAGATGTGAAAACAGATGCCAGACAGGAGGAATAAAGCTTGCGCAGACCAGAGGCTGATCACAGCTAGAAGTACAGGGCAGAGCCTTCACAATTCAGTTCTGCAGTACCTGTACTATGGGCAGTAATGTAAAAGGTTGTGGCTAGCAGCCTCAACTCGTTTCTTTTTCCAGAGGAAATCCTTCAAGAGATGATCCATAAGATAGAAGCAGTCACTATAGAAGGTTACTACAAATAAGAGAAGCCAGCACGAGAATTCATTCTTTTCCCTTACATCCACAAGCAGATAAAGAAATGGTAGAGTATCATTTGCTCTCTAGGCAGCTAGACTGTTGAGGAGAGGAATGTAAAAGTGTCTCCAAATGTTTTGTTGCAGGAGTGAATTAGGAAGTTGTCGTCAGGTAAAGAGGACTGAAAATTGATGGAAAATGAGAGTGTAATTCTGGGTCAAGGAGAACCGAAGGAAAAACCAGTAAGAGAAGAGAGAGTCTGATAGATAGACAATGAATGCACTTTAATGACCACACAGAGACCCATTTCAAACAGTGCTTTATAACCTTCCTACAGCTCATCAGGTCTCAGACAGCCAGTAGAGGATGTACTTGACATGCTGCAGTGAATAGAAAGGTTCAAACATTAATTAATACACAGTGAGATGTGCCCTGCCCTGAGGGCATTCAGTTTAAATTGGACAAATCCAGAATATGAGAGCAGATAAACAGAGGACAAAAAAAAAAAAGTGGAGTGCTATAAACTAAGTCATGCACCTTTTGTTGGGATTTGTTTCTTAATATTTGTATGTGTGGTAGAGCAAGAATAAAGAGCTAGACAGCACTGAACTAATAGAAACAAAAAGAGACTCCACGGATGCCTGAGCTCACTCTATGACTCAAGGTGCTTTTGATCAGGAAGGTGAGTTAGCCACAGAAGTGGCAAAGGCAGAGAAGTAGTCATTTTAGATGGTAAAATGGCATTTTGTTTCTTGATAGTGATTCAATAGCATCATATTTGTTTAGCTATGGCTTTGACTAATGCAGAGACACACAGCCATTCTGAATGAGATGTTTAGTCATTTGTGTCCACTTTGAGCAAGAAAAAAAAAGAGCCCAAGATGAAGTAGACACAAACTTTTCCAAAGTCAAGAACAATTCAGAAATTCTGGGTTAAAAAAAAAGGAGCATACAGATAAAAGACCAGCTGTAACTTTCATTGCCCAAGACTTAGATTCAATCTTGTTCCAAATTCCAGGGTATTTGCAGTATGTTTCTGTGATGGTGGTAAGAGAGTATGCCTTAAGATCAGCCCTCAATTAGATAGATTATCCTCTGTTCAGAGGCCCATTAAGCACAGATGTTTTTGCCAAAGATTTGACATCCAAACAGCAAAACACTTACAAAGTTTGGAAAGAGTTTTAGTGGGAGTCCTTAAAGAATAAATAATATTTTGGAGCACTGTGCTTGGGTTTAGTTAAAACAGAAGCATGTCTCCTTAGATTCAGTGTACAAAACCTTGAGAGATTGTGGTGCATGCACGGCAGGGTTCTACAGATAATGTAAGGCAGGTGCTGTTATTAATTGGCCATTTCAGTCTTTTATTCAGTTACTTTTGTAGACAAATGTTCTTATGCCATTTGGCTGCATCCATGGCAAGGACAGAAGATTGTCATCATTTCATCACACTAACAAGGCAGTAATAAAAAAAAACTGGCAGTCTGGAAAGAAACTGTGGAAAATGCTAATGGTGGAGCCACAGCACCGATGCCAGATATTGTCAGTAAAAGGATATAATCATTTTCAGGTACTTACTCTATGACAGGAAAGAAATGGCTAAGAGCTTTTCTTTCTGGATGTTTGCTCCTAAAGCAGCAGTGGCAGGATGTACCCTATGCACACAGCAATGAGCCAGTCTTGGAGTTTCTGCTTCTGGCATCTGTAGTTGGAGTGACATTAGAGACCAGGAGATTATAAAGCTGCTGAGCTTTTCAATTTGAATCACCTGGTACTTAACACATCCTTTAAGGCCAAGCATATGGCTAGGAAATTCTGAGCAACTCAAAGTTTTCTCTTTTAATCCTTTGGCTGACTCATGACAAGTGTCTCAGGATTAATATAACAGGACATTGAGGGAGAATCCACTGAATACAAATTACCTAAGAGAAGCTACATGGCATTTCTCCCAAGTTTCAAACAAAGAGCTCAGCACTAATGGTCTGAAATTTGCCTGTCACTTTCCCAATTCACCAAGATGTCCACCTTCTACAAGTATTTAAAAAAACAGGTGTCCTCTGGTGACATCTCTACAGGAGGCAGTTTAGCTTGGTGCCAAGTAGGCATTCAGTAGCCACCCCAAGAGGTGGTATATTCTCAGAGCAGAAAGAAAAGCAGCTTCTTGAGAATTTTGCATTCATTGGGGAGCAGCAGGGGAAGAGGGGGAAGGAGAAAACACTGAACATTAAAAGACATGACAAAAAGAAAGAAAATCTACTATGAGAAAGTAATCCTTAACCAGATACTGTAGATTCTTTCTGGGAGCATGTAGTACACAGATGAGGATTTATGTTTCCACTATGAAGGGTCTTCTATGCTAGTTTTCAGCGAGGTCTACCTTCTTTTGCTACAGTGAAGAAGTACTACATTTTTGGAACACAGGAGCAAACAGCCAAGTGAGACTGCAAATCACTACAGCAGACCTAACAAACCTCACTAGCCTCAGGCTTAGAAATAGAATAAAGCAGATCTCACCCCAAAGCACTCCCTGGAAACGCTCTGCTGGTGACAAGGCTGAGTTTATCCTATTTTTAGCTTTGTTGGACTTTCTGAAGTACTGGGCAAACCACTTGAAGGCTACATCTTCACTTCTTAGCAGTAAAATGGGCACACTTGCCCTTTGCACACAGTATTTCAAGGCCTGATTGACACATTCACACATACAGTTACAAATACTAGTGCCCCATTCTTTCAGAATATTGTTGCAGCTTAAAACTGCCAAGTTTCCACTTCTTTTCAGGCCATCTGCAAAAGTATACATGGATATAAAATCTACTCCTAAACAGTGTGAGAATGGCTGTGTTCAGAAATTCATCTGGAGTCCTTTACTTTCTCTCCTTCCTCTACAACTTCCTGAAATAAGTATAGACTATGCCTCAGGAAAACAAAGCTATTTGAAAAGAGAACATCTGCCATGGTGCTGAGTCAATACAGACAGACAAAATAAAATAAACTACACTGCATCTGTGGCAATGTGTTTTTTCCCCTCCATCACAATATCCCCAATGCATAATGCCTTGGCAACAGTTTAGTAAACAACAGTTCGAGTGTGTGTTTCAAAGAAATGCATCCAAACACCAAAGCCATTAAAACAATACACTAATTCCTGCAATGGGGCATCCAGGCAGCTGGTATTGTAGCACTTCACTTTGGAACTATCTCCTCTGCCTCCATCAGGTTCCTCTTAGTCATCTGCCTCTAAGCACTTACAGGGTTGGACTGTGGAAAAGTGCAGTAGATATTTATTCCTCTTAGCAGCAACAGTAAGGGAAAAATGCCCCCAGAGCCCTACCATCTTTTGCTAGGCATTAGTAGAGAGGTATTGTTCATCTTTTCCAGTGTCAACAATAGGTTTATAGAGAATATTCATTGCTTTTTTCACAAGAGAAGTTTCTCTCCATCCCAAGTATTTTCACAGCACGGTGGAGGGCTATCTACACTTGGAATTTGTGCTGGCAAATCATAAGCAACTGAAAGAATGCAAGACAGCATTTAATTCTTGGTCTACACAGAGATCATCATACTTGTCACTAACATAAGCCTAAGGAAGACACTCAAAATGCTTGTTCAGTGCTAGGATGTTAACTGTGACACCTCTCACTCACTCTGTTAACTGCATTAGAGCATGCACTGACATAGACAATACAAAGTCACAGTAAATGCAGCCTCAGGAACATCCAGAAACATCAAATAAAACAAAACCAACCCTGGCATTCTGGCCAAGAATTGAAGCATTTGGATAACCCCTTCAAACTTCTGCTTCATTTGAGGCTGGAGAGTGTTCTGTTTATCTGAAAGACACCTGCGGAGGGGGGGGGATCATCCACTCCCTGCTTTTTAAAGTGAGAATACCATGCCATGTGCTCAGAAGCAAAGTTTAAAACTGGCAGCTTTGTGAATGTTCTGAACCGTAAACTGGTTTTGTGAATATTCTGAAAAGCAAAATGTACATTAGCAAATTGCAGCATTCAGACTGCGTGAAAGAGAATTTCTACAGCTGTAGACCGGTACTTTTGATCTGCAAAACTTCAGTAGAACAGTTTTTTTTCCTCAGGAGCAAGCCAAATTCTTTTAAATTCTTTGCTTTGGGATAGGGCCTTTAGAAACTAATAAGCTCATTTTGGTTGTTCTCTTACTCTGAAACACGTTCTCGTGGACGTAAAGGACTTTTCACTGGGGCATAAAGCAGAACTCCAAACATGGCTGAGTTAGCACCTAATAACACTAACTCCTGTACAGAATTTTTTACTACTTTATATGCTGTCTTTTATTCTCTTCACCACTGAAAAGAGGGCAGGACACTGTTTCATCATGTTCCCTGTAAACCTGATGGAGGCTGAGTCTTTTTTTTTTTTAAGTTTTACACTTTATTCCTCTGCTCTGCATCTCCTGGCAAAGGGAAGGGTGGATGAGACCCTCCTCTCTGCTGTCTCTGCTTGTTTAAATAAATAAATAAATAAATATCAAACTGAGGGAAAAAAGACAGACAAAATAAAAGAAAATGTATAGTAGGGATGCAGATTACAACTCTTGACACTAGCAGTTGACACAATGGGGCAGAATACAATTTAGATGTCAAAAAAAAAAAATTGCACCAAAATAGAGCAATTTTTTAAATTAAATCTTTCCTATCCATAAATAACTACTTCTGTCATGCAAAGAGCTCTCTAATAAAAACTAAGAAACTATATGAGACTTTAATTATCATTTAGATCAGTTTCCTTGCACTTCTTTACCAGCATAATCTATACTGATCCTTGTGGTCCCTTCCAATCCTGGCTGATTTTGTGATTCTAAAGCGGGTACAAGGAACTTACATTTAAGCCTTGTCTGTTGATGTTACAGAAGTGGTAAAAAAAAGACACTGCAGTAAAGATCATGCCTGGTATCTTCACAAGGGTTTTATATAGAAATTAACTTTATTAATGACATAAAACTGTACAATAGGCATTATAACAAGAGGAAATCACAGAAAGATGTTTTACTATGCCTTTGTATGCATGTAGATCAAGCATCTTTGAATTTTTATCACAGTATGTATGTCAACTACTGCCTCCTAGGAGGTATTCAGTGCCAAACAGTATGGGACCTGCATTCTCAGATCTAAACACAAAACCAAAAATCTTCATACTAATGAAATAAAAGCTCTCTGGCAGAAAACTGTAAGGTACTTACATAACTGTATCATGTAGCAATCCTTTGTAAAAAGGGCTTATAAATAAAACTAAGGATTACAGCCTTCAAGCTCTGATTTCCAAAAACCATCGGTTATCTTCATGGCTATTTCTAACAGGGCTCTACTTTAAAATTTACTTAAAACTTTTTGTCATCAACCACTTAAAACTGAAAAGTATCCTTGCCTCTTACTGTTCTGTTAGAGAAAGAGCTTTGCATACTAATCAGCTATCTCTACAATGGGCTTGTTATAAACAGACAACATTTAATGTCCTATGTTCCTTTTACATTGCAAGTATACAAGCACAAGGAACTTTGCTTGTAGCAGCAGTGCCAACAGTCAAACAAAGCTGTTCATCAAATATATATACTGCTAATGCTTGTAAGATTGAGAAGCTGATCTACAGTATGGACTAATAGCAGCACACATTTCTTCTGTTGAGAAATACAAATAAATAATTGATGACAAATCATTTGGCTATTTTATTTATGGGTTTTACCAAGAAACTTAGTTGGATTAAATGGCATATCCATTATTAAAGTTTCCAGAACTGTATGAAATTTTTGGCTAGCAATGTATTTCCAAAAAGCCAAGGAACAAAAAGCCTCACTGAATGTAACAAACCTTTAATTAAACTTGACCTTGGAAGCTGTAAAAAAAAAAATACACTGCTGAGAAACCATGTCATCATCACAAGAGAAGTAGATTTGGTGCTTCATATATCTGCTCAGATGGCCAGGCCAGGGTTCTTTATGCACTCTCCGTAGTAATTGCAAACTATTCCTATCACTATCAAGAGCCCAAAGAAGCCAAAAAAAAAAAGGTACCTCTCTGTTTTAAAGAGAGGAGAAGTTTCAGCCATTTTCTTTGCAGTAACTAAATGTCATCTTGTAAATATCACAACTTTTGTTTTTAAAGAAGTGCTACTTGAAAAGGTGCGCTAACAATACAAGTACATTATTTACCTGCACTGCCACCACAGAAGCCATTCTAATAAAGATCTGAATTATTTAGACTCATCAGTAAGGACGGAATGGGGTTCTACCTACTGGTTCTGGGCATGCTCAAAGATTAGGCTCAATTTCACAGTCAGTTTGCTTAAAAACCCATCTGCAAATGGAGTTTGTTGTCCTTGCAGCTGAGGTAGCTAAACACGGAGAAAGAATAGACCAGAGCAATACTTCAGCTATCTTAATTTAGTTTGAATGAATGTCTATATTCTTATCCATACAAACCATAGCAACTTTTTATCCTCTTTTTCTATAGTGAGGTGGTGTACAAGAGCAGAATAGGTTTCTATTTTTGGCTAGGACTCTGTCCCACTTACAGTGAAGCTAAATGAAGAACTTCAATCACAGATGTGTTAGGTCACTCCAAAAACACCAAAAAATCATCACTATAATGTTTTAGAGCTTCACACACTCAAAAAACAAACCACAATCTACTACTATTTATTTTTTACCTTTCTTTCCTTATTGTTTTGCATTCTCAAGAGCACAAAATCTTGCTAGCAGAAGCCAAGGCAAAGCAGAGGCAAAGCTCTAAGTCATTCTCTCTCTTAAATTGAAGTAGTGGAGTAAGAGGCATCATTAGCATAAGTGGAAGAGTCAACAACTTAAAGTGGCTTAAAAACCTTCTAAGTTTACCAAAAAATATTTCACAGGGAAATGAAAAAGGCACATAAAATACTGAAAGCCATAACAATGTCTGCCAGAATCTAGATGCAAATATATTTAGGATTGGTTCCACTTTATGTTTGTTTTAGTTCCGCTATAATGCTTATATTTGCCTGGAGCTGACTCACACTGCTTCTGAAAGGAAACAAAGTTTAACATCTCAATTGAAGAGTGCAATCTGCCCAGAGACTGGATCTCCACGGCTTTTACTGACCAAGGAAAATTATCTGATTTATAAAATACTTGACATCTCTAAGAGCTTCTCCACAGGCCTTGCCTGGGCTGAATTAGCTGTAGCAGATAATCCTGCAGAAATGTTTAGCAAGCTTTTTAGGGCCCTGCATATTAACACGGGGGGAAGTAAAATACAAAGGAAAAAAAAACCCAACCACAACACTGTTGTCACGGCTATTGGATCATGCATGTAAAACATATCCCAGCAAAAAGATGACAGCAGAGTGCTTTATTGCTTTTTGAATCTGTCACCAGCCTCAGTTTAATTCAAAGTTTATTAAAGTAAATAGGAGTCAGAAATGTAATAAACTCATAAAACTCAACTATTTTATACATTCTCTTGAAAGACTGCTTAAGGGCAAGGGATAGCTTCTCAAGAGAACATAAGGGCTGCTGTATTGCTTCACTATAAAACTTGACTCGTTCTAAAAATCTCTGGAAAAGAAAAATATTAATTGAAAAAAAATAAAAACAACAAACTAACAAAAAATTCATCTGCCTTAAAGCCTAAACTAAAGTTGAGCCAGGTAAGTGCTTTCCTGCTATTTAGTTACAGTGATCTCAGCAAGACTCAGAGCTGGGCTCAGCTGTGCATGTCACATCCCGGCAGAAATGCTCCTGGTCTCTGGCATCTCTTTTCAAGTTTACCAAGACCAGCACCCTCACCAATGCTCAGCTCTTAGCTGTGGCCACCCAAACTCAAGCACACGTTCAAGCTGTCAGAAGTTATGCTTTAAACTGCTATATTATTAGGACAGGAGGGAAGAAGTCCTGCTCTAGAGAAGGGTTCCAAAAGCAACATGAGATTTTTTCACAGGCCACCTCTTCCAGCCACAAATCTTTGCTCATTTTCGTCCACACAAAAAAAGTTAGGACTACTCCAACCTAAGTGAAAACATCTGAAGGTGCAGATGGGTGTCTGCCATCACCACTCCAAGGTTTCTTCTCCTGCTGAGGATCCCATTAATATGTAAATCTTCCCTATCCTTGCCTGACATCTGAATTTTTCAAAATAATTTAGCATCCCTTTTTCTCACCTGCAGGGAAACTCCCTTTTAAATGTTAATTAGGCATTTTGTGGCTTAGCCTAAAGTGTTAAATTCAGAACAATTTATCAGTTTTCCTCACCTCCCTGCACCCTCATTTACCTCTCAATCATCATTTTAGGGAAGACTGAACTGTCTTTGGTTCTCTTCCACTGAGCTTTCTAATCAAAACCCAAGGCTATCAAGCAATATAAAATACCCCTTAAGCAGGTGACAGGAATGTTTTGTTGGTGCTTTTTGGACTGCACAGTTTCACTTCTGGGTTTACCATTCACAGTCATGAGAAAACTTGAATTCTGCCCTATTCTTGTAAAAGAGCAGCAGTCACAAAGCTCCACATCCAAGCAAGTGCCACCTCCTGCAGATCAGGTTGTCAGATATTCTTTGCATACTCTTGGTGATATCTTGGTTCCACTGCTTAGCAAATGCCTATCGGCTTTGACGGGGTGAGAATTTTATCCTGCATGGTTTGCACATTGCCTGTAATATGGCAATGACTCACACTGCTCCAGAGCTTGAATAGTTCCATTTAATAGATTAATGTATATTTACTATGTTTACACTTTGAACTAAGAGATGCCAGGAGCTCTTATAATCTTGCAAAATCTGACAGCTTGAATGTGAGTAGTGACAAGCCTACACATAACTGCTGAAAAGCCTTGAGTAAGGTTTCCTTCAGCTTCAGAACTCCTACTGCACCACAAGGAGATTCAGACAGCACAACACTGGCTAACCAAAGTCGGTGCCACCCAGCTGCTCCTGCCTGGCAGGGGCTCAACCACAGAAAACAGTATAAATTGAACAGGAAAACTAATGTTTGTTCTGTCAGCTGCACCTGCCTATCAAATCACGCTGCCCATTAAAGGTTATTTTCCAAAACCTCTTAACCTAATAAACTGAACAGACACAATGATATTTATGCTGCTGTGAAATACTGCAGCCTGTCACTGCTGGAATACTTAACTATCAAATCTACTAGTTAGCTCCATCTCCAAAGGATTTTAACTCATGACAGAAGTGAATTGGAAAGGCAGATGGTTTTGTGGTGGTTTTCACAGAGAAACAGATCCCACATCAGAGCACAGGGTTTGAAAATAGCATCCCCTCTCCCCTAGTTACATAAGAATTAAGTGTCTCCATTAAGTGCTTACAAACCACATGATCCAACAGGCACAGAGCAATTGGTTTAAATAAACAAAAGCAAGGCTTTGCGTAATTTGGTATCAGCGTACGCACACACACAAATCAGGTTTGTTTTAGTCTATTACACAAAATAACTGCCTCAGATGCTGTTCTGGGCACTCATCTCTGACATGGGACATTTAATTCCCCATCAGAATCAATTAACTCATGGTTGAGACTACAACTGCAGGGAATACTAATTAATAACTATTAATTAGTCAATTAAAGGTTGGGACAGCCTGTCAGCCTCTGTCTCAGGTGAGTGTTATACAATACAAGGCTCACTGGAACAGCCAGTTTGAAACTAAGCACATTTTCCTTTTGAGGAAAGTAATTAATCTGCTGCTTGTAATTCTGTTCAGTTTCTTCATTAAAAGCAGCATTTGTCCTCCTTTGCTGAGGACTCTGCCCAGCAGATAACCTTCCTCGCTGTGCTCACCTGCATCACACCACCTCAAGATGCACAACTCTGGTCATGGTCCATTACAACATTATTAGATCCTGCAACAAGGGGAAGTATTACTTAACCAGTTGCCATAACTAAATGCTGGGCTGTAATGCTGCAGTGCTACTGGAAGCTCAGCCTGCACGCTGAGAGGAGGGTATAGCTACATGAGAAGACACTGGTTTGTGTGTGTAGAAGCTTTGAAGGGCAATTTGCTTCCCCTCCAACAACCAGCATTTGACAGATGAGGAACTTCTAGCCTCAGAGCTGAAGGTTCAAAACCCAGGTGATGCCATCTGCTCCTAGAGCTTCTAAAAAAAAATTAGAAGCCACCTTCCAAAAATCTGGAAGGATTTTTTCTGCACAACCTTGCTCACTGAACTGCTGCATACCTGCAGAGCAACAAGAATGACTCTTTCAAGAAGAACATTAAAAGGACACCAACAAGGATGGTTGTCAACATCTCAAAATAGAGGAAAGCTGTAAGGACAGAAGCCCAAAGACTGCCAAAGTTTACAAAAACTTTGGAAGAAAGGGGAATGGAACAAAAATAATCCACAACTCAAGAACATATTCTACACATTTCTTCCTATAATATTTCATTAAAGCAGTCTTAAAAATAGACTGTATGAAACTCAACTGGAAAGCACATGAATGAGAGCAACTACCATATACTGCTACTGCAGAAATTGTCTGTATGCTGTGCAAAGAAGTTAAAGAATAGAAACTAATGAGTTCTACTTATTCTTTGAGGACATAATCCTAATAAATTCACTGGAGAAAACCATGTTGAGAACAGACAAAGAGGCCAAAACCTCTGACCCGGGATCAATCCATGTAAATACTCATTGCACCACTGCACAGTTATGCAATTACAGCACAGAGGAAAAAAGCAGACACCAGAACCACTCCAACATAACAGCACTTATGAAGCCTTCCTCCTTTATGCAGGCATTTGTGCAGTTCCTGCCAAGGAAAACTAGCATGGAATAGGTAACCTTTACTTCCTTCTGTGCAAGGACAACAAATCAACTTCAAAATACTTTTTGCTGTGCATTATTAACCTGTCCAATATTAACAATACAGAAAACGAGGGTGACCAAGTCATATATGCTGCATCACTCCCTTGGGCTTTTCCATATACTCTCCCAATGATCCTGCTCAATTCTATTGTCTAAGTGAAGAGTACACATTCCTGATCATTCCTTATTCAGGTCTGGGACCTTCTGTCAAAATTGTATCAGAAGTTTCTTCCCAAAAGCACATAATGCACACCCTGATAGATTTAAAATGCTTGACCTCTATTTAGTGTAACAAAAAAAAAATCACACCTCCTCTAAGCTAACAACTTTGAAAATTTCAGACATACTTAAGTGTGGGACCCACTGGATTGGGAGCATTGTCACAGTATCACAGTATCACAGTATCACCAAGGTTGGAAGAGACCTCACAGATCATCAAGTCCAACCCTCTACCACAGAGAAATGGGTCATGGTTATCTGGATGCAAAATAGCTAGGACTTCTCAGAATTTCTGGAAGCAATAAAAGTCTTTATTTAAAGCACAGAGGCAAAAGAACAAAGGGAAGAGGAAATTAAAGTAAATCTTGCACCACTGGGCTGGCACAGACCACTAGATCAATGCCAGCACACAGCTCTGCTGTATGGGAGCTCTGCATTCTGATCACTAGCAGTCTGCATGCAAATGCATTACTAAAGGAAGAACAAAGAACAAAGAGAAAGCAAATACAAATGCATATGCACAATCATTCAATTTGGGTTTATTCATAAAAGGAATTTCATTCCTTGCTTCCTCCTCTGAAAGGTTGCTCCCAACGTGATGGCTCTTTCTGCATTTGCAATATAGCAAATTTCAATGATCCACAATTACCCATTCACACACATGCAGGAAGGATGCTGCATCCACCTTTGCTTACAAATAACAAAACCAAATTTTATTACTTCAAAGACATCACACTTTTCTCTAAGCATGCATTCAAATAAAACAGTTTCTAATAGTAAGCTTTTCTCTTGTCAGCATCACAGTGTGCATAGGTGCCTGGGCTGAGGTGGAGGGAAAGCAGTACATGTTTTTGTGACATTTCTGAAGTACTGAAGGATTCCTCCCTCCATTAACACTGATATCTGGGCTTTCTAGTATTCCCTCGTGTCTGCAAGGCTTTCTTCACTCTATCAAAGGCCACAAAGCTTGATTTCTGAGCAAGCTGTCAGCTTTGAACAGCATGTCCATAATAGCAATTCTTTTTAAATTAGTAAGATTAAGGAGAACTTTTTGTTGCTGAAAAACCTTAGAAGAGTAGGGAAGCATGTGCTGGCATTTTCAAAAACATCAGGGAATCCAACTCCCATTACACTCTAGACATTATTTTATATTTCATAAAGGTACATAAGTGTTACTCATGCACCTACAGATAGGAATGAACTCGACCCTAGTCAAAAAACCACCAGCAAAAGTACAGTTTATGCACTCCAAAACAATGACCTTCAGGACAGGTCATACCTTTCCATGAGGCTAAATGTAATGTAGATTACTAGGCAAAGCACATCCCAAGTCTACGCAGTGTCTGGGCTTAGCAAGCAACTGGTGAAACAGTTTTAGAACCCTGAGCCACAGCCTCCTAGCTTTGGGTTTGTTTTTTTTTCAGCTTCTGTGTCTACTGAGAGAAATACCTTTGCAACAAAACCCTGCCTTGACACATGGACATAGCATGTGCTGCCAGCACAGTACCAGCCTCTCTCACAGAGGCTATTCATTCTGATCCTCTGGACACAGTGGCAATAACACAAGGACTTGCAGTGCACGCTCTGGATAACTCAGGGGGAATCCCTTTCCATAGGGCTGGAAACAAAACTAACTGAAAGCAAATGTTTACTGAAGAGTCTTACACAAAGTCAGTGATTAAAGCCAACCCAAATAATCAGACACATTTTGTTTTCTCTAGTCATCAAACTACTGTTCAGATTATCTTAGACATGTGAAAAGATGGACTGTTGAGTTTATTAATTTACTTCTTTAATAACTGACTGTGTGATGCTCCATTTGTTATATATTTCTCTCACACACTGTTGCAAGAGCAAATACAAGTTTTAATATTGTTTATGTTGCTACTGCTTGAAAACTAATAGCTTTTCATCCATCTTTTGACTTCCTAGTGGCTACAAGGGAAAAAAAAATCTTAAATATATTCCAGGCTAAGTGTCATTTAAACTGCCTCTGATATACATGTATTATAGTAAATTACCATAAACATGCTATGCAGTGATGGAGACAAATGCCCAAAGAGAAAACTCATGTAAACAAGATAAGTAAAACTGTCTTATACATATTTAAGGGGATCCATAAATGAGACCTAGTCATAAACTTGACAAAGGTAATAGAAGATATATGTTAAACTTCATTGCTATAAAATTCAGGTTAAAAAGGTGATATAAATATTTTAGTCTTTTATCCAAGACTATCATTAAAGATTTAGTCCCACTTCAACTGCTTTGGGGGGATTTGGAAGGAGGCTTTTTTTTTTTCTTTCAATGAACTTTTGTACCTTCTGTCTGTCAGTTGGGGATTTGGTTTTGTTTTGGGTTGTGGGTTCTTGTGTTGTTTGGTTTTCTGGTTCTGCTTAACTTGTTAAGTGTTGGTGTGCTATATACAGCTATGTGCATGCCACACACCCGTAGAGTTACTAAGAGATAGCTGCCAGTTCTCTGATGAAAAGGCTTGCAAAACCTGAGATCAGTCTTCTACTACTCAGAAATCTGTGTTAGTGGTATTATAGTTGAGACTAACAGGCCATTTCTGTGATGGCAGGGTAATTTCCTTAGCCCAGAGGAGGTCTCAGAGCTGTATTCCACCTAGTGTTCAAGGTCCTGACCTATAGCTGACCCAGCTCTGTGCAGGGGCCCTGAGCTGGGTGATCTCCAGAGGTGCCAAGCATCCACAGCTGCTCTGCAATCCATGTTCCAGAGTTCCTGTCTCACAAACCACCACTGACACTGGGTGAACTCCCAGCACTGCCTCAGCCACAACCCTCATGAACATTGCTTGACCTTTCAAGTTCAGATGATTGCTTAAATACTTGTTGGCCCTTCAGTCATTTCTCCAGCCCTGACCTTAATCAGGTCTCAGCAACTATAATCTCCATCCTACAGAACAGGGGATGTTGCAACTATAGACACTCAAGACAACATGGCCTCCTCACCACCGTCTTCTGCAAAGTTACTGACTTCAGGAGCAGCTCCTAACAGAGCATAAAAATAGCATGATGAACAATAGTTCTGTTGTCAAAAGGCTGAATGGATCATGGCTTTGTACTATTCAGTGGATTGCCTAAATTATCTGAGAACCTGACTGCATTCAACTTCTACTTCTTAGGGTTGCAAAGGTTTAAAGTCATGGCAGAAGGGTACAAGGGTTCAGTAAAAAAATGCAAGAATTATTTTTCAAAAAGGAAAAAAATGAAAGCCCACAAAAAAAGCTGGGGAGGATGTAAGGATGTTAAGTAGTGATAGGACTGAGGGAATGGAACAAAGCTAGAAACTGATAGATTCAGACTGGACGTTAGGAAGAAGTTCTTCAGCATGAGGGTGGTAAAAGCCTGGAAGGGGTGGCCCAGGGAGGTGGTGGAAGCCCCTTCCCTGGAGGTGTTTAAGGCCTGGCTGGAAGAGGCTCTAGACAGCCTGATCTAGTGTGATGTATCACAGTATCATCAGGGTTGGAAGAGACCTCACAGATCATCAAGTCCAACCCTTTACCACAGACCTCAAGGCTAGACCATGGCACCAAGTGCCACGTCCAATCTTGCCTTGAAGTGCCCCAGGGACGGCGACTCCACCACCTCCCTGGGCAGCCCATTCCAGTGTCCAATGACTCTCTCAGTGAAGAACTTTCTCCTCACCTCCAGCCTAAATTTCCCCTGGCACAGCCTGAGGCTGTGTCCTCTCGTTCTGGTGCTGGCCACCTGAGAGAAGAGAGCAACCTCCTCCTGGCCACAACCACCCCTCAGGTAGTTGTAGACAGCAATAAGGTCACCCCTGAGCCTCCTCTTCTCCAGGCTGAACAATCCCAGCTCCCTCAGCCTCTCCTCGTAGGGCTGTGCTCAAGGCCTCTCCCCAGCCTCGTCACCCTTCTCTGGACACACTCAAGCATCTCAATGTCCCTCCTAAACTGGGGGGCCCAGAACTGAACACAGTACTCAAGGTGAGGTCTAAGCAGTGCAGAGTACAGGGGCAGAATGACCTCCCTGCTCCTGCTGACCACACCATTCCTGATGCAAGCCAGGATGCCACTGGCTCTCTTGGCCACCTGGGCACACTGCTGGCTCATGTTCAGGCAGGTATCAATCAGCACCCCCAGATCCCTCTCTGTCTGGCTGCTCTCCAGCCACTCCGACCCCAGCCTGTATCTCTGCATGGGGTTGTTGTAGCCAAAGTGCAGCACCCTGCACTTGGAGCTATTGAATGCCATCCCATTGGACTCTGCCCATCTGTCCAGGCGGTTAAGGTCCCGCTGCAGAGCCCTTCTGCCTTCCAACCCAGTCACATCTGCCCCCCCATGGCAGGGGGGTTGAAACTGGATGATCCTTGTGGTCCCTTCCAACCCTGACTGATTCTATGAAAAACCCTGAAAAAAAAAAACCACACTTGTATTTCTTAAATATCAACCTCCAAAAAATGTTCCTTGGCTTCTAACCTTTCTAGAAGTTCAGCCTTCCAGCCAGCACCAGATATAAACACAGATCAGTCTCATGGTCTTGAATGCTGAACATCCCAATTCAGAGACACGGCTGTCGCTGTGCCCCAGCACAGTTTAGTGACAGATATTTTTCCCTATATAAATACATAGATCTCCCTGAGCTGTGTAACTTCTGTGTGCAACATAGAAATAGCTGTTAATGCTCATTACATGCACATTTCATTTGACCACCATGTAGCTGTTGATCTTGGGCCTAGTATGCTGTAGCCACCTTTAAATTAAAAAGACAGTTCAGTTGATTTGCTGCATCTTAAAGTTTGGGACCGATCTTTATATTCTACTTATTAACATACAAACCAAACTGCCCTGGAACACAAAGTGCACATTGGTATTTAGGGCCCTGCTCTTCCGCTCCATCTCTCAGCTATTTCCTCATCAAGTCAGCTCAATTTTCAAGTGTTTCCCCTTTCACTCCCAGCATCACTCCTGATCATTGCCTAACTCTGGAAGCCAAGCAAGGCATTGTCTGGTGTATATATTAGTAGCAGTAGAGTCCGTGAAATCAAAAAGTTTAGTTAATAAGCCATCAGGACAGTTTGGACTGGCACTACAACCCTGGCAGAAGCAGTACCACTGATTCAGTCAGATAAGTAACAGAATGTAGCCCTGAATGCACCCAGGGTGTAAAAGGTCAGGAAAAACACTCCTGCCATTCATGAGCAATTGCTTTTAGAGTCAGGAACCACAAGAAAAGATACTAACACTCAAAAACATTTTAAAATCTTTTGGAGGTACAGTTAACTCTCTAGCATTTTTAAATAAAGAATTGAGAAGGACTTTTTTGCCTTTTTTCTGGTTTTGAGATTTTTCTAACAATTTGAGCAAAGACAGGCCAGAACCAAGGCCCTCAATCCAAATATTCTCATACTTTCAGCTTTTCAGAAGTCAAAATCTGTGCATTGTGCTTGTGATCCATCTTTCCCCTCAGTGATTGTCCTACAGTTTCCTGTGCTCTCTCTCAGCCTGCTTGCCAGTCTGTTTATTTTCTCTTCATCAGCTTTTTTCTTTGGGAAGAGGCCATTTCATTTTCCATCAAGTCTCTTCTCTCTTCCATTGATTCTTATTCTGTATTTTTCCCTTTTGCCCTCACACAGTGCTATACACATTTTCCTCTCCATTAAGTTAACTCACAATTCATCAAGATTGTGCACTCCAGAGCCAAACAGATATGAAGCTGTTTTAGAAGAAAAGGCAGGAGTTGCTCCAGCTTGCTAATAATGGGTATCAATTTTCCTCCCTTTTACGTGAAACATGTTGTAAGCTTCTCTTAGTCACACTAATGAAAACATTTTGCCAAGTTTAGCCCCAGCATGAGTCCCAGACCTAAAAGTGGAGGAAGAGGAGGCTAGAGCACTGAGAAGAATGGAGCTATAATTTTAGTTAATGGATATTACTTATGAGAAGAACTAAAAACCTTTTGGAGCTAGGAATAGGTTAAGGACACACACTACTGTACTTGAAGAGGGCCAAGACTCTCGCTGTAAGAGGCACATATCATGGCTCTGCAATGTTTTCATGAGGTCAGCATAGAAAACATCTCTGAAAGTCTTGGGGAGGGGTTAAGGATTTTGTTCCATTATTGAAAAGGTTTTATACATTCAGAGTGCAGAGACACTTAGCCCAAACATCCTTCTTGATTTCTCTCTCATTCCCCCAGAGTAATCACTGCTGACAATTACAAAGTACTCACCTAACTGGATGGTTCTCTAGTCTCACATAATTCAAGAAGCACAGCTTCCACTGAGAGCCATATATGCTCCCTGTACACACTCTGTGAGCTGCTTCAGGAGATTAGGGCTTTATTTCCAAGAATGGAAAAGGAGCTGTTTGCACACAGCTGAGGACTGTATTTAAGTCACTTCAATCTTTTGCTAATATTACTTCACAGACTTAAAATCCATTCCTCAGCACCACCACAATTTCCACTTTCTCAGTTCCTTCTTTATCAGCTCCTCTCATCAGCAGTTAGAGACCACAGAAAGATTCCAATGCCAGCTACACAGCCCATAGCTTGCTCTGCAGTCCTTATATATTCTTTACCTTACGTTTCTCAAGGAAGAAAATCTTTTCTGCCCTTTTCACCTGGAAGGTTATTCAGCATAAGCCTGCTAAAGCCAGTGTGCATCTTTTGCTTTTCCATCACTAAAACTCTGTACAAGTCCATGCCTGTCAAAGGGCTCAAGAGCAGAAGAGAGCATGTAGAACTGAATTAGCTCCTCCTCAAGCCTCACTGTTCTCCTGAATCTGTACAGTGCTCAGTTCCCAAGTTACAGATGCAATATTGTAAACAAGAAAGATGCAACCACCCCAGCTTCACCTGATGTCTCTCCTCCCATCTCCAGCTATCATTCCACACCAATAGTCTCAATTACTGCTCTTAATGCCTTATTCTCCCTTATTCCCACTAGATACCTCATTTGCCTGAATTCTGAAATAAGATGGCATATTATCACTAGTTAACACAAATTACAATTTCTCTATCTCTCCTGAGGAGTATATTTTATACCTGCTTCCTTTTCTGCAGCGCAGCAGGATAGATCTTTAAGAATGATTGAAAATAGAGAAAATCTGGTCTACATGAGTCTTGATAGTATAACTTGATGAAAAAAGACAGACAGGATGAGGGGAAGAAAAAAGCCAGGGGGCCATCAGAACAGAGACTTCTAACATTTTATTTGCCACCCTATTGGAAAGATACAGATTTGACAGGTGGACTGTTCAGTGAATAAGGAATTAGCTGCATGGTCACATCCAGAGGATAGTGGTTAATGGCTCAAAATCCAAACAGAGATCAGTGACAAGTGGTGTCCCTCAGGGCTCCATACTGGGATCAGCACTGTTTAATATTTTTTATCAGTGATATAGACAGTGATATAGCAAGTCTGCAGACAATGCCAAGCTGAGTGGTACTGTTGATATGCTAGAAGGATAGGATGTCACCCAGAAAGTCCTGGACAAGCTGGGGTTTTGAGCACAGGTAAACCACATGACATTCATCAAGATCAAGTGCCTGTACCTGGGTCAGACCAATCCTCATTATCAATACAGGCTAAGGCAATAAAAAGCAGCCCTGAAGTAAAGGACTTTGGAGTTCTGCTGGATAAAGAGCTGGACATGAGCAGACAGTGTGCACTTGCAGCCCAGAAGGCTGAATGTGTCCTGGGCTGCATCAAAGAAGCATGACCAGCAGACCCAGAGAGGTGATTCTGTTACTTTGCTCTGTTCTGACAAGACCTCACCTGAAGTACTGTGTCCAGTTCTGGAGCCCTCAACACAAGGAGGACATAGACCTGATGGGGTGGGTCCAGAGGAGGGCCATCAAGGTGGTCAGGAAGCTGAAATACCTCTGCTATGAGGACAGTCTGAGGGAGCTGGGATTGTTCAGCCTGGAGAAGAGAAAGCTTTGGGGAGACCTAATAGCAGCCTTATAGTCTGGGGAGACTGAATAGCAGCCTTCTAGTACCTGAACCCAACCCAAACTGTTCTATGATTCTGTGATCCACAAGCTCACAACTGTCAAAAATATCAACTTATCTTAATGAGACAATGTACATAGTGCTTCTAATTTGTTAAGTGCAAACATGAGCTGTGATGATAATATAAGTTGTTGTGGTTGGGTTGTTTTTTCAAATGAAAAACAAACTCCTTGGTTGTTTTCTGCCTTCTGACAGTCTTCTAAAGAGAGACTGTACAACGGTAGGGAATAATTGAATTGTAAAGACAGAGGCACAGATGGATAACAACTCTCTGTCATTTGTTCCTGAAACTTCCTAAATGAAATTCACATCAAAATGTGAAAATCTGTAATGCATCATTAATTTCAAGGGATCAGAGCACAATTTTAAGCAGGAACTATGAAATAGTTTGTGTACTCTTCTGATGTCTTTCCTATTTCATCTAATTAACAATAAAACAGATGCCCCATGACAAAAATCAGCTTTTTTATCCAATAACACTCACAATCCAAAAATGTCAATCCCTTCATATATGTAAGTTAAATGTCACTTGAGACAGTTGATACAATTTAGTGATAAAAGTGAGTATTAACATTGGCTAACTAGCTACAGGGGTGCTAAACCCCTGCTGTCTGCCCTTAAAAGTCAGAGATCTGTAGTGCAGTGATCATTTGGACTAACTCTGTTCATAGTTCTTAAAATGCAGTCTACAATACTCAGGAAAATTTAATCAGTACATTACAAAACTTTTATTTGTATAAATTACTCATAGCCCTTACAAAATCTTATCTCCTGAAGTAAAAATTATCTGCATTTGTTGTTGCTTATTTGTAAGAGCCAGGAATAAAGGAAGATTAAATGTGAACTCAGAAAATTAAAAAAGGACCCTATTTTAACCTAAACATGAGAAAATTCCTAGCATTGCCATGCACTTACAGTACATGGCTCAACTGTTCCAGCACCATCAACATTCGCTCTTAATTACTCATCAGTAGTCTATACCTACTGCTAATTTGCCACCTGCCCACCTCTAGATGGTGAAAAGGTAGCTCACATGCAGGTTGCCAAAGGCAGGCTCTTTCAGAGCAGGCAATTCTCCAGTTTACATTGCTGTTAGGAATTACACTTAGAGGAGGTGATCAGGACTGCTTCAGGTGGAGATGCTTACTTCAGAAATATTCACCCCCTTCAGTTTAAGGGCACCTCCTCATAATGCCCTCAGAGAAAACAAAGTTATTTCTGACATTCAAAAGATACCCTTTAGTACAATACAATTATTCTGAAGATACTGCATGTCTTTATGAAATGTGATACACAGTACTCAGAGTGACTCTGGAGAAGTTAATCCTAGTTGCAGTCATGTCTTTTCCAATTCATGCAGTTGTGTGATTGACAGAAACTCCCAAAGCAGAATTCAATTAAGTATAATTTTGATTCTCCTAAGACAAGTCTGCCTTTGTTGTAACACCAAAATCACTTCTGAAACATAGATAAAATAGATATTAAATAATGTAATCCGCAGCTGCTAGGATAGAATAAATGCCACCAATAATAATGCTTCCACTGTTATCTTCTGCAGAATGCAGTCTTTTTTTCTCCAAAACTGAAACAAGTATCTTGAGTTACAGGACACTGTGGGGCAGATTTTCAAGGTTTGGTGGCTGGGTTTTTTTTAAAGGTACCTGAAATCGCAAGGGCTCCCAGGGATTTTCAGACATGCCAAGACTCCTGCCCCTGCTTCATCAAAAGAAGCTGCAAACCAATCCTCAGAGTATCAGAACTATGAAGATATATTGTGGTGGCACCACCTTCAGCAGATTATGTCTGCGACACATCTTCTATATAAAGAAATGCCTTGCTAATGCTGGGTACAGGGATAATGGTACATCAATGCACTGGTCTGTGGGAATAATCACCGTGATTTGTCATTCAAGAACCTTGAGAACTTCTGCATAGTCATAATAGCACCTAGTTTAACCAGTTAAATACTGTTCAAAATTTAATTGATCCCCCCACTCTAATTTTCCTTGCCACACCAAAAACTGTTAAACAGTGTCTGGTTCTTCCACACAATCCATAATCTGAAGCACTTTTTGATTTCAGCACACTCAGCAATAAAATAAAAGAAGTCCCTTGTGTTCCTTGTGCAGCAGCCTCTGCCAGACCAGGCTCAGGAGGTAATGTCATCTCCCCTTTCAGTGCCCACACCATGCCAGACATAAGACTGTTTCTTATTACCTGTCTGTTGTCTATCTGCTGCCTCTTTTTTTATGGTTGGAGCCAAAGACCCTGGCAGCCACTGTAATAGAATTTTCGAAGTACAGAGAGGTTTTGCTCCTTTCAAGCTCTTTGATTCTGCTCTTTTTATGGAGAACATAAAAATCCCCAAAGCATCATTACAGACTGATTCCCTACTGGAATGGAGTAGCCACCACAAAGCATTCCTAGTAGAGGAGCACACTTCAGACATTCCATTTGGGTTCAGCGCTACAAATGCCCGCACGGCATACTTGAACGGTACTCTCCTTTCCCTAACGTGCTCTATGCAGTTAAAACCCAGCCAAGGAAGGTACACTTCCAACTGGACCGGACACTTCTGGTGCGTACAGCGGGGAAAAACAGTCAGAGAGACCTGACCGAGGCAAAGCTGAGCGTTAGGCAAAAGAACAGGGTAAAAATGGGTCTCAAAATAAGACAGCATCTGGCAGTTGAAGGTCAAACGGCACCGAATTGTTGCCGCCTCGAAAAGCAGGGACCCTTGGTGGTGGCTTTAAACGCAGTCTCTGCTGCCCTCTAGTGGCCTGACGCTCGCTCAGCTGAGCACCGCGGGCTGCTGCAAGCGGAATAGGTTACTTCAACAGCACCTCAGCCTCAGCGAGGAAGTTATAACAGTAAGTATTAACAACTTTGAAATGTATAGGCTACTCTCATCCTCTTTCCACTTCCCTTTGAGTTAGGGACTCTTGTATCTTTTTTTCCTACTTAATTACGGTAAATTAGTGTTATACTAAAATACATTTTATAGTTTACCAAACTCTTGAATGAGGTTATTAGTGGATGTGTCCACTATACAGAACAATATTGGCTAATGAGGCTTTGTCGTGGGCATTTTTCCCTGGGCAATAATGCTGTGGAAGTGCACACCCACATTACACAGTATCACAGTATCATCAAGGTTGGAAGAGACCTCACAGATCATCAAGTCCAACCCTTTACCACAGACCTCAAGGCTAGACCATGGCACCAAGTGCCACGTCCAATCCTGCCTGGAACAGCTCCAGGGACGGCGACTCCACCACCTCCCCGGGCAGCCCATTCCAGTGTCCAATGACTCTCTCAGTGAAGAACTTTCTCCTCACCTCCAGCCTAAATCTCCCCTGGTGCAGCCTGAGGCTGTGTCCTCTTGTTCTGGTGCTGGCCACCTGAGAGAAGAGAGCAACCTCCTCCTGGCCACAGCCACCCCTCAGGTAGTTGTAGACAGCAATAAGGTCACCCCTGAGCCTCCTCTTCTCCAGGCTAAACAATCCCAGCTCCCTCAGCCTCTCCTCATAGGGCTGTGCTCAAGGCCTCTCACCAGCCTCATCGCCCTTCTCTGGACACGCTCAAGCATCTCAGTGTCCCTCCTAAACTGGGGGGCCCAGAACTGAACACAGGACTCAAGGTGTGGTCTAACCAGTGCAGAGTACAGGGGCAGAATGACCTCCCTGCTCCTGCTGACCACACCATTCCTGATGCAGGCCAGGATGCCACTGGCTCTCCTGGCCACCTGGGCACACTGCTGGCTCATGTTCAGGTGGGTATCCATCAGCACCCCCAGATCCCTCTCTGTCTGGCTGCTCTCCAGCCACTCTGACCCCAGCCTGTATCTCTGCATGGGGTTGTTGTAGCCAAAGTGCAGCACCCTGCACTTGGAGCTATTGAACCCCATCCCATTGGCCTCTGCCCATCTGTGCAGGTGGTCAAGGTCCCGCTGCAGAGCCCTTCTGCCTTCCAATTCAGTCACATCTGCCCCCAGCTTAGTGTCATCTGCAAACTTGCTGATGACTGACTCGATGCCCTCATCCAGATCATCTATGAAGATGTTAAAGAGGATGGGGCCCAGCACTGATCCCTGAGGGACACCACTAGTGACTGGCCGCCAGCTGGATGTGGCACCATTCACCACCACTCTCTGGGTCCGGCCCTCCAGCCAGTTCCTAACCCAGCACAGAGTGTTGCCATCCAAGCCGTGGGCTGACAGCTTAGCCAGCAGTTTGCTGTGGGGGACAGTGTCAAAGGCCTTGCTGAAGTCCAGATAGACCACATCCACAGGCCTCCCCACATCCACCAAGCGGGTCACCTGATCATAGAAGGAGATCAGGTTAGAAAGGCAGAATCTGCCCTTCCTAAACCCATGCTGGCTGGACCTGAGCCCTTTGCCATCCCTCAGGTGCACTCTTATCACCCCCAAGATAACCTGCTCCATCAGTTTCCCTGTCACTGAGGTCAGGCTGACGGGTCTGTAGTTCCCAGGTTCCTCCATCCGACCCTTTTTGTGGATGGGGACCACGTTGGCCATTTTCCAGTCTCCTGGGACCTCTCCGGTGAGCCAGGACTGCTGGAAAATGATGGAGAGTGGCTTGGCCAGCTCAGCTGCCAGCTCTCTCAGCACCCTGGGATGGATCCCATCTGGTCCCATGGACTTGTGGGTGTCCAGATGGCTCAGCAGGTCCTGAACTAATTCCTCATGAATTTCCAGGGCAACACAACTCTCCCCGACCCCATCCCCCAGTTCAAGAGGCCACTTGCCTTGAACTCCTCCCTCCTTACTGTTGAAAACGGAGGTGAAGAAGGCATTCAGGACCTCAGCCATTTCTTCGTCATCATGTGGCATTACATGTGTTTACTCCAAAGATGCTTTTGGTCTTCAAATTTTCATTTCCAACACAGTATTTAGTTTCTGGAATCATCCAAATTAACCACTGGCTTTGGTAATAAGTACAGCAAAGCACTGCCATATGGTACTAGAAAAAGCAAATGTTCAGTCCACTTGTGCTACAGTAATAGCAGTGGAATTCAAACCCAGAAAGTGAGTTTCAATGTCCTGAAGCACAGGCTCATGGATTAGGATCAGAGGGGGAAAGGCAATACTTATTTTATCATTGTACATAGAGACCCACGTTGATTGTAACATTCCTTAAGCCTGCTTCACCCTCAGTGAGTAAAACAGCATGTTATTATTTGCACTTCACATCTGTGAAATGAGAAATATTACATAGGACACGACCAAAGATGTCTTTTTTTTCCCCACCCCCTGAGGAAAAAAATATAAAACCTTTCTGTTCACTTATGCACTCATATCTCTCACCACCATGATAAAAGTATTTCACAAAATCCAGTGAAAGTATAACCAGGGTGCCAAGTAAGCACATTAGTACAGAAGCAGTGTGAGTAGCTCAGCACATTCATGAATGGGCAAAAAGCCTCTACTAGCTACAACACGCGAGTTTGGCACTGGAAAAGGTTTCTATTTTAAGCCCATTTTGCAAAGGAAATGTGGTGTATGTAACTGCACTATGTGCAAATGTTATGTGTCTGTCATCTGCAGTACTACCACTACTCTGCCTAAACAGTCAACTGCAGCCTGAGTCTCACAAATTATGGAAATACACGGGAACTTGGTTCATAGAGCAAGTCTTACAGGAGATGGGGTCCTGGAAGTGCTCACTGACTGCAAAGCTTACAACCAACATCAAGATCTACATACAAGGCTAGAGACTTTATTGTTAGCTCCTGGTTTTCCCATGGTACAATAGCAAGAGCTGTCAGCACAGTTCCCAGCAAGGATATGCAGTTCACTGAATGCTTCAGTCTACAATCCATGTTGGTGTAAAATACATAAATTTCAAAAAAAAAAAAATCATCAGTATGAATCAAACTGACCATTTTGTTTAGAGACCTCATGCTGCAAATAGAAAGCCACATGTGTTACCTCAAAGTAAGTGGAGAGAGAAAGCAAAAGTGTTGGCAAGAGGATGAAGTGGGGTACCACAAGAAGGGGGTGGAAAGGGGACAGGTATTGCCAGTACCTGCCCTGCAGCAGGCAGGAAACCCACCTCAGCACAGGTCTGTGTTAGCCTAGATGTGGCACAAATCCACAGAAACAGTCACTTTCCCAAAGCACTGTGTGAAACAAGAGAAAAAGCACGTGGCTTGCTGTTGAGTTATAAAGGTGAGACTGGATCTGAGGTCAAATGCAAAGCAGTTTAACATTTGTGGCATATTTGGTTTGACCTACATTAAATAAGGACTTCTGAAAACTGCAGAAATAGGCCTTTTTATTTAAATTGCCTTTCATACTGTGTTAATAAAAGTATTGCATGACATTCTCAGCTGCTGTTCCCTTAGTAGCTGGAATTTTCTCCCTCTATCATTTTCTAGTGCTGACATTTCACCTTTAGGCAGAAAGTAAATTTTTTTCACCCTGATTTCCTTCGAAATATTTGGGGCTTGCTTCTGCATTCCTTGAAGCCAGTGAAAATCCTGAATGAACAAGGAATGCAGAACCGAACCACAGATTTATGTTTTCTACTTTGGTCACTTTGAAAGTCCCTGCAGATATATCACTATTTATTACTGCAATAAAAGATTTCTAATTCACTCACTTGAGCTAATGACTGAAAAAAAACTCCTGGACATTACCAAGCCAGTAAAACAGAAGTGATTACCATGTTTCTAAAAAGTAAACATAAGCTTTTATCCTTGTTAAGTACACCTGTATTTGATTATTTGTTACAGAACTTCCATGAAACCTCCAGAAGTTCCATGAAACCTCGACAACGGTGCAAGGCTGGGAGAGATCTAACTTTTCAACCTTAACAACAGAGGTAGAAGTCATAATCATAGAATCATAGAATCAACCAGGTTGGAAGAGACCTCCAAGATCATCCAGTCCAACCTAGCACCCAGCCCTATCCAATCAACTAGACCATGGCACTAAGTGCCTCATCCAGGCTTTTCTTGAAGACCCCCAGGGACAGCAACTCCACCACCTCCCTGGGCAGCCCATTCCAATGGCAAATCACTCTCTCTGGGAAGAGCTTCTTCCTAACATCCAGCCTATACCTACCCTGGCACAACTTGAGACTGTGTCCCCTTGTTCTATTGCTGGTTACCTGAGAGAAGAGGCCACCCCTCACCTGGCTACAATGTCCCTTCAGGTAGTTGTAGATAGTAATAAGATCACCCCTGAGCCTCCTCTTCTCCAGGCTAACCAGGCCCAGCTCCCTCAACCTCTTCTCATAGAATTTGTGCTCCAGGCCCCTCACCAGCTTTGTTGCCCTTCTCTGGACATGTTCCAGCACCTCAACATCCTTCTTGAATTGAGGGGCCCAGAACTGGACACAGTACTCAAGGTGTGGCCTGACCAGTGCTGAGTACAGGGGAAGAATAACCTCCCTTGTCCTACTGGCCACACTGTGCCTGATACAGGCCAGGATGCCATTGGCTCTCTTGGCCACCTGGGCACACTGCTGCCTCATCTTCAGCTTACTGTCTATCAATAACCCCAGGTCCCTTTCCTCCTGACTGCTCTCCAGCCACTCAGTCCCCAGCCTATAGCACTGCTTGGGGTTGTTGTGGCCAAAGTGCAGAACCCTGCACTTGGCCTTGTTAAATCTCATCCCATTGGCCTCTGCCCACCCATCCAGCCTGTCCAGGTCCCTCTGCAGGGCTCTCCTACCTTCCAAAATCTTGGAGTGTGTAGGAATTGTGGACATTTCCACAACAGAGATTAATGAAACCTTACTGAATATTCACCTTTTGCTTGTATTTCCAACAGCTCAGTCAGCAGCAGCTGTTCATTGAGGCTGGGACTTCAGGCACAGGACTATGAGACAGTTTACCCTTTATTTATCTGTAGGATATGATGATAGTATCAAATTATGAGCTGACTTAGGGACTGTTTGTTGTTTTTTCCTAGTAGGCACAGCAAACCCTTATTGCCGCAGGTTCGTCTGGCTGCTCTGCTAGCACAAATAAAGAGCCCTTTAATTTCAGGGCACTTACTCTTCGTTTACAGTGGCACAGAGGCAATTCACACACACACAGAGGATGCAGGATTGCTCCGGCTCCACACAAATCGTAGTAAGGAGCAGGAATACCTGAAGCACCAGACCGACTTTGGCCACACAGTGGCAGCAGAATCAAGACACTGCTCAAACAGTCGTCACGAACATGTCACAGAGACACTTGTACTAGATCTTCGGGAAAAAAAGTAAAATAATCACATAAAAACACATCAGGTTAAGATGCATAACTGATAGCTGTAAGGAATTTCCCGAAGTTTAAGCCATTCGCCAGTTCAGCCTCAGGTACACAACTTGGGCATAAGTTGTTTTCTCACAATGACTCAATGTATGTTTTGAGCCTGACTGAAAGCTGTGCCAGAGAACAAGCTCTATCTCTGACTGCTCCCTAAGAGTTCCAGAGAAAGGGTGTAGAAATTAAAATGAAGCTTCTTACCTCACAAACTACTGCAAACAAAGGAGGAGACAAATCCCTTCAGTATTGTGCTAGAAATCTTCAAGAAACATTCTGAAACAAATGGTTCCAACCCCATTAATTGCCCAAAACTGTTGCAGTTCAATAGTTTTGCTCAGTTAATACAAGCAAAATAATTAATAATTACCATAAGTACAAGCAGAGGTTGCTTCCCACCTGCAGGAGTAATTCAAGAAGAACTGTCTCAACGTCCAGATGTTTCTATTTATGCCATCCACAGCCGGGGGGACAGTGCAGAGGCTTGGAATTGCAAAGGCACATCATCAGCCACGTCTTGCTCCTGACTGTCATCAAAACAAAGATAGCACAGGACCTCCTCTGCCACCCTACTATCAGGCAGGTAGTCTTCCACGATGGAGTGATATTCCATGACAGTCTGAGGTCCCTTTACACAAAGACCTCAACCAACCCAAGGCATCTCAGCCATTATACAACAGCAGAAGTTAATGTACCCTAGAGCTTCAGGGCGCCCTTCCAGGCTGCACAGCCCACACTACACAGCATCTACTTATCAAAACACCCTGCACAAGAATCTTACAGTATTCAGATGGAGCAAACAAGAGGCAGCACAGGAAAACAACACCAGATGGAATAGAGGAGCAGGATGGGGAGGAAGGTAAAAAGCTCTGAGGTCTGCAGACTCCATAAAGCATCTCTAAGGAAATACAGTGAATGGCAAGGGTGAGAGGGAGGGGTAAGAGTAGAGACATGAATTTTTCTCTGTTGTTCCAGACCCTCTCAGGAACTCTGCTCCAAAGCCAGCACTGTCCATCTTTGCACACCCTTCACTGAGCTATTCCAGCTCCCACTGGGATGGACTTCATGGCTAACAGCCAGGAAACTGCCACAGAGCAGGCAACACTGCCCACGAGCCAGGAGAGAACAAGAAGTCCTCTTCCACAGAAGTCAGGAAAGAAAATTGTGGTTTCTGGAGCTTCATTGAACAGGAAGCAAAGCGCTAAATTAGTTATCTGCCTTCCTCTAAACCAAGCACACTCCTGCAGCCAGGTGTGAGGCAGGGAAGAGGGAAGCACTAAGGGCAAAGTGAATCACCCATAGCATTAAACAAGCTTGTCAGAGAATGAATGCATACAAACTTCAACAGAGAGAGCAGCATGTATGCACCACACACATTTTTCAGTTGGCTGTGACCATTTAACTGAACAGAGAGTCATCTGCCTTAATCATTACTATTAAATTTATTATTCATTAACCTCATGAATTATGTAAAACTATGGATTCTAGAAGCCAGTGTGAGACATTGGCTGCTTTCAGTTTCTGATAGGCAAGAGCCTATCTACTGGTACTGCCAACCTGGTCTCCTAAACAAGTCAGATGTGGTCCTGAACTGCTTTGCACATGACCTATTAATAGTGATGGCATTCCTTCCATTTTATCAAGCCATGCTAGTTGATTACTTCATTTTTTTTTCTTCCTCAATCAGATGGTTAAGAGTTTGCTTTAAAGCAATTCTGAGGTTCTCAAGGAATACCAGGAGTCAGATTTTACAAAAATCCTTTCAGTACTACAAAATATTTGATAAATCACTCACCTTGGCCAATACTCATAGTTCACATGTCTGTCTTTCAAATTCTTAACTAGCTACCATACATGGGACACGGTATTTTACCTATGCCCCAGTTAACTCCCCTTGAGCCCACAGGAGACCTTTGATAGAACAGGAAGTTGAACCAAAACCTTTCGAGTTCCAGTCAGCTGCCCAAATTACAGCACCAGCTTCTTCTGTGTTTGCTTGCAAGAGAGACTGCTCTTAACTTCAGCACTTCCCCTATGGACATTTGAACAAGAGCTCAGCAGGCACCTTTAAAGTTTTAGACATGATTGTTAAAACAAAGAGGATTAGAAGAAACTGCCACTACTACAAAACCAATCTCCTGCATTCTCCTAATCGTCTCTTTCAGTCACTTTCAAGAGAGACGCTGCTTTCTGAGCCTTTCAAGCATCCTGCACTGCTACTTGGTAACTAAATCTCAGGGAAGAAAAAAAAACGTGCTGAAGAAACAGTGCCTAGTGAGATTTTTTTCGAAAGGGATTTTAACAGCAATTAAGTTGAAGACACTTTGAAAAGCATATGCAGTCACAGGAATCTGCTTCCTAACCCAGAGTGAAGGGTTGAAGGTTTAAAAGTCAGAGCAAAGGGCACAGTTACTGAAGAGATTCTGTTATACATAGATGTGCCAATTAAACTAGGTGGAGGGGACAAAACGGTATTGCTATAGAAGGTCAAACACTAAATCTTTTATTTTGGTCAGCTGTTGATTAAAAGCTTTCAGTCCCAAATATGACATGAATTTCTTCATCTAGAACATTTTCATGACAATGGTACTCTTTAAATAAAACACTAAATGCTGGATAACAACTATAAACATTTGGGGGAAAAAATCCGCACACAACACCAAAATGGTTCTTGGTTCCTTTGGATCTTGGTCCTACAGAGCTGTGAAATATCCAAAGGAATTTCAAAGAAGCCTTATAAGAAATATAGGAACAGACTTTTTAATAGTGTCTGTAGTAGCAGGACTAAGGATAATGGGTTTAAACTAGAAGAGGGGAGGCTCAGACTAGATGTAAGGAAGAGCTTTTTTGACAATGAGGGTGGCAAAAACACTGGAACAGGTTGCCCAGAGTGGTGGTAGATGCCCCATTCCTGGAAACATTCACGGTCAGGTTGAAAGAGACAGTGGGCAGCCTGATCTACTTGAAAATATCCCTCATCACTGCAGGGCAGTTGGACGAGTTGACCTTTAAGTGTTCTTTCTAATCCAGAGCATTTTATGAAGCTATGGAAGTTCTTTCTTTAATTTCAGTTGTCTTTTATAGATGGTGTTTTCTGAGAACACAGTTTCCTATTTTCACAATTCTTTCATAAAGAGAAAGAAGAAAACTATTTGTAAGAACAAGACAGAAAAATACTTCTTAAAACAATTACTATAATGAAAGGATGAAAGACAAAAGTGTGATTGGAGGTAACTGTCAACTTTGATTTAATTCAGAATAAAGAACAGACCACTTGAGATCTTCAAGTTACGAGTAGATAACCCTGAGACACAAGGCCTGCCAAAACTATTGTTTTTCCCCTCAGTGCAGAATTATTTCCCTTAAATAATTCAGGTTTCATTTTGACAGAGTGGAAGATCAGAGATTAAATTCAATATGCATGTTGTTCATCCTTTTTGCAATTCCTTCTTTATATACTGGGGTACACTCCTAGGAGAAGAAAGAACCTTTTGGCTTATAGTCATATAAACCTGCTTGGTCATCAAGAAAGAGATGGATGAAGGGCACAAGAAAACTGAGAAAAGTGACTTACACTGTGGTCCTAAGGTCTTCACTGAGGTCAGTGAAATGACATGAGATGTCCCTGGAGAGCTTATTTTTTTTTTTAATTAAAATAACCAAACCCACACACTTTTTTCCTGCTATGTTTTTCTTAACTGTAATTATTTTCCTTTTGACAAGCAATTAAATGATTAAATGACCATAGTAGCAGTCTCTCCACATTCCAGTAACATGCTTTCAATGCTAGTACTCACCTGCTTTTCAATATCAAATTAATTTTAAGTGAATTCTAGCTTGTTATTACTGTAGTTTTGGAGCTGGCATGGGGACAAAGCAGTCCTGTATCTAAAGACTGTAAAGTCTTCAAAAATATGGGACATGTGTCACTATGAAAGTCACCAAGACCATCCACATGCATATGTATTAGAAGGGCTGTGTTTAGTAGGTCAAGTAAGGTTCTCCTGCCCTTCTACTCTGCCTTGCTGAGGCCACATCTAGAGTACCGTGTCTAGTTCTGGGCCCCCCAGTTCAAGAGGGACATAGAACTGCTTGAGAGAATCCAGCACAGAGCCACAAAGATGGTGAAGGGAATGGAACATTCAAGAGGGACATAGAACTGCTTGAGAGAATCCAGCACAGAGCCACAAAGATGGTGAAGGGAATGGAACATCTCTCTTACAAGGAGAGACTGAGGGAACTGGGGCTGTGCCACTTGGAGAAGAGACTGAGAGGTGACCTCATCAATGGTTATTAATATGTAAAGGGCAAGTGGCAGGAGGCTGGAGCCAGGCTCTGCTGGGTGATGCCCAGTGCCAGGACAAGGGGCAATGGGTGGAAGTTGAGGCATAGGAAGTTTCATGTAAACATGAGGAGAATTTTTTTTCCCTGTGAGGGTGACAGAGCACTGGGACAGGCTGCCCAGGGTGGGGTGTGGAGTCTCCTTCTCTGGAGATATTCCAGACCCACTTGGATGTGTTGCTGTGTGATCTGGTCTAGGAGATCCTGCTCTGGCAGGTGGGGTTGGACTGGATGAGCTTTGGAGGTCCCTTCCAGCCCCTGACATTCTATGATTCTATGAAATAGGTGTTCACTAGCTCAGGTCTGGCACCCTGTCTTGAGTATTTCAAATTTAAAACTGGATCTCAGTGACATATGGTTTACCATCTGATTTCAGATCTTGCTGTCACAGTGTGGATTCCATAGAGCCGGTTCCCGTGTTTCTTTTGGTCTTAATATCACATTCTAATCTTTCATATGTATCATTATCTTTCTAATCTACACAAAACAAACCTCATCACAAAGCATCCATTTCTCATTCATCTCCTGAGAATGAGTCTCCCATAACCAGCACCCCTGCTACTTTATCCTCAGCCCTAAGTCAGTGCGTGGTCAGCACGTGTGACATGATGCAGAGTGAACTACTGTGTTAGGAAATTTGATTAGCATAGGAACTAAAAGTGGTAAATTAATTCACAAAGGTAAGATAGGTAGATATGTGCACACACTGACATATTTACTTAGGTATACATGCAGACACAAAGAGACTCTCATCACTTAATTCAGCCAGGACTATTCACACACAGTTGCAGGGCTTCATGAATTTGCTGTTTGGTTACAAAGTCTCTCAAAACACATACTGCATAAGGAAATGGGCAATATGCTACACTGGTTTCAGAAGCCTTCACAAGAACATGAAAATAAAGTCTGGCAATGTAATTTAGCGTGATAGGACTCAGTGCCAGTTACCAGGCTTTCTCTTACCTCAGATTCAATAGCTGCACCTGACAGTGCTCAAAATTATTGAGCTGAAAGCATGCATGGCATCTCAAGATGTCAGGTAAAAAGACCCTCATACCTTGTTTTCACCAGCTTTTCTGGGTCTCATCCAGGCAATGCTCACTCAGCAATACTACAATACTGGGAAGAAATCATGCACACATTTAACTGAAATTAACTGCATAGGCTAATGTAATCCAGGGGGAAGTTTCTCTGGAGGCCAGATGCCTTGAAGGAGGCCCAGAGCCTCCTCACTGACATCTTGTTTTGCTTGGGACACAGGGAGAGGGCAGATGAGGCCACACCTCAGCCACGGTGCTGCAGACAGTTGTCCAAGAGGCTGAGTAGAAGTTGCAGATACATCTCACCTGTGGGACGAGTTGTTGGATGAGGAGGTGGCACAGGGACACTGCCAGGAGACCCATGGCTGCCCCTTGCCTGAAGGAGATACAGCCTGGTGCAGCTGAGAGCACACAATCAAGGCAGAAAAGACAAAATGGGCACCTTTCACCAGGAAAAACTCCCTCAGAGACAGAGGGAGATAAATGTGCCATATACATTTGATAGTCCTGCAATGGGAGCTGCTGGCTTCACCTGGCCCCACAGCCACCTCAGCTGCCCCTCAGGGCAGGAGCCTACCCCAGTGCCCAGCACCACTGCCTGACACAGCCACCTGCTGAGCCATAGCCACAGCTGCCCTCACAGGTAGGCTTTGCCTCCCATTCTCACAGGAAGGGCCATGGGATGGTTAAAAGCTGGCAGAAGTTCAAGGCTTTGCCTTTACCTTGTCTAAAAACCCATGGTGCTCCCAAGAGTCCTGCTGGCTGCCCACACACCACCCCACGTACCCACCTCCCAGCACACAGGCACAAATGGGCCCCCAGGCTGGGTCCTCTGGTGAGGAAAGCACCTGCAGAGGGGCTGGCTATCCACGTACCAGCTAACACTCCTGTCCTCAGGGAACCACCTGCCTCTGTTCTCCCGTTTCCCCCCAGCCTTTTCTCCCTCAGCAGCAGACACTGCCATCTGAGCTTCTGAACCGCAGCTTCATGTTCCTATGGTCTCACATCTGTGCTTCACAAAAATCAAAGTACTCCCTTTTCCTTAGATGAAACAACTCACCAGTGAGAAATGCAGAGCAAGGGAGAGTGGGCATTACTGAAACACGGGGTGGTTCCCACGAGTGGAGTGTAGAACCTGGTGAGAACAAGCTCTTGAGGAAAGACAGGTAGGGGAGAAGGGAAGAGGCTGTGGCCCTCTACATTAAAGCTCAACTGGATTCCACAGAGCTTCACCTAGGGGTGGAGGAAGAGGTGAGGATTAAAGGCAAAGCAAGGGAAGGTGACATCTTTGTGAGGGTCTGCTACAGGCCACCTGACTGAAAAGATTGAGTAGATGAGACTCTCTAGAAACAGATAGGAGCAGCGTTGTGTTCACAAGCTCTGGTCCTCATGGGAGATTACAATCTGTTGGAATGACAACGCAGCAGGACACCAGCAATTTAAGAGGTTACTGAAATGTATGGGTGACAATTTCCTCCTCCAAGTGGTAAAGGAACCCACAAGAAAAAACACTATGCCAGATCTTGTCCTCACCAACACATGGAGGCCAGTGAGTGACATAAAACTTGAGCATAGTCTTGGCCATAGGAACCATGACATTATAGAGTTTAAGATCCTCAAGGCATCAAAGAATGCAAAGCAAACTCACTGTTCTGGATTTCAAGAGAGCAGATTTCATCCTCCTCAGGCAGAGTGCCATGGGATAAAGTCCTAGAGGGAAGAGGGACCCAAGAAAGCTGGTTGATATTCAAGGACCTTCTCCTCCAAGTCCAGAAACAGAAGAAGGCAAGAAGAAAGAAGGCAAGCAAGAGTGCTAGGAGGCCAGTGTGGATCTACAAGATGCTTCCTGGACTTACTTGGGCTAAAAAAAAAGCAGAGTCTACAAGCAATGGAAGCAAGAACAAGCCGTATGGGAGGACTAAAGTTGTCCGAGCAGCCACAATCAGGTTAGAAATGGGAAAGCACAGATAGAATTAAAAAAACTGGCTAGGGACATAAAAGGAGATAAGAAGAATTTCTTCAGGTACAGAGACAAAATGGTGGCTAGAGAAGATACAGGGGCTCTCCAGAAGGAGAATTGGAGACCTGATCATGACAGATATGGAGAAGGCTGAGGTGCTCAGTGGCTACTTTGCCTCAGTGTTCACCAGCAAGGGCTCTAGCTGTACCACCCAATCTCCAGAAAACACAAGGGGGAGTAGGAAAAATGAAGATCTGCCCACTGTAAGCAAAGAACATCTTAAGAACCTGAAGGTGTCTGACAAGATCCACCCACAGGTCCTGAGGGAACTGGCAGACTAAGTAGCCAAACCACTGCCGTATTCAAACACTCATGGCTATCTGGAGAAGTCCCTGCTGACTGGAAAAGAGGAAACATGAGCCTCACCTTCAAAAAAGGAAAAAAGGAAGACCTTAGAATCCAGGACAGTAGGTCTCACCTCTGTGTCTGGAAAGGTCATGGAGCAGATCCTCCTGAAGACCTTGCTATGGTATATGAAAAATGAAGAAGAGGTGACTGGTGGCTTTCTATGATGGAGTTACAGAATCAGTGGATAAGAGAAGAGCAATTGATGTCATCTACCTGAACTTGTGCAAAGAGTTTGACACTGTGCTACATGACATCCTGGTCACCAAACTGGAAAAGTACGGCTTTGAGAGGTGGACCACTCACTGGATTAGTGTTTGACTGGATGTATGCACTCAGAGCTGCAGTCAAAGGTTTGACGTCCAAATGGAGACCAGTGACAAGCAGTGTCCCTCAGGGGTCAGTCCTGGGACTAGTGCTGTTTAACATCTTTGTCAGCGATTTTCCCTTTGATCTCAATGTATGGAAAGACAGTTTCAGCCTTCTCCCTCCTCCCCAGCCTTTAGGAATATAGCACAAAACTCTACAAGACAGTGACTAGGTTGTGAACAACAGAGGTTTCTTAAAAGTAACATGTCAAAGCATTTCCAGAAGCTCTGCAGAGTCATCAAGTCTTCTGCGAGTTCAAGTGCTACCTTAGTTGGCAGGGAGAAATCTGTACTATTTGAAAGACTACAGTTACACCTAAATTTAGTACTGTGATCCCATTAAAAAATGCAAATCATCTTTAACATTTCAGCATGGAGATTGGTTTGGGTTTATTTTCAGTCAGTTGTTTCTTCTTCTTCTCATAAAACATTGAGACAGGTTGTTTCAATGAGAGAGACATTGCTCTACCTCCTCATGCCACAGACCAAACATCACCTTCAGGTTTTGAGTTGCAATCCAAAAGAAAAATCTTGAAGATCAGTGTCATCTGATGGCCCCATATCCTTCCTTACTTCTCTTCTGTAATAGTTATGTAGCGTTGCCAGCACCAGAGTGATATTTTAAGAGTGAATCTCCTGTTCCTGCTTGCTTTGAGTACCCTCTCATATCCTTCAGACTGCCAAACCAGGATAGGTAAATTTGCTGTAGTGCCAGCAGGGTTTCAGCCTTCCAATAACATAAATGTCTTTATTGTCCATCAAATGATGCTCTGCAAATATTGGCCAGTGGTGTTTCTGTAACATTCATGTTAGAAGCCTGTAGGGTTCTGCAGATTATGAAAAAAAATAACAATTTCTTTTTCTTATTTCACCACTCCATCCTGTTAAGTCTATTGATTTAATAAAATAAACCACCTAACATTATTGTTTTTAATCACAGGGAGGTATGCCCTTAGGAATAGCCACTTTCACTGCAAGTTCTCTAGGCAGAGAACTCATAATTCATTGTCTGCCTAAGGAGCTCTCCAAGGAGAAGATTTTTACTACTTCATCTTGTTTGCTCTGTTGGCTGATTGGCACATATCTCTGTATATAACTATATCTATGGCACAATGTTATAATAGCAAGGAAAACAAAATGATTACCTCTGCCTGACATTTCATCAGCAGTACTTGGGAAATACTGTCCCTGAAAAACACAGAACAGGGGGTTACAATTAACACTAAGAAGTGTTAATTAGAGCTGGAATGACTTATATAGCAGAAGATATTTTACTTCTCCATGTCTCTCAACAGTACAGCTTCCTGAGTGAAGGCAGGGATTCTGCTTGTATAGCTGGAAGTGAGGAAATGCATAATGCTATACTTGATTACTGAACTTATTTACAAGCATATTCTTTGACAAATGTTATAATATATTCAGGACTTGGGGCCTGTCTCTTTTTTTTTGCCATTGTTAGAGCTCTGCTCTAAACTCTGAGGAATTTGACACATTTTAATGAATGAAGACAGAGTCCAGGAGAGCTTTCCTGCAATAGAGATTACACACTTAATTAGGACCCTTATTAAAAATAAATACTCAAGTAGTATAAAAGTCTGCTATTGAAGTTTTGAGTGTCTCAGACTGAAACTGGTGACAGTCAATATTGTAGTCATTTTTAGAAAACATACAAATTGTTTAGAGTAGCTCAAGGTCACACAGTGTTGGTAAATCAGCAGCAGAATTTAGTATAGAAGCCAAATCTTCTGAGACCCATGTGCAGTTTTCACTACAAAACCTCACAGCTTCCTTCATTTACAAGGTCCCAGTGCTTCCCTGCAACAGCAATATCTCATTCTTATTCCAGAAGGATAATCCAATGAAAGTTAAACAAACCAGCCTGCAAAGATAAGGGATAATTGTACCTTTCAAAAGACTTGATGAAAGTTAATATGCTTTAAATGTACTACATTCATCTGAAGCATCAGTCATACCTCTTTTAAGAACCATTTCCAGATTAGTCTCAAAACAAACCAAGAGTTCGCACCCACTAAGAACCAGCAGCATGTTGCTACCACAGGAAGCACTTCAATGCTGTGCATCCTGCTTCACAGCAATAGTCTGTATTTAGGTTTGTGAAGAAACAACGGCTGCTCTTGCCAGGATCTAAAAGCATAACATCTGAGAGCCTCACTTACACCAGAAATTAAACTGAGAGGAAAGGAAAGGAGACCAAGTTATTGTCATTTGTAGCAAAATAAAACTCAGTCACTGCCAACCAGGGTGACAGACACTAAGAAGATATTTTCATTGTTACTGTCATTCATAAAGCCTTCAAAAGCTCTGAGAAAAGTAGATACAATCTATTCTTTCAGAAAATGAGGAGCAACAATCAGAAACCAAAGAACAAATCAGTCAAAATAAGAAATCATCTGTATGCAGAGTTTTTTTGGGGGGAAAAAAAAAATCCTGCAGTAGTCCAGGAGGTAAAAATTGCAAACATTTGGAATTTAACATATGATCTGAAGCTCTATTTTAAAAATGCTCTTAAAGATAGAAGTGTCATATATTCTTCATTTCTATTAGAGTTAATGCTTTGATCAGGGGAGCATGACTTTCAATTAAGTCAGGGGGGAATCCATAATACCACAAACATCTGCAAAACAATAGAGACAGTCAACAAAAAATGGCTCTGTGCAGAACATTCCCTGAAAATCACCAACAGGATCTTTTTTTGCTGTTGCATTTTGGATGCCAGATGGCTGGAGGGAGTTCCAGCAGGCAATTTCTTAATGACAGCATCTCTGCCCAACATCATCAACATCCATTAGATGCATCATCTACCCTGCTGGGGCATCCAAGAAAAATAGACATTTTACCAGTGACTTCAGCAGGTCACTTTTGGCTTTTTACAGTATATGGAACATCATTTACTGTTGTTTGGTTCAGCCCATCTAATGATGACTAAGTTTCCTTAGTCATTTCAGTGATGAGGAATAAAATAACACAGGACAAAAGCCTTAGCTCTCTGGTCAGCCCTCTTTTAAGAGCCAGCCCAGCTCACTTATCACCTCCAATGCCACAATTTCAAGCTGAAGACCTATTCCCCGCTCAAAAGCCAAGTACACCTTTTTGTCAGCCCTGCTCTAACATGCGGCAGTTTGAGCTAGATTTCTAGCTCAGACAAAAAAAAATGGAAACAGAGAAACTTAGAAGTGGAAGAGTATTGGAGTCTCTGAGTGGAGAGGTGAACATTCCAGGGATAGGCAATAATGAATAAGTTAATATAATTTCATTGGGGCATCAAAAGTTTATACCTGGAAGCACAACTTATATCTTCCTCCTCGATGCTTCTGCTGCATCCTCTACTATCTTGACCCACCACTGTTTTGGCTGCTGCTTTGCTGTCGCTTGACCCCTTCCCCACCTAAAAGTTATTGTATTTCTGTAGTAGTTTATTCTTCTTATACTATTATATTTAGTTTAAATCATACAAAAATACCATTTCATTTTTTTTCTCCAACTTTCCAAAATTCTAAGCTACAGTGAATTTACTTTCCTGGGGGAGGATTCCGCTCTAACCCAGCACATAGAATTAATCTTGTTAGTCATCCTAGACATCCTCATCTCAAACAGGCTTCAAGATCTTTCCAGATCAAAGATGTACTTATCCTTGCTTGCAAAAACAAAACAAGTCCCTCTTTTGATACCCACCAAGGTAGCAGACATTGAAAAATAGCTGAGCCCTTTCCCAGGAGGGAAATGAGGAAGCCAAAGTGACAAATGCACAGGTCCTAGCAGGCCAGTAAACTCACATTTCAGCCTGCCATCAAAATCCATGAGCATTTTCATCTAATTGAATTACAGAAACACAGAATGTTAGCAGTTGGAAGGGACTACAAAAGTTAACTCAGTAACGGTTAAAACACATCACAATGTCTTTTCCATCTTGTCCAAGTATTTGTCATGGATGTGAGGTACATCCTGAGTGGTTTAATACCATCACACTCCCAGTGCATTAGAATTGTGTTAACTTATTTATCTAGTGTACTTTGGGCAACAGATTATGCATATAAGCCACAAGATGGGTGAGTTTTCCCCCAGATACAACAAGTTTTATACTGCTATTTAAATTTAGGTTGGATTACATTTTCCAATGGATCTGAAAAATTAAATTCAATCAGTGTTTTACCCACAGAACAAGAAAGTGGTTATAACCTAATTCTCTGTAGAGAAGAGACCCTGAAAAAATGTTTGCAGTCCCTTCTGGTCAAGACAAAGCTTTCAGGAAGAACGGTACAAATATCAGAGGAGACCTCGGACCATGGTTTGCTTGCCAAAGTTGCTGGAGGCTTTTCCCACTCTTGACCCCACTGCATTAGGATTATTTTACCTGTGTCACAATAAAGCTTCATAATATGGATAAAAGGAATGATTAGAGAAACTAAACATAATTCATCCCTGTAAGCAGGAAAAAGCCAGTCATTTCATAACTTTATTTGAGTATACTGGACTCAGCATTGCAATTTTAGCCCATCTTCTGTGTGCCTAATCATTTGCCATTTACTCCTATTGGGCAGCTCTTTAATTAGATTATCCTAACCAGTATAAGATACCTGTCTCTCCTCTTACAAAGCAAAAGCACTTTAAATTATAATCACCACAATCTGCCCCATACATTTGGCAGTAAATATCTATGGCTAACCTTTAAAGCAGGGGAATTTTTAAAAATTAGGACATCCATGAGTTCTACCCTAGGTAAATCACAGGCTTCCACAAGCCATGAGAGAGAGAGATTTTCATGCTGCCACTGCTACTCTTGGTTAGCAGCTCACAGCCTCTGAACCCAGCTCTTTTAGCAGGGGTCATACCCTCTTCCCTCCCCTGACTTCAGGTCCTGGTGACCCTTAAGCCCTCTTCTGGATCTACTGAATGGTTTATAGGGGCCCTGCCTTGCTGGTCCCATTCCTGTCTCACTGAATCCCTGTGAACCTTTCCTATAATCTGGTCCAGGGCTAGTACCCCCATTTCACTTCCAAACATCTGATTTTAGCAATGACCTCAGTATTTTAAGGCCAGCCAGTCTTGTTAAATCTCTCTGTAAACATAAACCCCAAGCAGATCTGTCTAAAAGCCTTTGTAATTCATGCTTTCCATCTGCCTGTCAGACCACACGAAAAGATCTATCCTCTGTTTCTGCTTTCCTTTCCCTCTTCCCCCCAGGAGCCTACCCTGATGTCACAAACCTCAGATTTGCATGGATCCAGCCCACATATTATATTTGCCTGATTAAGTAGCCAGCTACTTTCTGAAGATATGCATAACGAATTTGCAATTATTGATGAGCATTGAGACTTCCAGTAACTTGTTTTCAGTAGATTTCTGTATCTTTCTCTGAAATTAATTACATTTTTTTCATAATTATTTTTCATCTATTCATGTATCAGGGGAAAATTGACCATGGACAGACAAATTTTACAGCACATTAACAAGAGGGGGAAATAAAAAGGAGGGGAGAGGAACATTCAATAGAAAAACCTCTCCATATTCATACTAGTCACAGATGTACATATACTGAGAACACGCCAAAGGATTCATCTTTATCCCCCACAGATCTGCATTACAGAATTCATATAGGCAGAGCTTCTGTGTGAAAGCAAGGATCAGAACATATCACACGTATCACCACCTCTTACAGAAAATTAATCCACTAATCAGTATGTGACAAGATTTCTCTCTTCCATACCATCACAACAGGGTTGTCTGGAAGTAACTTTTCTTTTTTTTAACCTCTGTAGTTTAAAGTTTGCAAGGACCTAAGATAAAATCTCAAATAAGACTTAGCTCCCACATACAGGTAAATCCAATACTGCACAAAACAACATTCCCAACAGAATTATCTCCTGGGTGGGTGTCTCCTCGTGCCCTTGTCCATATCTGCCAAATTCACACCTGGGGTAAAAGTGAACATGAGTTTACTCTAGAATTTGGATAGAGCAGGCCTCAGACTTTGTTATGGTTAGAAATGGTTAGCAAACAGCCTGTTGCAGTTTAGGGTTACATCTTCTTGTCTTTAAGCATTTTCATCTCTCTTGGCATACTTGTTTCCACATGAACAATCAATGAGTCACTGTAAAAGCACCCATCACCATTTCTACGCTGATAGCCACTTGCTCAGCCCTTGGCCTGTATTATGAGCACACACTTAATTGAATCTCCTGACCTCTGCACAGTCCCAGATATTACTATATCTGGAACTACAAGCCTGTCAAAGTTTTTCTTGAAAATATAAATCCTGCCACATAGCCCTGCCCTGCTCAGCCCATGCAAGGTATAATGAATTCTTAAAGGCTCCCTCAGGAAAGCCAGGTTATAATAGACTTTTAATACAGCCCAAGGAGCTGCCTTACACTTTCGATGAACATAGCTCTCCTTCAAACTCAACACTGAGCAAGTGCGCTCCTGTAATACAGGCACCAAGACCTTATTTTAGTAACTTCTAAATATTTCCACAGTCCTCACTATTGCACCCAAGTTATCCATCAGCTCTCACAAGGCAAAGACCCCATAAGCCCAGCCCTTCTGTGCTGGAATTCACCACGTTTAGCTTTACCCAACGCTGGGACTTAAAAACCTACCTTCTCCAGCTCTATCACCTTGCACCCATGCTACCAGAATGAACTAACTCATCCCTCCCACCCTTGGCCGCACCCCTCGCATTAATATCACCTCTCCAGCAGCTGCATCACACCCTCCCTTTCCCACAGCCGTCGGTGATTTGCGTTTAATCCAGCTTTAGCGGTGAACGCGAGGCTCCGGGAGCTTCAGAGGCCCGCGGTACCCCGGGTCCCGGCAGTCGCAGCAAGCATCCTGTGCCGTCTGGACAGCGCGCTTGGGACAGAAGCGTCTCCTCCGCCCATTGTTAGACTCCCTAATAACATACAAACGGGGGAGACTGACCGAAAATTAAAAAGTTTCAAAATAAAATAACCGCAAAAGTTAATTTTCTCACCCTTTAATGTTTTGTTTGTTTGTTTTTGTTTTTGTTTTGGTCCAAATTTTTAACGTATTTTGTATTTCTGTTTTTCGAATTTACGGCCAACAACCTTTTTCTTTTTTCTTTTTCCCTAATAAAAACAAAGATAGATAAAATTGAAGGAAAACGCGGAAAGGAGCAGTAATGGGGAAAAAAAAAAAAAAAACAACTTTTGAAATGGAGTTTTAATATTTCTGTTGAAACCCGGGTGACAAAAATTGGAATGGATTTTCACTGATCCTAAAAGAAGCATAAAAAAGGTAAAACACTCGGTTCCATCTGTTGAGCTCTAAACGAGCTGCCCTTCCCCCGGGTGAATGGAAGTCCCCGGAGACGACAGAAACCGGGAGCTGTCGTATCCAGGGGTCCACTGACAGCTGCAGCCACGCTGTGACGGCTCATCCCACGGAACTGCTCCTTCTTGCTGTTTTCTCCTTTTTCTTTCTTTCTTTTTTTTTTTTTTTTTTCACCTGCTTAATCGCGTTTAAATATATGAAATACTTTCCCATTGGTGTCCTGATATAAAAATAATTGCTGTAGTTGCCATGGGGATTTTATGACAACACGGAGTGGGGGATGAGGTAGATAACTGCATGATTAAAGGTGTTCTCTTGCCTGGAGAACACGGGAAGTTTGTGTGCCTGACACACAAGTGCCCTGGGAGGCCTGAGCTCCCACAGATGGAAATATCTCGGGAAAGAGAGAGACCTGGGCTTGCACCCGTTGGGTAGCAGGAAGAAGGGATGTTAGAGAGCGGTGGAACAGGGTAAACCCGCTCCTCCCCCAGCCCTCACCAACGATGCCACCGCGGCCCTGGCTGCACCGGCAGCAGCTGTGTTTGGTCAGGGCCGGCACAAAGGCCACCCCACCCCGGTGAGGGACACCCAGGACTGTCCCTTTCCTCTTCTCAAAGGTAGCACCGGGCTGCGGAGCCGTTTCCAGGCCGGAGAATAAGGCATGAAGCCCCGGGACAGAGGCGGTCTCGGCTGCCCCGGGGTTTGGTGCCCCGTTTCCTGGCAGTTCGGAGAGGGCTGAAGAGAGGCGGCTTTGAAAAAAGAGCGGGAGGGTAGTAGAGTTTTCACACACACACACTTCATATTTAAGAATAAAACAAGCAACCTGTAAAAACGAACAATTCCCTTCCTTCCCGGCTGGCAGCCTCGCAAGCGAACAGGAGAGGTTCATTTTAGGTGAAGGAATGTCATTTCGCTACTAAATGGTTAGTCTAATTTGATCTTTATTATGCTGTGGATTAGGGCTGATTCATATTAAACACTAGTGCAGTTAATATCACTCCAGAACGTGTCTCACTGTATGTAGTGCAGCCGCTCGTAGAGCCGCGCCACTTCCTCAGACTCGTGGATTAAGATTTAATTAACAGGGAAGTTTGCGAGAGCTCGCCCGCAGCCTCTCTGCTTTACAAATAATTTATACTCGGTTCCCGGGATTTTTGTTCAGGTGACAGCATTTTATTTTACTCTAAAAAAGGAACCTGAATATTTTATGTCCTGCTGGAGGCTTCTGTTATATGAACCTCTCCCAGGAAGTTCCAAACCCAAGGGATTTTTATTTATTTTTTATTTTCCTCTTAATGTACGGGAATTAGCTCGATGTATCGGATTCTCTTACCTTCTCCTCCTGCTGTCTCCAATTTAACAGCCTAAACTATCCATATGACGTTAATCGTCGTGATCCCCATTGTGGGTTGTATAAATCCAAGCTCAAACCAACCTCTAAGGCACGGCAACAATTCTGATAAATTGTCCTGCTCGCCTAACTACACAAGAATGGCTTTTATAATTAAAAGGGGAACTGAGTTAAATCAACAGTTCCTAAGCCTTTCTCAACAGGGCTAGAATGGGAGAAATGTGGCGACCTGATTTCTTTAAGTAGCAGCTCTTTGTAGCCCATTCATAACCCTAAATATGGCAACCCATCCTGCACAAAGTCAGCTGCCAAGAAAAAAAAGAAAGAAAAAAAAAAAAGTTTATTCAGATGCTCAAAGTTCAACTTTTTTTCCCAGTCTAACATAACCCTGGCACTTTATAACCAAACAGATAACTCCTTTTCCAATTAAAGTGGAATTAGGAAATTCAATCAAATTAGCTCACTATTAAAGCCTTTCTTTATTAAACCGTTTTATTGTAGTAATATTAAGTTTCACCCACTCTTGGAACACGAGACTCTTAAAAGTTTCCCTTGTGATATTGATTTGGCTGCTCCCGAGATGGGTCAGGGTCAAAGGTATTTACCTGGGTGTAATCTGTAATATTTACTTACTCTTTTCCCCCCCTTGTTTTTAAAGACAGTCTTAAAATTGTATCCAGCCAGATCAATTGCGTGAGGGAAGGAAGAACTGCATCTTACTTGCTCCCGTCCTTTGATTTTACCCAGGGGCTTCCTTCGGTAGCTACGGTGGGGTGCATCTCCTCCCAGCCCCACCAGTATATTAACTGGTTGGTAGGAGCCGCGCTGTCAGCTCGGAGCCAATGTTTACACAGTTATATTTGAAGTGAGAAAGTAAACAGTCCAGCTGTGCCACGGAGCGGTTCGGTGGGATTAGGTTTCCATACCAACCAACTTTAGGAGCTTTTACAGTCTTAATTCAACCATGCACTGCACTTGTTCTGTGTGAGTAATAGTTTTTCCGGGCCAAACGCTCTCAGGACTGGTAGGAAAATCGTGCTCCAGCCTTCTGAAGGATCAGGCTCTCTGGGTGCTGGGGCTATGCCCGCTGCCCTCCGACTTGTCGCAAGAAATAAGTAAACAGAGGGAGGAATGCCTTGCTTGCTTTCTGATCTTGGAGAGTAGTCGGACACCATTATAAATTAAAAAAAAAAGGGGGGAGGGGGGCGGGAAGTGAGAGAAAAGAAGGTGCAAAGGTGTAAAATCAAAAAAACAACAACAAACTAAAAGCAAACAAACTAATACCAAACCGCAAAATCAAAAAACAACAGCAAACTAAAAGCAAACAAATAAAACCAAACCGCAAACAAAATAACGAACCCACGTGTACTTTTACTCTTGAAATGGGAGGCAGCTTTGGAAGGACATTGAGCTCCAAAAGTAAAGCAACAAAACCTCCCCTGCTCGTATCCATGGCAGTGAGTTTGTGGTGTCTTAATTCATTCTCTTCTGTTGCAGACACGTTCTGATAGCCCATCACCGTTAGGTATCCCTTTGTTTATGATGATACAGAAACCATCGAAACACATTCAAATTTCAGCCGAGAGGGAAAAAAAAAAATATATCTCTGCTGCTGCACAACTCGCGGCAAGCCAGGCAGACATTTGCTTTAACTGTGCTTTTCTTCTCTGTGACAATGCCAGGTTTCCTAGATGTGATAAAAAATGGTGAAATATTGAAGAAAAAATTTAAAACTGCTTCAATTTACAAATCCAATTTTTTTTCCTTCTGATGTAAACAGTTTTGGTTTTTTTTTAATGAACCAAAAATAAACATATTTGACAATTTCAGTTGGTAAAGAAATTGCTCTGGTTTGTATGCTTCATTTTTATTTATAAATTTTCTGAAGAATATCTGTTTTGACCATGATAAAAATGTAGTAAATATTTGTGCTAATTGCACAAACTCCTTTCAATATTTACCATATTTTTCAAATGTATTTCCCAAACACACTTCCACTGGCTCATAAAATACCATTTGCCATTTATAAGACCTTTTTTTTTTTTTTTTAATAGAAAATAACATTTATTTCTATGAAATGGAAACACGGAATTACCTGTTAGGAACAGCAAGAAGTTTGCTACATTGGAACAAGAAAGCAATTTTCTTGCAGATCACAAATGAAGGAGGCTTGGTTAAACCATCACACACCGCTGGTGCCAGGGTCCTACGGACAGTTACAAATATACCTACTTTCCAATGTTATATACAGCATTGCTGGGGGTAGGAAGGAAAAGGCTTTCAGATTGACAATACGTTTCACCTATATGCCTGGTAAGTATTACAATGAGCTGCCTAACCTTTAGCTTAACGTTAATACCAAGTTCACCTACGAGTTACATTAATAACTTAGATTTCCATTTTATAACATTATACACTTGCTAGTATACATATATATATATGTATGTATGTGTGTGGGAAGGAATGTGTGTGTGAGCATGTGTGCACACACCCGACACACCAAGAATACCCATGCTTATGGCCATAAGCAACAGAGTGACTCATGTCTGGACAATGAAAGTGCACCTTGATCACCATTTTAACACACCTACATCTGTCCGCGCCGGGCTCTGCACTCAATCACCGCCTGTACGGGGGAGAGGGGAGAGAAAGCCACCCGTGTCTATCTAACTACCCCTACACAGATGAGCTTTAGGAAGCCACCCCTGCTATTGCTTCTCAGGGTTGTTGTTGACCATAGGCCCGTAGAGCCCGCCAGAGTAGACCTGCTCCTTGTGCACGGCAGAGCGGTCCCGCATGAGGTCACTGAAGGCGTAGTCCACGGGCGGCCGGAATCCCAGGGTGGGCATCAGCCCGGCCGTGGAATAGGGAGTCATGAAGGCCAGTCCCCGGCTGTGAGCCGAGTAGGCGAGGCGCAGGGGGTTGAGTCCCAGATGGGTGCCCAGGGGGTAGGCGCCGGCCTCGGCCCCGAAGTGCGTGGCGTTGGGCTGCAGCGGGGAGAAGGCAGAGCGGCTGCCCAGAGTGCCGATGGCGGGGGCCATGGCACCGGCTATCAAGGGCCGGTGATGGGCGGCGGTGGTGGCGGGACTGGGTGGAAGACCTTGCAAGGCGCCGTCCCGAGCCCAGCCCTCCTCAGGGCCCTTCTCTGGGCCGCGGTTGTTAAGGATCTGTTCGATGGCTTGTACCACGTCCCCGCCGCAGCCCTGCAGCACCAACTCCAGTACACTTCGCTTATGCGCCGGGAAGACGCGCGTCAGGATGTCGATGGGAGTCCGCTGTCGGCCGCCGGCCGAGGGCGATGGGTCCTGTTCGTCCTTGTCCGCCTCAGAGCCTGAGTCCGAGCCCAGTGGGCTGATTGAACCCGGGCTCTCCTCCCCTTCTTTCGGGCCCTTGGAGACGGGCGAGCTCAGGAAGGACTCGCCGTCCCCGTTCTCCGAGCCCGAGCCGTGACGAGCTTCTGGGGAGGAGGTGCCGGGTACGGACTCGCCGTCCGGGGACAGGGGCTTCCCGCCCGCCTGCTGCGGGGTGACGGCGCGGCTCGGCAGCAGTGTCTTAGGGAATAGCTCGAACTTCTGCATCTTGGATTCTGCGGGACGGAGAGGGAGGAGGAGAAAGCGTCAGTGAGGCTGCCACGGACAGCCCCGCGGAACATCTTGGCTGTCGGCGGGATTGCCCCAGCCACTTCGCCGGGTCACTCTGTCTGTAGTACTGAGCCATCCCCGCGCCCCGCCGCCTCTCCCGGCTTCTTTCACCCCCCGCACCGCCAGCGCGGATGGTGGCCTTACCTGAGGCGCCGGCGCCTCCTTCGCCGCCGCTTCCAGCGCAGACGGAGCCGAAGACCTCGTACGCTGGCCGGGGCGGGATGATGCCGTTGGCGGCCGCCAGGGCCAGCCCCTCGGCAGTGCCGTAGAGCAGCTGGAGCTCGCGGGCCTCGTTCTCCTCCTGGGCCTGCTGGCGGCGCAGCGCCACCTGTGCCGCCATGACGCGCTGCCGCTCAGCGATCAGGGTGCACTTGGCGCACATGCAGTCCTTCCAGCGGCAGTACCGCTTGTGGCCCTTCAGCGCCGACACCACGCCGTGGTTGCGGCAACGGGCGCACTTGGGCGTCCGAGGGTACTTCTCGGCTGCCCGCAGCAACAGCGGCGGTGCCCGCAGCAAGCTCCCCGCTACGCTCACCGGCAACGTGGCCGCTGCTGCCGCAGCCGCAGCCGCGACCGAGCTGGGGGGTACCGGGGGCGGAGCGGAGGGCACACTGGGCAGCTCAGACCGTAGCTCCATCCTAGCAAGTCCGTCCCGAAAGAGCGAGATCCCCTCCCTGGCCTCCCCAAAAGCAACGCGGGGCGGGGAAGACCCCGCGACGCACCCGCGCCCAGACACGAAGAAGCGCCCAGCGCCTTCAGGGATGATCACGAGTGGGCGGCACTCGGAGCCCCGCGTGCGGTCATGCAAACCCCAACGCCTATTCCCTCGCCTTGCTCGCCGCCCCTGTTGCCCGGCACAGGGCTCCGGAGTAGAAGTTCAGGTGAGGAAGAGGCCGACAGGAGCCCTTCTGTGCTCGCCTCCCGTCCGCGCCTGGAAAGCGAATCTAAAGAAAATCCAAGAGAACTTATATCTCTCTCGCCTACTTGCTCTCCACGCGCATCTATCAGGGTAACACCAAGTCCATCGCTTCGGGTTCAAAGCCGAGCTCTGCTGTCCGCGCTTGCGGGATCGCCGCTGCCCGCGGCGACCCCCTGTAAACCCGCGCTGTTCTCTACTCTCAGATTCCCCTTCCCCCTTTAACTACGACCGCAGATTAAAAGTGTCCCTTCGAAAAGCAATCCGGCACCTTCAACGACAGGATCTCTCGCCACAAGCAGCCGAGGCTAAAATCCAGGAGAGAATTAAACAAATTTTTAAAAAAATAAAATAAAATAAAAACTAAAAAAACCCACACCACCAAAAAAAACCCACAACCCGCTTCCCGAGCGGCAGGACCGCAGCCGGTCGGAGGAGGGCCAGGGGAAACACTCGGCCCGGCTGGGCTCACCCGCGGCAGCGAACCGGCTTCGGAGCAGTTGGCGCAGGCAGAGCCGACGGAGCCGGCGCACCAGCGCAGGGCCGAAGCGGAGCAAGGCAGCTCCGAAGTAGGGCAGGGCCCTCGCGCCCCCCGGGACACGCCGCCGCCTGGCGCGTGCGGCCCACCTCGCGGCCGGAGCTGCAGGTAGAGCGCGCTGGCCACCGCGCCGCGCGCCGCCACTCGCGCTATTGTTGCGCCCCGCGTTGCCATTAGGCAACATTTGACAACAATGTGGCGCCTGCTATTGGCCAGGGGCGGGAAGCGCTGCTCTGATTGGCCGCTCGCCGGTCCGTAGCGTCCGCCCGGCGGCTGCCCGCGCGCGCCGCGCCCGCGGAGAGCCGGGAGGGTCCATGGAGGGGAGGAGGAGAGAACCGGCGGGAAAGCGGCGCGAACGGCGTCCGCGCGTGGGCGTGGGCTCGGGCCGCGTGGGCGGGGTGCGGGTCTGCGCGTGCAAAACGAGGCCCGCTTCCTCGCTCCCTCAGAGCGCGGCTTCACTGACCTGATCCGGTGGGAACGGCACTCGCAGGCCATCTGTTTGGGGCTTTTGCCTGGGTGTCACATGTCAGAAGGGAGGGGGGAAGGTACTGTGAAAAATGACAATTCAATTCATGTCTGCCCCCACCCCTTGCAGATTTTGTTTTGTGATTGCACATGATCATGTCTCTCTCCTTCCCTTCTCCTTCTATTTTCCTTCCTCCCTTTCTCCCTTCCTCCCTTCCCTCGCTTCCCTTTCCTCTTTCATGCCAAAGCCGCAGGTGAATACCGCAAGTGCTGCCGCAGCAGGACAAGCCCGAGGTCAGTACGATTTTTCCGCCCCTTTCATTGCACTGTAGCCGGGGGAGCCCTTCCCGTCGCTTCCCAGAAAGTGGAGTTGGCTCTCTTTCCTGCCAGCTGACTGCATGTTCAACAGGCGCCTTTCCCGCTGGGACAATAAACCCGATGGGTTGATTTTTGAAGAGGCGGCTGTCCGGCCGGTGACTGTATTATTAACCCCGAAGCTTTTGTTTTAGCGTTAACCATCCGGGCTTGACGTGACCTTCGCCGGTAACGGGGAGGAGGTACCACTTTAGCAGCCTTAGTAGGAATTAACGCTGGTTCGTTTCCGCAGGGCTCTCCCTTCTCTTTCCCACTAGGAATCTTCCAACTTCTCTGGCACCTTTCAAAGTTCTGTTACACGTGTCCGTAAGTTCTTTCCCGTAGCAGGGCCCATCTGCCGGTGCTCGCTGCGGGCATCCCGCTGCCTCAGCATCCCCGCCGGCGCGGCACCCGCTGCGGTACTTTCCCAGGTGAGTTTCCTTCAGGCGAGCCGCCTGGCTCCGCCGTACTCAGGTACCTGAGCCAGGAGGAGAGGAGGTCCCCCGGCTGCGCTCTGAACGTGCCGGACCTGCCCGCCGATCCCTCCGAGACCGTGATGTGAGGCGCAGCCCCGCTGCAGGGCAAGCAGCACCCACTGGTGTTCCATTGCCACTTCTCTTCTGTCACGCTACGCAAGAAGCACAACTGCACTGCAGCAGAGCCCTCGAACTTTTCGATACTGTTACACTTACATAGTTCTTTTCCTTCTTTTTTAACGAATTTAACACTTTCCCAACCGACTTTCTAAGTGTGCAGCTGACACCCACTCCTCGTGAGTCAGGTGTTATAACACCTTTATTTGATACAGCCGCCAAGTCAAAGTATCCAATTTAATTCTGTTCACAACCACTAATTTCACTCTCCAGGGAGAATTACTCTGATTTAATTTAGAATCCCTAAAACTCGACCAGGTTGATTGGAAATGTTTTAATTATTGCTTTATGTTTTCTTACAATGGAAAAAGTGTTCTCCCTTCTTCTTGGCCATTTTGTTTGGTTTTGCGGTGTTATTGGGTTTTGGTTTGGTTTGGGTTTTGGCGGTTGGTGGTGGGTTTTGGTTTTTGGTTTTTTTTTTTTTTTTGGTGACGGGGATGTTTTGTTTTGGGTGGTTTTTTTTTTTCCCCTGCAAATACCTTTCCCCCGAGGCAGCCCTGACATCGCCAACAGCACAGGACACGGGCTAGGCTGATCTCCCTGGTTCCTTTTTCTTTCATCTTTATTTTAAATTAAAGGGCTGGGTTATCCCATCTATGGCGGATTTAAACGATCTATTTCTGGACGTAGCCCTGTCAAAAGAACCAACTAACTGGGGGGAACGAAACAAACCACCACCAACTGAAATTCCAACAAAAACCCACCCACACAAACAAATAAACAAGACCCCAACGCTACATGCACACACACATACGCAAAACCAGAAGCCCTAACACAGGGTTATTCACCAACTAGTGAAATGCAGTGATTTCTGCTCAGAGCCTCACGCCGTTAGTAACATTGCAGATGGCAGTGTATAAGTTTGAGTGCATAGTAGCATCTCTGAAGGCCTTACGCATAAATACCACAGGCAGCACGTCCTCCAGTGACTACATAAGCAGAGCTAGGACACAGTGTCCTAGCGTGCATAAGAAACAGCCAGTTCCTGTTTCTGATGCTTATCCCAAGTCAGCACTACAGACATTCCCTCATTCAAAACACGTAACCGTATATCGCTTTTCACGTACATCGAAATAGTGGGGGTTTAGTTAAAAAATAACAAAATTATTATTGCAATACTATATAACACAGCCCAAGGCAGCCGAGGACATTTGTCAAAAGCTTCCTCCATACACCAGCAGTGTTTAACGCTTTCCCACCCTCTGCTTCTTCCTCACCACCCCGGTGAAGGCCAGCACACCCCGCTGCCCCGCCGCTCCCGGGAAGCGCCGGGAAGCTCTACTTTCCACCAGGGTGACTACAGACCCCGGAGCCGAGGCCTCCTCTCCGAACCCAACACACTCCTCCTGGCTAACAGAAAATGTTTTTTCCTCTTGACAGCGCTGGTCGCTGAAGGGACACGTTCGAACGGGATCCCACTGTTTTGTTGTTTTTTTTTTGTTTTTTTTTTTTTGTTTTTTTTTTTTTTTGTTGTTGTTGTTGTTTTTGTTGGTTTGGGTTTTTTTTCTTTCTTACAAAATGTCTTTAGAAAAGGAGAACCTCGGAGTCCGGAGTTTCACTTTTCATTGGTTTAATATTTTAATAATAATAGTTAATCTCCTCTCTTTTTTTTCCTTCAGAAGCGTTGACTGCGAACCCAGACAAACAGCATGTACATTTCTAAGATTTTATTCAAATAAACACAACTTGGCCGGGAGTCAGCCCTGGTCAGCAAAGCCGTGGCTAGGATTTGCCGTGGGGTACTGCTTTCTCCAGCTTTGTCCCGGCCTGACAGAGCCCCGCGCGTGTATGACCGTATGCGGGAGACAATGAGGGGGTTTCTGTTGTTGCCCCCTCCCCCACACTTTTTCCCTCCCCTTCTCTCATGCTTCAAGTCATTTCTGTTTCACGAGGCACAATAAAATCTTCATATACATCTCTGTTCTCGTGTCTTTCTTGGAGGGGAGGGGTATTTGTTTTAGGAACCCACAGCGCAGCCGTGCTCCCACTGTAAGGGCGGGTGTGCTGGGGAACCGGAGCGGGACTCCACGAGGTTAAGGGGAAAGAAAAATTAATTTCTCCAGACCCGGCGAAGGGCAGCTTTAAAGTCTTCGAGACTTTACTTGCCCCCAGTTTAGATCTAGGAGCTCCTTCTACCCCAGTCAGTCAAAGCCGCTAGAAGAGCCGAGAGGTGAACCCAGCTCCTGGCTTTCCTCTTGAAGAAACTGGCCGGGCTCTGGAGGAGCAGCCCAGCTTTAGCACATAGTGCCTGGGACAGCTCCAAGGCCCGGGGCGAACGGGTTCCCTACTTAGGACAACAGCCCTGTCCGGGCCCGGCTGCCTGCCCCGCGGAGACCCTCGAGGCTGGGGGCGGAACCAGAAATTACAGCTTCGCCCTAGGTTTGGGCGACCTGTGCCTTCCAGATGCGTGAAAAACGACGTTACTTCGTTGGGGAAACAAAACAAAGCAAAGCAAAACAAAACCCAAAACACCAAAAAAAAAACCCCTAACCAAAACCTAAAAACCCGGGCCCGTTTCGTTGAGTGATGCCCAGGTTGCTGCTTAATTTCCCCCGCTATCAGTTTGGCTCTGATAGCCTTCACAAACGTACGAACCTGGAGCCCACGACTCTGCTTACAGCTGGCTCAGCTCGGTAAACCACCAGGCAAGGGTTTCGTTCATTTTTAAGAAAACCAGCTCTTCTCCCCTGACTACCACTGATTCACCTAAAGGCTTCCTATGTATCGCTGCTTCTGTGCAAAAGTTTAAGGGGGCTGCATGCAGCAGTGCGGCTGCATCTTCCCCCAATTACAGTAGTAAAATCTTAATTAAAAAGAGCCCGTCTATTGGCTGCCGCGCAGGGAAGGCAGACACGCACGCCCGGAGGCAGCGCAGCGCCCTGACGCATCTCAGAGAAATATAGTTCTTGATTAGTGTATTTTCATCTCGTTCTTAGCGGAAGACAGTTTGTAAGTACCTGCTAATGTTAGTGCTCTTTAAGGTTTCAATTGTTCTAGGGGGTTTGCCATTGACTTTTTCATTATTTACCTACTGAATCAAAGTAAGCAAATGCCATCTGTTTCCCTGCTGCTATCATCTTCACTTTTAATTATCCGCCCAGCAGCCTAATAGAGATGATATTAAACTAAATCTTTTTGACATTAAAAGTAATTATCCCCAAACCAATATTACAAGAATGAAAATTACTATCCCTACCCCCCACTCATAGAAAAAAACCACATTCCTCCTAGTCCAGGCAACCTCTTTAGCTTCTAGAATGGGGAAAGACAGACGGAGCTCCCGTTAGCCCGGACTTCTCAAGTATTTGAAACATTATTAACTCCATTTCCCTGATCCCAATGGGGGTGGGGGGAATAAAAAAAAAAAAGAAGAAGGAAAAAAAAAAGACAAAGGAGGGGAGAGATTTGTGGAGGGAAACGAGGGAGAATCGGGATTCCACGTATTCCTGTGTGGGCTCCTCCCCATCCCGCAGCAACGGTGGCTACACGGCGGGATCGAAACTGTCTGACCTCACCGGGCCCGGCACAGGTCCCAGCACCGGGCCTTTAGAAAACAGCGGTCACAAATACATCTGCAGTCTCTCTTTGCACCATCCAACGGCTCTGGCCCCGCGCAAAGCGTTGGCTTTGAGGGGACGGTCATTACAGATACATTAGGAGCGGGTTCGCAATTAAAAGCAGGACTGCTGGTCCTCTAACAGATGGTCTCTTGCTGAATTACCTCTACGAAGTCATTTCACGGACTCAAACTTCTCCGCCATTTCTTCTCCGACTAGCTTTAGTACGAGCCTGAAACGCGTCCCCCATTTCCTTTAATATGTGCTAAACTGAGCTAATTTTAATTGCATGTTTCAACTTTGCTAATTAAATAGAGTGGCCTAATTAAAAGTGACTAGGGAACAGTTTTAATTCAAACCTCTACTTTTTTAACAATCCATTATGCAACAAATCCAGGGTAAGCCTCCCCTTTAAAAAAGCTACAGATGATTGAGTTTTTACACCTTTTTACACGCTCACAATGGGGAGACTTGACCCAACATATGTAGCGGCGGGGCCGGGCCCCCCCGGCTCCCCGGTGGGGTATTGGAAACGGGCTGTCTCGCTGCTGTTGCCCTGCCTGAGCGCTGCTGGACCCGGTTGCCTCCCGGGGCCTCCCCGCTGGAAGTGCTGAGACTATTAGCCCAGCAGAGGTTAGAGTAGCACATCCCCAAGACAGCAGCCCAGGATTTGGGAAAATCGGACTCTTTACACGCTTCATCTCTTCACCAAGTGCTCATTAGGTTGTTAACCTTTGGTTCACATGAAAGGGGCATGTGATGAATCCCCTCCCGAACAAATGGGCGCATCCCCCTTCAGGCACTGAACAAAGCCCTTAAAATAACTGCACAAGAAAGCCTTTAGTTGTTACTCTAAAATTTCTTTTCTCTGATAGCTTGTGGCCATCCACACACACGCACCCAGACACACAGAACGAGCTAAAGAAAGCGCGCACATGAAAAAATCATCCTTCTTCCCCCTCCTGTGTTTGAGCTAAAACATTAAAAAATCATGTTTTGTCCCTGGGCCTTTGACGCTGGCTGATGTTCCCCAGGTCTGTCAGAGACTCGGGATGAGGCTTCCCAAAGGAGAGGAAAGAAACCTTAATCGCTTTATCGGAGTGGGCAGGAGGAGCCATTTCTCCCTGCGGAGGGGGAAAGCCAAGGCACCCCAGGCCGAGGGGCAGCCCTCTGCAAGGGGAGGGTGGGTGCCTATGCCAATCCTCCCCCGCTGCTCTCCCCTTCTCCCATCCCCCTCCCAGAGACAAGCTAAGAGGATTCACTGAGGAGGGGGCGTGCAGGAATTCCTCTTCCCCGCAGGGGGATACCAGCGCCAGGGAAGTCCGCCGCCGCCCCCGCCCCGCGGCGGGTCCGCCCGGAGCCGCTGCCCTGCTCTCGGCTGGAAGTGGCGCGGCGAAGCGGGCCGCCTCCTTCGGCAAAGCGGCTCATCTTGGAAGGCCGTGGTGCTGAGCTCTGTCCTGTACGGGGAGCTTACTGCTAATTGAGGGATGGCCGGGAAAGCACAGCCCCGCTCCCGCATTCCCACAGATTTTTAGGCTCTTTGAGACCTTTTCTCTCTCCCTTCTTCTCCCTCTCCTTTTCTATTTCCCATCCCCTCGGGCATGGATTTAAGTGACAGACAATTTTCCCTTCGCACCTTATTGATGGTTAAATGCACTTTGAGTTAATGCGCGGAGGGCGGGAGAGGAGGTGGGGGTGGGGTTGTCCCTGAGAGCGCGGAGCCATCGAGAGGGCCGCAAACCTCCACGGGCCGGTGGAACGGGCCCCAGGCACAGGCTGCCTCTGTCCGCTCCCCACCACCGGTCAGGTGGCTGTGGAGCAGCCAAGGCTCTGCGGGGAGCCAGCGTATCAGAGGGACTTTCCGTGAAACGACAGAACACGCGTGTGCCGCAGCCTTTTCTGCAGCCGTGGTAGCACACGCACACACGCAGGTAAAGAGCAGGCAACAGTACAGAGGCAGAATGACTCAGGAAATCTCCGCTCTGCTAATTTACTATAGGGTGCTCCGAGAGGTTCATTAAAAAGGCTCTTGTCAGCTCCCTAACGATCCGAGAGCGTTGTAATTATATTTTATATTCCCCTACCCGTCTCCTAACTTCAAACACATGGTAAAAAGGATTTGCTGTTTTGTTTCAGGTAAAACCTAATAATTAAAATTCAGACCCCGTCCCATGCATCTGCTTCGCCTTTGCCAAATGAATTGAAGGGAGAGAGAAAAGCGATTTCATTGAGATCACAGATGGGGTGCAGGTTTTTGGAAGAAATTTGAGAAACACCATTGTCCAGAATCAAAACTCTATGTCTTGCCCCACAAAGGGGGCTGCTTTAAGCCCCTCAACTTCTATGGGGCTTGTTTTTTAAACTTTAAGTGTTCCGCACAATAAGCTGCCACCAAAATGTCACAACCACTCTGATTCCAAGTGTGTCTTGCTGCAAAGGATGCAGAAAAATGAACGGAGCAAAGGGAAGGAGTGTAATTAAAAACCCTCGAGCTCCCTCCTGCCTGCTGGGGCACGGCGGCTTCATCGGGGCGGGGGAGGCCAGGGATATGCCCCCGCCCGTAGCAGCGGGACAGGCGTCCCGAGGTGCGTAGCAGCTCCCCTCCTGCGCTGCTCCCGCATCTGCCCTGCCCCGACCCAGCTCAGTACATCGGAGCGCTTCCATATTTTGGAAGCTAAATTGTTTCATTAGCCGAAAGCAGAAGATTAAGCCTTTTATTTTTATTCATGATCGTGACAGCCCCAGTCGGATTTGTCGGAGGCTTCCTCCCCCCTTCCATGTTTGTTGCCCTAGGAGCTCAGGAGCTTAACAATCCTGCCGGAATGCGATAGATAAATACAACCTGCGTCGTTAAAGAAACATATTGAGAGTGTTTGCGGAGGGGAGGGAGAAGAGAACCACTTCAACAGCATCATCAAAACCCACAAGTACTAAAGAAAAAAATAATCTTGTATTCTTTCTACAGTTAACATGCACTATTTAATGGGGCCCTTGCGCAAACACAGACTTCTCTTAAGTTAATGATGGACCATTTCGCAATTTACCACAGCAGTGTTCAGCCCTGTGCCGCACCGCTTGCCATCATCCCTGCGGGACCGGGCAGTGCTGGGGCAATGCCAGGGCTTTCGGCTCCATGTAGTGGTGTTTCGGTTTATTTTTCCAGTAATGCCAATTTTTTTCGCTGGCGACTTCTCGCCGGGCTTAGCGCCCTCCTCTCCGTCCACGCCCGTAGGGGCACATGCCGGCCCCACGCTCGCCAAAGGCACGGGAACGAGGGGCCAGCTGAAGCCTCTCCTCCCATCTCCGATTTTTTTTTTTTTTCCCTTTAAATTTATTTTTCCTTTCTTTCCCTCTGGCGGGGGCGAATGAGCACTTTCCGCCGCGGCTGTGAGGAGCTAGCTCGGCGCTGACAGCGCAGCCCGGGCGGCCGCGGAGAATCTGCTCCGCGCGAGAAGTAGAGGGAGTCCCGGGGGCTGTGTGCTCCCCGGGACGACTTCATTCAGGTGCTCCAGGCCGTGGCCACATTGCTCTAGAGTGCTCGGCTTCGTTCCTACCCACCCGCTGCCCCGCCCCTGCAATCTACGTTAGCTCTCCCGCCCGCCAGCTGTCGCCGCTCCGACGCTCGGTGGGGAGTTTTCCGTCGACGGCTTCTTCCCTCTCCAGGAGGGGATACAGGCCGTGGACGGGTCACTCCCACTCGTGTGTGTATGGTGGTTTCTCTTCTCGTGCTGTTGTTTTGCAAAGACATTTTCACCAAGGAGCCCTCCGGCCTCAAGGTGCGAAGGCGTGGTTATAGCGCCTCCGGCTCCTAGCCGGACCGAATCCTGTGTCGGGAGGGTCACGGATGTCCCGCTCCCAAAGGGGCACATCCCTGGGGAGCCGCGGGCAGTGAAAGGGCCCGGTCGTGGGGCACTAGGAGGGGGCAGCTGTCGTAGCCTCCCATTTTCTCAACATTGCATCCGTCTGTCCCTGAGGCGGCAAACTTGGCCTGAGCGACCGGCCAGTATCGCTTGCGGACAGGCAAGAGGAGACAGGCATGCCGGTCAAAGCGCATGGCTGCTCCAGAGAGGCCGGTTCTTATCCCGACCCCTCGCCTGCACAGCCCTTGCCCTGCTCGCCCATTGCCGCTTTCCCACCTCCCTACCCCGCGGCCGCCGGTACTCACACCTACTGTCGGCGGGAAGGCCTTCACCGTAGCTCCTCCGCTCGTCAGCCTCCTCCTCCAGCTGTGATGGCTAACTAGAGATAGCAGCAGCTCTGGTCATACTCTCCTCGGAGTACCTCTGAGTGCCCTAACGGGCCCTGGAAGTTAAGAGGGCCCCATCGGGGCTGCGAGACTGAGCTGGCTTTGGGTCCCTCTGCTGCAGCCTGCAGCCAGCACGTGTAGGCAACTTCTGGGACAGCAGCCAGGAAATGATGTGCACCAAAATACAGAGAACAAGAGGTCCTGATTCTGTTGTGAAGCACACTGTTGGTTGTGAGGGTTTTGGGAGAAGTAATCGTGAAAGTGCAATGGCAAAGGAAAGGCTTGGTGGCCGCGTCGCATAGCGAGTGCTTGCGAGAGTGGCCGCCTATGCGGCTGGCCTCTGCAGGTTAGGAACAACAGAAAAGGTGGTGGCTAGAAAGAGTTAAAACCACAGGATGCGAAGATAGAGTGTGGTTAGTTTTCAGGTACATGTCCTGCTCTTCCAAGAAACACAATACTACTACTCAAAAAGGTTAAACATAAGGAACATAGCACAGTATTATTACCACAGGGCATAAAAAAAGTGTTGTGGAACAAGTTTTGCAAAATTTTTTGTTCTCGTTATTTTCGTTCAGGTGAGAAACTGTTGTGCCTTTCCCTTTCAGCGCTAGATGTTTTTGTTACTTCAGGCAGGACAAACTGATTGCCAAGACATCCTCCATCAAGACAAGGACTTATCTCATGTGGTTGTTATTGCTGCAGTAGACTTTTTTCCCCTCCCCCCAGAGATAGCATGATTAGACCGTATCATTCAGGATGAGACTAATTTTACAGTTGATATGTGGTTTAGTCTATCTTATGTAATTCCAAGTATTGATGAAAATTTAAAGATTAGAGCCTTTTTTTTTTTTTAATTCAGTTATTAGTAACATTTTTTCTCCCTTGTAAAATTACTTATTTCCTCTGTAGCTGGGAGGAGGCAACATTTTTCTGCAGTACTTAAGCAAAAATGTGTACTATTATGTTGTACAGAGTGTAAAAAAGTGTTCCACCTTATTCTGGACTTAAAAATAATATGAACCTTTAGTACTTTAGTAGTAGTAGTCCTTTTTCCTAGTGGCATATAAATAAATTGAAATTAATTTTCCTGTTTGAGGTAAGTGGATGGGCTGCAATTAAATATATCTGTGATTATCTAAAAGATTATCTGAAAGATGTAATCAACATTACATTTTGAGGACAAACAATTCCACTTTCTCTTCAAAGATAAATTTCTTGCTACAAGGGCTTTAGAACCATAGAATGTCAGGGGCTGGAAGGGACCTCGATGGTCCAGACTCCCCCAGCCAGAGCAGGATTACCTAGAGCAGATCACACTGGAACACATCTACATTTTCATAAACAACTATACATTTAAAAATGTTTTTTATAATGTTTTTTAACATAATGGGAAAAAACCCCATTTATTGGAATCCCTTAGAAGCTGGAATTTCAAATCAAAGATCAAACCTAAATTAGTATTTCTGTAACAGCACTTTTAACAGCTTGTTTGACAGTATAATTTCCATTATGCTTCTTTCATACTCTGCTGCTTTGGCTGCTCTTCATTTATGAGCTTGATTCTTACCCTGCTGTGACCAGCTCCTTTTCACCAACCCAGTAGTGCATAACTGCCATAAAGTTAGTTTAATTGGTCTCCTAAGGATTCTGTCTGCTTATGGGAAATTATTTTACTACAGGCTGGTAGAAAGGCAACATGGTGACTCTAGTACTGTTGCCTCTTCCAGCACAGAGAGCGTGACTTGAGTGCAGTGCAGTCAGCTGCGCTGTGCCATTTCTTTTCCTGTCAGTAATTTTTTTTCATTTGACTTCAGCAGATTTTCAAGGAGGTGCCAGATTATGCAATCCAGTGTTTTTAACCTACTCTTTGCCTAATTATTTCTGCCATTAGCAGCTTTTTGTTGTTGTTGTTTTCAAATAAAAAGTAGAGTTACCAGATCATTGCTTTGATTCATTTTGGAAAGCTCTGGTCATTTCATGCGAAACTGGTTTGATTCCAGAAGCAGACTGTGATGGCAGCTGGGTAAATGCTAGTAGGAGGGTGTTTGTAAAGCAAAATAGAGAATTCTCAAAGAGTTAACTACTCAGAACATGTATTCTGTTGAATCTGATGGGTTTAATTGTTAAGAAACGCTGCTTATGCACACTGGTTGTGTGCTGATTAGAAAGCAAATGTAACAGCAAATATTATCTGAAGGGAAAAATGCACTTGAAAATATCTAAAATACAGAGAATGATGAAATAATGCTGTAGCTGCCAAAATACATAATCATCAAAGACCTAAAGTGCACATTTGCCTTGAAATTGCTCATGAACTTAAAAAAAAAAAATTGATTGGTATCTGCTAAGACTTTAAAAAAATGTTTTTTACCTACTAAGACTTCCCAGTTGAGAGAAGACTGAGAAACTAACAGTTAAAATGCATTGAACACACTTTACAAGGAATTGCAATCTCGAAAGTTTCAGTTTTTTTCTTTCTTTTTTTTTACATTGAAGGATACTGCAACAGTCACTCACAGAATCATGGAATTGCTAAGGCTGGAAGGGACCTCAATGGTCATCTAGCTCCAATCTCCCCACCATGGGCAGGAACATCTTACACTAAATCAGGTTGTTCAGAGCCCCATCCAGCCTGGCTTTAAAAACTTCCATAGATGGGTCTTCTACCACCTCCCTGGGCAATGTGTTCCAGTGTCTCACTGTTGTGGAAACTAATATTATGTTATGAATATTATTTTTATATGAATATTAATTGTTATCGATATTTTAAAATCCGGGACAACTCCTTGAGATTCTTTGGATTTTCAGTTGTCAGGAAGTAGTTACACAAAGGGTAGTTATAAACATAGAATTAAACAGTTTAAACAATCAGAACTTGTTAAAAATAGGAATGCAAAATCAAGAAAAAAAATGAACTATGTTTAGAGAGCCTTAGCATTAACTCCAGCATATGTACTCATGATGCTTTGGTCCCTGACTAAGTTTTCTGTACAAAGATGCTTCCAAAACTCACAATTATGACCCCAGGATAGAATACAAAACATTCCAGGCAGAAGGGAGGAGAGAAGAACTGAGTTTCTGCTGCTGAGCTAGCGCTAGCTGCAAACACATGGCTGCTGTGGTCAGTGCAGAAAGGCAGTTTCTAAATCACCCCCCATTAAATACACCATTATGAAAATGAAACTGGCCAATAGGCACTGGCATCATTGTTCTGGCCAGCGAATTCAAAGCTTCGTGCCTCGTGTGACCATGCAGGCACATTGAGGGGCAGCAAATCCTCCATTGTTTGCCCATTCTACTTAACTCCCAGATCCACAACAACAGGAGGAGAGCAAGGGTTAAACTGGCCTGGCAGGATTATATTCTACCAGGATGCTCACCCCCCTCATAGTGAGGAACTTCTTCCTAACATCCAATCTGAATTTACCCATTTCTAGCTTTGTTCCATCCCCTCTACTCCTATCACTCCCTGACAGCCTAAGAAGTCCCTCCCCAGCTTTCTTGTAGGCCCCCTTCAGATACTGGAAGGTCACAATAAGGTCTCCTTGGAATCTTCCCCTCTCCAGACTGAACTGCCCCAATTCCCTCAGTCTCTCCTCATAGCAGAGGTGCTCCAGCCCTCTGATCATCCTCGTGGCCCTCCTCTGGATACCTTCCAGCACATCTATATCCTTCTTGTGATAGGGGCTCCAGAATGTGGATGCAGTAAGGTGCGGTCTCACCGGAGCGGAGTAGAAGAGGAGATTCACCTCTCAATCTTCTGGCTATGCTTCTCTTGATGCAGTCCAGGACACAGTTGGCTCTTTGTCTTAACCTTCATCTAAAAAGTAGAAGTATTTTTCAGCAGCAGAGTATTCTCTGCATTTCGCAGGTTATACTTCAGCTCTATTAAAAAACCCTCTTAGATATTTTCATATTAGATCCATAAAAATAGTTCATTAGGTTCCCCTGTGAATGTAAATCCATAATCACCATTAAAAAAAAAAAAAAAATCCCATTTTCCCAAATTCTTTCCAAAACGTTCTGGAAGTGCTTGGTTTTCCTTACACAAAGGAAGTCCTGATCATTAGGGCCACATAAAACAGACAGACCAAGACCAAATGAAAAATATTTCTACATACACATCAGAAGAATTTTAAAACTCCCATAATGGCTGGAACAATATAGGAGGTCTGAAATGACAACAAATTAGGTATGCCAAGAAGTTTAGAAAAGGCAAGATCATGTAGTTACAGGGTATAAAACACTTATCAGTTACAGTAAGTTATGCTAATGGAGCCTGTGACAGGTTGCATAAAGCATAGAGGCAAATAAAATGATAGGAAACACATTGGGAAGTGAATTAAAACATCCTCATATTCACTATTTAACAAAAAAATAACCCAAAAAAACCCACAAAAAAAAAAAAAATCCCAACTCCAACCAAAACAGCCCAAGAAACAAACCAACCAACCAATAAAAACCAACCCCAAAACCCCAACTCAAACCAAATAGAAACCCAACCAGCCAACCAACCAAAAAATCCCAAATCCCAAACAAACAAATCACTGCAATAGCATTTATCTTCAATAAGAGAACTGCAGAAGATGATAATAAAGATAAATTAAGCCACGGGTTAAAGATAGCAATCAAAACTATTTGAAGGCTCTGTCGTAGATCCTCTGAGTACTCATATATCCTACTTAAAAAAAAACTCCAGAAGGGCCACCAGAATCTGCTGAGCTGTGTGAGCCAGTACATTAAAGGATGCAACTGAAAGATAAACTTGAATAAAGAGAAGAGAAAAGAACATGACCGTGGAAAGTTAACTTTTGGAAGACAAAACCTCAACAATTAAACAACTGACAGACTTCAAGAACACTTACCAAAGGTGTAAAAGATCATTAAAATGTCAGGAAGCCTATCAGAAAGATAATTGGACTGACATATTTTTAGGCTGTAAAAAGAGCACTTAGTGAAAGCAGGGCAGGAAAACGAAGCTAGTCATTTGTAGTGGGGTTTGCTACAGTGAAAACATCTTGTCTTGGGGGAAAAAGGGGATTGTTACTTGGAGATTGGAAGCTGCAAGCAGTAAACAAGTGTTTTCACAGTGAGAAGGCAGTGTCCCCAAGGATCTGTGTGAGAACCTGTGTTGTTCAAGGTGCTCACACATAGTATCTGGAAAAAAGTATCAGCAGTGAGGTGATGATATTAATGAATGATACCAGCTCATTCAAGATGACTGGATAAAAAGGGAGTAGCAGCGAACTGAGCAAGGCTGTCATAACAGAGAGTAGGAAAAAAAAGTAGATGAAACTCATTGGTAGCAAGTACAAAATAAGAATCATGTTAACCAGTAGTTCTGTCAGCACAGGACCTAATGAAGCCTACTTCTATAACCAGCAGCTGAGTGACGTTTTGATTGAATTATATTAAGGCTGCAGTGTGGTGTTAGTCTATTACACAAAGGAATCCACAGAGAAAAGCTCTAAGGAGAAAAATCTCTGGCATCTAATGAGACATGAAATACTGTCAAAACCTTTTTCCTGCAGATAAGTTACTCAAACTGAACCCTCAGGTCTGTAGTGACTACTAAGAGTTAGATCTAGAGTAAGCCTTGCTTTTGCCGCTCACACTCAAGGTACCTCCTTCCTGTCTGGCTTTCTCGACTTCTGGGCTCCCAATTTTCACAGAACTTCAGACAGCAAAACTTTGATACCATTTGTTTGCTGGAAATTAAAAAATGTCAAAGGTAAAGGTTCTAACAAGGCAATAAAGTATATTTAGAGGACTGTGGTCAATATAATCCCACAAAAGTCAGCACTGATGTCATGAGGGAGCTGCCCTGTCTTCCTCGTTTTCCACTGATCACTCCCTGTATGCTCCACCTGCTTTTTGCCAGTGCTAGTGTATATCCAGCTGCTCAGTGAGGTGGATCCATCTGAAAGTTATTCCAGGGGAGAAAAAAAAAGGTTAGCTTTAAACCAGTTTGCCTGGTCCTTGTGCAAGATGGGGGCAGAGGTGGCTCCTCTGGCAGCAGGTTGAGTATAAAACCACCTGGATCCTGGCATGCTTCGTGCTAAATCTGTGATTCCTCCATCTCCATCACCTGTGAGGAAATGGTCTCAGGCAGCGAACAACAGGTCACGCTGTGTACAACAGAGCAATTTCTGGAAAAAACAAAATTAAGGCCACTGCTATTGCTTTCCTTTTTATACAAAGTAGAACAAGAAAATTTAACCAAGGGGCAGCAATCATTCCTCTCAGGTCACATACCTGAAAAGACCAATGACTGTGATGGCAAGCCCCCATCTGCTAGCCTGAAGACTGATGCTCTTGCTTACACCTTCCCTCTCAACAGGCTTAAATAATTCAGTGCTTCAGCAGTCAAACAGCTTTAACAGCAGAGACAGTAGACACATCGAAAGTAGCCCGCACTATGGTGGTGCTGAGAGTCTGCTAAAATGTCTGCCACAGAGCCTTGTTTCTCCTCAGGCCTGTACAACTCACAGCACAGGAAAGCTTCAGTGTCAAGTACAATTCAGTGAAACTGCAGGGGAGATTCAGGTCACCATAACTGTTTTGAAATAGAAACCTACCTTCTGCTTTGTCAAATGCTGGAAGAAAGGACTGGATGCTTACCTCAATGTGTGGTCTCCGTGCTGTGAACCCCAAGTGGAGGAAGGTGCCCAGAGCCAGCAGAGAGTTGGAAGCCATAGCTCCAGTGATGAACAGCATACACAAGATGTCTCCATCTTTAGCACTTCCTGCTGGCTGCTCTGAGTGGTTTCTGGTTCTGCTCAGCAGTGACTCTTTACGCGTGGTGTGGTTTTGCTTTTGCTTTGCATTGGAGACCTAGTTATGGATTTTTGCTTGTTGTGGACCTCATTTTAAGGCACCTAAATCCTCCCGTGCATTGTTTAGGGGGTCTGGACATGAAGCTCGGACAAAGAAGTTCTTCAGCTCTTCTGTGAAACTGGATCATGTTGATTTGGGTTTTCCCCACACACAGAAGAGTGAAATCATATAACTTTTTAGCAGAAATATTACTGTAATTGAAAATTTATTTGAAGTGTCTAATGTCACTGAGTAGGTACAGTTTATGAAAGCCAAAGTCTTTTTTCTGCTACATTAAAAAGAATAAACACCCCCCCACACACACATAGCTCCATTAGAAACGCCCTTGTCACTCTCACTAGATTCAAGGGTGCATATGCAGAGAATACAGTGCAAAGACTTAAACGTTCTGCGTGTTCTCTAATGATGATCTCAAACACCAACGTCAGTAGGCAGGAAGCTTCTTCAAAAGCCAGAGTGTGCCCCACCTTCACCACAACATTCTGAAGGCCAGGAATGAAAGCTGGCATCATACAGGATTCCATTCATTAGAAGTAATTCCTTAAGACTTAAAACTAATGCATTAATCACCTTAATGACAATCCATTAATGTGAAGAACCTTAAAAAAGATAGAATCAGGGCTCTGCTCTGGAGTAAGTGTTACAGTTTTAGGATAATACTGAATTACAAAATTATTCTGTTGACTGACTAGAGGATTAAGCATGCCAGCAGAGCACACCAAGTGAATACCATGGTTTAGGAGAGCAGGAATGCTGGCACAGAATATTAATGGGGACTGGTTTGCGCTGAAGGTGTAATTTGTAAAGATGACTCTAGATGGTTGCTTATTGAAATCAGGCCCAAAGTATTTAAGGACCAAAAAGGTAATTGTTTTATTTAAAGAGTAATACACATGTTTATGTTGTGGCAGAACAATCCCCATATACTGATCTCGGTACCTCTATATTAGAGGGCAGCAATGCCACCAATCTGAACACTTCCAGTTAATTATCACTAGAACATTTTGTTAATGACATTGTGTTTTGTACTATGAACAAAAGCAGGGGAAAAAAAAATAAAGGGGTTTAGGGGGGGAAAAAAAAGCCCAAACAAACCCTGGGAGCACTGACTTCCACAAGCTCAACAAATATTCAAGCCACATTTAATAACTTTATGAAACTAGTATCAAAGTAAAGAATATATAGTCAAAATACAGAAATAAAGTCAAGTGAGAGAAAACAGCCTGATGAGATCAAACAAAAGTTAAACAGAACAGATTAATATAAACAAGTTAGCTGAAAGGTCGCTTTGCTTTGTGTAGCAGTATTTCAGCAATTCCTTTCCTCAACAGTCAGCTTAGAAGGAAGAGCTAATCTGAAAAAAAAAGATACACATCACTGCTGTATGTGTTACTGTGATTGTTTGTAGAAACAGTGTCACCCCAATTTGCAACCTATGTTAATTTCCTATTTAATAAACATTGTGGACTTCTTTTTATTTTGGTAAGAAAACAGAAGTTCAGGATGAAGTGTCTGCATTCAGCTTTCCATTACACATATATTTAGCTCTCTGTTGGCTATGAACTCTTTTATTTGTGAACAGCAAATGATTAGAATTTGCTTACACTTCCAAACTTTTTGTTTGTTTGTTTGTCATGGATACTTCACTTCTAAAAGTGTCTGATGTAGCACTTGTTAATTACAGAATTACAAAAGTAGAATAAGGCTTTCCCCCCTCATAATTTTGCATTTTTGGTAAAGGTAACAATAAATCAGCTTCACTAATACCCTAATAATAGGTGTACATTAATATCATCATCCTTCCAAAGGGAAAAAAAAAAGAAGGGTGAAAAGACTGTGTGCAATTGCTTTTTGCTCAGAATAAAACTTCCAAATCAGAACATACTTTGCTACGATAAACACTATGAGTTACACACACACAGAAAACAACGTGCCAGGTGTTAAAAAAAACCCAACCAAACAAGTTCAATTAGCAGATGACAATTCTCTAGTGCTGTTGTGCACTCACTACCCTGTAAGCTCAGGATATTAAAAAAAAAAAAAAAAAAAAAAAAAAAGGAGAAAAAAAAAATGAACCAAACCAGTTCTGGTGCAGGTTTGGCACCGAGTGCAGATTATGGTTTTAGACTCAGTATGCTCATTCTTTGCTTGAGAAATTTAAAGTACCCAGTTTTTTTTCCACATCAGATAGCAGGTAGCTGGTGCATACATTTCAGACAAAAGAACCAGGAGTTCTTGAATTTGAGAGGGGATCAGTAACCTATTGTTAAAATGTCCAAAGTGTGCAATAATAAGGCAGATTTCATATTACACCACCTCTTAAGAAATTCATTGTTCGATGACACAAACAAGGTGCTTTAAAACAGCAGAGTAACAGGATACAACGAGTGGCAGAATGAAGGAAAACTGCTAAAATGGGAACTGCCCTTTCTTTCACAATGAGAAATAAAGAACTTTTGTATCTGGTATTTGAAGGGTTTTTAACAGCTGATACTCAATATCAGCTGACTCCTGAAGTGTTGGCAAGATACCAGGTTTCTGATACTGGCCATTCCTAATGTCATTTAAATATTCACATCATGCAATAAGCAGTTTCACACACTGCAATGTAATGGAAAATACTTCCTAGACTGAATCAGAACTGAGACCCAAAGCAGAACCAGTAAATAAATATCTCGCATATATGTCAAACTATATTCTTCAAACAAAACCTTACATCTTATCAAAGAAGTCAGAAAGTACTAACAAAAATTATATGCTTTTTACTATAATACTGTTAAATTTCCATGGCTGAGAATGTCCTGTTAATTGTTTTTTTCTGCCTTTTTAAATTAGTTGACAAAGTAGAAATTCAAACACAGAAATCAAATGCATATATATACGAGAGCACTGGCTCAGCGAGATATCAAATATACAGCATTCTAGTGTCAAAAGTACAGGCAGAAATGTCCAAGACTTCTTGGTGAAAAAGGGGCATTTGAAGAGTAAAAATTCTACTTAACAATCACTCACATTTTAACAGTGCATTAATGATAACAAAAGCTGGATGATAAGTGAGCAATAGAGTCATAATGTTCAGTGTTCATTGCAGAATTTTATCCTCTGCTCATTTAAATGAGGTTGAAATCATACTTGTGTGTGTGAAACTAAGTAGCTATGGGTTGTCAAATTTTCAGGATTCTTGCAAGAGGCCAAGTTGTGACACTGAATTGAGTGGGCTGATAGTAGAAGGTGGTGTTGATGGAAGTCTTCCTTTCGATGCTGTGCCTCTGGTTCATCAAAGGATGATTAGTCCTACAATCTTGTTTGATCTATTCTTTTGCTTCTAGGAAAAGGGTTTCTTGAGGATACAGTTTTACCTCCAGTAATGATTTATTTGGATCCAGCTGTGTCACCTGCAAAGATAAGAACAAGGAATCCGTAAGTAGTCTTTCCTGAATGGTTTGGGCAGATTTTTGCTGGGCAGATTTTTGAGTCCCTCAACCAGTGACAACAGAAGTTGTGAACATGAATTCCCAGGACGCAGATTAAGAAATGGTTATTGTACTTTGAGTGGTTTTATTCATTATTTTGTAATAACAATAAACAGGACCCATAACATTAATTCCCAGGAGGTGTGGGTTTCTACCATAAAGCAATGTGTGAATACCTGCTTTTGTCCAAGTTAAGATCTTTTCAAAGGATAACTGGAGCCTGAGTTAAGATGAAAAATAAAACTCTAGTGACAAGTAAGTATCTAATCAAACTGATGGTGCAAGCAGCCTGTCCACTCCACCATGACCTCTCCATTGAAAAAAACAACTTATTCTGCCTCTGTTTTCCTGCTCCCTTTCTTGCTCAAAAGCAACTGGTGAAGCACTAAACCTTCATTTACTATGATGCTTCTCAGCTCCCTCAATGAACCTAAGTGGGGAGAAAATGATCCACTTTTGTTTGTTTGGCTATTTTTCTGTCATGCTGGTGCACTTAACTGGTGACCACACAAATCCAGTGTAGCAAAAGCACTGAGCAGTTCAATGGAAGGGAGGAAGCACAGCCCTTGGGAGAGAGATGAAAAACCAGCTCACCATATGGTGAAACTGCATCCTCGCCCCAGCTACTGAAGTGTACACTGAACGATGCATGTGTGTGTGTGTGTATGCATTATAAGTACTGTGATTTAATATATTCTCTCTGTAGTCACTTAAGTGTGTACATTTGTATGATAAGATTGTTCACTGGAATCCTAACTCCTCATTAGGTTTGTAAAGGTATTTAGGCAATTGCTTGTGCAGGTGAGCATACAGGAGAATTCCAGTGAGAGTTAAATGCCATGCAATTTGGAAAGTAATGATCCCAGCACTACCTGCACCATTACTGCCAAAAATGGTCAGCATTTGGATCTTATCACCAAGCCCTGCAAACTGCTCAACATCCTGACTATCCCACTGCCGACTTCTGCTTAAGGCACATAAGCAATTTTATTGTTTATAGTCAGCATGAAACTTTTGTGTTGAGGAGTTTATTTAGGAGCTAGACTGCTACCTACAGGACAAATTGCTTCTCTGAAAAGAGAATTTAATTGTAAATATTACATAATGTAATTATTTATATAGACTAAATAATGATGACAAGGGTCCAAGTGTTTATTCACCAAGGTTTATTCACCAAGGCTGTGGTAACCTTCAGAAGACCACTGCAACGCTTCATATAGAAAGATGAATGCAATGTCTTTAAATCTTAGCACTTTTTGAAGTATTTCACTTCCATTTTTAAACTTACTTTCCCTGGTAATGAATTTTGTTTTAGTTAATGTTGCTGTGTGAGCACACTAGTTATCAGAAGTTTGTGAATAATAGCTTGTTAGTCTCACGCTACAGATCACATATCAAATACTTTTTCTGAAGTTTAACTATTATCATATCATGCCACTCCCTTCTAAAATTCATGTTTATAAACCACTGCCAAACAGCACCAAATACTATGAGTTAATAAGAAACTCTAATGTTATGTTTTTCTTAAAAACATAACTTACTAATCCTGCTACCAATTAACACAACCAGCATTGCTCCTCTTTCTCTCTCCATCAAGCTAAACCAGAAAAAAAAGAAATTACATTGTTTTATTGGATAATTACAGGAAATTCATTAGTTAAATGCTAAAAGCTTAACACTTCCTAAGTCCACTGAAATAAATAGAATTTTACCTCCATGACTGCAACAGAATACAAAAAAGAAATCACGAACCAGAATTAAAACCTCGGAACAGATGCATTATTTTGATCCCCTAGGCAGGAAATAATTTTCTTAAACATCTTGTGCTATGGTGAGCTATTGCTTAAATTTCTGAAGAGAAAAATAATTTATTAAACCTGCTTCAATTTTAGATTCCTATTATCTACAGTCCAATTATGCATTCCTGCACAGATGCTGCTTAAATTATTGAAAGGTTATTATCTTTGAAAGCAAACCTGTTATGTAAAAAACAGCCAAAGTAGTGCATTTAAGTTTGTGATTACAGAAGTATGCTAATTAAGTATCTTGTTGCATTTTTTAACATTTTGGTATTCTGCTACAGTCCATTCTTGTAGATCAGCACAGAAAGTGAAGTAAACCGAGGTCCCTGCAATTCACAGCGCATGAGGTATTGTGCACCTGGAAAGCGATTCTCCTCTTCAGTTCAAGCTAGTATCTAATTATACTTTTATATTTTCAAATCCTGCATTTTTTTTCCCCACTCCCCCTCAAGAAAAGCTAGGAAAGACACAACAAGTCTGTTCTATATCTGAGGTAGGAAAGGGGAAAAAAAAAAGGGAAAAGCAAGCCTAGGCAACGAACACAATCCTCCAGACTGCAACCACGTAGAAACCTGTTATGTGCTGGAGTGTAATTCAAGAGACGTATCCTAGCCTCAGCTCTAAGGTTTGCAAATTTCAAGTACCCTGAATAATAACAAAGCATAATGCCCCTTCTTCAGTGCCCTCAGAAAGGTTAGCTAAAAGCATTGTGGAGTACCTGCAGTGAAAAGACTGTGCAGCTTTTCACCATAATTTCAGTGTGCTGCTTAATTCACTGAGGGACAGCAGAGTTTGCAAATGTTTACACCATTACCCAATTAACTAACAATATGGCTCCTACATCTGTCAACAAACAAAGCTGTTGTTGCTTTGTTTTAGCTCCTTGGCATTTTCTGTTCATATGGGTCGCCATTGTACTTAATTATCACACCATAACCCTTCTGCAGCTTCTACTCTGTTATCTGTGGCTTGCAAATACGTTGTTTACTATGAAGAAGAGATTCCTTATTAATGCACGCACCTCCTACCAGAAGAAATGGTTTCTCTTGTAAATATATGAAATACAAGACCTAAAAGGCTTTGTAACTTAATATTTTAAAGCAGAATTAGAAATTAAAGAGTCGTACAATAGAGATCATAGGATGCTGGCAGATCTGTACCATGCAAATGTGTGTCAAATGTGGTGTTCTAATGGGTTTTATTCACTTGAATTTACAAGGATTATTTAATAAAGCCAAGCTGATACGATATCAAAAGTATAAAATATCTTCATATTTAAATCTGTGTAACTTGTTTCACTGCTACTAAGGTAAATTTTGGAGTCCAGTGTTGACAGTCTTCTGCTCTGATGTCATTGCATGGTGCTCTTTTCAAAACAGCTCTGCACACTATGTACAGTTCATTGTCCTCATCCCCATATACCTTTATTATTTAAAGATTTCTTCTATGCTGTCAGCAATTACATAGGAGATCACTTAAGCATGTGTTCATAGACTACATCTGGTTTGACCCTATTCAACTCAAGGAGATTACATAGGTACCCAAGTATGCTTTCTTGATCAAAGCTACAAAATTCACCAAGTTCAGCATTCAGCATTTATTATAGGCCTAAACATATGTTAAAAGTATAGTGTTTCTATTTTCAAGTCCTACAATAGTTGACTTTCTACCAGTTGTACAAATGCACTCTTAAGAGTCCACTCATACACCACACGATACCAGCTGATGAGGTGCAAGTGCTTTTAAAATGTGTGCTGTGGTTTTGCTAATCTAAGTACTTCACATTATAATGAAAGATAAAATAAAAACTACTCCTTAAAAAGTGACTCTTAAGTTGCTCCAGGTTTATATAGTGAGAGTGGCAGAGGAAATACAGACTCACAGAAACATCCAGGCTGGAAAAGCCCCTCAGGATCACCAAGTCCAACCTGTAACTCTACTCTACAAGATTCATCTTAAACCATTTCCCTAAGCACCACATCTAACCGACTCCTAGACACATTGAGCGGGTGACTCAACCACCTCCCATGGCAGCTCATTCCATTGCCTGACCACTCTCTCTGTGAAAAACTTCTTCCTAATGTCCAATCTAAACCTGTCCAGCCTCAGCTTGGATATGGACATTGAGAACAGAACTCAAGTGGTAGCAAAATGACTAATACTGAAGCTGACATAACTGCTGAACAACATGCATGCACACTGTGGGCTGTCCCAAAGCCAAAGCTTGAAGTGCCCTGGCAGTGTTTATCTTCAAGCAAATAACTTTCTTTGCAAACTTCAACACTCTTCCCTCCTCAGGCAACACCTTCCAGCAACATGACCAAAGGGTGGTAACAGGACTTCATTACTGCTGGTGTCACATTTTGTGGCTGAGCTGCAAAATGTTTTGGTTTCACTGAAATAGCTTTAAGGTACTCCAACCCTTTTCTTCCAACTATTGACATGATCTTACAGGACTACATGCTTTGGTGCACCGAAGCTAAGGCTGGGTCTCATAAGAGCTTCATGATGTAATCAATGTTGGTTTGGCACCCAGGAAATATACTACTTTAATAGGTATCTGCTTTAAAGAATTCTGTGGTAATCATCTCAGCTAAGCACTAGTTCATTGGTTTGTAGCATGTCTGTGGTGCTTTGATTTTGAATGATGTAGAATGCAAAGTCAAAAGATAGTAATGTCAGCTCTTCTATTTCTCCTATAAGAATGTAAGAGCTACTTACACTTCATTCTGAATAAATTCCTTGGGGTTTTAATAACTCGATAACAAAAAATTTAATACTAGCTCAAGCAACATTTTAATACCTTTTTATATCAAAGTCTCTTTCCTTCTAGAATAACTTTTGCATAATATCTGTGTTCACCTTTGCTGACCTGCTACACCTCCTGAACAGCTGTGCTTTCACCATGTCAAAGGTGTGGTTCCTTACCCTCCCTAACTCTGCAGGGAAAAGATAAATACAAAAAAGCCCCATGGCTTAATGCCCAGGAAGGTTATTTAAAAAGAAAGAATCAAATACACAATTATTATGACACTTACACAAGCAGTAAATATCACACCCTTCACCTTTCTCTACACCCTAGGACAAGGATCTGATTCCTGAGCAGCACAGCCTCTATGCTACTTACACACGCATGAATACATTTAATGAATCTAACGGACAAAGAGTTCTTTTACTCTCTTTACTAATCCTCCCAAAGCATAAATGCAATAGAAATTACTTAAAGGCACACCTGGTAAAGTACCAGATCTGTTTAAAAAAACCTATGTTTTCAAAATGACACACAAACAAATACAGCAATTCCTTCTACCTATTGAAGTACCTGTGGGTTATACAGATAATACACTCAACGTGAGCAACAAGCAGAAGTAGGGCTACTTCATAGAAATGTATGCAACTACATCTGCTGTAGTTGAATAAATGTGGAGATAATTTACATCTGAATTGAAGAAAGTCATCACAAATAAGAAAAAATATGCCATAGTAAAAGACTTCTAGTCCTGTTGCAAATACAAAGGCTTAATCCAGATATGTCCCACTCTTGCTGTCTTGTTCCTCAGAAAAGATTCTCTCAACAGTATTTTAGAGAAGCATATTTGCAAATATATTTACTAAGCAAAGAAAAAGGTGGTGATGGACCAGATTTTTTTTTATCTTCTACTTTGAGCATGCTTTCCCCTCTTAGAAAAGCCAAGCAGCTCTGAGATAGAATCATAGAATCAACCAGGTTGGAAGAGACCTCCAAGATCATCCAGGCCAACCTAGCACCCAGCCCTATCCAATCAACCAGACCATGGCACTAAGTGCCTCATCCGGTATTTTCTTGAAGACCCCCAGGGACGGTGCCTCCACCACCTCCCTGGGCAGCCCATTCCAATGCCAATCACTCTCTCTGTGAAGAACTTCCTCCTAATATCCAGCCTATACCTACCCTGGCACAACTTGAGACTGTGTCCCCTTGTTCTATTGCTGGTTGCCTGGGAGAAGAGGCCAACCCCCACCTGGCTACAATGCCCCTTCAGGTAGTTGTAGACACTAACAAGATCACCCCTGAGCCTCCTCTTCTCCAGGCTAAACAGGCCCAGCTCCCTCAGCCTCTCCTCATAGGATTTGTGCTCCAGGCCCCTCACCAGCTTTGTTGCCTTTCTCTGGATACTCGAGATGAAGCCATTCATTACACAGAGTAAATTTTCATAGACTTAATTTAGATTACAAAAGAATGTGCTGCATAGTCTATGAAGGCTTGTAAACTTGATTTGCATGACTTGGCTTTTTGAACAGTAAATTAAGATAGCAGCTGCTTTCTCTGCTTTTTAAAATAATGGAAGTGTAAATAGTAAGGATAAACCCAAACACAGTGTGTAGCTGTATTTGTACTGTCCCACCTGGAGTGTATGATGCTTTTTCAGAGGTTCAACATGAAATCACAATTCTAGATAAGACTGGATTTTTTTTTAAGTTTAAGCCAAGCAGTGCTACAGGCTGGGGACAGAGTGGCTGGAAGGCAACCAGGAAGAAAGGGACCTGGGGGTACTGGTAGATAGTAGGCTGAAGATGAGCCAGCAGTGTGCCCAGGTGGCCAAGAGAGCCAATGGCATCCTGGCCTGCATCAGGATCAGTGTGGCCAGTAGGACAAAGGAGGTTATTCTGCCCCTGTACTGGTCAGGCCACACCTTGAGTCCTGTGTCCAGTTCTGTGCTCCTCAATTCAAGAGATGTTGAGGTACTGGAACATGTCCAGAGAAGGGCAACAAAGCTGGTGAGGGGCCTGGAACACAAACTCTATGAGGAGAGGCTGAGGGAGCTGGGGTTGTTTAGCCTGGAGAAGAGGAGGCTCAGGGGTGACCTCATTGCTGTCTACAACTACCTGAAGGGAGGTTGTAGCCAGGTGGGGTTGGTCTCTTCTCCCAGACAACCAGCAACAGAACAAGGGGACACAGTCTCAAGTTGTGCCGGGGGAAGTACAGGCTGGATATTAGGAGGAAGTTCTTCCCAGAGAGAGTGATTGGCATCGGAATGGGCTGCCCAGGGAGGTGGTGGAGTTGCTGTCCCTGGAGGTGTTCAAGAAAAGACTGGATGAGGCACTTAGTGCCTGGATGATCTTGGAAGTCTCTTCCAGCCTGGTTGATTCTATGAAAAGCATCCCATGTTAGTAGAAGAAAGCTTAAACCCCACAAACACTGATAATTGTTGCACAGAAATACACATGGCTAAAATACATCTGGTTGCTAACAACACTGAATATCTCATTTGTATTTATTTCTAAGAATTAATCTCACAGAAAAATCACCAAAAAAGCTGCATCCTCCTTCAAGCCTTTCAAACAGCTCATTTTCAACAACAAAATAACAAATACACTGTTTGATATTGGCAGGAGTGAAAACATTCAAATATTTAAATTAATCAGAGTCTCTTTCAATAATGTGACTTTTGTTGATGTGTTACTGACAGCATTAAAATACTTGACAAGTTGCATTATACATTGAGAGTAAGAAGTCAAAGTTAGCAGCAGTCAGAGGAGTTATCTGCAGGGAGTGCACAAGATGATGCAGGTTTCCACAGTGCCAACAACTCCAAGACTGGGGGACTTTGGTGTAAAGCTCTCAGATTTTCTGCTTTTTTCCCTTTATTCTTTTTGTTTTGGGATATTTGATCTGTTTAGCAATTTTGTGTGGTATCCTGGGAAAGCAAAAGATGAAGAATACTCCAAAATGGATCTTTTCCTGATAAAGAGCCTGCAGACAGAAGAACTCCATTATGTGCTCTCTCAGAGTATTTACTTTCAGTTTTCTTCCTAAGTAGAGCAGGATTTAAGAATTGGCTGCTACAGCATTTGTATGTTAAGCATCCTCTGTGCTGTGCCAAGGAGTGAAACAGTCCGTTACCTGTGGACACTGCTGCCAGCGTGCTCATATCCAGCTAACAGCTATTCACTTACTTCATCATTTAAAAATGTAACAGCTACAGCAAAGAAAGTTCACATCCCCACAAACACCTCAGATAGGAAGGAAACAGACACATTTTCTGGAAGTCTGAAAACATAAATGCATTTAGTGCTCCAAATGAACTACAAGGACTTTGCTTTGCATATGTACATCCCAAAGGGGGATGGATGTGAACACAGTCACTCACAGGAGAATGACCCAGGATTGGATTTGTGTGCACTTAATTACAACTGTGTGGAAAAACAATCCAAAAGGATTTTTGTCACAAGTTCAAAGGATTAAGATGCTCAGATACCAAAAGGATCTCTATAGTATAATGTTATGATTGGTAGATAGGTAAAGTGAATAAAAAGTGCACCCAAGACTGCTTTGGTGATTTAGTCTGATGCATTACTTGTGCAATTACCAAAACAGCAGGAGATCATTAAATTTTCTGGTAACCAGATGCAGCATTATTAGTATCATACTATTACAAAGGCTTCTGATTGGTATTTATCGTTACATTTTCCTCCTGCAAGAAGGAAAAAACCAACAAAACTGACACTAAGCAGGAATTCTGAGGGAATATCTCTAGGCCCAGTATATGCTGGATGATGCCATATGCAATAGAAAAGGTCTGCAGCTTAGCTGTGAATACTAATGCGCCTCCCCGAAATAAATGTCCTGTAAAATGGGGCAGCACCAAATCAAAGAACACTTTTGGTCTGAGGGATGTGCTTGGGTGGAATATATTAATCACATGGCTGGCATTAGTCACTGGTCTGGCTAATGGAGATGACTCAGCTGAGAGTTCATGTACTGCTGCGCCAAGTATTCAGTGTTGTGCTGAGTGCTTGCGTACTTTAGTGAGGCTCAAGTAAAACAGCTCACCTGAAATGCACACTTACTTCCTGAAACTGGTTAAACACACCCTGTATTCAAATAGAGTCAGAAACTGCATTCACCTACAGACTATAATCCTATTTCTTTTTAGGATAAGATTACATCTACGAGAGAAGGAAGACATTTCTTCCATCTGCTTTCGGTGACTTGATACATGAAGGGCTTTGATATTTCTCTATGGGTATCACAGCTGCTTGTGCCAAGACAGCGTGTCTGACAGGACAGGGCAAATCTGTCTGTCTTGGAATAAAACATTATGAAAAAGCTTTCTGTCTTACTTCCAGAATGTTTCAACTACCTAGATGGAAGATACCTTGCCACAAAAGCAAACAGCACATTTCAAGAAGTGAAATCTACTCAATATTCTCTAGGGCACTGCCACTGTTTTCCACAGGGCAAGAATATCACCTGCTCCTTTTGTAGGTGTTGACCGAAATCACAGAATGGCTAAGGTTGGAAGGGACCTCAAAGATCATCCAATTCCAACCCCCTGTCATAGACAAGGACACCTCCCATTAGAACAGGTTGCTCAAGGCCTCATCCAGCCTGGCCTTGAACACCTCCAGGGAGGGAGCATCCACAGCCTTCTTGGGCAACCTGTGCCAGTGTCTCACCACCCTCATTGCTAACAACTTCTTCCTAACATCCAGTTTAAATCTCCCCTCTGCCAGTTTAAACACATTCCTCCTCATCCTGTCATTACAAGATCTTATCAATAGTCCCTCCCCAGCCCTCCTGTAGCCCACTTCAGATACTGGAAGACCACTCCAAGGTCTCCTCAAAGCCTTCTCTTCTCCAGGCTGCAGAGACCCAACTCTAGTAGCCTGTCCTCATAGCAGAGCTGCTGTAGCCCTCTGAGCATCTTTGTGGCCTCCTCTGGACTGGCTCCAACAGTTCCATGTCCTTCTTGTGTTGGGGGCTCCAGACCTGCACATAGTACTCCAGGTGGGGGTCTCACAAGAGCAGAGTAAAGGGGAAGAATCTCCTACCTTGCCCTGCTGGCAATGCTTCTCTTGATGCAGCTCAGAAGACCCAAAAGACAGTGATGTTATTCTTTATAAGGAACAAACTTGTTAAGAGCAGTAAAACCTTGGGGGTTGCAAATGCTTCAGTGATCTGGCTGCAATGGTATGTGGTCCATTCCTCTTGCACTCAAGGTTAATCAGCCCAATTGTTCTACTGTTACAAGAACAATCACAAATCATATTTCTAAAAGAGGCATGGGAATATGCTAGTCTGGTATGGCCAATTTGCTTAGGCAACATCTCAGTGTCTTAACTAAACTAAACTTAGCTGCTTGAATAAATAAAATAACAACATATCCTGAAAGGAGAGAAAAGACAAGGGCAGGTAATGTTGACTTAAGCACAGTTGAGAGCTGTCTAAACCTTTGTAGGTGGCCGTGGCCTTGTGTAAACTAGATCAGAACTGATAAACATGCCACTGTCAGATTTAATATTGACCTGAAGAAGTTTAAATTATGTTAATTAAAACAGATGAGTACTAATTTATGTACTAGGAAATGAAAATATCAGTAGCTGAAATGACTGGAAAAATAGTATGAATCACATGTTCAATTTCCCCCAAACTTGAAAAACCATTCTCAATTTTTTTGAGCTTATCAGAAAAAGATTTCATTCCTTTGCAAGCCTCCTTTGCTGTAAGACAGATATTCAAGTTACTTCCCTGATTTATGTGAAGTGGCTAGAAGGGCTATTGGGTATAACCACAACACAACCACATGAATTCTTTCTCACATAACACCTTTCTTCCATTTTTCTATCAAGATGGTGATTAGGAGAAAGAATGTTAACAGCCAGAAATGATCCTGGACATCTAACTCTTTGGTGAAGAGTTTAAATACCACCTAGTGAGTTTAAAAGTAGGTTGTCTGAAGGAAGCAGCTTGCACTGGGTGGGATGCAGAATAACTCTTAGGAAAAATGGCTTCTAGAACTGATATACAAAGTTGGCAGACATATGGCTTAGACTCTAATATTAGCTTTCCAAGAACATCAGAGGACAATGACCTGGTCAGCTGGGTGCTGCAGCTGAACTTGCTATCCTGTGGCATTATTTTTACCACTGTGGGCATTGAAGAGGATTACTCCTGCCAGAGCAGGGGAATAAAAAAACGACATTTGGGTTTGCAGAAATATCTTTCTTTATGCTCCCATATAGTATTAAGATTTGTCTGGCCTTAAATTTACTGAAATGCTGATCACACCTAATTTGAACTGACATGTAATTTGAGTTACATTTATTTTCTGCTTTTTCAAAGGAGACAGATTTTTTTTTGTTTGTTTCTGCTTATTTAAACTGCTGTTGAAATTGGTTAATTAAAAGGATTTAAAAAATCTTAATACTCTAAACAGACCAAACTGGTTCTGAATTATTAAGCAACATTTTAGATGCATTTAAATAACCTTAAGTGACTTAACTGCCACCTGATCCTAAGCTGTGGCTCATAAAAATAAAATGGGAAATACTGTAGAAGTCTTGGCTCACCAGAGCTCCCAGATACAGTAAATAAAGAGCTTAAGTCTCTAATACCATGTCTGCAAAAGGCATCCTCTCAAATAACATAACTAATGCTGCACCCTAAGAAGAAATAAGCAGAAGAAATTATTGATTTTTCAGAAGAAACTAACAAATTCAGTCTTTCCAAAGAGAGAGCATGCTAGGACTTCCCTTTACTGAGATACCATACAGCACTCACAACCATACTGTTAACTCTAGGTAGGGTGTCTGAGGCACAGTTTGTGTACATCTGCTCTGCACAATCTTCCCATTGTTTCAGCTAGACCTGGTACACTTCAACTTCTTACTTGAAATATGGTGAAATGTCCACTCTGTAAGATGCTAAAAACTTTGAGGGAGACTTCTGCAGATGTCTACCACAGAGGGATGGGAGGAACTGATCATCCAGGAAGTCTCCAAAGTACTGGGAGAAGTGTTGGGGAAAGCTTTCAAGAGAAAGGGAATTAGAAATACTGAAGGAGAAGGCTGACTGAGCACATTAATATGTTTAGGCTAAGCTGTATTTGTTATAGCTAAATGCATTTTGAAGATCAGAGAGATTCTTGGCAGGAAGGGAACTACAGTTCTGAAACTAGCACTTACATGCAACAGCTCACACCTTCGCTTCCACAGCGCCTTCGCAGGTGCGTTTAAGAATAATGCAAAGGATTCACAACCATAGAATGGTCTGGGTTGGAAGGGACCTCCAAAGGTCATCTAGTCCCATTGCCCTGCAGTGAGCAGGGACACTCTCCACTAGATCTGTTTGCTCAGAGTCTTGTAGCGCCTGACCTTGAATACCTCTAGGGATGAGGCCTCAACTACCTCCCTGGGCAACCTGTTCCAGCATTCCATCACCCTCATGGTAAAGAACTTGTTCCTAATACTCAAGCTAAATCTGCTCTTCTCTAATTTAAAACACTACTCCTTGTCTTATCCCTAGAGGCCTTTGTAAATAGTCCCTCTCCAGCCTTCTTGTAGGCCCTCTTCAGTTATTAGAAGGCTGCTATTAGGTGTCCCCAGAGTTTTCTCTTCTCCTGGCTGAACAACCCCAGCTCCCTCAAGCATGTCCTCATAGCAGAGATGTTCCAGCCCCTGATCATTTACATGCCTGTCCTTTGGACCTGGTCCATCCGGTCCAAGTCCTTCCAGTGTTGAGGGCTCCAGAGCTGGCCACTATTCCAGGTGAGGCCTTTTCACTCTGACAGAGGTGCTTGCTAAATTTAGAGGTACAGGTTACCTGATGACTCAGCTCCTCCCATGCCACAGAGCCTTGCTGGTATCAGAGAATCACAGAATGTCAGGAGCTGGAAGGGACTTCAAAAGATGACAGGCACACACTGCTGCCTTGCTTAAGGACTGAGAGAGGAGGTGGTTAATGTCTAATTTCAGTGCTAGCAGAAAGAACAACCCAAGACAAAGGCCCAATAACGAGTCACTGCATGTGTTTAACTGCTTTGGAATGTCGCTGCTGCTTTAAAATCTACAAGTAGTGCCTGGGAAAGGTTAATCTGTGTATTTACTCACACGTAGAAGTTTGTATTTACAGTAGGGTTATGATACCAACTTTAAGTTAGCTAAGGATATCTGTGTAAGCAACTGGAACATAGAACTAAGAACTAATGAATTTTTATTTGCCAAAGAAGTAAAAATACTTCAATGACACTGTATCAGCGTGGCAGGACTGGCAGCTCTGAAAAGCAGGTAAAAACGCGCTAGGAAGTTCACCACAAGACAATGGTGATTTGATTGGAAACAATCCCCTTGTTCTGGCAGAACAGAAACACATTTGGGTGTGTGTGCTATTGTAGTACTGATGAGGGAAGGAGAAAAAAAACCTAACAACTTGAAAAGACAGGCTTTCATCTTACCGCAGCAAACAATCCAGCAAAGGAATGCTGGCGCTTTCAGAAATCTGTCTAAACACACACAGACATTTTAAACACTATTGTTTCCTGGAGCATAAGCACCCCAAATACTCTATTCTTGTTGCACAGATTTCAATGAGTGTCTGTGGTACATGTCACGCAGCAGAAGGCTCTGGAGAACTTGCAGTGTAATTTTAAGAGACCATATACCACAAAGCCTAAGGTGATGAACGTGAACTTTCACTGTGCTTCCAACAAGGCATTCATCCAGGACCTCTTTTGTGTTTCTTTTTACATCTGCCTGTGGAATGGTACACTTCAACTTTCCAAACCTGGGGACCATGGCAGATGTCATTTATAGTTCTCAGTGGTCAGCACACCCCTAGGGATTATACTTTGTCTGTTGTAGCTCTGATGGTCACAATGGCAACCAAATTCATACATGGCCACTGAGTCAAGTTGCATGACTCATTTATGCGACTCCTCACACATGGCATCATTAGGTAGAAATCATAGAAAAAAGATGACAGGATCTCTGCTTACCATGCCACAGACCAACACTCTGCTCCCTGCCATTATATTCTCCCTTCTTGGCCCCAGTGTTTGCTCCCTGACAGTTTCATCAATGTGCTGGAATTGTTGGCCTGTTCTAATTGTCACTTTTCTACTCCTTTCAAAATTTGTTCTTACGTCAGTTTTCTGAGCAATTTCTGAGTGCGTTACAGCAGGCTAGGATTAATCATGATGATGGTGTGATTATGTACAGAAGCAGCAGATCTAAAGTGAAAACAAATATATAAAAGCGAGAGTAATATCCTTGTAGTTTTTTAATATTAACCATGTCCTAAGACATGAATATGTTATGGGCAGGGAGGTTTGACCTGAACAATATTTTAAATACACAAGCCCATTGTTTAGACTGTGGCAGACTGGCTTTCTTCTGTCAAGTAAACTCAACAAGCAGTCCTTCTGGAAACACAGGTGACTCTTCTAGTCTTTGGTTCTACTGGAAATGAGATTACAAGCTTAAGGAGTGAGGTTAATTAGCAATTAATGGGATTCTTTAAGCACTGCTTTTCAGTCTGACTGATAAAGGCTCTCAATATAAGGCAAAGTGGCAGAGAAGCTGTAAGCACTACAATCCTGTTCAAAGAGTTATGCCAAAAATTGGTCAGAAATCACATCTACTACTGGTCAGAAATCATGTTCACTCTCAATGCTGTAAGCTTGCTACAGACATTAATTTCTTTCCCACTGGAGTACTTACAAATAAGGTGATAAAACAAAAGGTATTTGTTTCCAAGCAGAATTGAGAATGTGTTAAGCAGGGCCTTATTCCTAGTGAACTATCTCCAGGGGCAGCAAGGGAAACAAAATGGAAAAGCAACCCAAGTTATTGAGCTCCTTTGATGAAAATTGGATTAACCAGTCAACTGGAGATGTCCCCAGCAAAAGAAAACCCCAAAGCATCTGATCCAGAGATGCCCATACTCATTCACAGTACTGAGGCAGTCTAGCCAAACAGCTGCTGAACTTCACCCACCACTGCCTGGCACTTCACTGGCATCCTGTAGTGCCTGTTACCTTCACCTTTTATGCAGGACTCCAGGTAATTACAGCAGTTGGACCCACTGAGTCTTACCTTTACTGTAGTAATGGCTAAATAGGAAAAGAAAGTTATTTTGTAAAGGAGCAGAAAACATACAGCTATATTTTAAAAGAAGCTTAGTAACCAGCATATAAATACCTGTTGATACATAAAGAGAATTTAAGCAGCTTTTGTAAGCAGCACTGATTTTGAAAATGAGTCACAGCAAGTACATCATTAGAATTTGAAGGTAGGGGATATGATTGTTTACTGGTGTTAAGTAACAGGTGGATGAATGATTTATTAGAACATACCAGTTAGCTCATAACTGTATACTCTGTATATATTCTGACACTGAGCCTTCCTGGCTTATAAAACTGCATCACAATGGCAAAACCAGAGCGATCAAAACCAGATCAAAAGACAGACCTAAAGAGTGTGCCAATATTGATGCAGTTTCCTTCAAAACAGGACACTAACAATGCTGCCTCAGCATATTCAGGCAGTTTTCATTGACTATGGTTCACAGTTTGTTTGTTTCACAAACAGGATGTTTTACAATGTCACTGGAAACAGGCTTCTGAAAGCAGATTTGTATGTAGCATATGATAGCAGTGGTAGGTTAGCACCTGGCTTGCTTACAGCCACAGAACTTGGCAGCTTTCCAATGGATTCAGGCATGTCTTTTACCTTCTGTGCTGTAACACACTGGTCATCTAGCATATAGGGCTGAGAAGTAGTGGTATCTATTCCTGAAAGGTGCATTTACTCACATCTCTCCTCGGAAAGGTGCCCAGCAGCTTGTACTCCTCCCAAGGATACCCCTTGGAGGCTACAAAATCAAAGACAACCTGCAGCTTGCTGCTGGCCAGGAAACGTCGCTCAAAGAATTCTCCGCTGGGTGTCCGAATACGCAGTTTGCTGACGGACTCGGTGCTCTCCTCCTTTGGCTCGGGAGGCAAAGACTGCTCAAGAGAGAGCCTGATAGCCTGAGGAAGGAAAAAAAAATCACTCAGCTTGCAATGCCAGCAGCAGAAGAAAACAACAGAAACCTTTCCTTTTTATTTCTTCTAGAACTTCAAGGTGTGCTGGAGTGCTCCAGAGCCACAGTTGTGTTTTATATCTCAATGGCAATATCATTTTTATTCACTCCTTAATAACAGCCCACTAGATAACTAATTAAAACAAATCCTTCTTTATAACATATATTACTAGGTCTACAGTTAATGCATGGTGGGGATAAGTAATTTAATCATTTGGCAGAAAGCCTTGGGAAAAAAATGAATGAGAGAATAATTGTCAAGTGGCCAATTACTTCCTTTAAAGGGTATAAAAGACAGTAAAAGTATTTCTTTAAATGCACCCATCAATTTGTCTTCCTCTTGCACAGAGTTCTTCACCATGAGGGTGGTGAGACCCTGGAATGGGGTTGCCCAGGGAGGTGGTGGAAGCCCCATCCCTGGAAGTGTCTAAGACCAGGCTGGATGAAGCTCTAGACAGCCTGATCTAGGGCAAGGTGTTCCTGTCCATGGCAGGGGGGTTGGAACTAGATGATTCTTTTGGTCCCTTCCAACCCTGACTGATTCTGTGATTCTGTGTGTAACTGACCACTTGCAGCAAAGAGCAGACCTCTAATGGCAGTTCCAAGTAAGAAAGTATAGGCAGGAGATTTGACACAAACTAAACTATCATTAAATACAAGACATAATATAAAGACATTATATACAAGACATAATGAGAAGACATTAAACTAAGACATAGATGTCATTGTACACTGGAATGGGCTGCCCGGGGATGTGGTGGAGTCGCCATCCCTGGGGCAGTTCAAGGCAAGGTTGGACGTGGCACTTGGTGCCATGGTCTAGCCTTGAGCTCTGTGGTAAAGGGTTGGACTTGATGATCTGTGAGGTTTCTTCCAACCCTGATGATACTGTGATATCTCAAAGGTACATTAGGTATATACATATAAAAGTAGGAATGGTCAGAGAGGAGGACTGGAAGAACAGTAATTGGAACTTCAAGATTTTAAGCAAGCTGTTATTATAAATAATAATTATTATTATTTGCAGGAAGATGCTTCCAAGCCCAGCTGTGTACATCTTTTTGCAACAACTTGCATGAAGCCAGCCCCAAAACTGCGATGACATCACAAGTCTAAAAACCTGTAATTCTGCTAACACTGTGCCTACTGCTATGTGTACTGCTGATGTCCAGGTTTCAAGGGCAGAAGCCAACTCTGTGCTCTCTGTCCTCTACCTTTGTGAGCTACTGCAAGACTTTGATCAGAAATTCTTGCAAAAAATAATTATGCCTGGTATTAGAGTGCTGCAGGAGGTGGACTGGACTTCTGAGGGTACTGAGTGTGGTTGGTACTGGCGGGCAGGCATTGGCCTCTGTTACAAAGCAGCTCCTACTTAGCAGCCTTGTTACAGCATCACCTCACTTGAGACAGCAGTCAAGAACACCAGAGAATGGAAACAGCAGCAGCACCATGCTGCCTCCCCCAAAACATACCTAAAAGACAATTTTTCAAAGTGAAGAGGCAGTTAAGCTAGGATTTACCCAGATTTTGAGGGACATTTCAAGATACATAGTTGCTATTCCTGCCTTTGAAAACCTCCCCAAGGTCATTCAGGAACAGAAACTGACGCAGGATGATTACATTGAAAAGGGAATGGACTGGGCAGAAGCAAGATTATGAAGGCTTTTAAATAGTCTACATCTTACACACGAACCTCTGAGCAAATTATATCTCAGTATAAATATTTATACATAGAACTTGAGTTCATTTTTGCTCATTTACCGTGAGATTATATTTTAAATAGAGTCTATTTTAATTTTCTCATTCTCAACCACCTGCTTACTATCTTTCTGTTTTGACATTTCCCCACACAGTATAACAACAGATGCTACATTATTTACTGAACCCAATCAATTATATTATAGAAAAATAAACAACAGTAGCTCATTAGAGCTCTTTTCTTGTGCCAAGAGTGTGTCGCTCCCCAAAGTAACTATTCTCCAAGGCTTCAACATTAAAATGGCAATTTACAGTGGATATTCTGTACCAGCAAACCAAGGCAGAAAACAATGATGTGATGGATCACATTAAAAACTCTTGGATCTGAACAAGCAATTTCAGTTTGTTGATAAAAAGATGTTCAGTATGTGAATAGCTCACTAGTCAGATTTTAAACATATGAACTGAACATAAAGCCACTTCAGTAAGTAAACATTGTTGCAGAACAATTCAGCCTAAGTAATCTGTATGGAAAATGGGGAGTGTTAGTAAACATTATTGTTAAAATCCCTTTTGTTCTGCTAAGCAAACAGATCCCATTATTTTCATTACTGTGCTCTACATTAAAACAGAGAAGTCCAGGTATATTTTGATAACATGGGCTGGTCCTGCAGCCTTTGCCTAAGAAAACGATTTCCAAAAGGCCAAGCTATCAGAAAAGGTTCAGGAGCAGATATAATAAAGTAGAATTAATTACTGTTTCTATGCATGCAAAATTACTTAACACCCCCCTCCCACCAATCCCCCATATTTCTTACTTGATGCTGAGTGTGAGCTGATTGCTCAGCAGCCTGTTACTGCTCAGTACTGGTGTATGTTCTATTGCTAAACCTCACACAATTGCCATCTTAACAATGACTCTCGAAAGAATTCTCACAGCTCCATTCTGTGCACTGCTTCTTCAGTTGTTTTTTAGCTTCCACCCTTGGCTTATATTAACAGGAGCTAAGTAAGTAATCAAATACTGTAGGATAAGAAAGAAGAAGGGCACTGCATCTTTCCCAAACTATTGAACGCTCCTGTTTGGTATTTACAATGCAGTAGTTTAAAAGGTTCTTGAATGTCTAAGTGGTTCAGGCTTTTTAATGCCATTATCTTGCTCAAAAAATACATATGCAAATGCATTGCTCATACAGTTTGTTTATTGGGTTTATTGCAGGGAATAATAAATGTGTTCATAGCCAACTTTTTTTGTAGTTGTATAATGCAATTTTTCATACATCAGCAAAGTACACAAGACTGAAATGTCAAGTATACATTTAAGTCACGTGTAGGGGGGAATAAGCAAGGCTGTGATTTATCAGAACTCCACGAGTTCCAAGGACTTTAACTAAGTGGAGAATTAAATGACAATATAATTCCAAATTTGAAATCTCCACAGCACATGGAAGTCAAAGCAAAGAAGTTATATTAAGTCCACCAAAAATAGAGCAACTCTGATATTTTATATAAATGAATGTTAAAAATATTTATATTTTATGTATATTTGATATAATAATGGAAACATATTCATTAAACATATATCCAAAAAGGAAGCTGATACAGCTTTGGATTCATTATTAGCAATTTGCTCACAGAATCTTGTATGCCTAAAAGTCAAAGGCCAACTTCCAATCAACTGTGCTTTCAGTCAAGACATTTACCTGTGAGTATCTCTTTCACTTTGAGAATGTTATTTCAGGCTTTCAAGGACCTTTACAATTATCAAACTGTTTCACAGATGTTTGGTAAGGACTTCTGCTTCAAGAACTTCACAGAAGAGATGGAAGTACTTTCACCACTAGTCTATCTCCCCAATCCTTTGAAATGTGGTGGCACTTCAGGGAAAGAAATGTGGCCTTTTTACTCAGCACATTTTGTATTTCCCAAAAGATGAAAAAGAGGAAGTCACTGATACAAATAAATTTGTGTACGTGATGCTTTACACAAATACCTACATGGACACACAGCTAGGACAGGAGCTAGCCTAGAGCATGGAGAGAGGCTGCAGGAGTCATCTCCAACAGGCACTGTGACCCTCAAAAATCGTAGACTTGTTAAGGTTATAATAGGCCTGTTGCATCATCAAACCAACTGTCAACCCAACACCACCATGCCCACTAAACCATGTCCTGAAGCCCCATGTCTAGATGTGTTTTGAATACCTCCAGAGATGATGACAGAGAATCTACAAAATACCAATTTGAGAAACAAGTAATCTTCACAGCACAGGGTTTCTGCTATCTTCTATAAGCCTAGAAACATGATCACAATTTTTCTTCAGAGAAAGATTCTGTAGAAGCCTGCTTTAATTTTTTTTTTTCTTTTAAGGTCCTTTGTCTTCCAAATTAAATTTGTAGCTTGTTTGATCAGATTTGCAGCTACTCTTTGTGCTACTTCCTGGTATTATATTTTTAAGAGGTGTGTCTGTAGAAACGAGGTTAGAGGTTCCCAAGGATTCACAGTATCACAGTATCATCAGGGTTGGAAGAGACCTCACAGATCATCAAGTCCAACCCTTTACCACAGATTCCACCATTTATGGAGCTCATTTTATGCATCTTCTGTCATCAGGCCTGCAAACATCTGGCTGTAATTCAGACCCAGATGAAGTACTTGTCACTCAGATGATAGAAAAAGAGAGCTATTAAACAGCGGATGAAAATTATTTAGTTGCATAATGGTTTATATGTATAGTAAGTAATTAAAAAAAGAAGTGTTCACATAAAAGGTATACTTGAGATGAAAGCTGCAGTGTATGTTGAATGGAAGTTGCAATGTCCATAAGCTTCATGAACCTAAGAAGTTGCCAGAAAAGGTAAAACATCTCACCTCACGTTCTTCCTCCTGCTCCTTCCGAATCTGCTCCAGGCGAAACTGCTCTGCCATTTCTCTCTCTTGTGCTTCCCTCTAAGAAACACAAACAGCAATCACACATCTGTTGCCTTGCTCCCCTTATCTGCATTTAATGATGTGCATTGGCCATATAGAACCAAAGAAACTTCTCAACTTTTCTTCAGAAATTAATATAAGAAATAGGATATTTATTAAGTGATCTTTTCCTGTCATTCCTTTCCCAACTACCAGAACTAAGTGAGGCCAGGACTGCTTTGGCAAAATGACGTAAGTCACATCTACCCCTCATGACTGTATCTAGTGCCATTTATAATCACCAAGGGCAGTAACAGCTCCCATCTTAAGAGCAGAACTGAAGGCAGGCAGTCCCCTGCACCAGAGAAATTTCACTCCCTGTGCAGTTTCCCATTCCAGCATTCATGGCATCACTTCACCCTGCACACACCTTTGCTCTGTCTGCCTCCAGGGATATGCGGTATGCTTCATCCTGCTCTCTTTTCACATTTTCTCTGGCTTCACGTTCATCCTAAAGTGAAAAAACAAACAAACAAACCCCAAAACCATCAGGAAACAGCAGACCAATATGAAATACACTATTTTGTTCACAGCACTCAAAGTCACTCACTCAGTGATTTAAAAATATTTGCCTGTCTTACTCACCTAACTACTGCCAGGATGAATGAGGCCCTAAATGCATCAAGGGTGACCTTGGCTGTAAAAATTACAACTCACCTGAAACTCTGCTTCATTGCCATGGAACAGATTGGTCTGCCCAAGCTTTATTTTTTTTTTCAAACTGTGCACAGTTCTGGAGCCCCCCACATGAAAAGGACATGAATATGTTGCAGCAAGTCCAGAGGTGGCCATGAAAATGATCATCAGAGGGCTGGAGCAGCTCTCCTATGCGGACAGGATACAAGAGCTGGGGATCTTCAGCTTGGAGAAGAGAAGGAGACTTTGGAGTGGCCTTCCAGTATCTGAAGGGGGCTACAAGGAGGTCTGAGGAGGGACTATTTACAAGGTCTTGTAATGACAGGATGAGGAGTAACGGGTTTAAACTGGCAGAGAGGAGATTTAAACGGTTAGGAAGGATGTTAGGAAGTTCTTTCCAGTGAGGCTGGTGAGACACTGGCACAGGTTGCCCAGGGAGTTTGTGGCTGCTCCCTCCCTGGAGGTTGGATGAGGCCTTGAGCGACCTGTTCTAGTGGAAGGTGTCCCTGCCCATGGCAGAAGGTTGGAACTAGATGATCTTTGAGGGCCCTTCCAACCTAGACCATTCTATGATTCTATCCTATGATTGACCTGAGGGCTGGATCTGGCACCAAGGGTCTTTGCCTTGCCATCTGCACCAGGGCCGTGGTCACTGCAGTCTCCTTTTGTGCCAGCTATATAGGGAGGGGGTCACTGGAGAGGCATGTATGGGCTGCTGTTGCGGAGGTTTTCACTCCTGTGGCTACCAGTTTGGATGATCTTGTAACAGAGAAGGATAGACTGTGGTTTAGAGGACGAGGCTGGATTTTAATTAGCTCTCCACTCAGACTGACAGCAATAATGGCTTGCCGTGTGAGAGCGCCTGCTCCTAGGTCCTTGGTAAAAAAGCCCTCAGGAGGACCCATCCAGGGTCATGACTATTAAACATTGCACAGAGGCCTCACTTGACAGTGTTCAATGTGATACAAAACTGAGAAAGTTTCAGGTCTTGCTCTGAAGCATCACAAATGGAGAAAGGGAGGCAGACAAGAAACGCGAGGTTCACATGCCAACTTCAAGTCAGCAAATCTAGTAAAGTATCTTCTTAATGATCACAGCACAAAGAAATAAAGGTCTACTGAAAATACAGGAATGATGAAGTGAAGCATCACCCCTCATGGTGGAGGATCAAGAAGTGGATATCCCGAAAGCTCTGGGGTCATGTCTGATAAAGCAAAGTGTGCAATCAATAACTTCATACTCTGCCTCTGCAGCCAGAGGCAGCATCTGCTTCTCTGTGCTTACTCCTCTCACATCTTATAATCCTTGCAGAGCCCTGCAGAGGCTGCTCAGGTCTCTAGTAAAATCAATAAGGTTTAGCTGTGAGACTGCTGATGGGCTCAGCACAGTCACTTGTAGTTACCAGTAACACAGCACTTGCACTGGAGTCATCTGTCTCCTGTATTTCCTAGAAATTAAAGTCTACTACCTATTGCTTCTTGAGGAATTATGTTAATTTTCCCATTCATCTGCAAGGTTCATTTCACACAAAGGAGTTATTTCACAAAGCAGCAAATTTTCTCCTCAGAACTTCACTACTTGGCAAAATTTCTAAATGGGAGAAGCACACACAAGCAGTTACTATCACATCGTGCAAATGTGCCACGACATTCTTCCAACAAAACTGACATGTAAGTAGTTAAAAAGCTCTGAAGTAGCATGTGACCACATGAGGAAAGGATAGATTGCAGGAAAAGGTATACAACCTCCTGCTAGAAAGTCATGAGATGGTTTTAGAGGAAGCTCTTCCTTCTTACAGAAACAAGAGCCAAGATTGTGCTACAACCAGCATCCTAAATTTCTTTCATAGGAGGTAAAGAAACCATTACTTTGTTCAGTTAAGACACAAGCAGAAGTAATTCTTGCAAAATGTAGAAAGGACAATAACCACCGAATAACCCATTTCTCTTCTGGCCTTCTCTGGGTCTTCACAAATGAACTCAAACCTGATAGATGAAACTACCCTACATGAATACTCAATTTCTGAGAAGGGAAGGTGTCAATAGAGTCAAAAGGAAGAAAACTCCAGGCAACCTGCATCAGGACAAGCATATAAAAAACCAGTAATTATTTCAGAGAGAATCTATTTAACATTCATGGTTTGCAGCTTCAGGTATCACATCTAATTTAGCAGACCAACTGAATTTCAAAGGTCATGCAAGCCCAGTAATGCCTGAAAGACCAGATGAAGCTGTTCCAATCATAGAATCATAGAATTAACCAGGTTGGAAGAGACCTCCAAGCTCATCCAGTCCAACCTAGCACCCAGCCCTATCCAGTCAACTAGACCATGGCACTAAGTGCCTCATCCAGTCTTTTCTTGAAGACCTCCAGGGTCGGTGCCTCCTCCACCTCCCTGGGCAGCCCATTCCAATGCCAATCACTCTCTCTGCCAACAACTTCCTCCTAACATCCAGCCTATACCTACCCTGGCACAACTTGAGACTGTGTCCCCTTGTTCTATTGCTGGTTGCCTGGGAGAAGAGGCCACCCCCCACCTGGCTACAATGCCCCTTCAGGTAGTTGTAGACAGTAATAAGATCACCTCTGAGCCTCCTCTTCTCCAGGCTAAACAGGCCCAGCTCCCTCAGCCTCTCCTCATAGGATTTGTGCTCCAGGCCCCTCACCAGCTTTGTTGCCCTTCTCTGGACATGTTCCAGCACTTCAACATCTTTCTTGAATTGAGGGGCCCAGAACTGGACACAGTACTCAAGGTGTGAATGATGGGGTCTTTCCTTCAGCAAGGACTGCTAGCAACTAACATAGAGCTACTTCAGTTTACAAAAGCACTCAGCCAGAAACCAAAGAAACACAGAAACCTCCAACCCAAAGCAAAACCAACCCATGAAAAGCAAAGATTATGAAGCTACAAAAATTGTTAAAGGTCCCTTAGAATGATAAGAAATGGACTACTGGCTTTAATTTCATATTTTACAAACTGTCTGGCAAACTTCAGGAAGTTACTAGAAGTTACTTGTGATGAGCTCAGGATTCATTTATCTGCACAGAGCTTCGCAGAAGAATTTTCTAAGTAGATTTAAATTACCTAATCTGGATGATAACTGCAAAAGAATACTGAAGCTATAGATTCCACAATTAGAATCTAAACACTAATTCCAGGCATTAAAAAAAATAAAATTCCTTTCCTCCCTATTCATTGCAGTCATCATCATCCTAAAAGTGGATTATGAAAAAGATGCCAGGAATGTTAAGAATTACCTCGCGTGACTGCCTGGTCCTCACAGAAGCACGCAAAGCACATCTCAAAGTAAATGGCCATGCCACTGAGCTTTGCACTGCATTGAAACAATTCTGTTCTTACTGAAACAGACCTTAAAAACAAATCTGGAATCCAGATTTCTATAGGTAAGCAGCAGGTGTTAATTCTATGAAGTGTCTCCTTGTACTTCCTTCTGCGTTTTGTTAATGCTGCTCACACTCAACAGGAACCACCTCCTCTACTGAGATGATGGCAAATTTGCAATATTCCCTGGTTCAGAGTTACACCTTGGACAAATTTTAGACATTAGATGAAGCAGTTCTCCTTTTTGTAATGCAGTTTATTTTAGTCTCTTAGTCTAGAGAAACCACACAAAGTATGAGGATGACTCAAGCTCACCAGAGAGCAACCAAAGAAATTTTGTAATGGTGACAGAAAAAGCAGAAGAGAGTATTTAGCAGAGAATCTTTCCTTGCACTAACACAGACCACATGAAATAAAACAGAAGAGTCACACCACTAGGAATTAATTTTTAAAATGTCATGTTACCCATCAATAGAATTTTAGGCAGCTGGCAGCTTTCCTGTTAAACTCTACATAAACTGCAGCATTGACGGAACATCAATACAGGCTCCTCCACAATACTTTCACAATGAAGGCAAAACTGCCACCTTTCTTTGTCAAGAAGCTAAGCTATGGGCAGATTATGACTCATCCCATGTCACTTGAAGAGCTTCCATCAGAAATGAGAGTTACACAGCATTTTTTTAATTCCACAGTAACCAGTGAAGATGGTGTGATTGCAAACCACCCACACGTCCCAGTGGTCTGGGGCACGGGATGAGAAGACAACTCTTTTGCTCCTTAAAGGGAAAAAAACACAGATCTCCTTTTGATAATGCAACAAGAGGGAGAATGTTAATTCAATGGAAATTTGATAGTTGGAAAAAAACCTGCATTTATCCACATAATATACTCTTCAGGTACAAATTTCCTTTGTTATCTTGTGTATTACAGATGAAAAGTCATAACAAAAAAAATAGTGAACATACAAACTAGCTCCAATGGACCAAGTAAAATCTTCCCTTGAGTAATATCCAGAGGTGTAAGACTAAGACAAATTTATAGATAAGGCTGAGAAGAAACTCAGGATAACTCCTTCCAATAATTATTCCCTATATAATTTCTTAAGTTACCTGTGACACACCTAACAATGGGAATCTGCAGATGCAGGGTGATGGAAGAGGGGGATTCCTGCTTTCATTTAGGACAGCAATGCCTTAGTTTCCTGCAGATTCTACAGGGGAAATAATGCACAATGCAGTTGGCTTTTTGCATGGGATGTTTTACTGGAAAAGTCAGGATTGGCCTTTCTAGGCTTTTTTCAATTTTATCTCTGGGTTTCTGAAGGTAGGATTTAAGGGGAATTAGCTCTGCCCCTGATTTATCTCAGGGCTCTGTGCTATATTTTATTCCCCACTGCCCTTTGGGATCAGTTTTACCATGAAGTAAAACTGGACAAGATAGAACTTGAGAAGATAACCATGAGCAGAAAATGTTTCTCAGAGCACCAGTGGGTAAATGGCAGTTGTGAGAAAGAAAAAAAAGAGAAGTAGTGTATTTACAAATGCTGACTGCTTATCTGAAAGACAGCTCATTTCACTGAACCACTCCTGAAATTAAAATCTGCAAGTGCTTAAGGCTATTCATGGAAGCGTTAAAGAGAAACACCCCTTTGTCCAAACAAAACACTGCAAGAAGGGCATTCATTTGACTCACTAAGATGACAGACTTGCACATTGTATAACTCAAACATACATGATGGGGGATATATGGAAGGCAAAAGTGTACACAATGTGTTAGGCATATGGGAATGATGAAGATGAAGGAAATGAATGCTTCTGTGGTGTCAAAACCACAGGTGGGGAGGCTGGACTGGGATAAACGAGGGGGCATGACAATGCAGAACTACCAGAGGATCCTGCCTGCTTGCATCAAAGGCTGAAAGCCTAGCACCAGATACTGATTTTTGAGAATTGTCTAAAGTGACAAGAAAAAAACCCAAACCCTTCAAGAAGCAGTCCTGCAGTGGCTTTCCATTGGAAATGAGCCAGCCAGTCCTGCTACAACTGCCCACCCAGACTGAAGAGCAGGGGAAGCTGCTGTTTATCAAGAAAAACCAAGCAAATATTCTAGTGACTGAAGCCATCAACATGTTGTTGTGGTAGGCCTGATAGGCCCAAAATAGGCTGATACATGTCCTGCCTTGCTTAGGCATGTGTTTCTGCTCCACCAGAGAGGCAAGTGCAGGAAACGGACACAAAAGAACCTGGAGCCAGAGAGTGTGGCCTGCCCAGCGTCCTGTGGTGTAAGGTACACACACTTAGCTTGTGCCTGCCTAGTGCAAGGCCTGTGCTTTTCCCAAACTAGGGAAAAGTGAGCCTGTGGCTTCGCCTAATATGGTCTGGTTTGGCTAACTGCTATCCTGATTGGCTATTCTTGTGTCCAAAGGGCAACTAATCTCAGCCCACACTGAGAAAAGGAGATAGGCAGGTGAACAACCTGCTTTTGCTTCCCTGCTTTGCTCCCCTGCTCTTTGCTGTGCCCAGCCCTGCTGCTATTGCACACTGCCTTATTGCTTGCCTGCCAAACTCCACTGCTGCGAGTCACCAGGAGCAGACCCTGGATGTCTGCATGCAATCGGCCTGTGTGGCCAGCGTGACATCATGCTGAGGCTGCATGACATCTGCCTCTGCACCTGAAGGTCCTGCCTAGAATTCCTGGAAATATATACAGATCATCCAGAAGAAGTCAGGAGAATAAGGTCAGAAATTGTCTGCGTCCTTTCCCCAGGAGCCAGGAAGATTCAAGTCTCAACATCCAACAAGACAGAGTCCCCTGAAAGCATCTGGGCACTGTCTGGACTGTGGCTAACCCCCACCAGGGTAACGATAATAATTTGTGAGCAAATGCTTAAATGCCTCTTTGTAATTCTCAAGTATAAAAATGATCATAGCATGTTGGAGCCTCGCTTCCTTTGAGAATTTACAGTTCCATTACAGAGCCATTGGAATGGGCTGCCCAGGGGGGTGGTGGAGTCACCGTCCCTGAAGGTGTTCAAGAAAAGACTGGATGGGGCACTTAGTGCCATGGTCTAGTTGACTGTCTAGGGCTGGGTGCTAAGTCGGACTGGATGAGCTTGGAGGTCTCTTCCAACCTGGTTGATTCTGTGGTCTACTGGGCAAATGGCATATTGACCACAAGCAGCGCTTGACCGCGGGAACCTTCTCTTCCAGTTCAGTTATTGTTCAAATATTTTGCTGGTTATTCCTAGATCTAGCTATTATCCACAGAATGCTTCCATGACCGTGTAAGAACTGAAATATTATTAAAATTAGTGGTCAGGGGTGGTGAGAGTTCAGAGTATCAAAATTAATAAACAATGTTAGCTTTGGAAAAATATCATCTCGCATTAATTTCCCTTTCCTCAACACATCTATAGCCAAAAAGCCACCTGTGCTAAAAGATATTTTCATTTTATCTTCTTTCCTTCCTCTGCCATTACCTTGTATTTTGTCAAAGTTCAAAACACGCTGTCAGCTCTTGCAGGCGGCACTCGTGGCCGCTGGTGTGTCAGCACAGTGAAGTGCACAATGGGGAACCCATTGTTTGGGATGCTATCATATTACAACTACAAACCTGGAAAATTTAATCAAATAGATTTTGATTACTGTAGTTTAATGAGTTATAACTAGTAATAATTAGCAAACGTGCTAATTGGATTTTTTTTTTTTTGAGGGGTTAAATCACAATCTTTGTTAGATGGCTGTCATCACCACAGTGCTTCTGTGCTTTGGAATTTAATGAATTTCAGGTATTTATTCTCATAACCTCCTGTTGTGCAAATACTATATACCATGATACACATGACAGTGTTAGATGGAACACAGATTATCAAAAGGGATTCAGATGCCTAATTTCTACTGATTTTAATGGGAGCTTCCGTGCCTAAACAGAAATTGCAGGGGTCTGCTGCACAGCTGTTGGAAGCACTTAAGCCACACTCTAACTAGAGAGTGCAACCACAGGTAAAGAGTGGAGAAAAGCAACCAGTTTCAAGGAGGGAAAGACCAACATGCCACAGACTGGGAGAAAATGCACTAGTACCAATCCTCTCTAGCTTCCTTTGTGGCTGTGAGATGTATCTTTGGAAGAAGAAAAAGTGTTGGAAGCTAAAACTGCTAAATTATAATATTGAAAAGAAGGAGGAAATCCCTAATATTTGACAGCAGTGAGGCAGAAGGGGAGGAAGAAATGGTCATAGCAGGCTTCTTACTGTTATGAAAATAAACCTTGGCCAGTAAAGCCACATCTAACACATGGCAGTTCTGCGACAGACAGCCAAGCATATTTTTACAAGGAGTTGTGGCTGGGAAAAGGTGGTGACTTTATGTTGCTGTTTTGGAGGTTTTTTTCTCTTTGTGTATTTTTTTTAATCCCCATCCAGACATTGGTAAGGAAGGACTTGTATTTTCCTCATGCTGTAGCACTGTCTACAAAGAGGAGATGTCACCTAAGACCAGAGAGTAAAGATGGTCACTCTCTGGGTCTATGTTTTTGTATAGCTTATATGAGTCATAGCCTATAAACAGTTAGAATGACAGAATCAGTCAGGGTTGGAAGGAATCACAAGGATCAGCCAGTTCCAACCCCCCTGCCATGGGCAGTGACACCTCACACTAGATCAGGCTGTCTAGAGCCTCATTCAGCCTGGCCTTAAACACCTCCAGGGATGGGGCTTCCACCACCTCCCTGGGCAACCCCATTCCAGGGTCTCACCACCCTCATGGTGAAGAACTTCCTAACATCCAATTTGAATCTACCCATTTCTAGCTTTGTTCCATTCCCCCCAGTCCTATCACTACCTGACACCCTGGAAAGTCCCTCCCCAGCTTTCTTGTAGTCCCCTTAAGATACTGAAAGGCCACAATAAGGTCACCTGTGAGCCTTCTCCTCTCCAGACTGAACAGCCCTAACTCCCTCAGCCTCTCCTCATAGCAGAACAGCTCTGATCATCCTCGTGGCCCTTCTCTGGACACCTTCCAGCACATCCATATCCCTCTTGTAATAGGGTCTCCAGAACTGGAAACAGTCCTCCAGGTGGGGTCTCACCAGTGCAGAGTAGAGGGGGAGAATCACTTCCCTTGCCCTGCTGCCCACACTTCTCTTGTTGCAGCCCAGGATCAGGTCAGCACACTGACAGCTCATGCTGAGCTTCTTGTCCAGCAGCACCCCCAAAGTCCCTTTCCAGTTCAAAAACGTTTGTCTCCCTTTTACACTGAAGAACGCAGTGTGTCAGCAGATGTAATTTAAAGTGAACTGAAAGTTTTAATCGGTATTTGTAAAAATACCAAGGCTTTTGAGGCAACTATGAGTATTACAACTCCACCTTGAAGTCTAACCTGAGAGCAGGAGCGCTAGTGTTGCATAACAACAACAACAAACATGATGAGAGACCTACTGTTACTTAAATGTGGACAAGTTGGACCAGCTGTGTAACAGTCAATGCTTCTACAGTAATAAATGTTGACAGCAAAAATAAAAAGAATGCATTACTGAGACACCATCAAATGAGCCCTGTCATTACATGGAAACTCCACCCTGTATAAGCTTGTCAAAAAGTGTTACTGTAATCCTTTGAGAAGCCTCCTCCTCAGGCAATGTAGAGAAAATGCTCAGGATCAGCCCAGAACAGGTGTGCTGTGCTGTAATGCCAGGATTTAATCACGTATCTCTTCACATTAATCTCACAAAGGAACTAACTCAGATCTATTCATGCCCATCCAGTCACACTGAGATGATTATTTAACTATCCAATTAAAGCAAGCAAGCCATCAGGGTGTTTAAAACTAGATATTCCAGGGTGTAGAATATTTTACAATTATCATTTGTTTTCCTAAGTCCAGCACCAGGCACTGACACTTGAGAAGAACTGATACTATGTGCTCTTTTCAAAGTCAGTCCCTGAAAAATCACAGTTCACACCTCAATCAACAGGGGCAGAGGATGTTTGTCCCTCCTCTGGTATACCCTCTTCACTCGTAAGAAAACCTCCTCATCTCCCCTTGCCAAATACTCAACCCCACTGCCTGAACAGTAGCTGAGTTATCAGCTTTTGCAGTGTGGGCCCGAGAAGAGAAGATGGTTATAAAATGAAAATAGGTCCATCAGATCTATGAAGTCATTAGCATGGCTTCAAAGGAACTCTCAACACACAGCATGAGAGTGGTCTTCAGACCCTAGATCTGACTGCACTGACAAAGGGGGAAGTACGTCGGGTCTAGCTGATCCTTGCTGCTGTCGATGCCACTAAACTCACCATTTCTTAGATTCATACAATGGTTTGGGTTGGAAGGGACCCTGGAGATCATCTAGTTCAAGTCTAAATCTACCCTCATCAAGTATAGAGCCATTCCCTCTGCTCCTATCACTACAAGCCCTTGTAAAAAGTCCTTTCCCAGCTTTCTTGTACACCCCCTTCAGGTACTGGAAGGCTGTTACAACATCTCCCCAGAACCTTTTCTCCAGGCTGAACAGCCCCAACTGTTGCAGTCTGTCCCTACAGGAGAGGTGCTTCATCCCTCTGATCATCTTTGTGGCCCTCCTCTGGACCCACTCCAGTAATTCAATGGCCTTCTTATGCTGGGGACACCAGAACTGGCAACTGGCCTTTTCTTTTTAGAAGCAAAACATCAGTACCTGCTGATCACACTTTTTATTACTTGTGGTTTGCTATTACAGTAATTTAAATACCAAACTTTTAAAAACAGACAGCACAACAGCTGGACCATTTATCTACAGTGGTGCATCACCAGTGTGATCCACAGGAAGCAGGAGGTTTCCAAAATGTCACCTAGGGCAACTCAATTTAGAGTCAGCAAGCACAAGTCCAATGATTCATGACTGACCCAGAAGCTTTGGAGGGGCAGGGGAATGAATGGGAGAGCAAACTGATCTCCCTTCAATAAAGCCTGGTAGAGAAAATGGTTGACTGAGTTACTGTACCTCAAGACAGGTATTCTGGATGATTATAGCTATATATATTTATGCATTTTACCCTTTTAAAAGCGTTTCTCTGGAGGTTATGTAAGGAAAAGCTTAATCGAATGCAATGTAAAAAATTAAATCCAGCTGGTGGTTAAATTATGGCATTTCATCACTTGACACTGTAGGAATATGCCTCAAATTTGACTGATCAGAATTTTGTGAGGCTACATCAGCAAACTGTACCAATACACAGATACAACAGCACAGGATTTAGCTAACTATACTATTACCACCAGCTAACAAAGTGACTCACTTTGCTCAGATGACATCCATCAGTGATGCAGTTCCCAGTACCTTACCAGCACCGCTGGTGGATGACCGGTGACAAGGAGCTGGCTGCAAAGTAACGCCTGAACAGCTCCAGCTTGCACCAGGGTGAACACCTGTACCCCTAGCTGACAGTGGTAACAGCCATCCTACACCGAAACAACCATCAGAGGGCACTGCGAAACACACTGTGCTAGGCAGAATTGTGCCATAGCAGCGTTGGAAGCTTTCCTGTGCATGCAAGTCACAACCCTAAGCAGAGAAGTTCAGCCGCATCAAACTGACTCATTAGTGATTTCATGCTGCTATTTACACGTGTTTCCAGTTCTACTCCTCTCTCTCTCTCACACACACACTTCTGTTTACAGCAAAGCTAGAGGGATGACTTCACTTTAAAACACAAAAGGCTTCTGCTTAAATTCTTGTGGTTTTATGAGGACTTAGTGTTGCTACTAAGAAAACAGTAACAGAAACCGGATTCTGTATCCTGTTTGCTATTGTAATATTTGGGAAAACCTTCCACCAACTGCAGTAAGATCTTAAAAAAGAAAAGGTGTTGATGTTTGAACACTTGAAGTTGTCAAGAACAAGACTTACAAGAAAGCTACGTGTTACGTAGCAAACCACAAAAAGACAGTACTCTTTTTTCAGGCTAAAGCTCTCTGTTGAGTACAGGCTGCATGTCAAACATTACCTTCTCTGGAAGAGGAATTCCATAAACTGGGGTTATTTTTTTTCTGTTTTTAAACTTCCTGCTTCAAAGGCAAAAGTCTTTGGCATGCTTTTAACAAATGGAGCCAAGGTATAAGTAAATACCCTATTTGTGTAGAGAATCCATAGCATCTGGACATCTGCCTACAAAATTCATGAAATTTTCCATGAGTTTGCTGAATGTCAAAGTGTGTTAGAAAAAACTCCCTTTGGGGAAGAAATGTGCCCAGTGACAGAAAACCAAAAGGAAATGCGAGAAGAGACTACAGAAGCCTTGGACAATGGCAGATTTTAGAGGCATGTATACAAATTCCTTTTCCATTCTCCCTACTGATTCAGCATTTGAAGTAAGAAGCCAGGAGACACTCACATCACCACTGTGGGGACATGCTGCTGCACTGTCAGTGTTCTTGGGCATCCAGCTCAGGGAGCAGAATCCAGGTCCCATATCTGCAATCGTGGCCCCAAGGCTACCGAGTCTTCTCTCTTTTTTTCCCCCTAATATTTGGGCTCTCAGTCCAAAACCCACTTGGTTTTATCCTATTAGGACAGGTCTGTCACTATCTTATCCAGCTCTCACTTTCTTTTGTCATACAGATGTCTTCTGCTCTGTGCAACTGTTCTGGTCTCCAGTTCCTGTCTCTGCTCCAATGCTACCTTTAGTTCCTTCCCTTGCCCTTTATTTGCTCATATCTCTCTACCTTTATATGCTTTATTCTCCCTTTATTTTCTTTTTTCCCCCCTTTCTATCACTTTTTATAGTTTTCAGTTCTGAACCTTTCCTGGAACTCATCTGTGATGTGAATTTTACTGTCTTACTAAAGCATTAAAATAACCCCATACTCTGTGTATTCCTGTTAAAATGCAATTAAAAAACTCAATTAAGCAGTGCCTTGGATTTTTGTTGTAATCCTCATATTAAAATTTGTGTTCAGTATTAACAAAATTAAAGTCAATTTCTTTACCAATGAATTACAGGTAGCATAAATAAAGAATTAAAAATGAACTACAGCTCCTATGTGCCTTTCTATTAGGATAACCATAATCAGTAAATCTCGTACTAATGAGATGTAAGATTTAAATGTGAAGAATGTGTTTAGTGAATTATTGCCAATCAATGTCTATACAGCAGGATAAGAATAATCTTGAATGGCAATACACCTATTATTATAAACTCCTAAGTCCTTCATTACTTCAAAATGTCACTCTCATTTTATAGAGTAACAGATAAACATCTTTGAATTGTATACTTCCCTATGCCTACTTCTAATTGCAACACTGTTTTTGAAGTCTCATCACCACTCACCCACTCTGCGTTGTTCTGAATGGTGATTCAGTACTGGCAGAGTGATGGGTAAGGCTGCTTTTCTATCTCCTTTTAAATGTATACATTTAAGATACATCAACTCCTTTTTTGTTTTCTACCTATCACTTGGGAGCTTGGTCATTGGGAAAAAATCTGCTTGTTATTTTCTTGTGTGAGTACACTAAGCTCTATACTAACACAGTGGGTGTAAATGATTACTCAGAACAAATACTCAGGAAAAGGAAACAAACTGAAAGTGACAAGACAAATAAGGTTTTTTTTTTTGAGAGGCCCAAATAAATATACAAAGGAGGTGACATCTTTAATTTCTGAAAATAGAAGAGACACTAAAACATATCACACCCAACTCTACTGGCTAAAGAAAACACTTGGTTAATTTTGCACCCCCAGGGATTTGTGGATGCCAGTAGGCATCCTCAGTAACCTTCAATGCTCACCTCATCCTTTATATCTTCCTGCTGCTGGGCACTGAAGATCTCCATTGCAGCCATCAGCCTCATCATTAGCTCATCCACCGTTGTGTTACCTAGCAACAAAAGAAGATAGCTGAACTTCCTACCATTAAAGTTATTAAACAAAACATAAAGAGTCCTTTTAGAATTAATCCACAAGAAATAATCAGACTTTTAAAAAAAGACAGAGTAGAAAATGCAAAGTATCTCAGTAGAATGCTTTTCATTTGCCTTGGTACTGAAAATTTGTTTTCACACACCAATATTAGTCACAGACTAAAATGTTAGGTGGTTCAAATCTGAACAATTCCTTTTGGGCTTGCAGGGAATAATTCTATTTCTTCTCATAATCACTAACGTGAATAGAAATGAATGCATTTGAGGCTCTCTGACATGAAATTGTATTTTGTAAGTTTTACAATTCTCAGATACAATGAGGGAGGCTGGAGGAACTACTTAAGCCACAAAAGGCTCAATGCTGGCAACTGGCTTAAAAAAAGATAAAATGGAAAAAAACCAGAACAGAGTAATGAAATGGATGTGTGTGCATGGAGTTTTGTTTAGGTATAACTAGTAGGAATATTTCAAATACTGTAACATATTATTTTCAGTGTATTTAATTCTCATAAAACTTTTAAAGCTAGTAATAGCAGGAAATGAAGTCATCTGGAACACAAACCCTATGAGGAGAGGCTGAGGGAGCTGGGCCTGTTTAGCCTGGAGAAGAGGAGGCTCGGGGGAGACCTCATTGCTGTCTACAACTACCTGAGAGGAGGTTGTAGCCAGGTGGGGGTTGGTCTCTTCTCCCAGGCAACCAGCAATAGAACAAGGGGACACAGTCTCAAGTTGTGCTGGAGGAAGTACAGGCTGGATGTTAGGAGGAAGTTCTTCCCAGAGAGAGTGATTGACATTGGAATGGGCTGCCCAGGGAGGTGGTGGAGGCACCATCCCTGAAGGTGTTCAAGAAAAGACTGGATGAGGCATTTAGTGCCATGGTCTAGTTGACTGGATAGGGCTGGGGGCTGGGTTGGACTGGATGATCTTGGGGATCTCTTCCAACCTGGTTCTATGATATCAAGCAATACAGCACATGCATAGGAAAACAGTTATCTACTCACAGTTTTCTACCAGTGTGCCTCTCAGTCTTCAGTAAGACTGAAAGACCAGTTTAATTTTCTACCAAGATGCACTCAGACTTTGGTTTCTCTTTCTAAATTAAAGAGTAGACTACCCATTAGAGCCACCTGTCACAGTAGTTAAAAGGTTTTAGCCTGTGAAAAGTGGTTGAAAACTATAAACTCTTTAACACCTGCCAGCCTAAGCAGCCCTTGAATCCCAGCAGAACAGTGCCAATGAGAGCTAGGCTTGTATTGGAGATGCTGGTCAAAATCTTTAAAAGGAGTAAACCAATGAGAAGCCAGAGTGCCACTACAGAAAACAAAACTGTCCCAATAGTTTTCAATGCCAGGAGAAAGTGAAAATGGAAAGCAAGACAGTCTGCATTTTGATAAATGCCACTGGGACTTACACTGGTGTATCTCTTCTGCAAACATGCCTTCTCACCCAGCTCTGAAAGGCTCTCATTGTTTCCAGTTCTACCACTTGCTACCTTAGCAGAAAATGTCGTCCTGCATGCTACCCTATTCATGCCTTGAGAGACTACAATTCATTTGAAGGCACATTGTTGAAAGGTATCAGTGACCCAATTCATGAGGAAAGAACAAGCAGAGCACAGCTGATCTTGGTTAAAGGATAAATTTAAGGTAAGGCTGCAATTGATGATCACTTCAGTTCAAAGGATTGCAGAAAAACTGTCAAATCATTAAAACTTCATTAGTGCAATGAAATAATTTGGATTATTTTCTAACATAAAGCTGCATTCTATTATGACTTTGAGTCACCAAGTTGCTAAAACAGACTTCAGTGGAGTAATACAGGTGCTGAACAATGCTGCAGAGTTATAAACCCATGAAAATCTCTAAGATTACTTATATCAGTTTTCTAAGTGACAGAAGTACCACAAATCAGTGCTGTGCTGTTCCTCGCACCAAGGAGTCAAAATCCACACAAATGAACAGTTTTATCCGCAGGAAGGAGCACTGCAAATTCCTCAGGAAAATTATTACTCCCATATGCAGAAAGTGACAACAATGCTGTCTGCAAAAGGCAGTATTTCCTGAGGCTGAATTTCCTCCAGAAAATAAGATTAAAATAAAGATTGCCAGATACAAGCAATAAATAAATGAGGACAGTGTCATGAAGGCAAACATGTGGAGAAAGCAGAAGAAATGAAAGGCAGCCATTCTTTGATGTACTTTAATTTGAAGAGTTACTGAGAACAGCAGTCAAAGGGCATCATTCCACATCTAAGTCATCTTCTTGTCAGTGAAATCAGAGGAATGGTTATGCCAGAATGAATCACAGAACTGCTCATCTGTGTCAAAGCTCCGTTTATGTGAGATTGTATTCGTAACTTAAATTCTGATTTGATTTGAGGTCTCAACACTGCAGGCAGGTCTGAAAAATCAACTCAGTTTATACATTAGCAACACACGAACAAGGAACTGGATGCAAAGAGCAAAATCCATTCTGGCACTATACAAAAAGTGTAACCAAAAGCTTCTGTTAATCAGGAGCATCTCTGGATATGGATTTGGAAAATGAATGTAACTCCTTATTTAGGGAATTTGGCTTCTACTTAAAAAAAAAGAAAAAAACTTGGACTCTGCTATAGTCAAAGCAATTTCAAGCTCTAATACCATGTTAATACATTCAAAATAACAGCTATTTACATTGTGAGAACAGAAAGGTTCTTTTGTGACACGGTTTCACATCCTGAGCATCTTTAGAAAAGAAATGGTTAGCAGAGATGTCTTCTAGCAGCTTCAATGCTCACATAGGAACCACTATTAATACCAAGTGAGAACTGTACCTTGTATTACATTCAATACTTCATTAGATGATCGTTTTCCCATGATAATAAGGAAAAGTGGAAACTGGTCTGTCTTCTGACTTCGAATTGTTTGGGCTACAACACTCCCAAAGTGCCTAGTGCACATTGTCAGAAACCTGTGTGGGAAGAAAAAAAAAAAAAGGGAACATTGTAGAGATATTTTCCAAGTTAGGTGTTAAAAACATAACTCTGCTGAATTCAGCAGTTTGTTATCTACTGTTTGACACCTAGGCTTCTGTATTCAATTCCAGAGCTCTTTCTCCCTTTCTATGATTGCATTCTGAAAATCTTTACAAATATGATAGAACCCATATTGTCTAAATTAAAACAATTAATAACCAGTTGAAAACAGTGATTTATTTGATGGAGCATTTCCTTCCCTGTTACTCAACTCTGCTGATAATTGTGCTAAATCAATTGGTAAAAACTTTCAAAGTAGAGCCACAATCTAGTAAAGTACACATATACATACCTATAAAAGAAGCAAAAAGAATAGTAAAATATCATACAAACCCACAATTTCATAATGAAAGATCACGGAGTTGGTTTAAGCAGTCAGAGAATTAAAACATGGTACTTCAGACTTGTATTTTCTTTTGTACTAGTGCCCTGCCAGTGACATCCTTAGCAGCCTGGTCTAAAAAACAATAATTCTAAGCTTTTGACCAAAAAAGCTGTTGGATATTAGCATACAGAAGTCTAGCATTAGTATTCTTAACACGATCTTGAATAAATGAAAAAACTGATAAAGCTTTTCTCTTCCATTAGAGGACTGTTTGAAATTAGCATTTCTTTCAAGAGAAAAGGGTAGCTTACGATATGTTTTCAGATCTGATGGTAAAAAGTAAATGTCATAATAATAATGAATTATGAAAGACCAAATGCAAATATAGAATGCTTTAATAAGATCCAATTTAATAAAGTCTGTAAAAATAATGGACTTTTAATAACATGGGTCAGAAAAGGCAAAACAGTGGAAATTCTGAGGACTAGCCACTGGTACAGGCTTATTAATTCTTAATTATGTTCATGAAAGGCAACTTAAATCGTGTGTTTTCTTATGCCTTATGATAATATTTTAGGTAACAACTACTCAGAAATATGTGCTCTAACTGAAGAGCCAAGTCCTGTTGCCACACGCATTAGAAGCCAAATCTATTTGAAAAGACAAACTGCATTAAAATATCAAGTGCTTCAAGTCATTTCTTCTCAGATACTGAGAAGATTCAGAATTGTTATTTTTTAATCAATATGTATTGTATCTAATAAAACAGCTAAAAATTGATAAGGTTGAGAAGCACAATATTGGTCTTATTGGAGGCACCTCAAATATAACAAAAGTCCTTCTCAGAGACAATGTGAAGTGTAACTATGGCCACAGTGTTGGATGGAAGGTCATGATCAGAAGTAGCTAATAGGTTTTTCAAATCCACAAATGTTCCTTGCCTCGATTCTCTCTTCTCTATCTTTTACAAATCAGAACCATCACACACAAAGAACGATGTCAAAAACACCAATTAGAAATTGCTATATTAGAAACAGTTATGTAGAGAGATACCACCTGGTATAAAGTGTCCCTAAAGTCATATGGGCATAAAATCTTAGAAGCTAAATCATGGGGTTTTTTTCATGTTTGCTTTTCAAAGTGGGAATACACAAGTGAACAAGTCAGTCAGTGGCAAAATTCCACCTCAAAATGACTTCTGTGAGTTCAAGGTTTCACTCCTGGAAGTAATAAATGCAGTGGACAATTGAACTGAATTCCTGAAACTTGTGTATTAAAACTTTCAAGAGTCTTCAACATGCCAGAGAAGAAAAGCAGCACCCAAGGGAAAACAAAATATTTAACTGGAGGTGAAAAAGTGCGGTGGAGTATAATGCTAAAAGGACCAAAACTAAAGAGACTTAAACTACTACCAGCACTAATCAAAGACACAGGTCTGTGTTTTTGGGGTTTGTTTGAATCTAGCCTCTATTTGGTGAGCTTTGGATTGGAAGTAGCTGAGAGGACATAATGGTTGTTGAAACTTAGACTACTTCTTTTGAGGATATCTAAGGTTGTAAACCATTGAAAACATGAAACAGTACCTGGAAAAGAAGTCATAGAATCAGTCAGGGTTGGAAGGGACCGCTAGGATCATCTAGATCCAACCCCTCTGCCATGGGCAGGGACACTTCACACTAGATCAGGCTCTCCAAATAAACTTTCCAAATTCAGTGGGGAGCCTGTTGGCACACAGACTGAAGCTGTTTTCTTATTGTGCATTATGAGTGTTTTAAGGATGCTACACATAACTGTAGCTGAAAAGCTTTACTGGGGATGTTCAAGGCCAGGCTAGATGAGGGTCTGAGCAGGTAAGTCTTGCTGAGAGGTATCCCTGCCCACGGCAGGGAGGTTGGAGTACAGACTGTGCAGTCTCCCTCTCTGGAGATATTCAAGAGCTGTCTGGATGTGTTCCAGCATGATCTACTCTAGGTGATCCTGCTCTGGCAAGGGGGCCTGGACCAGATGATCTTTCGAGGTCCCTTCCAGCCCCTGACATTCTATGATTCTATGATCTCCAAGATCTCTTCCAACCTAGGCCATTCTATGATTCTGTGATTAGTCAACCCATATCTCAGTCTCATAACACACTTTTACAGGTATGGGGCTTGTACACTGAGGGAAGTATTTCAGTATGTTAAAAGACTTTTGAAGTATTTTTTTTATCAGAAGATGAATATTTATATGCAAAACTTGTGGCTAACTACATAGAACATAACAGATTATGACACATCAAGGTCCTTTACAATCACGGCTAGAAATGGGTTTCAACTCCCTGGCCTCAGAAGAGGGCATGCCATGGCAGGATGTTGTAAGGATCCACATACTTTCCTGGTAGGATAACAGCAGCACAGATGTCAGATACCAACATCTGCCATAATGGTATTTTGTTTTGCCACTCACAGCCACTTCTTAGACCCACTGGTGTCACCTGCCCTGCCTGTCTGAATTGCCTCTGCTGTTGCTGCAATCTGCTCAGCTTGCAGGGACAGCAGCCAGCTTGCTCACCTGTCAGTTACAAGAGCAGCTCATGACAATTCTTACCCAACTGCAGCCTTTGCCTTTCTTGGGAGAAGAGAAAGAACTCTTCTTCCCAGTACTTCCAATTTTGAATAACAACTGTCCAGATTACAGCATGGGCAGCTGTGATGAGGATGTTGTGGGGGGTGAATGACCAGCTGGTGGCTACCCATGTGTATCTTCAGAGCAGAGCCAATATGCAAGAGAAACTCTTCTCACTGACACAATCCATCAAAAAAGATCTTGCCCTTTGGAATCAAGCAATATCCCACTTGTCTGTTGAACTAAAATATAGCCAAGTCAGCAAAAATGTGGAGGTAGTCAAACAATGCTACACTGAATAAAGAAGAGCAGCACTCTCCAATGCCTACATCAGGTAGCTGCTGTTCACCAGAGATAACTCAAGCACATGCTCTTCGCTAGGACAGGGGTAATGTCTCTTCCTTTCACTACATGAGGAGGAACTGCATTTTAATTTACGGTATCTGTTCAAGTTTGCTCAGGCCTTTTAATAGATTTTGCAACTACTTAACTAATTTTGCATATGTTTTCTCTTCCTTTTCTGCCTTTACTGATTCTGCATTTGCAGATGTTTTTACTTTCTTCCACATTCACATCCAGCAAAGAAACAAAATCTCTGCGCTAATAAATGTGCTCCTCTGCATCTAAAGCACGTGAGTAGACCAAAACAATTTGGTGCAATAACTACTATCTTCCTCTGTTCCTCTCTAACAGGGGGATCTCACAATTTCATCTAAACTGAAGTGTGCCACATCTTTCAGTGGCATCTCCAGAGCTGCCAAGAGAACTGCCTGTGGAGTGCATCAAAGAGACAGACGTCCCTCTGGGGAGAAATGCTTTCCACAACACAATGGATTACTGTGATCTCCCACCAAAAGTGGAAATAGAGGAAGATAGCCAGAAAGGAAGGAAAATGGCACCTTACTAGTCCTTTTATTTTTAAATTACAAAAATATTCAAGGAGGTAGAAGCATGAGAAAGAAAAAAAATTGAGGGAAAAATCGATTTTTTCAAAAGTCCTAAAAGTTACAAGAATAAAGGTCATCAAGAAACTAATACTTTTGGCACACAACATAATTTCTTTATCTCTTTCATGGCAGTAAAGAAACCAGAAGTTATGAAAGCTACAGCATAAACAAGGACATTGACCATGACTTGACAAATACAGACAAATCCTTAAAAAGGTAGAAACTTAATATTTTTTTATGTAGATTGAAGAGATATTAATTCTTGGACACAGTGGCCTCTGTTAAAAATGGCACACAGGAATAATTATTCTGGTGAAATAAAGATGCTAATTGGAGGGGCTGCTGATCATTGCACAGCATTTATCCCTCCGTGTGCACTCTGAGATGACCTGTGCAAAGAGGAGCTGACCTGTTTGTGTAGGGCATCAGTTTCCCAGAGAAGAATGTTATCATTCTCTATCCATAAATATGTGCCATATCACCTTAAAATACACCTCTGGCACAACTTTTTTTTTTTGCAATTTTATAATTAAATGTGGAGTTTTTGATTATTACTTTAAAAAACCCCAAACACCTCCTAGAAAGCAATTACAAAAGAATAACAGCTTTACAAACCTACTGAAAAAAATGTTTACAGTATTACTGCGTTTCAAAAGCAAAAGGAATGCTTCTTACAGCTTAGGCTTGTGGTATACCACAGCTCCTGATCTCAGATATGCCACACAGACCTTTGTAAATGCTGGAGTTTAGCAATAATAAGTTTTTGGTGAGAAGATGCAGCTTTTAATTTTGAACAAAACTGGCTGCCTCTGGCTGAAGGGCTGATCTTCAAAAGTGTGGATCCTGGAGCTCAATATTTTTTGATCTCTGGAAAGCTTTTGATCTGCATGATACCTATTTACACCACAAAATATGTATTGCCTTATCTGGGGAGAGCCCATAGGAGAAAGCCAAGCCCTGCAGCTGTTTCTGAGAGGAGATGCTTCATCATTACAATGATGTATTGTATCCTGCTCGTGTATTGCATTGTTTCACATTTTTGTTATGCATATGATCAGGGTCTACTGCAGTCATGTTTGGACTTGTGATTACAAGATTTCTCCTTACCACACCATGAATATGAACCAACCAACAGAAAAGCTATGATGCCAAATACTTTAGAAATACTTAAATATTCCTCTAATATTTCAATTTAAATAATTTATTAAGGTAAGAGCATCTCTGGTGCTCAGTCTCTAAGGAGGGTATACAAGGCAGAAGAGTTCTTTGGCTCCCGAACTGTCACATTACGTCTTCCAGTGTGAACTGGTTAAAGTGATTCCTGTTCTTACTTAGCAGAAGAAGAATTCACAAAGAATTGAAGCACTGAGGAGGAGTTAAAGGAAGAATGTGGGGGGAAAACAATAATTAAAAAAAAAACCTGAGTGATGAGTCCTCTACATTAAAAAAATCACAGCACTGCTGCTTGCTGCCATTGGCCTTAATCCAAAGGAAAGACTCTAAAAAGCACTGGAATTCAGTCTCCTTTCTCTTTCCTCTCAGAAAAGTGGCTTTGAAAGATATGAACATTACCTACCAGTCATCACTGAAATCAGGTACTAACCACACAATGCCCATCCTCTCTTCAGTTATCTACTGGAATCAAACTGATGATATCATCTGATAGAATGAACAATTCTACATACATCCCCAAATTAATTTATCTTCTCAAGACATTAAGAATAAAACAAAAATGTCAAGCAGCTGTTGCAGAGAACAGTTGCAGAAAGAGTAACTGAATAAAAAATGCACATTAACCAAGTGAATCTGGAGAAGGAAGCTACTGTAGAGCAAGCTGCATATCCTGCATATTGCTGTGCACTCCTGGAATGTGCAAGGATGGACACCAAATGCTACATTTTGAATGGCTTTGGTTTTATATGTTCAAACTTGAAAGTTCTCCTTCATTCTTGTTTTGCTTACATTCTCCCCAATTGTATCAGCAAATCTGCTCAGTGCAAATTCCCTTCCACACAGAAAGAATGCTGCTCTCAAATGTACAGATAAAACATATTAGAATAATTATTCCAAAATTGCACAGGATTTTCGACCAGTTTTCCCTTATTTTCTGCACCAACATAAATAACAAGAGATCTGCTTATTTGTTACAGCCTTACTCTCCTGTCTGACCTACTCCAGATGATTCCACCTTGGCAAGGAGGTTGGACTAGATGATCTTCTGAGGTGCCTCACAGCCTCCTAATGTTCCGTGACTCTCTGTGATATAAATATTCCTGCAGTTACTTTGAATTTTTACACATTGGGGGGAAATTTTTGGAAAATTTCTTCCCAAAATGAGGTCCTTTGGCACATGATGCCTACTATGGTTCTTGCAAAGGACTTGTTAACAGAAAGGCTACACTGCAGATGACTTTTACTGTATCATCGCAGCCTGAAGTCCTGCTCGAAAAGCAGCATCAGGACAAAATCTGACAACTTCTTCTATGACATATATTTTCTAGTAGTCTGAACTGGTGTTCAGTCCACAATCAGCATCATTTCGGACCAAAAAAGTGTGATCTCTTCACAGCCAGATACTTCCTTACTTTGAGAAACTTCAAAACTTCAGGAATCAGTATGAAAAAAGTAGTAACTTCTTTCTCAAGCATGAAGAAAACAAAGATGAATATTAAATATGCAAGATTTCTGGTTATTTTAAATAGCAATCATATACTGTGCAAAGTCAATATAAGACTCATTAAAATGTTAATGTAAAAATAACATTTTTATATTAGGCATTCACATTAAAAAAAAGGCAATAAGGAAAAGCTGAGGACATGAAATGGTACAGTAAAATTTGCTGCTATCCATAGTCTCCATAGCAGAGAATCTTACCTACCCTGGTAGGGTCATAACTATTGACTCAAACTCAAGGCTGCATGAGCAACAGATACAAGGCATATTTTAAAGATGTATAAAGCAACCTGAACCAAATGATGTGGATATTCTCCTTAGTACCGAGGGATTCAGAACTAAAACCTACGATCTTATCCACTACTACTTTATAGAATCATAGAATCAACCAGGTTGGGAGAGACCTCCAAGATCATCCAGTCCAACCTATCACCCAGCCCTAACCAATCAACTAGACCATGGCACTAAGTGCCTCATCCAGTCTTTTCTTGAACACCCACAGGGACGGTGCCTCCACCACCTCCCTGGGCAGCCCATTCCAATGGGAAATCACTCTCTCTGTGAAGAACTTCTTCCTAATATCCAGCCTATACCTACCCTGGTACAACTTGAGACTGTGTCCCCTTGTTCTATTGCTGGTTGCCTGGGAGAAGAGGCCACCCCCCACCTGGCTACAATGCCCCTTCAGGTAGTTGTAGACAGTAATAAGATCATCCCTGAGCCTCCTCTTCTCCAGGCTAAACAGGCCCAGCTCCCTCAACCTCTCCTCATAGGATTTGTGCTCCAGGCCCCTCACCAGCTTTGTTGCCCTTCTCTGGACATGTTCCAGCACCTCAACATCTTTCTTGAATTGAGGGGTCCAGAACTGGACACAGTATTCAAGGTGTGGCCTGACCAGTGCTGAGTACAGGGGAAGAATAACCTCCCTTGTCCTACTGGCCATGCTGTTCCTGATGCAGGCCAGGATGCCATTGGCTCTCTTGGCCACCTGGGCACACTGCTGGCTCATCTTCAGCTTACTATCTATCAGTACCCCCAGGTCCCTTTCCTCCTGGCTGCTCTGTGAGAGTAAAGCCCAGATGAATGTGTTATCCGTCTCTTCAGAAAACATGGAAGATCTAATTTCATCCTGCAAGGTTCAAAAAAGATTAGGTAAATACTTTATAACCCCATTTAGCCTAAACCATGTGCCTCTCGAAACTCGTTAACCCATCCTTTCAGATACCACTGGACATCAGAGAAGATGATTGGTAAAAGTATAAATAAACTACACATAGCCCCCGTGCTAAAACCCAATGCAAGACACAAGGTGCACCTCTTGGATCACTGGTAGCCTTGAGTACTGCCTATCATGTTAGAAAGACAGGTAATACATGCTCTGTTGAGGAATACCCAAGACATGCTACAGATAGCTGTAATAATAACCTAGAAAAGATTAGAGAGCATGTTTAGTTGCTTTACAGATGCTAGCAAAGTGAGAGAAGCTACAAGCACGTTGGAAGTCAGTAAAAGAATTTAGCTTAACCTTCACAAATCAGAGAAATGTCTTGACAATGCAACTCGACAAGGTCAGTGGAAGTCTCCAAGTAGGAGGTACAATTGCACAAGTACAGAATAAGAATCAAGCAGTAAGAGAAGAAGAAAAGTCATGATGTGAACAAGATGAGCATCATATCAGGGTGAGTAAACAGAAGCATGGTTTGTACAACATGAAGTGATCCTGTTTCTATTTAGGTCTGAGAAGGCAGTTTTAGGCAGACTGCTTCAGTAAAGATGTGGACCAGTTGCAGAAAGGCCATATGAAGGTTGCAGTAACAAATGCCTGCAAAAGGACCAAGCTACAAGGAAAGGCTGAAGGAATCACAGTTGCTTAGTTTAAGAAAACTGCAAGAGATCTTAAGAGTGTAATCTGTGTGACCTTCTCGAGGTGACCCTGCTCTGACAGGGTGTTTGGACTACATGATCTTTCAAGGTCCCTTCCAATCCTAACATTCTGTGATTCTGTCACACTGAGAGAACCAAGATATAACTGTCACTGACTGCTGCAAGAGAAATTTCAGTGTCAACTGCCTACAGGTAGTGGAAGTCAAGCTCTGGAGCCAGTTATGGAGAACACTGAGAAACCTCCCACACTAGAGACTGGATCAGACAACCATGGGTGAGGAATGACACTGGTACAACTGAACATTCTGCAAGACATGAACTGAAGAAATTCATTTTACATATGCATTTTGCACAGGACACTACAGAGTTCTGTTCTTTCACCTTTTCTGTTGAAGCACCTTAATAAACTAGGTTGTAGTTGGAGTACAGTAGGATAGGACTTGCTCTGAGATTTGCTTTTATTGTGGGAACTTAAACCATATGCTTACAAACATATCAGTTTCGTTAACTTGGTGCCTTTAATAATGGTTGGGTTTTTTTTCATACAACCTTAAGGCATTACTATAGGCATTAAAAAAACACATTGGAGGGACATCTTTCTATTTATAGTTCAGTATCATGGAGACAACCATATCTTACTAATCATGATCAGATTAAAATGCATTCTCTGATGGTTTTTAGTTCTCCAAATTTGGACATTTTTAGACTACTAACATGAAATTACCTTGAAGCACATAAATATTTAAGCAGGGATAGTTTACCTTTTCTGGTGGGTGTATAATAAACAGTTTAACCATTATCTATATACAGGCTGTTTTGTTCTCCATCTAAAGAGACAAATCACCTTTTATCCTTTCCCTTTTTCCTTCGTTTCAGTGCTATTAGGAAACTATTCACAAGTGCAACCCTGAACAATACTATGCAGTAATTATGACTAGATAACAAAGAGATGTGAACAATTACTGAGCCCATTTTGAAACCCTACACTAATAAAGTCATTAGATGCTGCCCTTGCCATGAGCCTTCTAAAAGCTTCTGAAGTTACAAGAACACACGGCATTGTTTGTTAGGACAATCGCTGCTGGCAGAATGCAAACCTTGAGTTAAACCATGCTGCAAATTGATCTTGACATTCTGTTAAGACCGCCACTAAAACCAAAAGCAAAGGAGAAAAGGAGAAAATGAGCGGGTGGGATGTAATCATGGAGCAGAAGGGCTCCCTCCTCACCTTCTTTCCTCTTCCTCCTCAAAACAAACCATACAGAAAATGACAAACTCGCCTGGTGTTTGAGGACCTTTATTTTTAAAACATTAATTAGACTTTTGACCTGTTTTTATTGACTGGCACTGTATTGCTATTAAAGTAAACTAAATAATATATTACAAAATACAATAGAAAAGGTTTTCACGCTGCTCTGTAAAACCTGTTAAGGATTTACTGCCTAAAGAACACATCCAATGGTTTTGCAAGCAACATACACAGAACCTAGGGTCACTCCTGAAGAGAGATTAACTCACCTCGTCCAGCTCTCACAGACCCCACACCTGCAATATATTTGCTGAAGGATCAAATAGGATTGGGGAGCTGGAGTAATATGGTCAACTGGTCTTCATCCAGGCATGCATCCTTCAGTAGGTTAGTATTAAGGGTCAGCAACTGTGAATATGGCTAATTACTTGATGACGGAAATTGCAGGTGAAGACAACCTGCTGCTGAGAAGCACTTCAGTCAATTAACTCTTTCCTAAGCTTAAGCAAAGTGAAAAAACTATCGTTTGAACATTAAAACTAACAAGTACCTGTCATCAGAGCTGAGAAAAGTTGGCAACACCTTGAAATACAGCGCCCAAGGGCAACGCTATCAAAAGCTAAAAAGCTGCTACAGACATCTGAGTCGCTCTTTGATGGTTTTGGCATTGCTCTGTTTGGCAAACATGAAGTACACTGGAAATGTAGTCATATTGTGCACAATCTATGTTTGTAAGGGGGTGTGTGCTATATGTGTAGGTACAGCTGTATCCATACACGTGCACTACCTATCTGCCCTTGATACAAACATGTTAATGTATACATACTCATACATATATATACACACACACACACCTCCTATACACAGAGCTGCAGCAGAATAATGGTATTTAGCTGACTCTTCAAAGTCTGACAGTGTCAGAACTATAACTGCTCATGTCTGACTTTCCTGCTTATCTCTCACATAACATTTCTGGAAAGCTGGGGAATTGCTTAGCCTGTGCCACAGCCCAATGCAGCTGTGTTCAACCCAAAAGGTGAGGCCAACACCACTGGTCAAATTCACTGCTCACCTCACTAAAAGATGAGGTCAACTCCACTGCCCTGACACCTCCCATGTATGTGTTTCTGCTGTTCAGAATGGCACAGTAGCAATTCTCCATAGGAAGCAATGAAAAGGAAACTGATTTTTAAGCTCATGAATTATTCCAAACTGAGCAGAATTTAACAAGAAAGTAGAAGATATACATGCAGAGCTTCGCTGCTTTTTGCCTCCTTTAACTAGGGACATTACTTACAAGAATATTCCAAACAGCTGCTCACCAAACTGAAGTCAACTACAGGTGATAAAGCTTTCACATGGGGTCCTTAACAGCGTTATAAAACCACCACATTGTTTTTCTAAATTAAGGCTAGTTATGTCATGCCTTTTATTAAGATTTATTTTGTATTCTAATAGTGAAAAGATTCATAACAAAACAGCCTCTGAACTGGATTAACTAGAGTCCTCCTTCAGTTTGACAAACTAACAGCCCTGGGTAGCAGCAGTCAGATTTTTTTTGACTCTCACCATTGCAGTGCTTAAGCTCTTACACTATTGCTAACTATTACCCTGACAGCTGCACATGGCCTCTTAATTCCAGCATTGCTTACAGAATGCTCTCCACCCAGTTGCAATAGGTGTTCACAGGATATCAGTGAGATCATTGAGTCAAACTCCCCTGCCAGAGCAGGACCAGACAGTCTAGCTCAGGTCACACAGGAACACATCCAGACAGGCCTTGAAAGGCTCCAGAGAAGGAGACTCCACAACTTCTCTGGGGAGCCTGTTCCAGTGTTCTGTGACCCTTACAGTAAAGAAGTTCCCCCTTGTGTTGAGGTGGAACCTCCTGTGCTGCAGCTTACATCTATTGCTCCTTGTCCTTGTTGAAAAACAAGAACCATTCAGGTGGAAAAAGACCCCTGGGATTATCAAATCCAATCACAGACCCTGTCCTACAAAGTTCACCCCTAAACCATATCCCTAAGCACCACACCTAAATGACCTTTAAACACATTCAGGGATGGCGACTCAACCACCTCCCTGGGCAGCCTGTTCCAATGTCTGACTGCTCTTTCTGTGAATGATGTGTTGAGGATGGAATTAATTCAATGAATGAGAAATTAAGTGAAAGAATCACATCCAGGGATGTCAGAGGAGGACAGCAAGGAACAAGAAAAGAAATTACTTGAAGTTTTATTACTTATACAAGGAAGGTATTCATATCTGCATGAGTTTATTCATGCCATATTACAGTACTGAAAATCTGTCTTGTACTAATGACATTGAGATTGTCCCTGTTGACTGCTGTAAATAAAGTGGGTCTGATTCTTCTGCCTTCTGTAAAGGGTTAACCCTCCTGGAGGTGGTTTGAACCTGACCCCAGGTGTAGTGGTTAGCCCACTCCCACTTCCTGCCTAGACACTCTATAAAACCAGAGGAACTTCCTACTTTTCTCTTTGCTCCCCCTGCCTGCCAGCAGCACCCTGGCTCCTCCTTTTGCCATCTTGCCATCCTACCACATGGTGGGGCAGCCCCTTCCTGAATCTAACTCCTTTTATTATTATTACCTTAAATACCTTTTATTTCTTGTTAAAGTTTTTCTTTTAACTTCCAAATCGAAGCAAGGATATTCTTTGGCTGGTTTGCCCCCATTTTTTCCCTCTCTACATGTAATTTCTTTCTTTGCAAAATGGAGAAAGAGGAAAGCATCCTATTATTGTATTGTTCCTTTAGGTATTTTGGGCTCCAGGAAGCTAAATCAGACCAACACACCTTCCCACTCTGGCCTTTCCACTAGTGGAACCGTTACAACAGCACAAGCAAGCTCCTCCTCAGCTACACCAGCATGTGAAAACCAGTGCCTTCTGCTACTGCTGTTTTCACAGCATTCAAATAAAAAGTGCAACTACATTTTTAAGGATAGAGAACAGAACAGGCTCCAAAACATGATGTCACATGACAGAGGGCAGTAATTAAACAGATGCACTGACTATTTCATCATGGGAATGTTCACAGTGCATCAGCTCTTTCCAAAGGGAGAAGAAGTATCATGCCCCCTCAGAAGCAAGCGCAGTCCAAGGAGCAAGATGTGACACTAAACATACCCAAGAGGCCAGTATGCCTTGTTTTCCCCTATTTTTTTACCTCACTGTTAATATTACAGTTTCTTTGGTGTTGTTGTTAATAGAAATAAAAAAATTAAGGATGAAAACTCTGCCATACTGCACCACGGGCAACTAGGTTCATTGAGAACAGCTATAAAGCCTTAAACAAGCCCTTTATTTGGTGTTTTAAGCAGTGTCATAAGGAGTTAATAGGACACAGCTGTACAGGCTCTTTCTAACAAGCAGCTTCTGTTGCTTTGGTCACCACAGGTGTCTCTGTAACCTGCAAACTCCTATTACTAGTGTATCAAAGTTGTGCTACTTAATAGATTTCTTTAGTAAAACACAACAAAGCAATTACATGGCTGTTGATTGTCAGTCATAAAAACCCCCTCAAACACAGTTTTTCAAAAGAAACTACACTGCAATTTTTTGTCATTGTAAAATAAAAGAATTGAGAGAATTAAATAGAAAAGCAAACAATAGAACAGCAGGTAGTCAACTGAACTTAGCCACTACAGATGGTTTAGAAATAGTGTTTCCTTCTACACCAACTCGTGGAATAAAAGAAAAGGAGGAGGCTCCTTACTGCCCATGAATGGCAATGCCAAGAGACTTAAGCAACTTTCCAGTCTAAGTATTTGGTCCCATGAAAGAACCTAGATGTTTCTTTTTCCTCTGTAGCTTTTTCCTTGTTAAAAAACCTTTTTTATCTGTTTTTGTGACTGCTTTTTCTCCCAATCTTTTAACTCTTCCCTAGGATAACAAACTAGAAACATAGCTGCTGATTCTTCCAGTGATGAAATGCGAAGGGTCAAGAGAGGAATTTCTGGGAAACACAAGTGTCATTTTACAAGTAATCAAAGAGATTGTTCTGTTCTCCATGACTACTTTGAGGAAAGAACTATGAAATATAATTTAAGTATTTACAATATTGTTAAAAATTGACATGTAAAAATAAGAATTAATTGATGCTGTATTCTAGCAAGCCATAAGATGAAGAAACATAAATATATACTTTTAATTGTTTCAGTAACCAGTGGAACTGTGCAAAAAAAAGTGGCAACCATATCCCAGTCCAAATGATTTGTATCTTTTGTTCAAAAGTTACATTAACTCTTATTATAGCAAGGTATGCAAGACACCATCCTGACGAGCAGTCATCTGTGTAAATAAAGGTGATGAAATATGGTCTGACCAAACAAGTCTGATTTTCAAATGTACTAAGTAAAACACTAAAATAATTATTTTCTAAACACTGTGATCAGCTGATAACTAAAGAAGAGAAAAGTCTTAATACAAAGATAAGAAAATTTGTTGGTAACACAAAAATGTGGAAGGGATGTGGAATCTACAGGGTTTTAATTTCTTTACTCATCAGCAAAATGACTTAAGACACAAATGTCTATGCCTCTCTAAGACATAGGGACAACTTTCATTATACTAAGACCTATTAACACATCTGAACACAAGAAAATCATAGTTTACAAACATGCATGTGAATTGTGAGCTTTTACATTTTCATAGAATCTGCTCTCAATGTTAATTTTTTAATAAGATTTTAAATTAAAAACAGTAGCTATTCCCTCTGACAGTTTCTACTGCAGTTAAACCGACACACAATTAGTGCCCCATAATACTATGGCACTGCAATGCAAAATTGTGAAGACATCCTCCTAGGACTATGTTTATAAAATAAAATAGGGGGAAGAAAAGTAAAATAACTCATGAAATTTTTTTGTAATGGGAACAAGAAATCACTTTGTAATGAAAACAAGGACAGTCCAACTCTCAGTCAGTGTCAGCCAGCACAGCTCCACTGATCAACTAAGAGCAAGCAGCAAAAGACTGGATACCCAGAGACAAGAGTCTTCAGAAAAGCTGCTCCTTAGGAGACTTACCTTGCTCTGTTCGCTTCTTTTGTCATGTCCCATGCCCAGGTTATGAAGTTCTGACTCAGATAGGAGACAATGGATTCAGCACAAAGCATTTGTGAGCAGAAGACATTAGTTAGCACACTTTCATCATGGTGGAGGTAGATAGCAAGAAGCTTTCTCTGAAAAGAGACACAGGACAAGATCAGTGAAAACTTCCTCAGGCTGTTCAGCAGTTTAAAATTCTTGCTGCAGATTTGTGTGTCAGTACACCCTATGGTGTTTTATTGAGGGTGCAGAGTACCTCTGCGTGTAGAAGGAAGAAAAGACCTCAGCAGATTTCAAATCACAGAACCGCAGAAACATTCAGCTGGAAGAGACCTCAAAGATCACCCAGTCCAATCTTTGACCCCATTAGGGATATGATTTAGGATTGATCCTAGAGTGTCATGTCCACACACTGCTTAAGTCAAATGGTCTGTCTCTCCAAATCTACAATTCTTCTCAATGCTTGCTCCTGTTTTATTTTGGCTACCAAGATGCCACATATTACATGCTTAGAACATGAAAACTGCAACAGTTCAATGAAAATGAAAAACCTCATTAACAGACTTAGCTGGATAAACTTTATTGGCCTGCTGCTCAATGAAGATAAATTTGGACAATTCCCTGAGCAAAGAACATACCTCTTGATGTAACTGCATCTACAATACAAACAATTATAAACAGCCTGAAAAAAAAGACAGTGTATTGGTATCACCCCACTTGTAATCAAATCAACAGATGAGTAAGCGACAAGATAGCTGCCTACAGTCCCAAGCCTGCTATGCTGCGTGCTGCATGTTTTGGCAGCTCTCTGTCCAGCTGTATGACGTGGGGATGCCCAAAGCACATCAGCCTCTCATCTACTTTATGAGTCAGTGTGTCAAAAGGCCATGTGTCAACACAGCTGGCTACATCACCAAGCCCCAGCACTGCAAATGAAGCAAGGGAAGGGGTACAGGAGACATGGATCAAAGCCCACACTGAGTTTGAGAATGCTGATAGATCCATCATCCATACCACATTAGCAAAAACTAGATGTTGAGGATGGTGTTTGTTGTCTACTGAAATGAAATATTCTATTTTATGTTCTTCTGAGACCCTATCAAGCAATTTTTCAGCTGTGGGGCCAGAGGCACAGAGCTGTGCTGTGTCTCCAGGATTAGGCTTCGAGGAGACCTTGTAACAGCCTTCCAGTATCTGAAGGACACCTACAGGAAGGCTGGGGAGTGACTATTTACAAGGTCTTGTAATGACAGAATGAAGAGTAATGAGTTTAAACTGGCAGAAGGGAGATTTAAACTGGATGCTAGAAAGTTCTTTCAAGTGAGAGTGGTGAAACACTGAAACAGGTTGCCCAGAGAGGTTGTGGATGCTTCTTCCCTGGAGGTGTTCAAGGCTAGGTGGGATGAGGCCTTGAGTGACCTGTCCTAGTGGAAGGAGTCTGTGCTGGTAGGAACTGGATGATCTTTGAGGTCCCTTCCAGCCTAAACCATGCTAGAGTAATCTCAGATCACCTTTAGGGAAGCGAGCCTGAGTGCACCTAAATACAGAAAGAAGACTGAGCAACATACAGAGAAACTACACACTAACTCAGGACCATAACTCTATAGCTGGCAATCAATGAGCAATAAATACCATTCAGAAAATTACAACTTCCCATTCCCTCCTACCCATACATATCTCACTTCATTTGAAAATCCTACTGAAACATATTTGCTGAGATGCTATAGCAAATGCTATTTTCAGAGTTGAAATAACAGCCATTTCAAATCTCTTACTCAGAAATAACAGTGAACAGTAGCTGTATCGAGACACATCACTATCAAGAGATGGGATGAAATTTTGAGACAAGCTGTCTTTGTAGAAAAGACTGTATGGCCATCACCTCACACACTGGCTTTAGATGAAACTTAATGACTGTTTATAAAAGGAAGAATACATTTGAACATTAGACTTTGGGAAAGAGATTAGTACTTTGCATCAATGTTTGCCTAATTTAAGTGTTCTTCAGAACCACATACACATGTGCCGGTAAGGGCCATTAATAAGACCAACATGCAGAGATCCATATAAGTGCAGCCAACAATGTTGACTGAAACAAAACTTGAAAATCCAGGGCACTGATGCACAATATCAAGCAATAAAACAGCATTTCTGTGGTGATATTTAATTTAAAAAGAAGAAAGAGGCTGGGGAAGATCAGGCACTGTCTGTTTTTGAGGATCAGCCATTCTGCATTTCAAAGCATCGATCCCTGCAATATCCAGGTTACTGTGCTAGAATCTCGACTATTATATAGCAGTTGTAAGAGAGGGAGGGCAAAGATGTGTTTACTCAGTGATTAGGGCCTTAGAATAAGCCTCTAGCTCCTAGAGAGACAGCTCACCACTTATTCATTTGGACCAATTCACAAAGCCTAGAAAGATTAAACATCCATGCTGAGAAGACAAGCGAATGCAGACGGTGAAAAAGAAATAAAAATTCTTTAAAAACTCTGAGATGACTTCATTATTTTTTCCACAAGGAAACTTTAGGAAAGTGTTTAGTTAGAGAAAAACCCACATTGACCTCTCTCTAAACCCTTAATCTTTCCTTTGTGGTGGCACTGCTTTGTGGTAAGCGGATGGCTTTGCTCTCCTCTTTTCACTGTGAGCGCACAGAAAAAAAGGCTCTTGAGAAACACTTTTGCTTCCAAAAAAACAACCCCATGAAACTGTTAAATATGAGATTCCATACAACAGAATGTTTCAAAATATGTACAGTTTCAGGCTTAAAGACTTAGGGACAAATTTTAGTAAACAGAACCGGCACATGCACAATAGGTATTTGCCCTGAGCTATCACACAAGTGAAAGTAATTCTTGTTGCATCAACAAATCTCACCACGCAAAGCACTAAACTCCATCCCATACTTGCGTCTGATTATTCATCCAAAAAGCTAAGGTCAGGGACAGGTATACTGCTAGGACAAAAGCAAAGAGATAGCAAGAGAAACTGAAGTGCTGAAACACAGTTTATACATATATATATACATACAAAATCTGAATGAAATCCAGAGATAGTTTTTCTTTGGAAAAAGGCATTAATGCCAAAAAAGATTGATGGCTTTGAGTTTGTTGTTGTTGCTGTATGGTTGGTAGGTTTGGGGTTTGGTTTTATTTTTTGTTACTAATAAAATAGGCTTACTGAAGTGCTGAACAGTCTTGACTTCTGTAAAAGAAGCCTAATCGATGGAGCCTTAATCTGTTCCGTGCTGAATTTCTCAAAAAGGTGTCTCAGGGGTTACATGCTTAGTATACAATTTAAATCAAGAAAAATAAGCCAATGAGGAAGAACTTCTATTAGTCCTTACAAAGGTAGGGGATACTGAAAAGGTTTTAAGTACTGAACAGTTGATAAACTTCCAAAGGCCTTAGGACATGAGGACCCTAAGCCATCAAGATATGTGTTTTTCAGACTATGTAGACCCAGGCAGCAAAACACTGGAATTTTCAGAAGGGGCCTGGATTTACAAATGTACTCAGGACTGTGTCTCCCTGGTGTAAGACTTGAGGTCCTAAAAGCCTGAACTCCAAACTCAAGGTTTCATTTTATTTCAGAGGCAAAGGGGCCATGAGAAAGGTGTTGTTTTCAGCATCTTATCTCTCTACCTTTAAAAATCCATACCTCAAGCATTTTCTCCTGCAACCTTGCTGCATTCAGACCGCAGGAGACTCAATCAGCTGTGCTCTGCTGTCTTGCCTCACTCCACCACTGTGCATCTGCAGTGAAGCGCTGCAGCCCTCTCCTGTCTGACTGGGATCTGCCAATGGAATATGCCTGGCACATGGCATCCTGGAGGAAAACAGACTGCAGATGCACACTGCACTACAGCAGGGCAGCATCCTGAAAGGCATAGTCCTCCGAGCTGTAGCTGTGCACCATGAAACTTGTCTGCCACACCACCCAAAACACAGCAGCCTCCTGACATAAACTGACTGAGATAAATATAATACATGTACACTCCCACAGGAGACAAACACATCAAAGTTCTGTCCTATGTGCCAAAAAGGCCATGCCATCCACTTGGCCATTGCTGCATTTTGTAACCTTAGAAAAATTAATGCACTTTGTACAGATCTTCGCAGCTGAGAGATTGAATTGCTAATCACTGAGTTGTGGGATAACCAAGCTTCTCAGCTAGAGAAAAACTTAGATACCTTAGATTAATATTAATTAGAATGAGAACAGTGATACAGTCGTAAGGGCCAGCAAAACCACAGAACTGAAAGGTTATTTTTTAATCTCAGGTTCACAAGTTTAAGTAACAATTGAGGCAAAAATGTTCCTAATGTAATATCTGCTAAAAGCATTAAAGTTATTCCAAACTAATGAATCAAGTTCCTCATTTTTCCTCCAGGTTTTATGTAGTGAGAGATAATTTAAATAAGAGGACACATTTGGACATGTTTAAGCCTCTGAAGTGTACAGTTTAATCCATCTCTCTCTCAGGTGATCTTGGAGGGCATATGATCATCCTTTTTGGATATAGCCATCCTATCAGGCATAATCTTTTTTCCCTAAGCAGAAGGCAACCCCAAGGCAATCTGAACGACACCCAACAGGTTCCTAAAGTGACAGTGAAATTATTCCAGTGATATCTTACATAATGCAAAGAATATCCAGTAACTAAAACTGAATTCAAGTAAGATCTATGTATCTTAAGCTTTGAAAGAGGAGGTATGGTGACAGTGCAGCTGTACTCCTGACATTGCACCACAGAATTCAGGGAATAAAGGTGAGGGAAAAGGTAACAAAGACAAAGAAAAAGCTGTCCTGCAAATTGGAACCTCTCTATATATGAGGTGGCATCTAAAAGACAGATTTCAAATTTCTGAGACAAGAAGACCGGAGGGCAGCCAATGCTGTCTCTGTAATGTGCTCATACAGAAACCAGAATCATTATCTCTGCAAATCTTTTCTCTAAGTTCTGCATGGATTTAATTAGCTAGAATAATAATGAGGGACAATTTTCTAAGTTACCCAGATAAAAATGATCCTACAGAAAAGCCCTTCATGCAAGAATACTCTGCTTTTATTTGAACATGCCAAATCACAGAAGGAACCATGCTTTCTTCCAGGTATTCAGGAAAGAAAGTATGTGAGGAGGATCATGCTGCCACTAAACTGAACCTACAAGACAGAATTCAAGGAGGAGACAAGCATGATTCATTTTGAATATGCAGGAATATATATTGAGGTGACAACACCAATCTGTACGAAGAGAGATATTTCATGTATATATGTCAGGGGACAGAAAGGAGGTTGAGAGAGGAGAAGGAGATGTCTGGCAGAGGCACACAAAGATAAGAGTTCCTGAAAAGGTAAAGCATAAATCTTTATTCTTTCTTCATAATAAAAGAGTAGCAACCACCTACAAAATTGAAAAGGCAAACTAGCTCTAATAGCATAAAATAATTCAGCTTTATGTGCAGAGAGACCTCAGCGAGAGATTTTACATATATATATATGTATATATATATAAAAAATGATGAAGATCTTTGTAACAGTACTGTTAGGATAAACCAACTGACATTACAGAACACAAAGCACCCACAAGCTGCTTTCAGTTACAGAGAATCCTCCCCCAAACATCTTGTTTAACACTGTCCATTCCATGATTTCTTCCATAGTATCAGGTCTAGCTGTTACTATGACAGTGTAACTCCTTCAACAAGACTAAACTTGTTCCTCAAAATCTCACGTAACAGAGATGTTTCTTCCCAACTGGCACAGTAAGCAGAGGAAGAACTTCACAAACACACACACATAAAAAAAAGAATTACTAAACTTCTTTCTTCCTGACTCAATCAAAAGAAAAAAAATGGGGTGTGTGTGTATATATATATATGCAATAATCTCTGGAAATGAATAGAGAATACCCTTAACTACCAGGCTGCAGGAGGTAACTGGAGATTCCATTGCCAAGGACCAAGGGCATCAGTTGTTAGAGGCTCTATATCTTGGCTATTGTATTTTTGTGCTAGAGAGATACACAGATTTTACAGCAGAGGTACATGTGACCTCATTCCAACTCTTCTACCTAAAACTGACATTATCATGGGAGCCACTGCTCTCAAAGAAGAAAGATACTCACCACATATATTAATCTTAATTATCTAAAGACTCAAAATGCAAAGCTATGATAATAAAAGCTAAACTAAACATTGGTAACAACCAAATGTCTACTTTTTTTTTTACAAGGTGTTTCTTTTTGAAGTAACATTTTCTTAAACAACTATGAGTCACCTTCCTTTCCAACACATAAAAGGACAAAAGATTTAATAGAACAACATAGAATTTCCTAAAACTAATTTTAACCTTTTTGTCTGTGTTAAAACACATCCTGACATAAATTAATTTCTATAAAACAACTCAAATTAAAATACTGCATCCAAAAGACTTCAAGTTCACATAACATGGCATATTTTTGGAGGGAAAAAGTATCCACAATATAGATTAAAAACATAGCTGATGGCTGTCACACTAGACCTGAACCGTAAAGTGCACCTTCTGCTCTGGACAGCGTTGAGAATTTGTCAAGAAAAGGCTAAGAACTCTGAGCACTCAAGCTGCCAAGTGCTCTCAAATTAAATCAGTTTGAAGCGGTTTTCATTAAGATGGATTGAGTGTGGCATCGTGAGAAACACTCTATCAAATGTAGTGTTTTACTTAGTGATTAAGTATATACCAGTTGATGAAGCTACCCAAATCCTTCATAATCCCACCACTCCAATAAACATTTAATGAGTATATAAGTTCAAAAAGCCTAGCAGAGGATTTAAACCTTCAATCTTGTTTTTATTTACTCTTGGAACTCAATTTCTTACTTCAAGTGAAGAATGCTGGTGCCTGAAGCTCATCTGTTGCCCGGGTAAAATTAAGTGCCCACCATAGTATAAATTAGAAGACAAGACATATAGGTTGTAATTTCTCTCTGTTTTCTTTTTTTCTCCTTGTTTTCTATTGACCCATACATATTGAATTATAAAATGCCATTACAAAAATACAATGCGTCTCTTCCCTCAATTATGAATCCCAGGAGACAGTAGTGAAAACAACTTTTTTTTTGTAGCAGGAAAAAAAAACCCAAAAGAACTGCAAAAATAAATTTTATTTATACATTCTCATACCTTTGTTTAAAGCCAGGATGTTACAGCATAAAAATAATGTCATTCCAAAGGGTAGTTACAGGGCATAGCTTTCAAAATTAAAGGCAGTATTGGCAATATTTTAAAAAGGCAGCCACAAAATAAGGCTTTCTTAAGTATGTAAATTTATCCTGGTCTAAATACACTGCAAAAATAATAGAAACATAAGGTGACATGAATTTAAGATGCGCTACGCAGGCAGCATAAGAAGCACTTTGAGTATTAAAAAACTAAGTGACTGCACTACATTATGGTCAGATTTATATGTATACATTTTTTAATGAAAACTCTCATCCACGATTATATCCTTATCAACCATCATACCACTATCAGCCCTGTAAACCACTTGTGATGAAGTGACACAAAGCAGATTTCCTAACTCACTTTTGTTGTTGAATCGATACAATTTGTTTTAAAAGTGCATTAAGGTTCACTTCAATGAGTTGTTATTAATTAATATTTTACCACTAACTGATTAGGTATCCATTCCTGTTTTGAAGTTTGCATAAAGACATGAAAACATTCACTGAACTTAGACTGTGCACACAAGATGTTAAGTATGTGTTAAGTCACACAGTATAGATTTATAACGCCGCTCTTATCAAAACAGCCCCCAGCATAACATAGCTGCTCTTTCCAATATGAACAACTACAAGAAGATAAAACATTCTTCATTTTAAAATTAAATATCTAGCAAGGCAACAAAAAGTGACTTTCAAGAGCATGATTTTCTTGTTTGGCTTTCAGCTTTATCTGTACTTAATTATGCAGGGGTTTGGGTTTCTCCTTAGTGAATCGAGTCAACACAACTTAAATAAACTATCCCTATTCTAATTTTATTAAAACACTGATTTTAAAACTGTGCACAGAATAACAGAAATGTGAGATGTCTGGCTGGATGTAGAGAAAAACTAAATAACCAAACCTTAGTACTGGAACTTACTTGGCAGATAAAGGCTGTACAAAGGTGGGGAGAAAGACACACTGTATTTCAGAGACCTTTCAATTTAAATCTACAATTTCATTAGCCATCTTTCAAAGGAGTTACCAACATGCAATGTTCAACTTACTTGGTCCTAGGACATCATTATTTAAGAAAGAAAAGGAAAGGAAAAAAAAAGAGAGTAACTCTGATGACTAAAGAAGTCCAGTAAAAATACAGTCTGAGTTATTAGGAAGCACAAATTATTCACTGTACTTTCAAAACCATCGAGTAATTATTTTAGTCAGTCAACTCAATGAGCATGGCTCTTCACAAATAACAAAACCAAGATAACTCCAAAATGTAAAAAAAATAAAGATGAAACATTTAGAGTGACTTACATTTCCCCCCAGTATTAATTATTTTTAAGACACACTTACATCTCTAGCTTTCCCATAGAAGGCTTCTTGAAAAGCAGCCTCTAGTGATCCGATAAAATAAACAGGGTGGCAGTCACCATATCTATTTGGGAGAAAATTTCCAATTAACAAAAAATAAGTAGTTTCAATATTATACCCCTTCATATATTCTGTAAATGGTGTGAATTGGCTAAACTTTCAGAAAGATGAAGCACTACACTTTTGAAGGACAGCAAGGAAATATTTAGACACCATCTGTCTCCCAGGATTCAAAAGCTCAAAGTAACCTTAAAAATTTCATCTTAAAAGCTCTGTTTGATATATATGACACTTTAAATTCTATTCATTTTTCAATCCCAACTTCTTCCTTCACTTCATTATATTCTTAAATGTTAATTAAAGGCTATTCTTATATTACACATTAAGGCATCTCATATATAAAAATGAACTTTTCATCACGGAAGAGTAAAAACAGAAGGCATTAACTTTGCATTACTTTGCAGCATATTAGTTTGCAGACTCTACCTGCTTGATGAAACATGGCAACTGTTTAACAACGTATGACTTGGATGTATAAAGTTTAAAAAAGTAGCATTTCAATATACATTTTTAAGTACAGACTTATCCAACCACTTAATCATTGTGAAATCTCTTACTGCAACTCTCTATATATACGTACATTCCAATATTAACCCACTTCATCTTTTCTGATCCTGTATACCATATTAATATTACTATACATAATCAGTTTTTATACTCTTTTGTACCCTTGCACAATGAAGCAATTATATTCATTAGTAGCAAATAAAATAAGGCAAGAATCTGTCACTCTAACTTGGACTGAGAAATAATTTTATTTCCAAAACAATCCCAAAACAAAGCTAATCTTAAAATAAATTAGATTAGGATACCTGAATATACTATGATCCCACTAGAAAATATGTATATTTGGTTTATTTTTATATCCATTATTTATTAAAATGTACTTAGTTTATAACAAGAATTGCAGAGTCAGTAGTCTAAGCTTACCTTGAAGAAAACTCTGCTGTAAATTGTAATAAGGCATCTCCTTCATTTTCAGCATTTTCTGGCACTTGAAAAAGAAAAAAGGAAAACATAAATTGAATGCAACTTTACTGAACAATTTAATATGTAAACTGGCTTCAAAGATATATTTTAAGATGCCACATTAATTTTATAAAAGAAAAGACTACAGACTATGAATCTTTGGGAAGACAGGAAATTTTGCAGACACTCTCCTGAATATATTCAGGCTTTCCAAACTGTAAAATCTTCAGGTCCTGTGTAATGAGATGTATCACTTGTTTAGGGTTAACACTCTGGGCTTATTTTAATATATTGAAAACTAAAGTCTTGACTCACCATAATGCTACTTGCATTTTTTTAAGTATCTTTTATTTTTTAAACATCTTTGACATAATTTTTTTTGCTGTATTATTACCTATATTTGTTGTTAAAAAACTTCTAACACTATTGCTGGCCTAAGGCAAATTAAGAGTGTACAGAACTGCATACAGGAGGTAAGTGATGGCTCCTGCTCAATCATTTTCATAATTCAAGGGCAAATAATCATTGAGAAACTTGATTAATGTAAATTACCAATGATGTTAATTGTCATGAGATGCTAAAGCTAAAATCTGCAGACATTTCAAAACAGGGAAGCAGGAATCCAGTTACCTATAGGAACATTTGGTTGGAGATCATAATTTCTCTTCAGTTTAATTACTGAAAACATAAAGCTAAAAACATAAGCTTAAAAAAACTTTCTCCATGGGGAGAGGCTTTCACAGATGCCAACTCTGTTTACAACACTTTCATTTGACACATCTGCAATTGTGACACTCAATGACTTCTGACACTGCTAACAAAAACTCCTCTCATTGCCATGGTTATTTCAGGTAATTCTATATAATTTATGATGATGATAGATAGATATTTAGATACTTTCAAAATACATTTCAGCCCCAATATAAAAACATTTCAGGAGTCGCAGGCTAATGACCCTGTCATTTGTCTTAGACAAAACATTTAGCTATTAGAGATTCAGTGATCTCTAAGGGATCTTATGATAGAATAATAGAAATATAAAGTAGGGAAACGTCCCAAATATTCATTTTGGGATAATCCCCAAAGGGAAAAAAAATCCAAAACTTTAAAATCCTTCATCTGCAAGTTATTATCTAGCAGAAAAATGGAACAGATGTGTGCTAGTTTGCAGCTAGCTAGAATGTTTTGGTGAGAAGAACTAGATTACAGGCTGTGAAAGGAGAACAATGGTGATGTCTACTTCACTCATAGGCTTACTGAGAGATACAAGAAGAAGAATCAAAACATAGATAAGGCACTCGCTTCTACTTCTGCTGGAGAACTGGCTGAGCTGCATCTCTCTCTAGCCTCTCTCTGCTGTTTTCTCTGATTAATCCACTTTGCTTCCTAACCCCTTGGCCGAACCTCCATTCTTCCTTGGCACTGGGGTAAGGTTGAGAGGGGTAGGGGGAAGGTGAAGGGGCAGTTGGAAGCGCCTCCTGGGGACTCAGGTTTCTGGGAAGGGAGTTGTGTTTCTGTGTTACCTTTTACCTTGTATATTTCTGTATATAACTGTATATACTGTAAATCTCTGCTTATATATTGAGCTAAGGTGTAAATATAAGCTTCATTCAATTTCCAGAGCCAGCTGAGTCTAGTCTGGGAGATTTCCAAAGTGTGGGGGGCTGGGGAACACCCAAACTATCACAAGGTGAAAGCTGTGATTTTGTATTACTCTAAAAATAAAGGAAAGCAGAAGATTTCAGTACTGACAATTTGCTTTTATAACATGTATCATAAGCCTGTAGCTTCTTTTGTCTCTCACAGGAGTTTTAAGGATATATTATAAGCCTTATTATTCCTTTCAACAATTTGAAGTAAAGTTGCACGGTTTCAAACATGATAGAAAAAAATCATGACTTGGAGAAGAAAGAAGATTTTTGGTTTTCTGCAAATATGTTGCCTTGTCAGTTTCTGTGACATTAGAGAATTACCCAATATAGGGCAGAAAATACTTCATTCAACTCAGAATTAGACAGGCCAAATGCTGACTTTCCAACACTTGTACATATGAAAGTTTAAATACAGTTACAACTACTTCACACTCAGATCCACTGGTTCCTGGCCTTAATGAGACTCCTTTCTTTTCTCTAAGAGCTTCTTCTGGTTTCCAGATGTAGTAACTGGCATCCATTTCCCTTGCAAGAAAGATGGTACAACATTTCACAGCTATATTCTTTTAAATATAAAAAAATTGGACCTGATCTTCATCTACTGAAGACAGGCATTGCCACAAGAAAACTCATTTTGTTGTGTCATTTTATATCTACTAAGGCTCAGAAACTAAAACCAGGGTTTTTTTTTTGTAGGAAGATCTCTATAACCAGTATCTAATTTGATGAAACAGAGAAATCAAAATCTTCTACTGAGAAATGCTGTAGAATATAGTCTGCTTGCATGAAGAATGTGCAGACGTGGTGCTTAGGGACATGATTTAGTGGTGGAATTGTCAGTTTTATGTTAATGGTTGGACTCGCTGATCTTGGAGGTATTTTCCAACCTTAACAATTCTATGATTCTATTTCTTGTTACGCAGACTCATCACAGCACTCTGCCTTCTGTACTGCAGTACAATCAAGAGTTTAACTCTTACTCATTGGTGATTTCCTCAAGGCAGATGATGCTACTCCAAACATTTCTCCATCATCAACTCCAAACTCTGTAGCATCTTCAAAGTCATCTCCATCACTGTCACTAACCATATGAACATCAGTGCATTGCTACAGGAAAACAAAAAGGCAAAATCCATCAGTAAGCCTCTATTACAGACATCATCTTCAGTGAAATATGTATACAGTGAAAACCACACATTTCTTCAGAAACAGTTGTATACTGCATTTTGTTTTACTACTTTAAACAGCATGACCAGACTGCTTTTTAAAAGTAAGAACTAATTTTAACAGAAGCCTGGTTGACAGAGCAGTACTATGTGCCAAAATGCACTATTAAATAACTAAGGAACTGTCACTGTTTACACAGTTCAGCAAATTTTATATAGTTAAGGCTATTTTCCATTTTCAAGATGGTTTATCTGCATAAGAAAGAGTGAGAAAAGCCACACCAACTATCAATAATTTTAGACATTCAGATACAATCTACTTGAACAATACTCGCATAGTGAGGGACAGTCCTTGGAGAGGTATCTCTTGATCACATTGCAATCTCCAAAATACAAACTTAGCATTGCTGGTCCTAACCTGGCACATCAGCCTGCTGTGTGTTGAATGGCAGCCAGATTTATTTGGTGTACTGATAAAAAAGGGGAAAAGTCAATGTTTTTGGTTGAAGAACTAAATTCCCTTAGCCTGGAGAAAACTCCAAGGAGACCTAACAGCAGCCTACAAGGAGGATGCAAAGAGACTGTTTACAAAAGCCTGTAGTGACAGGCTGAGGGGCAATGGTTTGAAATTAGAGAAGAGCAGATTTAGGTTGGACATTTCAGGGAAGTTCTTTATCATGAGGGTGGCAGAACACTGGAAAAGGTTACCCAGGGTGGTAGCTGAGGCTCCATTCTTGGAGATATTCAAATTCAGGCTCAACAGGGCTCTGGGCAACCTGATATAAAAGAGTATGTCCCTGCTCACTGCAGTGGGGTTGGACTAGATAAATTCTGGAGGTCACAGAATCACAGAAAATGAGGGGCTGGAAGGGACCTCCAAAGCTCATCTAGTCCAACCCCACCTGCCAGAGCAGGATCTCCTAGACCAGATCACACAGCAACACATCCAAGTGGGTCTGGAATATCTCCAGAGAGGGAGACTCCACAATTCCCCTGAGCAGCCTGTTCCAGTGTTCTATAACCCTCACAGAGAAAAAATTCATCCTCATGTTTACATGAAACTTCCTATGCCTCAGCTTCCACTCATTGCCCCTTGTCCTGTCACTGGGCATCACCCAGCAGTGCCTGGCTCCAGCCTCCTGGCACTCACCCTTTACATATCTATAACCATTGATGAGGTCACCTTTCAGTCTCCTCTTCTCCAAGCAGCACAGCCCCAGCTCCCTCAGTCTCTCCTCATAAGAGAGATGTTCCATTTCCTTCATCATCTTTATGGCTCTGTGCTGGACTCTCTCAAGCAGCTCTATGTCCCTGAACAACCCTTTCTAACCCAAATCATTCTATGATTTTGTGATTGCTTTGGATTTCATGTCCTCTGCAACCACTCAGAAGAACGTAGGCTTTGATCCTTCAGTGTTAATTCACCTCTAAAGTAACTTCTTTTCATGAATGACTCGACCTAGAAGTTATGGTGACAGAACACTACAGAAAATCTCCATGAGTTCCTGAAGGTGCAGCAGACCATTTTATGGAACTGTCATGGAGAGTAGCAAAAGCTCTCTAAGTTTTTGCTATATCGTGTAGTTTCTAGTGCCTCACATTAAAAGCCAGAAGCATCGAAAAACCAAAACAATCTTTCAGTCCCATGGGAAGATTTCTCCCTAGGGTAAGTGAAAGGTAAACACTGGCCATGTTTCCCTTTCACTTGGCCTTGCTTTCCAGACAACAGGGTATTGTTTTGGTTAGTAGAAATGACTATCTTAGGCCTGCCCAGCACCTGCAGGTGGGCTGGCCTGAGGAGTGGTCTTTATATTGTTTAGGTAATGTTATCCAATTGTATAAGTTGCTTACTGTTTTTTACCAATGTATGTGAACAACGTAAAAGTGGTCTGAATTGTGGGCTAGTCCTATTTTGGAACATCATAAAAATGGTGGACAGGCCAGGATCGAGGCCCCCTAGCCTTCTGGGTCTGCCTCTTGTCCTTCTGGGTTTTTCCAGCCTTTCTGGTTTTTTCCCTTCCTCGCTCCTGTCCTTCCTCGGACTCCTAACAACAACAAACTGCTTGCCGATCTAGCCTCGCCTCGGGCGGACGCCGAGTCGCAGAGGCAGGAAGCTTGCACATGCCTGGACCCTCATCGGGAGAAAGGGACTCCCTACTAAGCTACAGACTGTGAGTAGCTGACGAACTATTAACTCAAACCAGAGACTCAAAAGAACTCTCTTTAAACATCATAGACTCTTTAATTTGCCATTCTCTGAAATGTTACTTTGACCTCAATCAAAAAAGAATTCACAAGGGTGGTGTAGTTTCGGGAAGAGGGAATCCGCATTCTTTGCAATAAATCACTGATAAAATAGTCAACGCCTCGCGTATTTTCCCCATAACTCTGCCGCGAAACTGCGTTCCACGACAGGAACATGAGAGTTCAGTGTTAGCATGTGAGCATTCAAGAGAGCAGCAAATACTCTCAAATATGCTGGATCTCTCGACACATAAAGAACTTCAGAAAAAGAACATTTACTGAATGAACTGTTAGCATTAAAATCCTACAAAGTGATTAAACTCACTCAGATCATTTCAGAAGAATGAAGTAAAGCAGCAATGATACATAGTTATGCTGGTACAGTCCAGCAGAAGGCAATAATCATTCATTTAACCTGCTAATACAGGCATAGCTAAACCAGCACTATCTGAGAATCATCTAACTTGTTAGCAACTACCTAACAGCTTATCTCCTGACCAAACCTCACAGGTATATCTTGCCAACTCAAATCAGCCAAACAGATTGAAGTATGTTCTATAGTTCTCTAACAAAATGTGTGGAAAATGAAAACTTGCTTATATTAAAATTAATTTTGAGGAAAGACAAAGGCCTTGGGAATTTTAATCTGAACTATTAAGTCAGAAACAACTAAAGAAGAGTTTATAGAGTGGAAACATCTCCTTTGGCTAATATGAAAAATTTCAACCTCCTGTTTAATTTGGAGTGCTTGTCAGAGTCTACTGTGCCTTGTTTACTTTGTTTTTCCTCATTTCCTTCAATAACTCATTTAGCAAGTTCCTTACTTTTTCACAATTAGGTGTTACAGGAATTGCACATTGATTGTTTTAAGAAGCAATTCTACTGACATATTTGACAACAGAAGAGATGGTGACCGTGACCAGCTTTCCCTGCATGTTTCTAGACCATACTGGTAAAATAAAGCTGATGTTCTTACCTCCTCGGATTGTTCCCTCGTTTGTACAGGTGAAGATCTTCTTCCAACTGTAAGCCGATGGCAAGGAAAGGTCAGTCCTGATGCAGCTAGAGTCATCTACAAAGCAAGCAATGATTGTTCATTAAAGCCATAGTCTCGACTGAAGGTTGTGGGGTTTCTAACGCTGCTTTGAGACTGAAGTCTGCGCTGCAGAAGAGAAGCATAAAGGAAGAGGCCTGAAAAATGAAAACAGCTCCTTACATAAACATATTCCAAGAAACATTAGTAGAGCTTTACAAGCATCTGTGCACAGAGTATCAGAACAAAACTAAATGGAACTGCAAATGCAAAACTGTCCTGAATTGTTTTCTCCTAAATCAGCACTGAAGTTTGTGTTTGTATTACATGCATGTGCTAGCTTTTATAGCTAACTTTGATGAAGTAAATATAATTTTTTCCTTCCTAGCCAATTAACAAATGTTAGTGTGCAGGTAAGTTCTTATACAACTGATAAAAACCAGCTAAGTCATTATCACCATAGAACAATTTGTCAGCAGACATTATAGAAAACACAATTGTAATGGCTACTTAAAATACACATTTCATCTCCACTTTGGTCATTACTAACATGAAAGGGATATGCCACGTTTCTCATATGAACAAGGAGACACAGAAACCCAACACTGCTGGTGAAAATGAGGTCAGTGCACACAGAATAGATGTTCGTTAACCTGTGCCAACAGAAACTACTTCTGCCTGTTGCTGTATGACTAAATCTCAACTCTTTTAAGCTAATAAGACAGCAAACAGAAAGAAGCTAGTGTCATTTGAAAGACAAAAATATCAGAAGCCTACAAACACAACAATATTTGAAAATCTGATCCTACACTGCATTAAAAAAAAATACACTAAATGACTAAAAATGAGATTTGTCCACTCCTCTGTGAGCAGATCCATTGCTGTCGTTGTATTTCAAGTACACCACACGTGTTTTTATCTGGTGTAAGCTGACACTCATTCTTCTGCCCTCTTCTGGACAGTGCATCAATCCTGGTCAAGTATGGCTGATGACAAGCAGAATCTTCAAGAGTACCAAGTCCTATCTTGGTAACAGATGGGATAAATTTACCATAGCTGTTAAATAAAGGTGGTTGATTAGTTTTGCAGTAACATAATATTTGATGCTGTGTGATGCCTGGGGAGGTGGTGGAGTCGTCATCCCTGGGGCAGTTCAAGGCAAGGTTGGATGTGGCACTTGGTGCCATGGTCTAGCCTTGGGCACTGTGGTAAAGGGTTGGACTTGATGATCTGTGAGGTCTCTTCCAACCTTGGTAATACTGTGATACTGTGATACTGTGATACTGTGATTCCAGTACATAGTGAAAGTTCTGGCTGTATGTTTAAAACATTGTTTACAATGGTCTAGTTGACTGGACATGACTGGATAGGATGGATAGGGCGGGGTGACAGGTTGGACTGGATGATCTTGGAGGTCTCTTCCAACCTGGTTGATTCTATGATTCCAGGCTTCCTTCAGAAGGAACATGGAGAGGAAATAAAAAGATTTTCCAGCTCCTATGAAAATGATGACTATTTTTGCAGGGTACAGAATGAGTGACGTACATTAAATATTTCAGAAATACAGCATCCTCCTAATTAGACTGTAAAAACACCAAGGCAAAATAAATTTCAATTATCCTCAACAAAAATCCAAGAATAAATCATAAGCCTTAAATTTCATTTACTGCCATGAGCACTGAAAATACCCATTTATTTTTATACATAATTCAGAATGACTTTATCACTTGTCTGCTAGAACTCACAAAGATTTGATCTGCTGCAAGCTGAAGCAGGCTGATTAAGCAGGCTAGTTACCAAATGAACGTTAACCTGCCTGAACTAGCCTACTGTCACATTCTCATAGTAAGGTTAAACAGAAGTTTAGCTGCATAAAAAAGAGTAGCTATCATCTGAAAGGAAGTGAGTAATAATACTCTGGAGCAAATGAAATATTAAAGATGACATACAGGTCAAGACCAATTACCTATGAAAGTGCTGTGACAAAGGCATAAGAACTGTATTCTCTGTAGTAATCCACCAGTTAAATTAGTATTTTTATGAGCTTTTAATAACAAACAAAAGCCAACTGTTGTTATAAAACCTGAAAATTTGCCCCATAGTTAGCACACTATATGAAAGTGGTAAAACATACAGACACAAGCCACACACAGACTGAAGTTCTTGATGTAACAGCATCAAATACCCTGACAGATGCTTGGAAAGGCTCCCAATATCTTTTACATACACATTAAAGAAAGACTGGTAAGATCAAGCAAGCAGTTATTGTGCTGCTTCATCACTTGGCCCAATAGCAGGGTGTTGCAATTCCAATTTGCAACCCTATATTATAGTGTCAAAGCGGCTCTCAAAAATGAGCTAACAGCAGAAGGTGTTCAACATCAGAGCACATTTCATCCTAGTCTCCAGACAGTTGCTGGATGGTTGGGGGTTTTGTGCACATTTGTGTGAGAAATCACTCTTCTCTTTGGATTTGAGCAAAGGAAAGGCTAGGGCAAACAGCTTTGCTTTTCCTGTCAAAATGAACTAGCAGCATGAACTAGCAGCATGAACGTCTCTCTAGAATGAAGTCACCTTCGCTCTAAAATAGAGTTCTCGCTCAAGAGAGACCCTTGCAGCAGAAAGCTTAATCTTTATTTTGAAAGTCATAAAAACATCAACACTAAGCAAAAGATTACAGTCTGGAGTCATTGATAGCAAACCTTAGCTTCTACAAATATTTTGAATGCAGGCTAATCTGCTGATGGGAGCACCCACTGGAGTGTCTCTGTGGCATGAAGTGTTTAGACATCAGGCTGCCTCTGGAGAGCCTTTGCTTTCTAAATACTGCATCTCATGTAGTATGCACACACATGCAAATCCTCAACCAAAAGGTCTCATAGCTGAAAAGTGTGAGGAAAGTGAACCAGAATTGGAAACAGGCAGAATGACTTGCAAAAAGGAACTCCAGATGATTACTGAAAAGTCGGATCTCTTGCCCAACACTGTGTGTAGATTGCTCATGCTTCTTTAAAGTTTAAATCACCTCCTGTTTGGCTTCCTAATTTCATAGGCAGAATGATACCAAAACTGAAGCCTTGAAATATTCCAGGGACAGTGGTAGCAGGAGAGTCCTTGTAGCACACAGCAGTGACAGTGAATGGATTGCTGCTGGTATATGAAAAGGTACAACCTGGACTCCCCCTCTAATCCAGACTGGTGAGACCCCATGTGGAGTACTGTGTCCAGTTCTGGGGCCCCTGGGACAAGAGGGATATGGATGTGCTGGAAGGTGTCCAGAGAAGGGCTGGAGCTGCTCTGCTCTGAGGAGAGACTGAGGGAGTTGGGGCTGTTCAGTCTGGAGAGGAGAAGGCTGTGAGGTGACCTTATGGTGGCCTTTCAGTGTCTTAAGGGGGCCTACAAGAAAGCTGGGGAGGGACTTTTTAGGATGTCACAGTATCACCAAGGTTGGAAGAGACCTCATAGATCATGAAGTCCAACCCTTTACCACAGAGCTCAAGGCTAGACCATGGCACCAAATGCCACGTCCAATGGAACAGAGCTAGAAAAGGGTGGATTGAGATAATGTGAGGAAGAAGTTCACCATGAGGGTAGTGAGAGACCCTGGAAGAGATTGACTAGGAAGGTGGTGGAAGCCTCATCCCTGGAGGTGTTTAAGGCCAGGCTGGATGAGGCGCTGGATCTAGTGTGAGGTGTCCCTGTCCATGGCAGTGGCATTGGAACTAGATGATCCTTGTAGTCCCTTCAAACCCTGGCTGATTCTGTGAAAACTGCACAAAGAACACTTGAAATATATTTCAAGTACTAAAAGGAAGTACCAAACCTTACAATCTGCGTGTGTGTGTGTGCAAAGGAGTTTAATGCTCACTTGTACTTCTCAGCACTAAGACACTGAACTTATTTGTAAACATTCAGTGTAAGATGAGTTGTATTTCAATTGCCAACATTAATAATCGGAGGATAAAGTTAAGCAACATCTTTTCCACTCCAAATGCAGGATTCTTTGCCAAAACCTTTTGTGGTCAGCCTAGAAATATTTGCCAAATTCAAACTGAGAACAGGTGCTTTGAACAATAGATTACTCCTCCTGTCAGAAAGTATGTTTTCTGTGTGGAAGCTTCTAGAAATACCCTTTAGAAAATCTAAAAGCACTACTTTAAAATAAGTATTTTAACTATAGAAATGTCTTAACAAGGAAAGAAATCACTGAGAGTATTTAATTCTGGAGTGCTGCAGTTGCATGCTCAGAATAATAAATTATGAGTCCACAATCTTACAAGCTAGCAATCTTGCAAAGTTTGTTGGCACTCTTGCACACTTCTGCAATTACAAAGGAAGGACCATACTCAGCCTCTTGTACCAGCTGAGAGATATTTAATCAAGGCACTGAAGAGATGAGCAAGATAAGCAGCAGAAGGAACATCAAAGAACGAAACCAGCACAAAACTGCAGTTGCAGAACTCTCTCCACTGAGAAATGCCGATACAAAAACTACAGGCTCAGTGTACTACATCAGAAAAGTAATAACTGGGTATGACAAATTGATCTTCCTCACATGCAGCCACACAGTGATGAGGAAAAAACACCCTTCTAATGGCAACTATATCTGATGTGGGAAGTATGAAGGCAAGTTCTAAGAGCTTTAGATTACCTTACTGAATACATTTGGACATCCGAAGTGGCCAGCTTAAACCAATAGCCCATAAAGAACTATACCTTCCTCATCCTCAACTATCAGTCATTTTGGAAATGCTCACTCTTTGCTCCATGTAAATACTGACTCACCTCTCCAGCCGTTCAGGAACCTGAATAAAGTGCTCAGACAGCTCTCTTTGCCACTAAGCTGCCTGCATCTAAGTCAGAACATACTTTAAGGATTAATTACGGCAGAAACACAGGCAAGTCCTTAAAAGCACATAATTTACAGACTTATCCATTTAGGCCTGTCATTATCCTCTCAGTGCTTTTTGTTGCAAAGTATGGCCTGTGCAGAGGAGTAAGATAGAGAATGACCTGTCAAACTGCTGCAGAGATTGCCAACCATCTTTAGTAGAGCAGCTTCCACATCAGCTATTTCTGAAGCAAAACTCCCTACCATAATCATCAGGAACTACCCAGATTCACAGGTGAAAAAGGCAAAACAAGCCTACAAAAACATCACCTTGCAGAAGATGAGAGCCACAGGTAATGGATCTGCTTTAGTACAACTTTGACATGCTGCTCACAGGATAGATGCCATCAGGGGATCCCTTTTCTCTCTAAGTATGTAGCTCCTCTATTATCACAGACCAGAGAAAATAAGCAAGCATAAGTGATGATGTTTAAGGAAAGCAAGAATACCAATTTATTTTGTGCTCTTTGGTAAGTATTTAATTGCTGCAAAAGTAATGAGAGTTTCATGGTCTTGGAGTGTGTGGGAGTTCTGCTTGTTTGGTTTGCTATAATGTACATTAACACATCTATCTAAACACATAGGTGCTTACCACTCTGGGACAAATTATTAAATGCAGCCCTTCAGCTTATATCACCTGGTAGCTATTAGCTTTATAAAACAGCTTTTAACTTAAAGACCACTTAAAATGAGAAAAAATTCCAGTCACTGTAACAGTGACTATCTATTGTTTGAGCTACTTGAAGAAGCCTTTCCAGCTGACTAAAGCAGTATTTTTCCACAGCAAAACACTTTGTTTTCCAATATATATATATTTTTAACTTAGAGATTCTTTATCATCTGCTCTCAGAAATTCAGGAGGTCAAACCATACATTTTACAAAGCCCCAGAAAACAAAAAAAATCACAAAACACTTGATCCATATGCAAAAGAGAGGAGTCTATCACTAATGCCTAATCACCCTTACTCGTGGCACAGCATTTGAAGCAACAGGCACTACTTGACAACAGCAAATATAAAACAGAATAAAGTGGACACAACTACCAGATTTTTAATATAGAGTAAAAAGATCACAACTGTACTTTCTGTATAACTTGACTGCTATAAATCAGTCCAACTATTCAATCAGCTGTACTTCAAATGCAGAATTGTATTTGGCTGTATATAATCTACTTAAATGAAAAACTAAATGGGAGATTTCTCATGGTGTGATTTCCTCCTGAGGTAAAAGAAAATGATCCATGTTTTCTGCCTTTAATACTCAGAGATATGGTATGCAAACAAAATTCTGCAAGTACACAAAAAGCCTGTTTTCCCATACTTGATTCTCCTCCATAAATCCCCCACAAAGAGCAGACTAATTCCCAGTCCTCCCCAAAGTCAGCTTGTAGGCAAAAGAAAGTCTTAATAACCTGCCCTCCAGTCCTAGAATGCTGACAAGTTAGGCAAAATGGTTCCAGCTTTCCAGCTGCACTGACACAGCCAGATGGGAGAAGTCAGAGAAAGAAACCTTCCCCAAGATGTCACTGCATGCCAAGAAGGTACATGCTTTCTATTGCACCCTTCCAGACTCTATAGTGTTGAGCAGGTAGAATAAAAACATGCACAGATTCCAACGTGGGGTTAGCATACAAAATATATAATTTAGCCTCTTGGGTTTTATAATCTGCAGCAGTTAAGGAGCACTCAGATGACTGAACACTAATCTCTAATTTCTGTTTGCTGTAGCTCTCACGACTAGCCCAAGACAATGAGGTGTTCCACCTTATGCAGTGCCTTTCCCATCCCATCTCTCTGTAATGCAGGTTCTTGAGAGTATCACACCCAATTACAGATTTACTCTTAAGTTGGTATTGATATTAATTCTGGTGAAAACTACCAATGTCTGTTTTCTCCTTGTTAAAAAGAGGAAAAAAACAAGCCGAGAGAGCAGGTGCTGAGATAAATCTGCTGTTAGCATTTATCACAATACAGTTGTGCCTGGATAAACTACCTCCCCAAGTCAGTAACTGCAGTAGCCCTCTCTCATCTCTGTATTGGTTTGAGAATGTTTTATGCCTTCTCTGTCATCATTGCACAATCAAAGCTCTGCTTAAGAACCAAGAGAAGATCATCAGAAAAATATGCCAAAAATATTATTATTCACTCTGTGAAGTAAAATTTTGATAGAAGTTATGAAAACATCTCAAAGCCCAAAAACCTTCCTTACTGCATTTCTTCTCTTGAAACCCCAAATCCTGTGAATAATAGAAGTGTGAGAGCAACATTCAGAGTAGTACTAAAAGCATTGTAAAGTTATTTTGAGTGAAACGTTATCTAATTAATTAAGAACAGAAGTTCATGCTATGCTTGAATAGTCTGAATCATAGCTGTTTTAACAAGGTGAATTCTACAACTACAGAGGTCTAACCATCCTCAGTAATTATTATTCCAGTGCATTCCAACTCTGCAGTCTAAGACATCTGTGGCTGTTCTTTAGTACATTGGCCATAAGTAGCCTGTCTACACTAGCTAGTTGTGGTTTCATGTTAGAAACAAATATACTAGTAAGCATTAAAATGATACCCCAGAATAATATTTCTAAAGTCAGGGTTGGTCATCAGCTGAACAAGAGAGCCTTCAAAGGGCTGCACAGTACTCTGCAGTACCCAGGAGAAGACCTGTAACATACATACAGCACCAAAAAAATCTTAGTCAGAAATGAACGCACTGTTGCCTGCAGACTGAAACTTAATCCTGGTTCAAATACTCCATCTGGCAGCCCTTTCACTGTGCTCAAAATGTGAGTTGCTTTGCTTCTTCATTTTCTGGTTTACTCACTGATACAGGGCTAATGTATAAAGAAACAAGTGTGACTGAGTACATTTCATAACACATAATTCAAAATAAGACAGAGGCACCCATAGCAAAATATTCAATAACTGGCAGGTGTCTCCACTGTGAAAATTTCATTTCTATATAATTTGATCCTTTTTTCATGTTGGAGTAGCTACTACGATGCTTTAGCCCCTCTATCAGGTAAGAGAACGAGTAAGGATAAAGGGGCAAGGCAGGAGCTTTATCATTTCAGTCTTCAGGTTAAACTTCGTATTCTGTTATCTGAATTTTTATTGTAGCATGAGTTAATTCACTGTGTAGAAGTAACAGCGACAATACATACAATTCCATGCAAGCATTTGCTTGAATCTAGGGGGGAAAAAATCTGATCTCTTTTGTAGACAACTATATGAAATCTGAAAAGGAACAAAGAGTTTGAGAAGGAACATTTCTACCTCAATTATTCTATTATATCCGGTATGTATACAGTACTACTAGCTGAGTTTGGAAATTAGGTGTGTTGGACACCAAACACTTTCATAGTCCACGTACACCAAAAGGTAGTAAGGTAGAAAAAAAGACAATACAAATCACCAGTTTTCTCTGCCTTGGCTGAATAGTTCCCACAAAGGAGCCTTTCCATGTCTCCAAGTTCAGGCCATTCTCTCTATCCATTCAGCTAGAGGAGAGTAACATTTTGATAAGCAACACATTCTCTCACTTCTTAGGCTAGATAAAGTTCACTTTAGATGTCTGCAAGACATATTCATCATTGCTAATCTCTTCTTGATGAACAGATCTCATAAGAATTCAAATAAGTCAATTTCTGCCAGCCTAACAAGACGTTACCTATCTCTCCTCACCAGACAAATTAAGTTCCCTGCTCAAAAAGGTTACCACACTAACTAGAGAGGGAAATTAAGAGAGAAATACTTTTTCAGCAGGGTTGCATGAAGGCACACCTACGGTCTTACAGTCAGAAGCTCATCAGAGTGATCTAGGGAACACTTTGACCTAACTTTACTCCCCAGAAAGACACAGAACTAATGCTAAATTAGTCTATTTGAAAAGCCTAGAAAAGCAGTTGTTCTGCTTACCATTGCAGCAAGATTGGTCAGGCTGCTGCCCCCAGCTTGCTAACATTTCCATCTTCCATCTTGCTTTTGCAATCTATACTTTTCAAGATTAAAGTAGTAAAGTCTAAAGGAAGGAGTATTTGTAAGGTGAAAGGGAGATAGTAGCTAATGCAGCATATGGGGAAAAGTCAAATTTTAAAAAGGAGGGAGGAGATGCAGAGCACGTGAATGACAGCAGAAGAAGTTCCAATTCCACACCTGAAATGTAAGAGTGGCAAGTTTTCCACTGCACAAAGAAAATAGTTCCTGTTCTGGCAGCGGAGGCTGGACCAGATGAACTTTTGAGGTCTCTTCCAGCCCCTGATGTTCTATGATTCATTCTATGATTCAAACAGCGATTTCTAAATGCATCCAGCATAGCCCTTTAATACAAATATTGAAGCAGGGAAAGTAAAAGAATACTGAAGCAAGTGGAGTAGAAGTGTGGGAAATCTTTGGCCATTTTTCACTGTTCTCCAGAGAATATCAGATAGCTCCATGCTCCTCTGCTTAGAGATGCAAACGCACAGAAACCAATTCGGTCAGGAAGGAGATGGTGGAGTCTAAATCAGCTTGGCTCAAGAGCCTCATTGGTTCAAGAAAAATGATGCTATGACAAGAGAAATCATTATATTGTTTTTTGCCATGGCTCTAGTTCTCAGTGTTTAATCAAGCATTACTAACCACATGTGGGCAGCCTGTTGTGCTCAGACGAACCCTCACTAAATTCCTTGGGAACAAATAGGTGCTCAGCGCTGCCAAACCCATCACTTACTGCTGTGTAATTACACACTAAATAATCTGCCCTGTTTTCAGTGTACAATCACACAAAGTGATATATGATTTACGAATTCACACATGTCCATGCTTAAAAGTAATGTTTAAAACTTCAAGGGATTAAGGGTTTGCTGTGAATTAACATTTATCTTTTCCTTTGCTCTTTTCCCAAACCTTGTAAGTATTCTTTCCTTAGAAGCAGACTGTAAAATGAATTCTGTGCACACTGAAATACATTGTTACATAAGTGTAACCACAGCAACAAGTATACCACTCTAAAATGAAGGCACATTCAAACTAAAAAAAAAAATATAGTCTAACAAATGCTGGGGTTTTTTAAACTTTACTGAAACAAAGGGGCTTTTTTGATACCATGAAATCAGTTAGAAGACTCAGAGAGATTTACTATACAGAACAGAAGGACTCTCCTCAATCTTTTTTGGTCAACAAGACTCTGCTGCTCAGGTTTAGTTCAATTTAGTACATGATTCTCGAGAATTAATCAACCAACCAAAGCTCATCTCCTATCACATAAACCCTCATTCCTCCCTGAACAACAATTAAAAGTGGATGTGGTTCTACATTAGCCATCTCATCTTTTGACATCAAATAGCATTAGCTGGGAAAAACAGTCAAGTATGCTTTAGGTTTGTTTGGTTTATTAAAGTATTGTACAAGTATTAAAATGAACAGATGACCTTAAAAATTTTTGACAGCCCTTGAAATTAACTTCCTCTGGAAAATAACTTCATTTTCATTGTGCATCTTCAATACCCCAAAAAAAAAAAAAAAACCAAGCCCAAAATACTCTTGACAGGTATTCAGCATTTCATTTTAAACACTAACTGGATGAAAAAAATCTCTAGGGTGGAGTGCGTTCAGGTTATAAATCAGCAATGCTTATTTTAACTCTTCACAAAGTGTTGTTGAGATAATTACTGCTGACAGCTTTATTCAAGGTTCATTTCACTTTTTCTACTATTTTTCCCCTGTTAGAAGTTCAGCAGGGCCCATGGGAAGATCCACCCCTCACACCTGTTAGGGTTCTTCATGTTACTGAGGCCAGTTTGGACATGTCACTTCACATTAGCATTGTGCCAGCGCGCTGTGACAATTACTTATCGCAGGTTTAACTTGAAAAAAAGTTTCTAATCCAGCCACAAGAACAGTGTCAGAGTACGAAATTTAAACCTGTCAACACAGGTTGCAGGAAACTCATTCCAAAGATTTCAGGCATGTTCCCAGGGTAGATCTCTGAACTATCGTGAAGACTACAACTGCAAAGGAATGCTACAGAACTAAACCACAGAATCCAGAAGTGTAAAAAATATCAAATATATGAATTGAAAAAAGTGCCTTACAGTTTCTTTTTTTTTTTTTTTTTTTCAAATTGATAAATTCTTCAGAGCAGGATTAAGAGAATTGCTTTGGTGAATCCTCAAAAACTCTTCTGCCGTTTATCCCAAAGGCTGCAGCACAAAGGCACACCCTTGGGAGATTCTTTAGGCAACTGGCTGAAGACATCTGGTTCCAGATGCTCTGGAAAGACTTGTGCATAAACAGCACATGGAGTGGGAGGAGGGAGGCTGCAGAAGAGTCCACAACACCGTGAGTGGGCACTTGTGTCTTTCAGACACCTGATCAGGAGCGCTGCGCTCGCAGCGATAACCAGGATAAAGCAAGCTTCACAAACCACTCCTGAGAGCTTCTGCACAAGCTTGAGAAAAAGTTGTGCCTGCTCTCTGGGAACACCCTGCTCTGGTACGCTGGCTGAACACACATGCCAATTTTTGCTACGGTTGCTGTTAATCACCAGCCATAGTACTGTGAATCTATCACTCATTTGCTAGCTGAATGAAAAGAGAAAATTATCCCCGGTTTTGATTATTTCTCATCTGATTAAGCCTAGTTAGGCAAGTTAGGAATTAAAGCTGAAGGACGGATACTGTAGTACTTAATGTCACTTCAAGCCATAAATAAATTCAATGGAGAGACAAGGAAAATAATATTTCTTTGTACAAGAGATTCTATTAAGAAAGACATATACTTGAGAGGCTGAAATAAATACCCATGATCACTTACAGAGCTCATTCTTCCTCTTAGACAAAAACTGTAAATATTAAAAAGGATGAAAAATCTGCCAAGCCATTTGCAGCTATTTGAAACACAGGGTAACAGAATTAAATACATGCTGAAAGACCTGGAACACAGTTAAGTATAGACCATGAGGCTAATTGTGGATCTCGAGTTAATTACTTTCCACTGATACGTTTTCTCAATGGTCTTTTACATCAGTTTTTTCTTTCCTCGGCCTGAACCCCAAGGCAATTCAGTGTGCTAGCCTCCAAACTGGGCAATTCATTGTGTACTTCTGCCTTAGGATTTTTAGTTCACGCAGAGAAAGCCAGGCTTTCACATCAAGTTGATGTTAATGTGCACTGACAAAGCAACAGTAAAGGAGCTCCATGTTTGTCACAACGTGCACTCTTTAATTTAGTAATTGCTTTATACTGATATGCAAATAATGACACATTTCCCAAAATTCCAGTTCCTCAGCAGTGCTTTCACTAATTACTCACTGGTTGAAACTTATGCATGTAAATTGGTGAAGTGAGTTTATTAATAAGTACACCTGTGTGAACTGATCTATAAACCATACATGCCTGGGAACAGGTCAGAACTCACTGTACATTCCTGAATGTCTCAGGAACCAAAATTAAATATTCTTTCACTAAACCAAGATCTTTTACAACTAATAGTGTTACTTGCAGATAAACTGGCATTCCCAACCTTCCCCAAACTAGAGACAGACTGCCTTTGACCAGGAGTCAAAGCGTTCATCCATTTCATGTTGCCAGATGAGAAGAGGCTTAAACAAATGAAAAAGTCTATAAGAAAAAGAACAAAACCTCATCTAATTCCTGAAAACGTGTGGAGGCAGCAGCATCCACTCATCCATCAGTCCCCTGAGGACCATCACATGCTCTGCAGTCTGGTTACAGTATCTGGCGATACTGCTTACTCTTACTTTTAATACTCTTCATGGCAACTGTGGAAAATTCAGATGCAAAACCCCTACACAGAGTTAAACTGTCTTTCTACATTTCCTTTCCTCAAAATACTTCACAGCGTAAGGGCTGAAAAGTAATCAAGATACAAACATAGTCCAGCGTCATTTGCCGGCCTCAGTGCTTAAACAGAGTGTCTGACAGGTTTCTGCTATCTTACTTAAGCAGCATCGCAGAATGTGAGGGGCTGGAAGGGACCTCGAAAGCTCATCCAGTCCAATCCCTCTGCCAGAGCAGAATCTCCTACACCAGATCACACAGGAATGCATCCAGGTGGGTTTGGCATATCTCCAGAGAGGGAGACTCCACAAGTTCCCAGGACAGTCTGTTCCAGGGCTTTGTCACCCTCACAGGGAAAATAAAATCCTCCTCATGTTTAAATGAAATTTCCTATGCTTCAGCTTCCACTGTGCAACTGTCATAGAACAGGGTATAATAACATTATTTGTTTTAAATCTGAACACAAATCACCTTACTTTTGCTATATTCAGAAGAGATACAAAATTGTTAATATTTTTAATATAAGACACAATTGCAAGTGACTTAAAAAGCAACAGTATAAACCAATAACCAATTTGATTCATCCAGAACACATACTGCCCACAGATATTCACAGATAGATATTGGGAACTGCTTTGCATGCACAAAGAGTATCAGCCAAATACTTGGCACGTTTCTGATCTATGGTGGGATGCCATTTACTTCACAGCCTTGTACAATGCTTTGGATGGCAAACAGAAGAGTGCCTGGATATGTTTCCAGCACTACATAATTCCTTGGCAGAGTTCAAGCAGTTGTGTTAGCAACACTGCTTCCAATAAATGGTTCAAACACTGATAGGCTTTTTATGCTGTCTCTTCTTCCTGGATATCACTTTTCAAGGAACAGTGTTAGCCTGTTCAAAATACTGACATCTTACAAATGAGCTTCTGAAAAGGATGTCTGTTTCTTATCTTCTGCTTCTCTTACCTGGAATATATGAAAAGGCCTTTAACTCTTCACATCAGTACAATTAAAAGCACTGAGTATACAACCTCCTCAGTTAAAGGGAAAATATCCAAAACTAGATATAAGTTGTACTCATACTAAACAATATTTTAGCATTCTGAAATGGTAAACTGAGTTGGTGCAGTTGCAACTAACAATGCATTACTGTAATTCGTTCAGTGTAACTACATATTGAATGTGCTTGGTTGATGTGTGATAGTTTCAAATGTGACAAGCAAAAGATGAAGAATATAAAGTAATTTTTAAAAAATCAGCATTTCTAGAGGTCTCTGTATATAAAGATCCTTTAAGACAAACAAAACATTAAAGTTTCAACATTTGAGACCGAAATTTCTTAGCTAATGAAAAAAATAAGGTGGTCAGCTTCTACTGAAATCCAGCTGAGGCCAGGTAGCATGAGCTCTTCTCTTTTACAAAAGTTCAGCATTAAATTTCAAGCCTCCTCTTTGAAATGTGAATGCTTGGTTTGCTTAAGTGTTTTATTACATGTCATAAGTACAGTCTGTAGAGCTACAAATCTGTCCTAGGTCTACATTTCGACTTCTGGGCAGTAGCAACACTTAGAAAGCTAATTCAGTCCAGTGATTGCTATTGAAAACAGAGCTCTTTGCCTGCTTGGTAGAGGAAATTATCTGTCTCAATTGATTTATCAACTAGCATTTTCTTGGTTCCACACTTCATCAACAGCTAACTGGACTCAAACAAAAAACTCCCAGAGAACTTGATCAGTTCTATTCTAAAAAGAGTTACCTATGGACTAATTGAAAAATATTTAAATACTGCTTTTTAAAAAGGAAGCATCTGAGACTATTATCTCAGGCTCTGCACACAGCTAGAACAAGCCCCCACGTGAAGGTCTAGCAACAGCAAAGTACCAGAAGTACTGCTCAATTTTACCTAGCTTTCTTCTGCTGTCACATGGTAAACTCCCTTCTCACACACTTAAAGTGAAACTCTGTTTACAGAGCCCCAAACACCTTCAGTCTGTTGCAATGGATTTTCCATACATCTTCTAGCGAAGCAAAGCTCTGCTTATGTGCTCGAGCTTCATTACAAAGAAACAAGCACCACTGTGATAATCCTCCAGGAATAATGCAATTACCACTTATCAAACAGGTGTCTGCTGTATTCCAAGGAGATTATCACTTCCTGCTCTGCTCTCTGAGAACCTAGAATAAAAGAGAAGCTGATACTATTAAATGACTGAGGAGAAAAGGAGTCTTTAATAACAGCTCTTACAAGCTTCTCTCAGCAGGACATGAAGTAAATGTAGGCCTTCTATAATGTCTTGGCACTGAAATGATTTTTTTTAGTTTCTGCAAGGTGAATTAGAGCATCTAAGTAAGACCACTCCTGTTAACTCAGTCTGAAGTCTCTCTTTAAGAACCTCAGTGCTTACTGCTTATGGTGAACCATGCCCTGTGCGAGTACCCCTTAAAGAAACTCTGCCTACTCCAGATGAAACAGGCTGCAGGACTGCTCCACCAAACACATCATTCAGAGATGACTCTGTAGCAGTTTGATGTAAGTACAAAGAGATCCCTAAATTAAACCTCCAAAGCATAGAGAATGAAAACATTTAAAACAGGATATAATTGTAGGTTAAACCCTGGTTGGGTGCAATTTAATCAAAGGGAATTTTTTTTAGCCTGCTTTCAAAGCAGCTTGTTGAGTGGAAGTAGAGCTCTAAAAATGAGAGCAGAAACACTCTTCTACGAAAGCTGTAATACAGCTTAATGTGCACAAACTGCTATCACTGCATGGCAAAATCGATAATTGGTTTGGAGGAAAGCCCAGCTGGAGCATCAACCACAGAGGAGGAGTCTTATGACATACTTGCAGAAGGAGATACAGGCCACAACAACCCCAAGCAGCTCTACACGCTGGGGACAGAGTGGCTGGAGAGCAGCCAGGCAGAGTGGGACTTGGGGATACTGGTAATAGGCTGAACATGAGCCAGCAGAGAGCCAATGGCATCCTGGCCTGGATCAGGAACAGTGTAGCCAGCAGGACAAGGGAGGTTATTCTGCCCCTGTACTCAGCACTGGTCAGGCCACACATTGAGTACTGTGTCCAGCTGTTGGCTCCTCAATTCAAGGGAGGTGCTGAGGTGCTGGAACATGTCCAGAGAAGGGCAGCAAGGCTGGTGAGGGGCCTGAAGCACAGCCCTGTTGGGAGAGGCTAAAGGAGCTGGGGTTGCTTTGGCCTAAAGGAGGCTCAGGGGTGACCTCGTGGCTGTCTACGACTACCTGAAGGGAGGTTGTAACCAGGTGGGGTTGGTCTCTTTGCCCAGGCAACCAGCAACAGAATGAGGGGGCACAGCCTCGAGATGTGCCAGGGGAGGTATAAGCTTGATATTAGGAGGAAGTTCTTCAGAGAGAGACTGGCATTAGAACAGACTGCCCAGGGAGGTGGTGGAGTTGCTGTCCCTGGAGGTGTTCAAGAAAAGACTGGATGGGGCACTTAGTGCCATGGTCTAGTTGATTGGATAGGGCTGAGTGATAGGTTGGACTGGATGATCTTGGAGGTCTCTTCCAACCTGGTTGATTGAATGACTGTAACAGCTAGTGACTGTCCATAGCTAGGTGCTTCAGGGAAAGTAAGATATTGGTGGTCCTGCAAAAGACTTCCCAGTGATGATTATCATTGTTTTGGTATAAACTCACAGACAGAAGAGTGGTTCCTGCTGCTGTCTCTGCTGGGACACAAAAAGCAGTTCTTGTGCACGCAGATGGGGAGATGGAACAGCGGTAAACATGCAGTACACTTCAGCAGTAACTTGTTCATGGTGTACTTCAGACATCTCAACTGCTTTGATCTATCCTACCAATACTTCTCTCTATACATATGGTCACTTCTACCACATTTTGATTTGCAGTTTCTGCCCACGAAAGGACAGAAATTGGAAGCAATGCTGAAACAGTAAATTTGAAGTAGCAGTCTCAGCCAGTTTTTGTTTACTAATCTGAAAATGCTCCTTTTAATGAGTTCTCTGAACACATCATATTTAATAAAAATAACCATCATGGTCATGAGTTTCAAAGCAGTGTTTCAAAAGCATTGTCTGAATAGAGTAAGCAGATGTATCAACCTCTTGCCGAAGCAGCAAGCATAAAGATGGCAAACAGATCTGTCTGTAGCGCCATTGGTGTCCCTAATGCTTCCAAATTCCAATGATAACAGAACTCACTATTGAACAAATTAATTACTAACAGCACCTTCAAAGTTTTCTACCAGCCTTTGTTATAAAGCTATGGTAGATTACAATTACAACAAAACAGGGTTAAATTCTTTGGTAGAAGCTGATACAGCTCATGGTGCTTGACTTATGCCAGGAAAGAATTTGACTTTTTCCAGTTCTTATAGTAAAAGATCATAATGCACTTGGGAAATTGGCTGAAATCGACATTTTTGAGACAAAAGGTGACAGTTGTTTAACAACATAATTACCCTCTACAGTTTATGAGGAAAGCAGCACTTGAAACTGATAGTTTGCACTTCAAAATGCTCAAGGAAATGAAACAAATAGCTTGGCACAGGAGGCCACAGAAGGTCCTTAAAGTATCCCTCAAAAGAAGTCATGAGATGAAACTGCATCAAAATGTACTGTGGTAGCAATAAATACAAAATTTGTAGTATTGTAACTTTTTAGGCAATAAACTTTATTCAGCTCCTTAAATCTGCACATTCTAAAGAATGAGAATTTAATAAAACTTAGAAAAGAGAACTGAAAATTCAAAGACCTGGCCAAAAAAATGGACCTTTACTCCACAGGGAGATACAATTTTTAGGTTATGAAAGGAATGAGCGAACTATTAGAAAAAGGTTACTGAAATAGATAGTTGGCATTTGTATCTAGGAAGGGAACAAGATAGCCTTCAAAGCACTTAGAAGACAGGCAATATGAGGGACAAATGGTTTCTCAGGTGTTAATTTTGGCTGACATCAAGACATCTTTCTGCAGATTTCTGTTACATGACACTTCTAGAGAGCTTCAGAAATCCACATGGAGTCTGAAAATGCAAACAGAGAACGCACCCTCCAAGAAGCCTCTTCAGCGTTGTTATGCAAGGTGTCCAGCTCAGACCCTTCAAAGTGCATCACTGTAGTGCTGTACTAGGGCAGACTTATTTCACATAAAAGTCTATCAAAGATTACTGTGTCATAGGGAGAATTATTATGTAAAGATTTTATTTTTTTAATGAAGGCAAAGTCCCAAGACTTGAGCAGCCTCTGAAGAGTAAAAAAGCCCCAAACAATAAA